>NC_142027.1:1704137-2316637 GCF_982192425.1 Myodes glareolus | reverse complement strand
GAAAAATTTAAAACCTTGGAATAATACATGCAAAGTGAGAATCAGAAATTAATTGATTTGATGAAATCATTAGAAATATCCACAGGTCAAGAGATTCAAGCTTTACATATACAGTAGCAAAAAGATTTTTTGAATCGATTGAGGAATTTGTCAGAACTGATAAGCAAGGAGAAGAGGTACAGCAAAGGACTTAACACCACCAGTACCTCTCAGAGTCAGAGGTGACTTATTAAGAGTTTTAGCTACTTATTCTGTTATTGCCTCTGAAAAGCCAACAAATACTCAATGCCCAAACGGAACAAAGAATGTAAATTGAAACCTATAGGTATGAAAGAGCTAAAAGAAATTAAGCAAGCAGTAGTGTCTTATGGCATGCATTCACCATTGTTAGGGAGATGGTAGACATGGGCTTCAAATAATAAGGTTATTTCATTTGATTGGCTTCAGTTAGCCTCACTAGTACTAGAAGATGGGCTACAGTCACAGTGGAAGTGCTATTGGAGAGAGGAGGCTAAAGTCCTAGAACAGAAAGGTAGAGACAAAGGATTTCAGGTTTCCCAATATCTAATTATTAGTGAGGGCTGTTATGATGATCCACAAAGTCAAGCTATTTACAATGAACACATCTTGTCCCTATGCCATACAGCAGCCTTGAATGCTTGGGACAGGGTTCAAAAACTAGGAAGAAGAATTGAATCATATACTAAGGTCATACAAGGCCCAAGAGAAACTTTAGTGATGTTTTACAAATATTAGCTAAAGCTGTACAAATAGGGGTGACAGATGAAAAAGTTAGATGAATACTTATTGAATCTCTGGCCTTGGAAAATGAAAACTGAGAATACAAAAAGATACTTGGGTCTTTAAAGGTAAGATCAGAACCAAAGGATGAATGGATCCTGCACATAGTCAATGTTAGGTCATTTGACTATAATACTGAGGCTTGGGTAGAAGAAGCAATTTCCAAAGATATGAATAGATATCAAAATACCTAATGTTTTAATTGTGGTAGAATAGGACATCTGAGAAGGGATTGTAGACAAAGCATTCTTAGAAATAATGTTTCCTCTGGTAATGGCAAAAATAAAGGTCTCAGTCTTCTGGATTATATAGAAGATGTGGCAAAGACCGATATTGGACAAACAAGGCAACCCATTACCATTGAGAAACTACTTGGGGGGACCTCCTACAGGGCGCCAGGCCTAATGTGGTCCAGTCATTCCCAGTCACAATGGAGGACATGCCTTCTAGAAAAATTTTAAAAATCCAGTGTGTGTTGTAAAATACCATACTGCTGTGGATGATAGAATAGAAATGGAGGATAAATAAAAAATTCCAATAGAAAATAGAAAACACATATTTTGGCAGGCTTCTATAAATGATCAAAGACCAAATCTGAGAGTATAAATAACTATGTAATTGAAGGATGACTGGACATGGGTGCAGATGTGACTATTACTACTCCAGGTTATTGGCATCCGAAATGGCCTCTTCAGGAGGCAGATGTTCAATTTCTAGGAATTGAAACCTTATCTCAAGTAAAACAAAACATGAGATGGGTTTAATGCATAGGGCCAGAATGACAGAGAAGAAGACTCAGGTCATGTGTGGCTAATATAGCAGTCGATCTAAGGGACTGTGATCTGTTGCAGCAATGGAAAACCAGATTAACATTCCTGCAGTTTCAGAAGTGGAACATAAACCAACTCATGTTTCTGAGAAGGATATTATAAGGTATATAGAAAATAATAACCAACTCTTCAGGCTCTACAAAAACACAAGACAACTAGTAAACTTTAAGAGGTACCAATGACCCTACCTTTAAAATGGTTAACTAAGAAACTTATATGGTTAAATAATGGCCTTTAATAGAAGAGAAACTGTAGGCTTTAGAACAGCTGGTACAGGAACAATTAGATGCTCACCATATTGAAGAATCAACCAGTTCTTGAAATTCTCCTGTATTTGTTGTTTAAAAGAAATTTTAAAAAAATGGAGAATGGTAACAGATCTAAGTGTTGTTAATGAGGTGATTCAACCAATGGGCCCTCTACAATCTGGAATTCCTTTGCCTTCCCTATTGCCTAAAGGATGGCTGCTTATAATTATTGATTTAAAAGAAAAAGACAGAGAAAAATTTGCTTTCACAGTGCCTATTTATAATAATTCTCAGCCTACTAAAAGATATTAATGGAGGATCCTCCCATAGGAAATGTTAAATAGTCCCACCTTAGGCCAATATTTTGTAAATCAGTCACTGGAAATAATATGTAAGTAATTTCCTAAATCTACAGTGCACCATTACAAGGATGACATTTTGCTATGTGATTCAAATGTAGATACTTTAGAAAGAATGTTTGAAGAAGTAAAGAAAGTTTTTACCTCATTGAGAATTACAAATTGCCCCTGAAAAAATACAAAGAAGAAATTCTATCAATTATATAGGACATAAAAAATAGATTTTCAGAAAATTAGAACACAAAAGGCACAAATTAGGAGAGATTGACTGAGGACTCTTAATGACTTTCAAAGATTGCTAGGAGACATTTCCAATCTATGATCTACTCCTGGATAACACCTTATCTAATAATTTATTTAAAGAAAACCTTAGATGGTGACAAAGACTTGAATAGCTCGGGAAAATTAACAGCTGAAGCTGAGGAAGAATTGACTTTGATTGAAGAGAAAATACAGGAGGCCAGTATGAATCATGTGGATTTTAATCTTAGCTGCATTCTGGATATATTAACTTCCAAATATTCCCCAACAAAAATTGTAAATCACAGGGAAGATATTATCTTAGAATGGATCTTTTTACCACATAAATCAAGTAAAAGATAAAAATTTGATGTGGAAAATGTGTCTGAATTAATTATAAAAGGAAAACCAAGACTTCTCTATTAGCAGGAATACACTCAGCAGAGATTATAGTACCTTTTACTAATGATAAAATTAAAAAATCATGGGAAGACAATGAACCCTGGCAAAGAATATTGATGTGGGATTCCTCTCTGTGTGTTGTGAATACCATTGGTTAATAAAGAAGCTCTCTTGGGCCTGGCAAGGAGAACAGAGGTAGGTTGGGATAACTAAACTGAATGCTGGGAGAAAGAAGGCAGAGTGAGGGGGAAGCCATGTAGCTCTGCCAAAGACAGGGGCCAGACAGAACCTTTCTGATAAGCCACAGTCATGTGGTAATACACAGATTAATAGAAATGGGTTAAATTAAGATGTAAGAGCTAGCCAATAAGAAGCTAGAGCTAATAGGCCAAGCAGTGATTTAATAAAAATAATTTTATTTTTAAATTTTTTTTTTTGGTTTTTTTGAGACAGGGTTTTTCTGTAGCTTTGGAGCTTGTCCTGGAACTAGCTCCTGTAGACCAGGCTGGCCTTAAACTCACAGAGATCTGCCTGCCTCTACCTCCCGAGTGCTGGGATTAAAGTCGTGGGCCACCACTGCCTGGCAATAATTTTTAAAAAAAAAAACCTGTGCAGTTTCAAAGCAGCAGCTTCCTAGTTTACCAGCACAAATGGCTCTGACTCTTTTGGGAGGTTTAGCTATGAAGCACTTGAATGGGCTTTGTGGGTCTGGATGCTTGTATGCCCACTTGGGGTTAGGAGGAAATTGGCTGATACCATGCCTGCAGCTTGGCACCCCCATCCTTAGCAGGCAATGGGATCTGGTCTGCTAGGAGTTCATAGGCGGGAGAGCATGGTGAATTCCCACTGCCACACACAGAGATAGTTCCAGGCTGTGCAGTGCTCTCATGGCATATTTAGCTATTACTCAGATAAAAAGGGTTTATGTGCTTCATGTTCCTTCTCAGAGTTAAAGTGGTAAGCATGGCTCCTACCTGATGGTTCCAGAGCTGGCAATAATGGTACCTCTGCCATTTTGAAAGGTGAACAGAGGAAGAATCAGCACCCAGGGCCACTGTGGCCAAGCTGCTTAACATTTTAAAAGCTCTCCAGGACAGAAAAGGATTTCAGATACACAATAGGACAGATTCAGACATAAAAGACCTGTAAGCAAGACACAGTGTACTTTAAAAATGTACATAGGCTTGGGAGAGAGAAGAAAAAGAGTATAGAGAGTTATAAAAAGAAGTAAATGGTTTTTTAAAAAAAATAAAATTAAGTCTTTAAAGAGACAGAGTAAACTTGCAGAAAAAGTAATAGGGTAAGAAAAACAAACCACATAAAGATGGAATATTCACAGAGAGTTTGGATTATATATATTATTGTGTTTTGTTTGAATTTTTTTACTGTGAAGAAGCTAAGTACAGAGAGACATTTCATTGTACAGACTGCTAAGCTAAACCAACATATATATCTTAAAGGTATCTTGACTTCAAAATATGGGTCTAAAGATATGCTGCTTTGGAAAAGAGGTTCTTCTTTTGTTTTCACAGAAGATGAGAACCTGTGGATTCATTCCAGCCTAATGTGGTTTGATGGACCAAGACCATCAGAAATGTAGCCTTGAACCCCTCCCCCCAATTATTTCCCCAACAAAAAGCAGAAAACAGTTTGGAAAGAACTGTGCCCAAATTCCCTAAATTATTATTGTTTATAATTGTTTGTTTACATTAAAGGGAGATATGCTATAGAGATTTTCACTGGTATGGATCTTGCTCTATTGATACAAATTTTAGGTCAATTTTGTTTATGCAGCTCATTAAAAATAATGTATAATTAAGAAATATAGGTTAATAGACAATCATCTATAATATAAGCTTGTAGTCATGTTAGTTAAGTTTTCTAGATCTATAGAGATATATTTCAGTTAGATAGGTACTCTTTAAATCTTTCAGAGACCTTCAGAATATGACATTTAAAATGTTTTGATAAGTTAGGACTTTTCATGAAAATGAGACATGTCTGCTCCTGGTAGCACCCATCTATTTTGGGAAGGTAATGGGCATCAAAGAGGCTCCTTATGGCATTGGTTGGCCATTTGGGCAAGAAACTGCTCTTGTCTGGACTGCTTAATGCTGTGCTGTGTGAACTGGACATGCAGGACCCACAGAGAAATGACTGCTGAACTTGTCTAGGGTTGGGACGATCCTTCAGGGTTCCTGTTTCATGAAAGAGTCTGCTAGACATTTTGTAGGACACAGAAAAATATGGCTGACAAACTGCCAATATAGGCAGAACTGTCTTTGAAATTTCCTGCTTTGTGGAAGACTCTGCTGGATACTATGGACCTGTAGACTGAAGATGGATGCTCCAGTGTTGCAGAGGAACTTTGGGTGACTGTCTAGGCAATGAAATCTTTGTCAATTCTAGAGTTTTGGAACTTACTTATAATGTACTTCCTGTTAACTTAGGTAATACTGTATCCTTTTGGGGTCTTTGATGGAGTTGAAGAATGGATAGTTGTAGCTTTCCTTGGTTGTGATAAAGGATAAAGCAGATATAAATGCAGTAACTGTAGTTCATGCTTGATAACTGTTTTGTTATATGTAATTTTTCTATGTTGGGTTAGGGCCTTCCTTTTTATTTAGACAGCAAAGGGAGTTGATGTGGGATTCCTCTCTGTGTGCTGTGAATATCATTGGTTAACAAAGAAGCTGTCTTGGGCCTGGTGGAGCAGAATAGAGGGAGGCGAGGAAAACTAAACTGAATGCTGGGAGAAAGAAGGTGAAGTGAGAAGGAAGCCACGTAGCCCCACCAGATGCCAGATACTGACATAAGGCACTGACACGTGGCGATACACAGATTAATAGAAATGGGTTAAATTAAGATGTAAGAACTAGCTAATAAGAAGCAAGAACTAATAGACCAAGTAGTGATTTAATTAATACAGTTTCTGTGTGGTTATTTTGGGGTTAAGCAGCCAGAAACAAACAAGTGACTTCCTACAAGAGAACATGTACTAATTTTGGGGGAGTGATTAATAACAACCATCTCAAAAGTGATAGAATTTACCTTATAAAGAGAGCTAATTGGATCCTTCCTAGCATTGTAAGTGACACACCAATAATTGGAACCCCAACATTCTCTACTGATGCAAATAAATCAGGAAAGGCAGGTTACAAATCAGAAGATTTAAACAAGGTGGAACAAAGCCCTTAAAATTCTGTCCAAAGGACAGAGTTTTATGCTATTTTCATGGTACTTAGGGATTTTAAAGAACCTCTCAAAATAGTTACTGATTCATAATATGCAGAAAGAGTTGTTTTGCATATTGAAACTGCTGAGTTCATACCAGATGATACAGAACTGACTTCATTATTTATTCAGTTTCAAGATATAATCAGGAATAGGCTTTGTTCCATATACATAACACACATCCAATCCCATACAGGTCTGTCAAGTCCTCTAGCACAAGATAATGGAGAAATTGACTGATTATTGATTGGAAATGTACTGAAGGCCTCAAAACTTTATTAAAAAGCACCATTTCAATAGCAAAGGTTTAAAAAGGGCTTTTTTTTATTACATGACAAGCTAAGGAGCTTACAGGAGATGTCCTACTTGTTCTTTCTATAAACAAACACCACTACCTGCAGGAAGTAACCCAAAGGGTACTCAAAGGAATGAAATCTGGCAGATGTATATGTTACAATTTGTAGAATTTGAAAAATTAAAATATACACACCACACCATTGACACTTATTCAGGTTTTCAAAAGGCTACTGCTCTGAGTTTGGAAAAGACTGACACAGTAATCACACATTTATTAGAAGTTATGGCCATCATGGGTATTCCTGAACAAATAAAGAAAGACAGGCAATGGTCCAGAGTATGACTCTAAGAAAATGAAACAGCTTTTTGCTTATTATAATATAAAGCATATTACAGGTATACCACAGAATCCTACAGGTCAGGCAGTTACAGAAAGATCAAATCAAACTATAAAAAATATGTTAAACAAACAGAAAGGGACGAAAGATACTCCCAGGAATAGATTGCATAATGCTTTATTAACCTTGAGTTTTCTTAATGCTAATGAGAAAGTAACAACAGCAGCAGAGAGACATTGGATAATAGAAAAGCACTTCTGAATTAAATCAGCTGGTGTATTTCAAGGATGTGTTAACTCCAGAATGAAAATCAGGAGATGTGCTACATTGGGGAAGGGGTTTAGCTCTTGTTTCCACAGGAGAAGAAAAACTATGGAGACCATCAAAATTAATAAAGATTCAGCTTAAAAAAGAGAAACCTCTTGAGAAAGAAATGACAGATCATCCACAGAGGTGACAATCATATAGGTAGTAAGGAATCCTCATAAAGGTTGAGGTAGGGTTCTGTTATTGTCTTTGCAGGAAAATACCCATCTTCAAAAAGCCAAGAGACATTGGATGCCTAAAGAAGAAAAGATAGCTATCCAGAAAGAATCACCAAACAAAGAGAAATCTGACTGATGATGCCAATTCCACTACCTAAACATACACATCCCTGTGCTTCTCAGTATATAGTCATGACTCACTTAAAAATCAAAGCTGGCTTTGAAATTGGACAGTGGCTATCCTTCTCTAAATCCAAGCATGTTGTTAAAAGAAAATGTCAGAATTTCTGCCTCATATCAGGAGCCACCTAGTATGGGGCAGAAGGAAGATAAGATTTAGGGACTACTATTATCAAAATTCTGCTTTCAAAAATTTTTAATTCTCCCCATACCTATTTTAGTCTCTATGGCATCTTTGTTAAATATATGTCTATACGAATAATGCTTAAATTCTCCACAATGAATAATAAATTTTCCTGCAGTAATCTTTGATGTTTCCAGGAAGAAGATTGGGCCCCACAACAACGATTCCACTTGGTTGATATGATGTTATCATGCTGATAGCACCATCTTAAGATCAGTTTTGGGTTACAAATTGCTCAAGAAGATTCCAACTTAGCTAGCTGAGACGGTGCACCTTCTAACAAAACATTCTGGCCAGAACTTGAAATAAGAACTTCAGAAAACCCCTACCGACTTCTCAGAGACTATCTGTAATTATACCAGACAGTAATCTTGAAAGTTAACCATCATTTTAGTTTTTACAGGATCCCGTAGAGATAATATCACCTTCATGACATTTGGAAGTAATTCTAGAAAACAATGTGCCTTTTCCCAACGAAGTTTGTCCTCAGGATTAGGGACATCTGATAGAGGTTGGTTATGAGTGGTGCAGGGTTGGGGATGGAGATGAAGTAAGCTCAGGGATCTCATTTGACAAAGAAAAAAGGAGGGATTGGATGGGATGGTGTAATAGGTAGATTAGATTATTACAGGAGAGCTAGAATTTATAGACAATTTACATTATTTACATTGGCATAGATTCCTGTATTGATACAAATTCAAATTATATTTCTTATATTAATATGCTCTTATTTCTGCTTACAATATTTGTGCACCTATGCAAAGTTATTTTGTCATATTGTATGTATTCATGCTTCTACCTCTGCTTAAGATATTTTGTATATTGATACAATTTTAGGGTATATTTATCATATTGCACTATACATTTCTACCACTGATCAAGATACTTATACATTGTTTACATTTGGAGTTCATTATTCTCACTTGCTGCACAGTTGTTTAAAGATTGCTTAATATTTTAGTATAAAGCCTTAGTCTTTAAGTTATATAGGTATTAAGAATTATAGGTCAATAGTCATCCATGTTTGTCATACTTATAGTTAGACTAATCAGGTTCTTTAGATACATAGAGATTAGGTAATCTTCAACCACTTCAGAGAACTGTAGAATATGGCGTTTAAATAATTTAGGATTCTGTTGACATGAAACACGATTGGTCCTGGCAGCACCAATCTATTCCCGAGAGAATGCTGGGTACAAGAAGACTTGGAGATTGTTTTCTTCTTGACAAAACTTGCCTTTGGGCAAAGAACTGGCCCTGCTTTGACCACTGACAAAATGCACTGTGTCCAAACTGGATAAACAGGATACAAGAAAAAAGACTGCCAAACCTTGCCAAGACAGGGTAAGAAGGTTTTGAAATTTTGGTTCCCAGAACCTACAGAGTAGAAGGAGAAAGTTTCATCCAACAGGCTACTCTGACCTCTATACACTCTGTGGAACCTCACCCAGCAAAAACAAAACCCAAAACAAAGAACTGGAGAGATGGCTTAGTAGCTTAATAGCACTCGTTGAAGACCTGAGTTCACAGGTCACACTTGGTGACTCACTACTATCCTTAGCTCCAGTTCCAAGGGATTCAGTGCTCTCTTCTGGCTTCTGTGGGCCCTGTATGCACACGGTGCACACACATTAGTGTAGGCACTCATAAAATAAGAGTAAAAATTCATCTAAGAATAAAATAATTTGTAGAACTATTTTCTAATAGTTCACCAATTTCTCCAGCCATAGCAAAGACTCTGGACAGAGGCTTGAACCAAAAATAACATCAAGTTTCAGAAGAAAGAATCAGATGTCAGGGAAGGAACCCTGATTTATCTGACACCTGGCCTCTGACAGTGAGGGGCACATCACTCCCAACAACTCCCTCCCGAGGTGAAGTCTAAGTCTCAGGGGTCCCTGGAGGTTTCTTTGAAAGAAAGGCAGAGAAACAGGGCAAGGGAAATATCACTGAAACAGACACTCCCAGGCTAGAGAGTGCCTTCAAGCCTGTGAATCCCAGCTACATGCAGTGTACTTCCAGAAGTCAGCAGGACAGGGTCACATCAAGTTCTGGAGTCAAAAGACCCAAGCTGACCTGCTTAGGCCCAGAAGGCTTGCTTTTATCTGGTTACTGCATCCTGCTGATGGCACAAAAGCTTTCAAAGAGTTCTTAGGGACTGGTTCTCATCCCTAACAACAGTGATTGTGCTCCTATGGTAAAGTGGGCAACCTGTACTCCCAGCAGCCTCACAGTGGAGGCCCAGGTCTGAAAACTTCACCAGGCTGCGATTTTATCAAAACCCAGTGAGGGGTGACTGTGCCTTCAGGCACCAGGGTGGAGCCACCCAGAAACCCACATGAGAAATTCTTGATGGCTCACCTGACGAATTACCAAGCACACTTTCCTCTTTGGGCAACTTATCCGCATGCCATTGTACCTGAGATAAAATAACTTGCTTAAAGCTGGTCATGTGTCTCAGAGGTAAGCACTTGCCTAGCATGTTCATGTTCAGGAACCTAGCACAGCTCAGCAGGGGAAAACAAACACTAAATCAGTAACTTGGCTCGTGAGTAAGAGAGATTAAATCAGGTGTCCTTCAGCTCTGGTTGGGGCATGTGCAGAGTCACAGTCTGGCTGGTTTGCTCAGGACCGTGTCTGTAGCAACAAGCCCCCATTTCACCTCTGGACAGGCATGTGTCACCAGCTGTGGTCAGCACAGCACAGATTTGCACGGTTCAGTCTTGGGCCACTGTTTGCTTACATCCATCCTTACCAGCACAGCCTGTTGACTCAACCCTGTGGTATCTCTATATCACAGGACTTTTGATTTTGAATTCTTCAAAGGCTCTTGCAGACGCACACACTGCCACTCAAATGGGAACGCTCCATGACAGTTGCTAGAGTAAACTGATAACCCGAAGTAGAATGTCCTTACACTCGGGACTTTTGATTTAGTACTTCCAACTTAAAAATGCACTGTTTCAGAGCTCAAGATCATGCTGGCAAAAAATGTAGACCTTTTCATGTCTTATATGTGAACAACATGTTTTTCCTTTTTGATGTATGTGTGTATGTGTGTGTGCACATGCCTTCAGAAGCCAGAAGATGGCACTGGATCCCCTCCAGCTGGAGTTGTAGAACTCAGGCACTCTGTGAGAACAGCTCTTTACTGCTGTGCCATTACTCCAGCCCCAGTAACATAATTTTAAAAACAATGTCAAGGTGAGTTCAAAAGGTAATAAAATAAAGTTACTAAATTACTTTCCAGTTCATGGGACATGGGCACCAATCTATACTTTTGGCAAGCCCAAGACACCAGTCTGAAAGCCTGACCATCAGAATTCATCTAAGCACAGTCAGAGGTTTTACAATGCAGGTTTATAGTGGAAAATCACACCCTAGGGTGTATCCTGCCTATATATAGGCAACTGGCAGAAAACTAACATATTTTTCCCATGTCTGTCTCTCCCTTGGAATGTTGAAGTATTCGGTAGGGTACATTGGGACCCTTCTGCCTTCTGAGCTGATCGCTGATAGCAGGGTAGTCTTTTTGGAGGTGCAACCTTACATAGGCCTTTTGGCTTCTGACAACTAACAGGTTCCTCACCCTGGCTTTCTTCCAGCCACTATGATGTGTGAATGGCCATGCATTCTTCACCTCAGTCCAGCTAACCCTGGCTGGGCTAAAACGAAAGGGGTTTTGGTAGAGACAGGGAAGGGGGCAAGAGAATAGAGGTGGAACAGAGCAAAGGACAGAAGAGCCACACAGAGCATCAAGTAGTGGAACAGAAGTAGGCAGGGGACAACAGAAGAGCCAGAAAGGTCCAAATAGGACAGACAGATCCCGGAGACCTAAGACCTATCACCTGATCGCTGATGAAGTGATGGGTCGCCCACAGAATTCTCTTCCCTATCAACCTTGAAGTAAATATAAGATATACGGATTGGTGCTCATTCCATTAAACAGAAACTATCTGTTAAAAGCTTGTGCGGAGCTGGAGAGATCTCCATCAGTTAGGAACATCTACTGCTCTTCCAGAGGACCCAAGTTCAGTTCCCAACACCCACGTTGAGTGGTTTACAACCAACCGAAGTATCCATGACTCCAGCTCCAGGTTAACACCTTCTTCTGGCCTCCATAGGCACCTGCACACTTGTAGCATACACATGCTCTCACTAAATCTAAATAAAAAAATAATTTATCAGTAGAGCCACTGCTATCTACCCTTTACACCACATAGACACTGGGAACAGCCTGAATTAAAAGATGGGGTGGCACAGGGGTAAAGAATCTGGAGAGAGAATAACCTACTGAGAGAAAGGGCCAAGGACAGGGTAAAGACATTCTGCTTTCATACTCAACCTTCAGCACCACTCTGGGATTACAGGGGAGAGGGTTGAGGACCTGATGTATCCATTTCTGTGCTATTCCCAGAGTGTCTTCTAAACACAGAGAAGTGATTGGGAATGGGAGAGCGGTCATGCCACAGCAGCCTGGCTCCCATAGAAAGGATACAGACAGACCCTGAAGGACAGAAACCTCCTTGTGGGGGAGACCCTTTAACTGGGGGCAAGCACTGGCAGACGTGAGAGTGGTAACATGTCTCGGGCTAGCCGCAGGAGGTATCGTAACCTTGAACCCTCTGTCTTCTGGGCACACCAATAACACGTAGGACTCCTAGCCTTGAGTGCTTACTATTGATTCAAGACAACACACCCAAAAGCACAGAGGCAAGAATAATAAACATGTACCAAAAGACCAGTTGAGCTGAACAAGCACACAGTGGTGCTACAGCAAAAGGCAAGGGGAGAGTAAGGTCTCTCCCTGGCAAAGAGAGGTGAGGCCAGTGCCATGGCTCTGATCAGCTACAGAGTGGAAGGCAGACAGGAAAGATTGCTCCTGCGGCCAGCGCAGAGTGAGTGACAACATATGGGGGAATAAAAGATCCCAAGAGGAGGCAGACCCAGAAACAATACCGAAGAGTCTTACTTGAGTTTGAGGTGCACGGTGTCCCTGAGGACCTGCGCCGTGTATGGACGGCAGGTGTTGAGACCTGTGTAGTAACCCTCGGGGCATACTGGGGCACTGGAGATGGGTAGTACTGGACTGGATACAGGTTGTGGCCATTGGGAGCCACAGGTGGCCTCGGCGGGTAGAAATGTTCAGACTGATACCCATGGTTCTCATAGTACGGTCCAACTCCTGGCGGTGACCCCTAAATGAAAATGGAGAAGAGATCCAGCAGTTACATATCTCTCATTCACTGTAGCTCGGGAAGTTAGCAGCATAACAGGGAGAGAGCCAGCATATTCACCAACTATGGTATTGCAGCAACTTGCTTAGAATGACTAGACTCTGTGTCTGAATCAACTAGAATGCTTAACAGTGTGTGTTCCAATGGCTTTGGTTTCCTGGTTCACTTGTTTCCATTATTTGTTCTTTGAAATAAAGAACCAATGACTGATAGTTGAGATTCCATAGGAAAAAAATCAAAGAAAAAATGAATACAAGTTTAGAGTCAAAAGTCACTGAGCTAGAATCCCATTGCTCTGGTTCCTCCTGCAGGTTACCCCCTGAGCACTGAGATGTGAAATCACAAGTCAGACTGAATCAAAACAGATCATGTCTGAGAACTCACTTGCTGAAGAGACCACATTCAGCTCCTGTGTACAACCTTAGGGGTGGTAAGTGCACACTTTTCAGCTGAGCTGAGAATCCGCTAGAATGAACCCAAGATGCAGACTCCTCCGGCTATTCCTACCAGGGCCCCTTCTTCCAAGCAGCTGGAGTTGGCAATCATTTACCTCACCATGGTGCTGTTATCTCAGCGTAAGCAACCTTATCCAGTATGTGATCTTGGTGCAGAGGGTTCAGGTGCCCTTTCAGGGTAATTTGGGGGCCCAAGTATGTGCTGTGTAGATGTGAAAGAAGCAGGATCCTCTTCTGGGGTGTCCATCCTTTCACTTAGCCCGTTTTGCATGACCCTCCCCAAGCTGCACTCCCACGCCTGGCAGTCCCTCAGAACTTGGTAGCTTGGCATTCTTATTTCCACTGTCCTCATTCTCTCAGTGGCTGGACCTCTCCTGGAGATCCCACTTCACTTCATCCATGTCTAATGGTTCTTACCTAAAACCTCTCCACCACCACCCCTTCTGCTCAGGCTCTTATGGATCTCAGGAATAATGAGACACCATCCTCTGGAAGCAGATAGCCTCAGTAGGGGTCACTATATGTTCAGATTTTTTTAAAGCAAATTTATGTATTGTGTGTGTTGCACATGTGCGTAAACAGGGATCAGAGGACAACTTGTGAGGGTCAGTTGTCTCCTTCCACCCTGTGGGTGCCAAAGATTGAATGTAGGTCATCTCTTACCTTATAGAGCTGCCTTGCTGGCCTAATGGCTGAGAATTTTAAGCATGGCAACATGAATACTCCAAGGTTAATAATCTGCGATTAGTAACTCAGCTCTCTCCTTCGAAAGTTCAAAGATTGTGACTTGAAGCTAGAGAGGTGGGACAGTGAAAGCCATCCTTGATCTAAACAGAACCCTCCAGATTCAGAAATCAGGTGAGTGTCTGGCCCAGATCCCAATGGCCTAAGAGTATGCTCCCCTTCTAGGAGGAAAGGCCAAGACGTGCCAAGCACTTTGTCCAGATGGAGCTCTTAAAATTATAAAAAGATCTAGTAAAACAAAACAAACAAAAAACAAACAAACAAAAAAACTAAGTATCAGAGACCCACTAAATAATGGAACACTGGCATGTGTCCTAAGTTCCTAGAACCTTGAAAATTATTCTTAATTAGCCAGTAAGCATTTATAAATATGAAATATGTGAGGTGAACTGGTCAGGCTTGAGGATGACAAAACAATTGCTTTTATTGCTCTAGGGAACATGCCCGGCTAGCTCAGTCTGTAGAACACGAGACTCTTATTGCTCTAGGGAATGGGCTCCCAGCAAGAATGGAGGGCCCAATGCCTTATGCAGGTGTGGCTGTTCCCAGTCCTCGATAGGCAGACACCGGCAGGACTGTCACACACCCTCCTCCCTAACCTGATGCTCTCAGCCCCATCCCACCTCTCCTGGAGGCATACCTATTGCCTTGAAGGAGGAAGGGAACACACAGAGTGTACCAATCCTGCTTCTGCCCAGCATGGCTTTCGAGACACTCCGGGCTGTATTGGACTCCATCCTTGCCCTCACCCTTTCCCACATAACTGTGATATTTTGAATAAGAATGCCCTATAGGGTCATAGATTTGTATGCTTAGTCGCCAGGAGTGGAACTCTTTGAAAAGAATCCAAGAATTAGGAGGTGTGGCCTTGGTGTATCACTGGGGATGGGCTTTCGGGTTTCAAAAGCCCATGTTGCCTGTAGATCAGGGTACAGAACTCTCAGCTGCTGCTCCAGAAACTACCTACATGCCACCATGCTCCCTACAAAGCTGATGATGGACTAACCCTCTGTAACTGCAAGCAAGCTCCCAGTTAAACCCTTCCTCTGGTAAGAATTGCCTTAGTCATGGTGCCTTATCCTCACAGCGATAGAACAGTGACTAATTCAGACACTTTGAACAAAGGGCCACCTGCTCACAGCTCTTCGCACTACTGATGGGCACCTGTGGAAGAGGAACAAAGGAATATGGAAACGGCCAGCGATGTAAGAATTGACCACTTACTGATGTCAAAGCCATCCTGGCTGTGTGGGCAGCATGAGGAGGTGGGTGTCTGGCTTCTTCCAGGTGCCCTGGTGGAAAGCACACACGGTAATGTTTCAGTACAGTTTGGTTTTGGAGGACTCTGGGTGAAGGTGACATTGTCCCAGAGCAAGCTGCAGCTCTCCCTGGCCTTGAGTCTTCACTCCACCTACATCTTCCCAGGTCTCCTCATTCCTGGTGTGTTTATGCCACGAGGCACAGAGAAACTCGTGAGCGGGACTGGGAGACAAGTTGAACTACCATGACCAAGGGAGCCTGACCTTGAAGAAATGGGGACAGGCATTTGGCTCTGCCTACACAGGAGCACCCACGACTGAACCTGGGATTCCAAGTCCTTCCACACTTACACGGTTCTCAGCAGGGAAACAATATGGCTCCTCCCAGTTACATTCACCAAAAGGAAGATTCATGGGAGAAAAACACAAAAACCCATAAAAGAGAAACATCAAAATCCCCACCCCATAGAGGGCAACAGCAGGCCTAAAGGCAAAGACCTGGGGCTGCCTTCTACCTGTGCCCCTTCTTGGAAGCTTCCTTAGCCAGGTTAGCCAGGTAACTGAACGAGCCTGACTCTGCAAAGTGGATACCATGGCTGACACATTGTTAAGATGGGGTTCACTGCAGATGTCCATGGAAGGGGGTCCTCAGAGAACGGGGCAGCAGAGGAGTGGCTGGCAGGACCAGACACACCCTTCTTAAAACTCCACAGGGGTGTTCCTCAAGACACCTGCCATGGAACTGGTGGCCTGCAACTGAACCCCAGAGACAGGCTGCATTGGACTCTTCTACATAAGCCCCACAGGGTTGCCTAAGCTTTACTAAGTAATGTGTTTTAAAAGTTCCTTATAACAATGTGAAATAGCACCCCAGCTAGTGTGCTGTTTCAGAAGGGTGTGAACCTTTTGGACATAGGCTAGGCATGGGACTTGCCTACAGGCCAGCTCTATTCCCTGGCTCTGCTTCTGGCTAGAGGTCCTGCTTCCTGATCTACCAGGATGACAGTGAGCAGCTTCAAGCTCCCACTGATGCAGGCAGGAGGTGGTCCTAGGCCATTTCCTGAACAATGATCCATAATAAATCCTTCTTCCTGTAAGCTGTTTTGTCAGTTACCCATCACAAGGAAGAAACGGTGAATGATATACAAATCCACTCCCCCCTACACCAATCTGTTTACTGTCCCAAACCCTAACAGAAAACAACGCCGACCTAATTCCTTTGACCGACTCGATGATGTGTGGTTATGAAAAGAAGTCCCTGGGTCATTTCATAGGCAGTCATGTGTGAAAAGTCAATAATAGGCAGAGATGCCATCAGCGAGAAGTCCCTTTCTAAAGCAAGCCATCTTCTGAACCTTTGCATACTCCCTCATGAAAATCTAGTTTAATGAAACCTTGATAAATCTGTTACTGAGAATCCCAATCTTCGATCGTCCTCTGTCATCCTCAAAGGATACCTGGTGAGCTTCACTTGCCTTCAGCAGAAACCCTGTCAAAGTCAGGCTAACCAGATTTCTCTCACCCACACTATCTCTTACCTATTTCTCATCCACAGACACTGCTCCATGCTGTAGGTTCCCATTCTCTCTTGCTGAGTTGAGAATCAGAGTCTCTTCCCCACTACAAAATTCCCTGCCTGCTCACTCCACCTGCTGAGATGTTCCTGACTCCATTGGTGCTCACCTTGCCTTAATGGAGGTTGTTGAATTACTGTTTTTCATTGATATCCTCCTTATGATGGCTTTGCTTCACTCCTCCCATCTGGACATGAAATGATCCAAGACTACTCTAAGAAACCATCATGGGGGAGAGAGGGAGTTTACTTATCCACAAGGAAGATTAGGAGGCGTTCAAACGCCAGAAGAAACCCTTTTTATCCCTAAGAACCAGGCACAGAAAGTGCTTGCTAAGCAAGTATGAGAACCTGAGTTTGGACCCCAGAATCCTCAAAAAAAAGTCTGGGCATGGAGGTGCCCACCTGTAATCAATTCTAGTCCCAGGGAGGCAGAGCCAGGAGGATCCCTAGGACCTAAAGACATTATTTCCTATCCTGTGAGTTCCAGGCTCAGTAAAATACCCTGTCTCAAACCTTAAAATGGAAAGAGACGGAGGAAGACACCCAGCATCCACTCTAGATCTCCACATATGTACACATGTGTATGCACACCTACACACACTCATGAACACATACACATGCATACATTACACTACACACCTACAAGCCTGACAGTTAAATATACAGAAAGTAGTAGGTAGCACTACATAGCTAGATGCCATGAAATCGGGGGCCAGGCTTTAGGTGGGACTAGGATCCCAACCTAGATTCCGTCTCTCATTAGCTGTGACCTGGGAAAGTCCTATGCCTCAATTCTCTTTCAAGATATAAAAGAGATTATACTGATCTCAGGAGTTTAAGTAAATTAGCAATAACACTATTGGCTCTGGTACACAGTGTTACCATAATCTTAGTTAAATAAAAACTAATTTTATCAACAACTTGCAATGAGGAAAGATGATAATGGCTTGGAACACTAAATCGGTCACAGTAAAAATCCACCAGGTCACTCATGTCTTCACTTGTAGATCAAACAAATAGAAGAATAAGGTCATGTTGAGAGATTCTAGATTTTCCTAAGGTTAAAGTCAACAACTTTCTGGGTTTGAGGAAGGAAAGGGAGTAACATACCGGTGAGAGGGGTCACCATTTAAAATGTATGGGAAACGCCTACACCTGTTAAAATGGTACAATTGTCACCCACTGGTGAGTCTTTTCTACAACCACTTTGTGAAACAGACTCCAAGCTTGGACGTCTACCTGGTGCATCCGGATTTCCTCCCATAAGCATGACTAGCCAGGCCACCCTCCCAGGGTCCTGCCAGGAGAGCCCAGCTGCACCGGCTCTCGTTCCTCTGTGTTCCTGCTAGCTTGTTGGTCTGTCACACCAATTACGGGTTTGGTTGAAGTTTCAGGAAATGAAAATCCAATCCGCTGGCAGTTTTCCAGGCTTGGGAGCCCTCTGAAAGGAGCAATGACTCGGTGCTTGAAATTCATGCAAGGAGGAAGCCAGGAGCCCAACCATGGATTGTCAAGAGAAAGCCACCAGAGACAGAAGACAGCGGAGATTCCTATTCTGCCCAGAGAGTCAGTGACCCACAAAACACGGAAGCCAGAAATATGAAGAAGGTCTAGTTCAGCTACTATGAACTTTGGAAGAGGAGAGGGTGGTCTGAATCTTGCAAAAACGATGAAAGGAGCCGTGCTCACACTAAGTGGGATCTACAACGGTGTGTTAAAAAGAGCAAGGGGATCACTTTCAATCCTGATCATCTTCTAAACAGGGATCTCTACAAATCTGTGTGACTGACGCCTATGCAGCGACTTCTGAAAGGAGCAAGACATAACCTGACAAGAGATCTACCCTTCATTTAAAGAACCCTGATGCTTGCCTTTGACCCAGGAAAGCTAGCCATAAGAAAGGCCTTTGGGAAACTGTCCTTTAAGGGGCAGGAAAACAAGTGAGGACAAGGCTGGATGGCAGCTTTGTCCACTCCATCTCATTGAAACAGCACCATGGAACTAAAGCAAAACCAAACAAAAAAACCGCTTTCCCAAACAAGAACTGCCTTTCAGTCCTTTCTCTACAAATGAGGACAAACTCATTGATGCTAACTTGCATTCATGAATGTGGGGTGGCCCAAATAACTGAAGTCCACTGATGTCATCACCCACCACTCCATGCTGGTTCCTGTATGAGCCCTCCCACCCCCGAGTGCCAGGTACAGTTCCAGCTGCCAGAGGTGGAAGGGGATCCTCAGAATCTGTGCCTTTTCCCCACCTCTGTTACCACACTGCCACCATCAACAGACACTGTGCAGCCAGTAAAGACACTGAAGAAAACCATGACTCAAATAAAACCTTCGGAGGGACACAGTGCACTGTCAGGCAAAAGCTAGTCAATAGTAGAATAGGGTGGAGGTTTGAGATATTGAACATAAACACGTGTTGAACACAGGGATACTGCCCTAGCAGGGGAGAAGGGGTCTACAGAGAGACACTTGTATTATCAGACTACAGAGACAGTGGACCTGGAAGAATTAAGACTTCCTCAGAAACCCTAAAGTAGAGAAGGAAAAGGCTGAAGCCTGCTGCCAACCAGAGGAACTTCCTTCCCGGTAAGAGATTTCACACAGTTCTGACAGCTTTTACAGTTACCATGCAGGAGAGACTGGAGCTGATAGAACGGTGGATCAGATATGTGGGGCCATACCTTGAGAAGGACTGCGGACTGCTTAGATATGCACACTTCTTACCCTCTATTTAAACATAGATCTCATGTAAGGACCTCCAAAATGGAATTGGGGTCACTGGACCCCTTTATTTGTTCCTTCTCCCAATGTGGCCAAACAATAAATCTACTTTCTCTGCTCTGCACTATGACTTGTCTCCTTATCTGGTGTATTAGAGATGGGTGGCTGGGCCAGGTTTGCTGGGAGTGCCAGCTCTGGAGAGAGAGAGAGAGAGAGAGAGAGAGAGAGAGAGAGAGAGAGAGAGAGAAGAAGAAGAAGAAGGAGGAGGAGGAGGAAGAAGAAGAAGGAAGGAAGGAAGGAAGGAAGGAAGGAAGGAAGGAAGGAAGGAAGGAAGGAAGGAAGGAAAGAAGGAAGGAAAGAAGGAAGGAAGGAAGGAAAGAAGGAAGGAAGGAAGGAAGGAAGGAAGGAAGGAAAGAAAAAATTCCTCAAAAGAGGCAGGCCCACACCATCTGAGTTTGTTTTTCTATGAATGCCTACTTGTCCCAAGAATATTACAAACTTTTCAGGGTGAGAATTAAGTCTGATATTTTTTAAAAATCTATCTTTGTACTGTACAAAAAATGTATCAGTGCTTGTGTGTATGTGTTTATGTGTGACTCTGTGTATGCTTGTATTGCTTAATTTTTTTCGCCAACTTGATACAAGTTAGGGTCATCTGGAAAGAGGGAACCTCAGTTGAGAAAATGCCTCCATCAGACTGTCCTGTAAGCAAGTCTAGGGGGGCAATTTTCTTGATGATCGAAGAGGAAGAACCCAGGCCACCATGGGCAGTGTCACCTGGGAAGATAGTCAAAGCAGGTTGACCAAGCCATGTGAGCAAACCAGAAAGCCAAATTCCTCGATGGTCTCTACTTCAGTTCCTGCCTCCAGATTCCTACCCTACATTCCCTGGATGATAGGCTGTAAACTACAAGCTGAAATAAACCCTTTCCTCCGGGATTGTTTTGGTCATAGTATTTTTGTTGTTGTTGTTTAATCACAGCAATAGAGAAGCAAACTAGGAAGAAACACACAGAGACACACATGCATACACAAACACACACACAGACACACGTACACAAACACAGGCAAACAAGCACACATAAACAGACACACACACACATATGCACAGATACACAAATGCACATATGCATAGGCACACACACACAAATACACACATTTGCACACAGGCAGAGACATGCATATATACATAGACACACATACAGAGACCACAGATACAAATAGACACACACACATACACATAATTCTTGTTTTTTTTTTAAAGTTTTTTTGTTTTTGTTTTACATTCCAGAGGCTACATGAGTAAGATAACATTGAACAGACAGGGATGGGAAGCCCACACCAGGACATCACCAGCTTCACAAGCTGGGCATGACGGGTGACCCCACAGGCTGCAGGTACACAGAACTGAGCATACATCTAACACTAGACAGAAAGGCGCCAGGTCACGGCAAAGGAACTCCTCAGCACACATCCAGGCCCCTGACCTTGCCCAGGCCACCCTGTTTAACAAGGATCTTGAGTAACAAATGTATGTTATAAAGATGGAGTGAAAGTATGTTCTCAGCTCTGCGCTCAGCAGAACAGAAAACAGGCTTTGCCTTCCAGGGTTTATGCTGCTGCTATATGGTGAAGAGACCTGATTCAGGCCATGGATACTCAGAGCCTGGCCTCAGGATTAAGGAATGGAAGCAGCCAGAAGTCAGGCTTTTACTGAACCCAGGGAAACCAAGTTTCCACGTTCAGCTGAGAATGAGAGCTGCGAGGAAAGTGTGAAGTCCTTAAAGCACAGAGCCTGGACTGGAAGGTCAGATTTCCAGGGCACTCTGAAATAAAAATGACTAAGAGTTAGGTACAAGGTGACGACCTTTAAGATCACTACCGATTCATTAGAATGAATTGCTGACAGTGAACTTGAACACTTTTCAGAGTTCTATTTAGAAGAACCTCCAAACTTGTGGTCCCTAGAAATCATCTCCTGTGTCCTGGAGCTCAGATCATTCAGATCCGAAATGATCCCAGAGACACCTGCCTACATGACTCTTGGAAAGCGAGGGCCATAAATTAAAGGGAAATTGACTCTCTGTGTTTTACCTTGGGCAAACAAGCAATAACAAAGCCTGATTTATTTCATATGCCAATTCAGCTCACTTGAGAATACGACCGCGTCACCGTCTCACTCCTCGGTCACAGCACCGAGGCCGAGGCTTCTGTCTACCCACTGCCGTTGCGTGAATTTCTACAGCCACAAGCCTCTGCTGACCTTCACACACTAGGTGCTTTGTTGCCATTCCCTGCCCCTTGAGCCCAAGCCCCCATGCCTGATGGCTCACCTGTGTACACATGCAAGACAGGCAGACTTCCTCCCCTCCCCCACTGCCTACACGGAGAACAGTTCTCCTCTTCAATGTCCACCCAGAGCACAATGTAGGTCACCGACAATATACATGCCCTCCAGTATCCCACATGGAGTCTCCTCCCAACATGTCCTTATGTGTTCCTGTTTCTTTCTTCTGATGATCACCTGCTGGGAGAACCAAGCCCTGGGTACAGCTCTACTTCTTTTCCAGAATCCCAGATCTACTCCAGGGTCATCCTGTAGGGTGGCCACTGTGATCAGATGAGACTCTAAGGACCATGTTCCCCTCCAAGAACCCACAGGCAGGTTTAGATCGTAGTTGTCCTGGTGTGAGGTACACATGAACCACCCTCCTTCATGAGCAGGTCCACTACACTTGGGGCCTCACATAAAGGCTCCCCAAGTTGGCCTTTGCAGGTCTCAGCTCCTAGGATCCACGATGCTCCTGAACTCGTCCTGGGGGCAGCTTGGGGGAGCTAGGGAGTACTCTAGAAAGTGTGGAGAAACCTTCACAAGCAAGGTTTAGCAATTTCAGCCTTAAGGACAGTTAGGGGAACAACTGGATGAGCAACAGTGGATGGAAAAGCTTCCCCACATGCTGTGTGACTCCATGGGAGTTCTTCTGCCCACCCCCAGATGTCTCCTTTGCCTTGCTCCCCAACAGGGCCAGTTTCAGGAACCCAAACTGACCAGTCACTTGACTGACTAGTCACCTTTCCTTGCCTTCTTAATGCCCAGTGCTTGGGCTGACCAGGAGTTCCCAGACACACAACTTTCTGCAGAGCTTACAAAAAACTCCTGGTTCCCACTTTCAGGGCTTAGTGAGTATCGAAACCAGAGCAATACCTCATGCTAAGGAACCTCCCCCTCACTCCTCATCTTCCTAAGCTCCTCAATGCTTAGATGCAAAGAGTGATGTAGTCAACTAGATTTTTGATTTCTATTTCATGGTAGCTCCTGGGCTCAGGGTAGGCTCACTGCTGGGAGCAATCCTCTCAGACTATAAAGAAGTTGGTACTGGAATACCATACTTCACATACCCAGGCTTCATCACCTGCAGAAAAACCACACACGTGTCTGTCACTCAGAGACCCTATAATCCAGGATTCAGTCTTCTGGCCCATTAAGTAATGCCCAGGCCCTGGTCACTGTGGGGCTGCAGAAAGAGATGAGGCTTTGGGGTTAGGAAGCATGCAACCTGGCTCCAGACATCTGAGGTACCAAGATTTCCTAGATTTCATTCTTAGTTTTTTATCTCCCCTTCTTTTGACTTGCCGCCACACTGTGACCACAGGACTGAGGGGAGGGAAAAATAATTGAAACTCTTTGCAGGTAGGTGGTCAACAAAGCCCCTTGTACACATCTTTGCCTGAGTGTACAATGCTTACAGCACTGACCACTGAGGCCGGCAGCCCTTGTTCTGCTTCCCTGATTCTGCCCCTTAGATCGCATAGGGGCACCAGACGAGCTGCCTAGCCTTTGCATCAGACTACGGGTTATAAAGAACTCGTTAAATGTAACAGCGTGGTGTGTGCAGCCATTGTACCAGTGTGGTCAAACTTCCTCCTCCAATGCTGACAGGGCCACTGGCAAACAAATTCTCTACACTTGACTCCTGGAAAGCCCACAAAGGTGTGTGCGTGTGTGTGTGTGTTCCTGTGCACATGCACATTTAGGATCAAACCTGGGAATGAGCTGAGAACATAGACCAGAGATGCCTGGAAAGGCCAGACTGAGATAAGAGTCCCCAGCTCTTGAGAACACTGAGAACACTCCTCAATTCTTGCTGGTCTCCTGTCTTGATGACACTCCAGATTTTTTTCCCTCTTTCTTCTTTCCATCTCTCTTTAGACAGGGTCTCACTGGTTAGCCCTCGATGGCCTTGAACTCACAGAGTGCCAGCTGTGCCTGCCTCTACTTCTCAAGTTCTGGAATTAAAGATAAATCTCACCACACCTGGCTTTTGAATTTTCATTCTTACATCATACAAAGGTCACTGGAAGAAGTCCCCCAAGCACCTCTTCAGTTTCTACAGGCAAGGTCACCTTGCTTACCTGGAGGTCCTTCACCACCCACTACTGCAGTAGCTTAACAGCCTGGGATATTTTATCCTGTGTCCCCAGTGAAACTGCCCAACCCCCAGCTTTCCTGTTAGGAAGGAAACTTGTTAACCTCACTTGGAGAACCTCTCCCCTCCTCCCGAGTCAGGTAAACAACCCCCACCTCACTTTGGATTTTCAGAGCACCTTGTTAGGTGGCCTGCCCTTTGGAACTTTCCACAATGCCTGGCTCTTGCCGGCTAGAAGCTAAAGGAGCCAGCACTGGATGGCTTGTCTTAGCTACAGGACTTAAGTATTTGCATGCAAGATCTTCAAACCCAACTCTTGTAGGGTCCCCTGCTTTCCAAGTCCACCTAGGGCTGCCACGCTTGCTTTCTCCTAAACTAGCTGCCAGAGGCCTATGCGCTTGGGACAGAACTAAGGGATATCGGAAAGGGCCTGGGCTCTCAGCAAGCAAAAGCACAGCCACAAGGCACACACACCCTCTGGAGCACGGACACACAAACTTTCAGGCAGTGAGACAGTTCATTTCTTCAGCTGGGCTATCGGGTCTTCTCACACAGCGCCCACTGCCTAGCTGACCCTTTGGGTCACTCTGCCACCATTCCAAGTCCCACCCGATAAGAGATACACGTGCTCGGGTGGTCAGCCTTCTCCTGAATGGGCAGCTCGCCCCTGGCAGCCGGACCGGCTTCTCCAGTGCCAGCTATTCCAGGGCCCGCTCCAGTGAGTGCTCAGGGCCAAGGCGGCCTGGTCCGCACCATCGACCCGGGCCACCGCACCGGACCGCTGAAGTACTCCCTTCCCCCAGCTGGCGGGCGGTTAGCGTCTTGACAGGGTCCCAAGGGCCCCGCAGCGCCGCCTGTATCGGTCTTCTGCATCTCAACCAGTTTCCAGTTTCTCTCCACCTCGGTAGGGACCAAGGAGCGGAAGGAGTTCAGGTAACCAGCCGGACCGCAGAGATTTTCCCAAAACAAAGAGAACTGCGTACGAATCTCTGCATCTGCGTCCTGGGACTGGTGACACGAGCCAGGAGCCTACTCCACCGAAAGACCCCACCCCGAGACCCTCTACTCCAAGACGTAAGCCAGGGACCGGCCGGCAGGACCATAAACCAAGCCGCGAATCTATGGAGTCAACCTGGGGTCTCAGTCACGGGATCCGAGTCCCCAGGCCTCCTCTCAGTTCTCAGAACGTGCGCCCATTCCGCTCAGTCCCAGACCGTCGCACCTGTCGCGCCCTGGCCTCGCCTAACCTACTGTACCCCAGACGCCCCAGCCGGGCACCGTGAGGTGTACTCGATTCACCCTTATTTCACCACCCAGGCAGGAACCCAGTGTGGAGACCACGAGCTTGTCCCGCCGGCTGCTCACCTGCTGCGCTTCCCGCCCCTCTCCGCCTGTGCCCAAGCTCCCGGTTTCCTCGTCCGTCCCAAGTCCCCGACCTCCCCCAGCTCTTGCTTAAATCTCCGGAGGCGGCGTCCTAGGAGCCAGGGCAACACCCCTAAACGCAGGTGCCGGGTCACCTCGGCCAGGAGGAGGGGACGACCGGGAGCGCCTGTCCGGGGGAAGGAGGAGGAGTTTCCCCGAGGGAAGCCCAGGGCGCGCTCCTCCCCCACATGGCGGGACCAAAAGAGACCAAAGGCATTTCCCTGGCAGCCACCCGCCTCCGGAGCTGCGCACCCTCGAGGGCCAGGCCCATGGGACCGTCAGGGTACCGGCGCGACACCGTCCTTAGACTGCACTGTGAATTAACGGGGAAGACCTTAAGGGAGCGCTAACCCGGTTCCCTGGAAGCCCGGGAGCTGCTAGTTCTCAGCCCCAGCGGGCTCTCTTCTGCGGACACCAACGAGGCCTCCGTGCCGGGACCCAGTTGGCGACGTAACCTCTAAAGCGTAGGTGACTCAGCTCCCGGGCTAAAGACCCTCCCCAGTGTGCCCAGGCTTTCCTACGGAAGAAAATACCTTGGATTTTCCTCACCTACCCCACCCACCAAACCCCCAGCACCCAAAGTCCCCTGGGAAGCTTCCAGAGGCAATGGGACGTTGTTTGTACCGAGGGTGGGGCAGAAGTGAGGCGGGGGATGCGCTCTCTGAAGTCTCCAAGACCCGGTCTTCCACTACTTCAGGTGACCAGCAGTCTCCTAAGCAGCTCTCCCTCTGACAGCCAGAGCTGTTGATTTTGTAGAACTGAAGAAGACACTGGAGAAGACCAGAATAATTGCCCCTTTTGTATGTGGGGGGCAGTTCAGAACCACAAAAAACGGCCTCTTTGTAAAGGTGTCTTGTCTGTGCCGGACACTTTTATCCACCCTATCTTGCTCTCCGGGCTTTTCCCCCTAGCACATTCTCTTTTACCTCCACGGACCCATAGTTTGCCTCCACAACCCACACAGGAAGCAAACCTCTATTTCTCTGTAGAACCTGGTAGAGTATATAAGGTTAAGCCCTGGACAATCTCACAGTCTCAGACTGATTTTTACCCTTTGAGACAAGGTCTCACTGTGTAGCCCTGGCTGTCCTGGAACTTGCTATATAAACCAGATGGGCCTGCCTCTACCTCCCACGTGCTGAGATAAAAGGTGTGCAAAATTAGAAAGGCACTGGAGGTTGAGAATTTTACGGAGTTTACAGGATTCCCCTCCATGTTCACATGAATTAAAATGATTTTTCTCCTGCTAATCTGTTGTGCCCATTTAAAGACTAGACCCCTTCTCACAAAAAAATAAAAATAAAAATAAAAAAATAAAAAAAAATGATAAGAGCATTTTCCCACTTTGGTAACAGGCACTCATGAAGTATTGCTGTCCCTAAAAGTCTGGTTACACCTATACTGCACACAAGTCATTATATGTTGCTTTCACTCAAAACACAGGCAGAAGAACATTAGAACCATGCCCACCGTGGTCAGGCCCTGTGAGCCCTTCCTGATTCCCTGGTACTTCCCCCACCCCCTCCATGATTCTTTCTGGAAAGGTGCTTAGCAGTGTGTTCCTAGGGGTGTATATGTCTGGAAGAGATCAGCCCTAGACCTGGTGAACTTGAGGCAGGATAGACAGAGAGGAAAGAGAGGGAAAAAAGCCCGTTCCTCCAGGGTATGATGGATCCATTTCTCCAGCCAGTCAAGAATTCCAGCACCCTTGGCATCTGCTGTGGATATTGCCAGAGTACAGCCGATGTGCCTTTTACAGGAAGGTATTTCAAAGGAGAGTGTGAAAAGAGCAATGGATCATGCTTAAGGTCTGAACGTGTGTTGCCTTATTCCTTTCCCAGATGTAACCCTCACAAACATGATGATCAACTTTGGTTATCTTGACTTCTGCGCAACCTTCTGACCTTATCTCATTTGGCCCTTTGAGTGGAACTCCAGAAGTCACTAAAATTGTCTGTTTGACTGTTGTAAAAATTCTTAAGCCTGTCACTCTCTGAGAAGCCACACCCATTCTCAAGTGCTTTATTGCCCCTTCCGTAAGTGTGCTCTTCTCTTGTGCCTCAGATAGAGTCTCACATAACCCAGGCTGACCTGGAACTTTATTGTTGTTGTTTTGTTTTGTTTTGTTTTGTTTGAGACAGAGTTTCTCTGTGTCGACACTTGTCTTGGAACTCTCTATGTAAGCCAGGTCAGCCTCAAACTCAGAGTTAAGTCTCCTTCTGCCTCCCAAGTGCTGGGATTGAATGGACGGGCTACCACATCTGGTTTGTAACCTTGAGTTTATTATCCTCCTGCCTCTACTTCCCTAGTGCTGGGATTACAGGTCGGCACCTCCACCTTGCACTCCATCCGCAGTCCCCGCAGCCCTAAGGAAGTCTCTTCATTAAGAAAACAAAACAAAACAACTTTATGGCTCATCATGAAAATCTTTTCAATAGCAAAGTCAAGACTGCTGATTTCGGCTGAGTGGCTGAGTGGAAGTCCCTGAAAAGAACTCCTCAGAGGGGCTGGAAAATGGCTGAGCACTTGCTGTTAAGACTGAGACCTGAAGCCATGTGATAGGAGGGGAAAACTGAGTCCTTAAAGTCCTCTGACCTCCATATGCACACTACAACACACAAATAAATAAAAACAATAAAATCAGGCCCTGGAGGCGACGGCATGGAGCTGTGTAATTGCTCTGCGTCACACTGTCAGTAACAAACCGAATGAAGCGGATAGCCCTCCTCAGTGCCATCAAGTCTGGAGGGGATTATCCCAGATGTGTCCCTGCTGTCCACTGCAGTGAACTCACTCTCCTGAACACAGGTCAAGTCTTTGGTGACGACTCACTTCCATTTTGATAGTGTGTTGATGGCTTCCAGCCATGACTCCTAAAACCCACCTATTTGCAGCTAGTTGGTGTGGGACAATGGTCTGTATTCTGTCAATTATATTTTAAATAAATGCTGATTGACCAGTAGCCAGGCAGGAAGTATAGGCGGGACAACCAGGCAGGAAGTAGAGGCAGGTCAATGAGAACAGGAGAATTCTGGAAAGAAGAAAGTTTATTCTGCAGTACTAAACCAGCCACAGAAGAAGCAAGATGTGACTGACCCGCTGAATAAGGTACTGAGCCACGTGGCTAGCATAGACAAGAATAATGGGCTAATATAAGTTATAAGAGTTAATAAGAAGTCTGAGACAATGGGCCAATCAGTTTATAACTAATGTAGACCTCTGTGTGATTTCTTTGGGGCTTAACAATTGCTGGAACCGGGCAGGACAGAAAACCTCAGTCAACAGCCAGTATGTACACTTAGCTCTCTTGTGGAAGATGTTCACCCAACACCCATGTCACCCTGGATATCACTAGCCATGGTTCTTCAGGGAAACAGAAGAAGGGAAGAATATTTAAGAGGCTTATTACCAAGAATTGGTTCATTATTTTGAAAGTGAGATGTCCTATGGTCTACAAGCTAGAGTGATGGGAAGCTTGCATCGTAGCTCAGAGACCTGGGACCAGAGAACAAACAGATGGTGCAGAGCCCAGTCCGCAACCAAAGGGGAGAAATCAGACACACTCAGGGGTGGAGAATAATCCCATCCAGCTGAAGCCTCCTCCACCGCTGGTTCTTCTACCCAGAACATGGACAAACTAGATGACTATGAGATTAAATCTGCTCTTCTTCATTCAGTTTTAACACGAACCTCTCCCCTACTTGGACATCTTGCAGCCTTGCCAATTTACTGGGTGAGGTTAGCAATCACAAGTCTGCCCACACCAATGACACAACCAAGTTGGTCTCCTCAACCATATCAACTCCCATATCAACTCTTTAGATCACGTGAGGCATTGGAGCACTGGACTGAGCTCCCAAGGTCCAAATGAGGAGCAGAAGGAGGGAGAACATGAGCAAGGAAGTAAGGACCACGAAGGGTGTGCCCACCCACTGAGACGGCAGGGCTGATCTAATGGGAGCTCACCAAGACCAGCTGGACTGGGACTGATGTAGTGTGTGATCAAACCAGACTCTCTGAACGTGGCTGACAATGAGGGTTGACTGAGAAGCCAAGGACAATGTCACTGGGTTTTGATTCTACTGCATGTACTGGCTTTGTGGGAGCCTAGTCTGTTTGGATGCTCACCTTCCTAGACCTGGATGGAGGGGGAGGACCTTGGACTTCCCACAGGGCAGGGAACCCTGACTGCTCTTTGGACTGGAGAAGGAGCAGGAGGGGGAAGAGGGAGGGGGAGGGAAATGGGAGGAGGTGGAAATTTTTAATAAAAAAAGACCATGTGAGGTTATAATTATGCAGAACCTGAAAAAAAAGCTAACCTGTACACAACTGAAAAGGTACTGACTCTTTTCCCAGAGGGTATAGAGTTTTCTATGATACCTCTGCTCCTATGACCCTCCCCACAGTTTACATACCATGTTGCCAAATGCAGTGCTTACAAATACAATGATATGAAGTCAGTTCATCTGTGCATGTGTGCCACATGGGTGTATATGCAGGTAGAGGCCAGAGGAAAGAAAACCTTAAGGATTCTTCCTCAAACACCATCTACCTTTTACTATTTTTATTTGGAAACAGGGCTTCTTGCTGGCCTGGAACTCTAGTAGGCTAGGGGGCTGGTCAGCAAGCTCCAGGGATCTTCTGCTTCCCCCAGTATGGGGATTGCAAGTATGTTGGGACTAATTGAGTCCTGGCCTTCAGCTGCTCTTCCCTACTAGAGTCTTCTAATTGAAGTTACTAGAAGCTGTACCTTGCCTAGAGGATCAGAGGGTGGGATTTTCACCTGTTGGCCATTGACTGCTGGGTATTTAAGCCTCCATGGTGCTATTAAAGAAGGCTTTTGTACCAGTGATTGGAGGTCTGTGTGTCTGTCTGTCTCTGTGTGTTTCCTCAACATCCAGCCCCTTACCTGAAGCTCACCAACTGGATTCTAGCACATAGAGCACAGATGGGGGCACGGTTTATACCACCATGTCTGTTCATTTGTGTTTTTTTGTTTGTTTTACATAGTTCTGGGAACCAAACTTAACTCTTTATGCTTGAAAACAAGCTCTTAACCACATGAGCCATCTCCGTAGTCTGAAAGTCAGTACATCTTATCTTATGTATATAAGGGGATAAATAAGGAACAAAATGGATAGATAGATAGATAGATAGATAGATAGATAGATAGATAGATGATTGATAAATAGACAGACAGATAGATGATAGATAGATAGTTGATAGACAGATAGATAGATGATAGATAGATAGATGATTGATAAATAGACAGACAGATAGATGATAGATAGATAGATGATTGATAAATGGACAGACAGATAGATGATTGATAGATAGATAGATAGATAGATAGATAGACAGACAGACAGACACATGGAGATAGATTTACACAAAAGAAGTATTCAAAACAAAATAAGGAATGCATATTCATAATAACTACAGTGCCCCTTTCCATACAGACTAAGTGGACTTAAATGGCATTTTAACTATCATCTTTCATTACCCATTCTGTGTTCCCTATGCCTTCTTCAAGCACCTGAGTTAGCTATGATGGGTTACCTGGTGGGGTAACATGCTCCTTCATTCCAGAAGGGTCTGGGCTGTTGGGAGTGTTCCTGAATTGGTTTGCTAAAATTTCCATTTCCCTTACAAGCATGATAAAATGAAGAGAAACCCTAAGGAATGGCCTGCATTCCAGAAAAGAGTCCTTCCCTTCATGGTGCCGCAATAGTATCCTTCCCTCTTAGTGAGGATGGGTCACCCATCCTCACCAGGATTGCAACTTTCTTCTTAGCTTATCTACCCAAGGTGGCCAGGTGACCCTCTTCACTTCTAGTTGAATGGAAATTCTCTGTCTCCCAGTAGGAGCATCTGCCCTCTGGAATAAAGTGGAAAGATCAGGAAGCAAAGGTATTTTGAGTGGCTCGCTGGGTATAACAGTGGCTGGTGCCATTCCTATTTCCACCCCCGTTGATTCCTGGACCAGTGAATCCAGCTTGTGAAAGAAGTAGCACTGTGTACTGGATCCTGATTCAGAACACCCACAGCCTCCTGAAGAGTCCTGCCCTACAAGACATTGCCCCCTGACTGGAGCTGTAACTACATCTTCAAAAGGCCAGTCTACCGTTCTGCCCTGCTAGCTGCCTTGGGATGGCAGGAATGAGACACAATGAGTGAATTTCAGGGGCCTGACCCGACTGCTTCACTTCTTTGACTCTGAAGTGAGTTCTTTGTAGGAGCAGCACTGTGTGGAATGCTACGACGGTGGCCAAGACACTCTGTTAGGTCCAAGACAGCAAATTCCAGCAGAAGCGTTTCAAACACGGAAAGTAATCTGGAGCTAGACTGTCTGTTCTGATAAGAACAAAGCACTGGTCCTTTCATGATGGAAGTGGTCCAGTTAACTTAAACTGGCGCCAAGACACTGGCTGACCTTCGTGGGGAATAATGTCATGAGAGCGAATCTGCTGCTGACAAACTGGGCACCCAGAGGTAGGTTTGGCCAGTTCTGCCTTTGTCATTGAGTCCAGACATAAACTTAGTCTCTGCCACCATGGCTCTATTGCTCATGAATCCATCAAGTGGCTGGGGGAAGCAGCTGGCTGGTGTCTACAGGATAGACCATCTTAATCTTGGTTATGAAAATCTTCCTCTCCTGAGGTCACTTTTAGTGAACATTCCATGTATAGATGGGTTTTGCCACTTTATAGACAGCATTTAGTCATAGACCTATTACCAAAATTTCCTTTCCCCTCATCTTTCAGTTACAAGCCTTACCATTAATCAAAATATTGACTGCAGGTCATGAATTAGTATGCAATCAGGTCTGGCCATTTTTCATCCTTCTCCTTTTTCTCATATGTCTCATGTATGGCAAGCAGGCATGTGTATGCATGCTTGCAGACGTATGGGTGCACATATGGGTGCAGTGAATATTACATGTACACGCTTGCATGTAGAGGCTCAGTGGTTAAGAGTGTGTCTCAGTTAGGTTTTCTACTGCTGTGATAAAACACCTTGACCAAAAGAAACTCTGGGAGGCAAGAGTTTATTTCAGCTAACAGTTTGTAGTTCATCATCCAGAGAAGTCAAGGCAGGAACTCAGGGCGTGAACCTGAAGGCAGGAGCTGATGCAAAGCCTGTGAAGGAATGCTATTGGCTTGTTCCCCATGGAATTCAGTCTGCTTTCTTACACAATCCAGGATCTCCAGCCCACGATAGGCTGGGCCTTCCCACTTCAATCACTAATTAAGAAAATGTCTCATAGACTTGCCTGCAGACCCGTCTTTTGAAGGTGTTTCAATTGCGTCTCCCTCTTCGCGGATAACTCTAGCTTTTGTCAAGCTGACAAAATAACCAACCAGCACTGAGCTGATACTCCTCTTGCAGAGGATCCAATTTCCAGCACCCAAGTCAGGGGACTCACAATCATCTGTAAGTCCAGTTCCAGGGTCTTTTTTTTTTTTTTTTTTTTTTTTTTTTTTTTTTTTTTTTGGTTTTTCGAGACAGGGTTTCTCTGTAGCTTTGGTGCCTGTCCTCTTGTAGACCAAGCTGGCTTCGAACTCACAAAGATCCGCCCACCTCTGCCTCCCGAGTGCTGGGATTAAAGGCATGCACCACCACCGCCCGGCCAGTTCCAGGGTCTTTAACATTACCCTCTTCTGGCATCCATGGACACTGCATTCATGTGCACAAGCCTATACACAAAAGCCCGTGTGTGTGTGTGTGTGTGTGTGTGTGTGTGTGTGTGTGTGTGTATAATTAAAAACAAAAATATTAATAAGTATATTTGACCTAACATTGCTAAGATGGAAGTTTGCGCTTTGGTTTTGATATTAAGCAGCTCCTGGAATTCTACAGTGCTCGTGGTTATGCAAGAGAGTTTAGATCTGGGAAATGGCAGAAGCCATTCGTAGACATAATGGTTCCAGGAGAACATTTTGTATGTACTAAGGAAAATCTGAAGGTAACTTCTGGTATGGTAAGGATGGGTGAGGTCCCAAATATATACAACATTTCTCAGAAAAATGAAGATTTATACAAACCTTTACACCCTAGATGTTCTAAAAAGAGAAGGAGTTTTGTATTAATATTTGCTATTCTGTCATTAAAGTCAGACATAAATCCGTTGCAAGACGTAAAAGGAAACTGAGCCTTCATTTTCAGCTCAATATGTTCACTGTAAAAATAATTACCTTTTATTGAACATCCACTCTGCCAGTTAACACATTGATGTTTACACTAGCTCATGGTGAGATAGGTGTATTGACTTCCTTATTCCCCCTCAAGGACATTGGGGTTTAGAGAAGACACAGAACTTGACGTGTACCAGATGGAGCCAAGACCACAGCTGAGGTCACAAGGTAGGAGCCACCAGTTAGGAGCCAGGAGCTGGGATTCCGGGCTCCAGGACTTGAGAACGGTTCCTTGTTGATATGCTTGATCTGTTCCTAGGGACCATGAGTCTTCCAGATCCCTTCTGATCGAGAGTCCAACAGGAAACAAGCGTGGGGAAAGAGTGTTTGCGAGGGCATAGGAAGCAATGGCCACACTCCCTGTCCTCCAACTTCCTCCTTGATCTCAGCTCCTCATGGTTCAATCCTCTCACCAGGGAAGGGCTCTCCTAGACTGGCTGTGGGGGTGACTAAGAACAACTTTTCCCAATACAGATTCAAGGTTGAGGAGAAATAGAAATAAGTTCACTGCAATGACGCTCTACTGGGTAAGGGGAGACAACATAACACATAAAGGCCATCATCCCTGTAAAATCCTAGTGAACATTTGGTCCCAACTTTGCTCTCAAGCCATTTCTTTGTCTAGTGTTCAGGAGGAAGGGAGGGTTCTCTGGTACTTTCTTCTGTGCATGATACCTTCTTCCTGCTGCCTGGCAAGGGTCTGGGGCTGGCCTTCAAGTGTGGGGTGCAGGCTTTCCTGGTTAGGTGATGCTGAGGTGGCAATGAAGGCTTCTTAGATCCCTGACTGGCTCCCTGAAGACTGGATTACTAGAGCCAGAGTTCTGATCAGACAAGTTCCTTGTACAGGGAGGATGTGGGGTGGGGGCTAGGGCCTGGCTGGTCCTTGCAAGCTGGTGTTGTGGTACTGAGGGCTGAACCTGTTGTAGACACTCTTAGAGGGGCAGTACCTCCCTCAAAGACCTCCTACCCAGCCAGACAAAAGTAGACACATGGGCTACCCTTGGCTTTTCACCTGTCTGTGGCAGGTTCTTCTCATACTCTTTCTTCTATCCAGCTGCCTTCCTGAACTAACAGGCTTCTCTCTCTGTCACCCTCTGTCCCTTGTGTCAGGTATTTAATTGAGAGTGAGATAGCTCATTTCTCCCTTGTGTACAGGCTCTCTTTGTGTGTTGGTCAGTTTTTGGTCATGATCCGGAGCCAGAATAATGGTTCTTGCAATATATCATCACAACCCCTCAGCACAGAGACACTCCTCTCTATCTATAACCATGTAGGTTCTCAGCGTGACTCCTTCCTTCTTTCTCTTCTATCCTCCCAACAAAACCACCATTACCCCCAGAAAACCCCACCCACTCAACCCTACCTTTTCCAGAATCTCCAGCCCTTTCTGGGAGCTATATCCAATGTTTCGTTTATCCGAGCCAAGACTCCAACTGGAACATATCCACAGGCAGGCTAGGGTGACCACACAACCTCTGAGAATAGTGAAAACCTGGAACCAAAAGTGGAATTTCTAATACATTTACTGAAACCAGATTTTCCACAGCAGCACCTAGTAGTTAGGTAGGGTCAGGACATAGTACACCAAACTCTTATCGTCATCTTCCATCGTGCATCAAGGGTATTTGTCATAGGCTTGGAGTTCCTGTGCTGGGTAGAAGAGAAGAAGGGAGCCCATGAGGTTTCTTCCATAGTACAGGAAGCATCTGGGCAGAAGAGGCCCCATAGAGCAGTAGAGAGGTGGTGCCCGGCTTGGTGTCTCAGTGGGCAGGCTTGATCAAATCCACACAAGGACCTCTATCCCCAACCCCTGCTTCCATGATGCAAAAGGTGAGGCGGATGTCACCAGGAGGATGCTTGCCATCACTCTTGTACATTTGAAAGTCTCTTGGAAGCATGGTGAACCCAGCCTAGCCGCTTGCTTTGACATCAAAGGACAGCCTTGCAGGATGTGGAAAAGTCTGTCTTCCTTTTTCATGTGTGTGAAGTGATGTTGTAGTCTGCTTTCTGCTCCATCCCCTGCCTAGGAAAGAAACATAGCAGATGGCAGGAGGAACCTGTGATCCTCATGGGTCAGAGTTTATGGCACTCATTTCTTTGGACCACCATTTGCATAGCAAATAATTTTCCACTCTCTTTGAGTTTTTGCATTTTTATCAAAATCTGTTCCTTTATAAGTTCCTTTATAAGTTTTGATTGTTGCAGAATACCATTACCCTGGTTCATCAGGAGGAATAAAAATTCACTTGTTGCCAGGTGTGATTTTATTTTCAGAAAGTTCTTTCTGATAAGTTGAACCCCCAAAATTCTTTGCTACACCCTAGTAGTCTATTCACAGTAAATTTTGAAGATATAAAGTCGGAAGATTTTTTTTTCTCCACAGGTATTTTTCAAGACAAAATACACTTTTTTCATGTTTACCCAAAATTGATTTTTAACTAGAATATATACAAAATAATTTGCTTTGAGGGAATGTTTAGGTAGCCCAGCCGTCCTATGGGTATCCCATGGAGAACCTGCTCCAATCCACTTAGACTTTAGGTGACATTCGAGTCCTCAAAGCCCCAGCAACCTGATACCAGGGCTGCAGTGACTGTGCCACCCCCATTTTTCTCCCATTCCCTCAAACAAAACTGCCCTGATCTGGAAGTCAGTGTGGAACCTGCAGCTGCTTTCTGGCCTATTCCTGGTTATGGCTGTCCTAGTGAACAAACCCTCAAATTCATTTCTCCCATGGCTGGTACCATGTGAGCTAACGAGTGGACCTCAGCAGGAGCAGGAGCAGGGCCATAGGAGATCGCACGGTGAACTCTACCTCAGGCTCAGCTGACTCTGGAGCGGATGCAGTGTGCTGTGGCCGGAACTTCTCCACTTCTCCAGGTGTTCCACCCTCATGCTTCCGCTGCCTTGAACTGTCATAGCTAATGCCTGGGCAGACATGGAATGTATAGAGATGGTTCAGCAGTCAAGAGTACTGACTCCTCTTCCAGGTGGCCTGGGTTCAATTCCCAGCTCACAGCTGTCTCTAAGTCCAGTCACAGGAAATCTGACACCCTTACAGACATGTATGCAGGCAAAAGTCCAATACATGTAAAATAAAATAAATGATTTTTTAAATTGTTTTTATTGAGCTATACATTTTTCTCTGCTCACCTCCCTTTCTTCCCTTCTTCTTCTACCCTCTTCTGTGACCCTCACGCTCCCAATTTACTCAGGAGATCTTGTCTTTTTCTTCTTTCTATGTAGATCCATATATATCTCTTATAGGGTCCTCTTTACTGCCTAAGTTCTCTGAGGTTTATGGACTGACTGTAGATTGGTTTTTCTTTGTTTTATGTCTGAAAGCCACTTATGATTGAATACATACTATACTGTCTTTCTGGGTCTGGGTTATCTCACTCAATATGGTTTTTTTCCTAGATCTATCCATTTGCCTGCAAATTTTATAATGTCATTACACACACACACACACACACACACATATATATATATATATATTGCTATGAAGTACTTCATTGGGTAAATGTATCATAATTTCTTCATTCATTCTTTGGTTGAGGGACATCTAGGTTGTTTCCAGGTTCTGGATATGACAATATAATGCTGCTATGAACATAGTTGAACACATGTCCTTGTGATATGATTGAGCATCCTTTGGGTATGTACCCAACAGTGGTATTATTGGGTCTGAGGTAGATAATTTCCTAATTTTCTGAGAGATCTCCATTCTGATTCTCAAAGTAACTGCACAAGTTTGCACTCTCACCAGCAATGGAGGACCATTCCCCTTACCCTGCATCCTCTCCAGCATAAGCTGTCATCAGTGTTGTTGATCTTGGCCAGTCTTACAGATGTAAGGTGGAATCTCAGAGTTGTTTTGATTTGCATGTCTCTGATGGCTAAGGATGCGGAGCATTTCTGTGGAGTCAGTTTTCTTCTTCCACATCTATGTGAGTTTTGGGATCAAACTCAGGTTCATCTGGTGAGCCATCTGTCACCTCTTCTCCCTTTTGAACCAGGGTTTCATGTAGCCCAGGCTGGTCTCAGGCTTACTGTCAAGCTGGGGATAACTTTGAACTCCCGATCCTCCTGCCTTCACCTCTCTTCACCTCTTCATCTGTGTGCCATTGCATCTGGCTTATGTGACAGCCAGGATGAAACCAAGGCTTCAGGCTTTCTAGGCAAACACTCTACCAATGAGACACATGCCCATTTCCCCAGTTTATGCTCTTAAAACAACAAAAGTGATAAATGTTGGCATCGCTGTGGTCCAGAGGAGGCCTAAAGCTGAATATAGTATCAGAATAACCCAGGGTCTTGGTCAGCCACACCCACTGAATCTCCTGTAGTGAAGTGAAGCTGCACCAGGTGAGCAGGCAACCATGTTGTTCAGGTGTGGATGGAGAGGTCAGGATAGCTCCTCTTTGTATAGAGATGGTCCAGCAAATTAATGCCTGACAGGCACCTTTAAGGTGACCCCATGTCTCCACATAACTCCGTTGGGAGCTGCTTGGACTCCACATCTTTTGACATTGTTTCTAACCCCCAGAGAAAGTGCAGGCCAGGAGTGAGTTTGCCAGCAGATGACCAGCTTGTTCTGCTTGGAACCTGGGAAGAAGGGCAGCTGGCAGGAATAGTAGGCAATGGGAGTGGAGGTGGGGATGGGAGGCCTGACTTTTTCCAGGACCAGGGGCATGGGGAGAGTATGAGGGAGGCTGTGAGGTGTGAAACTCCCTCCTCTTCCTGGGGATCCTTCTGTCCTTCCACCCACTCAGGAATTCAAGCCGGTCTGCTCTGTTTATTCGGCTATCCAGCTTCTCTGCTCACTACCTGCCCCTGGAGGCACTTTTTGTCCAGTGGTTACCAAGACCCTGGCAGCAGCGCTGGTTTTTCCAGTTGGACAGGGAACGCCCTGCAGAGCCAACAAACCCTGTGCCTGGGGAGAGAGAATGGTCCCCAGACACATCCTGGCTGTCTCTGGACTGTCAGGCTGCATTCCTCAGTGGCAATGTGTGTGTGTACACCTCAGGACACTGGGATTCCTTTCCAACAAAATCAGTGACTGTTGCAAACTAAGCCTTGGCGATGGCCTAGCCAGGCAGAGTAGGGGTTTGGTGGTGGTACCTGACCTTCTCAGGGCTCTGCTCCAAAAGGCACAGGGAACTGTGATGGTGATAAGAACAGTAGTTTGCAGAGGGAAGAAAGCCCTAAAGCAACTAAAGCAAAGGACTCAATCCCAACAGGACAGGGACAGGAAGGGGAGGAGGCAACACCTGGTTTCTTAGGCATTGTCTCCTTTAAGTTCTTCCTTTATGTCAACAGAGGCCAGACCCACTGACCATCTGCCCCATCCTGGCTGGGCAGTCAGCATAACAAAATATAGCAAAATATAATAAAACAACTATAATGATTTTCTCAACTTATGCTAATGGTAGCTTGTTAGCTGGTTTGTTTGTTTGGTACATATTGTTGCCCTGAATTTTCGATTCTTCCTGCCCTGTCTCTCAAGGACTAGGAGTAACTCTGGGCCAGTACCACCACACACTCCTTAAATTGCATTTATCTCAGAAATGCAAAAGTCTAATTTATCATTTTAAAATTACCTAACAATATAAACAATCCTTGGAAGTGTCATCTATCAATACTTCTAGTAAATGCTGTGCTGTGATTATATGCAATTGAATGATTTTTTTAAAAACATAAGAAAAGAGAGATTCAGAGAGGGAAGCAAAAGAGAGGGAGAGGGGAGGGACAGAGGAAAGGAAGAAGGAAGAAGCAGAGAGAGGGAAGGAAAGGAGAATAGGAAGGAATATTAGAGAGAGAAAGAAAAATGGACAAGATTCTAGAAAACTGTTTTTACACATGCAATTGATATGACTGTCCTCTGGTAAAAAAAAATCTGAAGGTAGAAATTGCTAATTGTATCAATATAATTTAGCATGGTTTTAGACACATCAGTGGCAGACTTATACACAAGTCATCTTAACCCAAAAAAGAACCTTTGCAATTGCAATGACCTGGTTGATTCTCCAAATCTAACAAAAAAAAAAAAATGAGAAAACTGTCAAATATAGATCTCACACTGACCAAGTAAAACCACACTGTGTCAATAAATCAGAAGACTGTTGAGGATACTATAACGCCAATTCCATTCTTCCCAACCTCGTCTACAAACAAAACATCACTCTGAGTAAAACTCCTGAGAACTTTCTAAGAGTTGCACCAAATTGATCCCAAAATTCACACAAAGGCCTGAAGCTCAGCACCATTAAAGAGGAGGAGCAAAGGAAGAGAACTCATTTCTGAGACACCGAAGTTTTCACAAAAAAAAAAAAAAATGCTGAAACACATCCATGCAGAGCAGTGTTCCCAGAACAAGGACAAGGGGACAGAGTTGGGATTCAAAGGACCAACCCACATGTGGGTGGAATTTGCTCGTGCTGCGGGTGATACGTCAAGGTTGGAGAAAGGGGCCACTGTAAAGGGCACTAGCCCGGGATCAGAGAGGCCTCGCTGACCAGTGACAAAGGAAACTAGACTGCCTTGTGCCCAGCTTCCGATCATTTCTGCTCTGGAGTGGCAGGACGCTAAGTGAGAGGGATGGGAAGGCTCAGTTTAGAAAGAGAAGCCACCCTAGCTTAGCTCAGGGGCTTTGCTCTTGCTGCAGCAGTGGGGCATGCAATGTGACTATTTCTGAGAAACAGTGACACCAGGCCTGGTTTCATCTTGGCTAAGCCACAAGCCGTTGCTCAGTCCTGTTGAAATCACAATGCTGGTGGTTCCTGGGAAGAATGCAGAGCATGGAACGGACAGAGAGAATTTTTCATCCTTTTAGTAAAATTAATCATTTTCAGGATGAGTGCAGACTGTCCTGTCTCAGCTGGCCTTCCACTTTTCTAACATGGTGACGGCACAGAACTGATACACGTTCAGCAGAAAGCATTCTTGGAGTTTCCAGTTTGGGGCTTTACCTACCTAGTAGGACTTGCCTTCAAAGTCGCCCATCTTCACAGGTGCTATATCTTGAAGCTACAGCTCCATCCCTGATATTTAAATATTCCTATCACTCATTTTATCACTCAAAGTAAGAATGTAGTGTCTTTTGAATACTGACATATTCAAGTGATGTCTTCCGTACCTGAAAGAGCTCTCACCTCGATTATTCACCATTGGCAAAGCTAGGTCTCTGTGTACAGTCATCCACCTGGCTTCCTCTCCCTCTCAGCTTGTGTGCTTACCTCACAGTCCACACTAATTTTATCTGAATATATTATGCAGATGTTTCTCCCTCCAAATAAACGCATCATCTGATGAAAAACAGAAGGCAGAAAACTCACTAAGCCCATGTGGCTTCTGAATATTCTCGCTCAGTTACCTGGAGCTTTTGCTGCTTCCCAAAACCACCACAGGCCCCTCCCCTTTTCTGTTTAATAAAAAAGCAAGGCTTTAGCTTTAACATAGCAAAATTACATATAAAAAAACAGTTATCAATAAAAAACAGTTATTTTATTGTTTTTATTGGGCTATACATTTTTCTCTGCTCCCCTCACTTTCTTTTCTCTCCCCCTTTACCCTCCTCTCGACCCCCATGCTCCCAATTTACTCAGATCTTGTCTTTTTCTCCTTTCTATGTAGATCCATGTATGTCTCTCTTAGGTCCTCTTTGTTGTCCAGATTCTCTAGAGTTGTTAACTGTAGCTGGTTTTTCTTTGCTTTATGTCTAAAATTCATTTATGAGTGAGTACATATTATATTTGTCTTTCTGGGTCTGGGTTACCTTACTCAATATGTTTTTTTTCTAGGTCCATCCATTTGCCTGCAAATTTCAAGATATCATCTTTTTACTACTAAGTAGTACTCCATTGGGTAAATGGATCACATTTTTTTCATTCGTTCATTCTTTAGTTGAGGGGCATATAGTTTGATTCTACTTTCTTGCTATTAAGAATAATGTTGCTATGAACATAGTTGAGCACATATCCTTGTGGTATGATTGAGCATTCTTTGGGTATAAATACAACAGTGATATTGCTTGTCTTGAAGTAGATTGTTTTCTAATTTTCTGAGAAACCGCTATACTGATTTCCAAAGTAATTGCACAAATTTGTACTCCCACCAGCAATGCAGGAGTGTTCCCTTTCCCCCACATCCTTTCCAGCATGAGTTGTCATCAGTATTTTGATCTTGGCCATTCTGACAGGTATGAGATAGAATCTCAGAGTTGTTTTGATTTGCATTTCTCTGATGGCTAAGGATGTTGCACATTTCCTTAAATGTCTTTCAGCCATTTGAGATTCATCTGTTCAGAGTTCTCTGTTTAGGTCTGTAACCCATTTTTAATTGGATTATTTGTTTTGATGTCAAGTTTCTTGAGTTTTTTGTATATTTTAGAAATCAGTCTGCTCTCCGATGTGGATTGGTGACGATCTTTTCCCAATCTGTAGATTGACATTTTGTCTTGTTGACCATGTCCTTCACTTTACAGAAGCTTCTCACTTTCAGGCGGTCTCATTTATTAATTGTTTCTCTCGGTGTCTGTGCTACAGAGGTTATATTTAGGACGTGGTCTCCTGTGGCAGTGCATTCAAGTGTACTTCCCAGTTTCTTTTCTATAATGCTCAGTGTGGCTGGTTTTATGTTGAGGTCTTTGATCCAGTTGAACTTGAGTTTTGTGCATGGTGATAGATATGAATCTATATGCATTCTTCTGCATGTTGATATCCAGTCATGCCAGCACCATTTGTTAAATATCCTTTCTTTTTTCCATCTTATATTTTTTAGCTTGTTTATCAAATATCAGGTGTTCATAGGTGTGTGGATTGATATCCGGGTCTTCACTTTGATTCCATTGATCCTCCTGTCTGTTTTTATGCCCATACCAGGCTATTTTTCATTACTGTAGCTCTATAGTAGAGACTGAAGTCAGAGATTGTGATGCCCCCAGAAGTTCCTTTGTTGTACAGAATTGTTTTAACTATTCTGGGTTTTTTGTTTTTTCATATGAAGTTGAGTATTGTTCTTTCAAGGTCTGTGAAGAATTTTGTTGGGATTTTGATGAGCATTACATTGAATCTGTAGGTTGCTTTTGGTAAGATTGATATTTTTCCTATGTTAATTCTACCTATGCAAGAGCATAAGAGATCCATTTTCTGGTTTCTTCTTTAGCTTCTTTCTTCAAAGATTTAAAATTCTTGTCATACAGGTCTTTCACTTGTTTGGTTAGAGTTACCCCAATATGTTTTATGTTATTTGTGGCTATTATGATGGGTGATGTTTCCTAATTTCTTTCTCATTCCATTTATCATCCGTATAAAGAAAGGATACCAATTTTTTTAAAGTTAATCTTGTATCCTGCTACATCATTGAAGGTGTTTATGAGTTTTAGAAGCTCCATAGTAGAATTTTTGAGGTGTCTTATGTATACTATCATATCATCAGCAAATAGAGTTTGACTGCTTCTTTGTATCCCCTTGATCTCCTTTTGTTGTCTTATTGTTCTAACTAGAACTTCAAGTACTATATTGAATAGATACAGAGAGTGTGACCAGCCTTGTCTTGTTCCTGATTTCAGTGGCATCATTTTGAGTTTTTCTCCATTTAGTTTGATGTTGGCTGTTGGCTTGCTGTATATTGCCTTTGTTACGTTTAGGCATGTACCTTGTATCCTTGTTCTCTACAAAACTTTTATCATGAAGGGGTATTAAATAGTGTTGAAGATTTTTTAGCATTAATGAGATGATCATGTGGGGTTTTTTTCTTTTAATTTGTTTATATGGTGGATTACATTGACAGATTTTTGTATGTTGAACCATCCCTGCATCTCTGGGATAAAGGCTCCCTGGTCATGGTGGAATTTTTTCTGATGTATTCTTGGATTTGGTTTGCCAGCATTTTATTGAGAATTTTTACACTAATATTCATGAGTGAGATTGGTCTGTAATTATCTTTCTTAGTGTCTTTGTGTAGTTTGGGTATCAGGGTAACTATAGTCTTGTAAAAAGAGTTTGACAATGTGTCTTCTGTTTCTATCTTGTGGAACAATTTGAGGAGTATTGGTATTAGTTCTTCTTTGGAAATCTTGTAGAAGTCTGAGCTGAAACCATCTGGTCCTGGGCTTTTTTTCGGTTGGGAGCCTTTTGATGACTGTATCTATTTCCTTAGCAGTTATAGGTCTTATCTGATTTTGATTTAATTTTGGCAAATGATTCTTATCCAGAAAAATTTCCATTTCCTTTAAGTTTTCCAATTTTACGGCATACAGGTTTTCAAAGTATGGCCTTGTGATTCTCTGTATTTCCTCTGTGACTGTTGTTATATCCCCCTTTACAGTTCTGATTTTGTTAATTTGGATAATTTTTCTATGCCTTTTGGTTAGTGGTGTGGGTGGTCCATCTGTCTGTGTGTTACTTTTCTTGGTTAATGAATAAAGAAACTGCCTTGGCCTGTTGATAAGGCAGAACTTAGGTAGGCGGGGAGATGGAACTGAATGTTGGAGAAAGAAGGGTGGAATCAGGAAGACCCCATGGATCCACCACCAGAGATCGACGTGCTTTGCCGGCAAGCCACTGCCATGTGGTGATATACAGATTAATAGAAATGGGTTAAATTAATACGTAAAAGTTAGCCAATAAGAAGTGAGAGCTAACAGGCCAAGCAGTGATTTAATTAATACAATTCTTGTGTGATTATTTCAGGTGTAAGCTAGCTGGGCAGCAGGGAAGAATAAGCAGCCGGCTCCCTGAAATAGGTTAGTTTGGATAAAGGTTTGTCTATTTTGTTGATTTTCTCGAAGAACCAACTCTTTGTCTCATTGACTTCTTTGTATTGTTTTCTTTGTTTCTAGTTTGTTGACTTCAGCTCTCAATTTGATTATTTCCTGTCATATAGTCTTCCTGGGTGAGTTTGCTTCTTTTTGTTCTGGATCTTTCCAGTGTTCTGTTAACTTGCTAGTGTGGAATTTTTCCAGTTTCTTTATGTAGGCATTTAGTGCTATGAACTTTCCTCTTAAACTGCATTCAGTGTGTCCCATAAGTTTGGGTATGCTGTGCAGTCATTTTTGTTGAATTTTAGGAAGTCTTCAATTTTCTTTATTCCTTCCATGACCCATTGATGATTCAGGTGAGCATGGTTTAATTTCCATGTGTTTGTGGACTTTCTAAAATTAGTGTTGCCGTTATTTTTGTTATTTATATATATGCACATTGTACTGTCTGGTTTTGTGTGTACTTGACACAAGCTAGAGTCATCAGAGAGGAAGGAGCCTTAGATGAGGAAATGCAACCACATGATCCAGCTCTAAGACATGTTTTAAATTACTGATTGATGTGGGAGGGCCCAGTCCATTGTGGGTGGTGCCATCCCTGAGCTGGTTGTCAGGGTTCTTGAAGAAAGCAGAATGAGCATGCCATGTGAAGTAACCTAGTAAGCAGCGCCCTCCATGGCTCCTGCATCAGCTTCTGCCTCGAGGATCCTCCCCTGTTTCAGTTCCTGTTCTGATTTCCTTCAAAAATGAGCAGCAATGACAAAGTGGAAGCTAAATAAACTTTTTATTCCCCCAACTTACTTTTTGATCATGGTGTTTCACAATATAAACCCTAATTAAGACATTAATTAATTAATTAAATTGGTACCAGGATCATGGGGTATTTCTGTGACAGACCTGACCGTGTTTAGGGGAGGATTGTGGATCTTTGGGCTAGAAAAGTCGTTGAGTGTTGCGGGCTCAATGGGATGCTCTGTAGGAGCTTGGAAGACAAGAATGTTGAGAGCAGAACAAGATGAAGGCTTGGCCTGTTAGGTTTCGTAGGGAAGTTTAAAGACTCTATCAGGGCTATTTTGAGTTGAATTCTGTCTTTCTAATCAGCAGGCCCCACTTCCCATCCAGTCTCTGCTTCCAGAGTGCATGTTCCTGCCATCATGAAGCGGCCCACTGCCATGCCTTTCCCACCATGATGGACTGGATCCTGTCAAACTATGAGCCCAAAAGAAACCTTTCTTTCCTGAAGCTTCTTATGAGACATTTAGTTACAGCAGCGAGAAAGTCATTAACATACCACAGAGTTTGATGGGCCCTGCACATCTCTGCCCAGATCAGGATGCTTGTCGGTGAGTGAGAACCACTGACCGAGCTGTGCTATATATGATGCAGTTAATGTATCAAGTAATGATTTGTGCTTGTCTCCCAGGCTGGTACACCCTCATCCCTTTCACCCTCTTTGTTCTTCTGTGCTGCACAATGTTAACAGATCACCACTAACTGACCTCTGGGTCTCTTGCTCTAAGTTTACTGTGATCAGAATAGTTACAACTGAGGTGATCTCCAAATGCCATCCTACCTTCAGCAAGAAGAAGAAAGGTAATGAGTCATTCCATAAACATTCTATAAAGCCACTGTATCAACATCCTTTTATGATTGTACAGAATGATCTGGAAAATGACACCCTTAACGTCTCTTCTCATGAAGAAAGTCACTAAAATGATGTGTCATCAACAGGAACTTCCTCTGAGCCCAGATTTGCATGAAAAGAACAAGGGGTTACTTAACACTTGGTAGTCTGCATGTGGCCCCTGAAGAGCCATCCCTATGCCACCATAGTCTGTTGGAATGTTATCATCTAAATTATGAGCTGGCAGGGTGGGAAGTGGCGATCACAAGGCTGCGCTCACCTAGATAGCTTCCTCTCCATGTTGTCCTTATGGGAGACAAGGTCACATTCTGGGGCCAGGGGGGTACAGAGGGCTGGAAGCAGTCTGTATGGATAATGTGAGGCAGGGTGTGCATTCTCAAGCAACCAGCCAATTACTGTTGAGTTGTAGGTATACAGCTCCTGTGTGTGCCAGAGCCGGAAACTGCTCTTCCTAGGAAGGCAGGGGTACGTATATGAGGCTGGACTGAACTAAATAAGGACTGCTCTCTCAACTGTAAAAGAAGAGAATTGAGAACAGAGTTGACCACAAAGTGGGCTAAGAGAGACAGCTAGGCACACATGCAAAATGACATTCAGGGGCTGAGAGGAAACATGATGCCTTGAAAAAATAACACGTGCAAAAAAAAAATGGAAGAATTTTCCCAAGGAACTCTAAAGGACATAGTAAACAGCAAAGAACTTGCACAGATAATCTTCAGAGACACAGAGGGAGGAAGGGATCATGATAAGGAGAAAAGGAGAATGGTATGTTCTGAAATAACTCAAGCAGATAAAAAGAAAATTCTTCCATAAGAATGACTGATCACAAAACCCCATACTCTAAGTATGAAGATAATACCATAAGTTGTATAAACCTTAAAATGGACACAGGTAAAGAGAGAATTAGTGAAACAGAAAATTCCACAGAAAGGAAGTAACGCCAATAGAACAGTAAGCGAAGTAGAAGATATGTAAGAGACAAATAATATGGAAATCGAAGACACGTCAATAGAGTCTTAGCAGGAGTTCTAGAATCAGAGAAGCTAGGAAGCAGTGCAGAAGTGGGCATATCACATCAGCTTTCCAACAGTGAAGGAGGGCAATGCCTGTGGGACGGCAGCACTGAGGAACCTGAAAGGTAAATAGAAATAAATCCACAGATTCCTTACAATGAGAATGCAGAACCCTGAGGACCAGGAAGGAGAAAAGATCCCAGAAAGAAAAGCAGACGCTGACACACCACAGTGATGAGTGGGTAGCTGACACCTGTACAGGAAGTGTGTGGCGGGGGAGAAAGCCTTTCCAAGGCCGAGGAAATGGGCTATGACCCTAGACACTTTCAACAGTGAAACGATGAGAACTGAATGAAAAAAACAAAAAACAAAAAACAAAACCTAACACTTGGGAAGCAGAGACAGAGCTCTGTGAGTTCAAGATCAAGTTCAGCCTGGTCTACAAGTTTCAGAAAGAGAAAAAGGGGAAAGCTCACTACATAATATAGCCTGGCTAGTGTTGGAACTTGTGATCCTCCTGCCTCAGTCTCCTTAGTACCAGAGTCACCAAACTCAGACACACTCTGATGAAAGAATTACAAAAAGCAGTACTTTTCAAATAGGAACCCAGGAAATCCACCAAAAAAACATAAAACTTTTCCAGAGCCCAGGTGGTACTTAGACCAGGCACCTGTTCTTTTCTATCTCAGGAATTCCAGTGTTCAGCCAGGGCCGAAATCCTAATTACCCCAGCAGAGAGCCATATCCAGGAGTGGTTACTAAGAGCAACTACAAAATAAACATCATCAGTTCATGTTGTTTGTGAGATTACTATCACATAGGGCTCAAGATCTGGTTCATTTCCTCTGCCAAAGAATTAAAAGGCAGGAAAACTCTCGAGTGTGACAGGTAGCAACGGAAAAGTCCTCAAGCACACCTAACAGGAGCAGATAGAATCACACAGTGAAGGAGGACTATTTTAGGGTTAGGGAAACACACACATACAGCAGGTAGGTGGAGAGAAAAACCCTCTACAAAATGGGGTCGGGGCAGGATCTCCTGAAGGGCTGTAGTTTTGCTTGTTTTTTAGTCTGTGAAGGGTCTTTCTTCCTAACCCAAGGTTTGTCAGTTTGAAGGAAGACTAGAGAACTGATTGGCCCAGAACTGTTGTGTAACAGGCCCTGATCTGGCCTTGAACTTGTGGAGCCAGTCCACAGGGGGGCACTGGTGGAAGAAAAAGCCCAGAAGACCTTTATTTTAAGCTGTCAGGTTTATGGCTTGGGTCAGGAGGGTGAAGAAGTCACCAGCCATCTTAAAAGTTCACTATCTTTACTACCAAGTCATGACTCTTCCTTCTGTGCTGTTGACCAGGCAGTCTGTCTATCTGATGGGTGAGGATTGTCCTCTGTGAAGAACCCATTGTTTAGACTACACTGCTCTGGAACGGCCTGAATTTCACCACGCAAGTGAAGTTTTCTCACTCATTTTTCAAGTACTTTGCACATTTCCTGGGAGAAGGGCCAGTTGAACAGGCTGATTCTATTTATGCCAGTGGACCTGTAAACTTGACCTTGCTGAACACTGGAAACTCCTGAAGAGGGTTTTCATTTATGTGTGTGTGTGTGTGTGTGTGTGTGTGTGTGTGTGTGTGTGTGCATGTGTGCATGTGTGCATGTGTGCATGTAGATATTGTGGGTGTCTTCCTCCATTGCTTTCTATATTATATATTGGAACAGGGTGTCTCGCTAAACCTGGAGCAAGTGTGTTTTTCTGACATTTCAGATAATCTGCCTCCCCAGCTTGTACAGTGAGTTTTCTATCTGCAGCTTTCCACCATAGACTTACAGGTGGCTGTCACACTCACCAAACTTTTATGTGGGTGCTGGGGATTCAAACTGAAGTCCTCACATTGAGCAGTAGGTGCTGTACTTACTGAGCCACCTCCCCAGCTACTGGGGAGGAGTTGCTGTTGTTGTTTCATCTCAAGCTCCTCCATTTCCAGGAATTTTCAAACCTCCTCAGCAGCAGCTAAGTCTGAGAACCTCTAGATGTGAAATTCTCTGACTCAAGGAACCAAAGGAAACAGGGAAAATATGGAACCTGGGGGGAGTTCTGGAAATTACAGTCCTCTGGGTCCTTTAGAAGGTGTGAGTATGGCTCATTTCCACTGTTTGGTAAGGGAAATTAAGATGCTCTGGAAAGACGGGGGCATGTGGAGGACGTGGCTTCAGAAAGATGTGCTTGCGTGTACTTCTTCACATATTTATGCTGTTCACATCCAGGCCTGATAAGGGGACAGCAGTGGCTAGGCAATCTTATTGTGGAGCCTTTACTCAGTGGACTTTGAACAAATCAACCTGTGGTGCTATGGTATTGCTTCCTTGAAGGGAGAGTGGGGAAATCTAACCCATCCCATGTGTGGGTTGGCTATAAAATGGTTCAATGGTCAGCAATGGTCCCTGAGCTAGGTGGTTATTGGAGATAAGGTAATTGTTCCAAACTTCCTTGGGAGCCCAGTGACCTTAGGTCATTTCATAAGCATTTACAAGGAGCACATAAACACTGTGGTAGGAGCCCTGTGCCCTGACAGAAACAAACACAGGATTAACTAGTCAAGGACTGAACAAGCTGGCATCATGAATAGTCAGAGTTGCAAATCTCAAGGTCAAATTATCAGCAGCCAGAGAGCTGATGGCAAAGGCACCACCTGCTCACAAACACTGATGCTGGGTACCTGGGCCTGGCCTCTAAGACCCAGAAGAATCAGTGGGTCTGAGGCAAGGCCCAGGAATTACATTTAAAAAACAGTCCAAATGGGGCTGAGGTAATGGCTCAGTTAGTAAAATGCTTGTCCTGCCAGTAGGAAGATCTGACTTTAATCCCAGAACTGATTTGAAAATGTTGGGTGTAGTGGTTGAAGTTTATAATCCCTGGTGTGGGTAGGTAAAGACAGAGGATCCTTGGGAAGGAGCCCAGCCTAATCAGTGAGCTCCAGGCTACTGAGAGACCTTGTCTCAACAAAACAAGGTTGGTGGTACCTGAGAACGGCACATGTGCACCTAAACACACACACACACACACACACACACACACACACTAGCACACTGCAACCCATCTTGGGTGGTGAGATTACCTTGTGAGGAACCTACAGGTATGGGCTTCTACCAGCAGGTCCCTTCCTCTCTGAGTTGGGTCTCTGAGTTGGGTCTATCTTTGCCCTTTCTCAATTTCAGGGTCGTTCGTAGCCTGATATCCACCTCCATCTGAGAAATTGTGAAAATAGGTATAACTTTTCTTTTCCTGGGCAGTCTACAATCATGGACTCTGCATTGCTTCAGACTTGGTGGCAGCAGGTGACACCTGTCATCACCGAGGGCACACACAGTCCTGAGGAAGAGAGCTTGGGCTATGGGCAGATGGGCTGTCTTTAGACACCATCTGGTTGGTTTCTGTCATTACAAAGGGGAAACTGCGGTTTGCTGCCCTCTGGTCTCAGCACTGGGACAGAGCTAGACTGGACTTCACAGTTCAGGACCCCTGCTGCTCTGGTCTGAGCCATCCTGCATTAATCATTTTATCTGTGTTTGGTCAGATTCTTGGACCAAGTTCTAACACACTTGAATTTGAGGTAAAAAAGAACTACTTCTTGTCACAAGGGATTTGCATCAGCACAGACGTCTGTCTCTTATTGACTATAGGCAAAAAGACCCATACAGTTGGAGGGTAGCCTAAAATCTGTATCTGTGTCCCTGCCATGACATGGTTCAGCTTCTTTCTAGCTGTGAGGGCAGAGCCCTGAGTCCTGCTCAGGAAAGCCTTCAGCAGAATGTGGGCTATGGACCACAACTGCCTGCCTCTCTGGAAGGTTCTAGACCCCAACATGTCCTCTCTCTCTCTCTCTCTCTCTCTCTCTCTCTCTCTCTCTCTCTCTCTCTCTCGTGTGTGTGTGTGTGTGTGTGTGTGTGTGTGTGTGTGTGTGTGTTTCTCTGTCTCTCTTTTTGAGGCAGGGTCTCATGTAGTCCAGACCAATCTTGATCTCACTATGCAGTTGAGGTTGACCCTAAACTTCTGGCCTGGCCTCCATCTTTTGAGTACTGAGATAACAGGTGGACAACCCCGGGCCTGGCTGCTCTCTCCTCCACTCGCCATGCATTCAACTTTCCCAGGTTAGGACTTTGTAGATTTGATCTGCTCCTACCAAAATCAATAGGAAAGCTGAGGAGTGAGGGACCAAGGATAGTTTCAGTCATTGCCCGCAAATAATTCAGGCACAAGGGTCTGGGACCTTACCTCACTCTCTAGAACACACAACCTGAGAGCTATGTTATGTCAATCACCTCAGCCGGGCTTATAGCCATTGTGAGCCATAGCTCGAGCCATCTAGCATAGGATATGAGAGGAAAATGGGAAGGAAGATGGGGAGGGAAGAGGAGGAAGGTAGGGGAGAGGAGAAGGAAGAGGGTGGTTATGGAGAAGCTGCAGGTATCAGATGCTATCAAGTTTGGCAGAAATGTTAGGTAGAAAAAGTAGGAAAGGGGGCCTTTGGGAACTGGAGGGAGGGACATGCTTTTGAGGGGTCAGGGGAACCAATGAGGTCACAACAGAGAAGAACCTGCGGGAGGCACATCTCATAGGTGCCATCTTCCACCAGGGTGGGGAAAGGAGAGAACTGGGCCTGAGGTTGTCCAGGGCTGCCCCAGGCAACAGGAGAGCTGGGTGGAGTTTGGAAGGGTTTCTACACGAACATACTGAAGGCATGTGTACCTCCATCCTCTCAGATATGAGGCCGGTAATGGTGGGAGTTTGTGGACAGTGTCACATCTTATCTCTCTGCTGTGAACGCCCTTCTGGCATCACGTTAACAAAGCTCCCAGGGGAAAAAAACAAAACAAAACAAAACAAAAATCTAAGGTCTTTGCCTTCCTACCTGATGTGTACTTTGAGCTTCAGTAAAACCTTTAACATTTGTATCTTCGTAGACTGGCTAGGACCATTAAAAACTTACCAGGCAGGGAGAAGCCATGAGGTTGGCTCTTCACCAAAGTATGGCTCAGTCACTTGCCTTCCCCAGAGGCAGATTTCCCTCAGGAGCATTGTTTCCGGATCACAGAAAGACGGCAATCACTCCTGCCCTGCCCACAATGCCTTCTGTGTTCCACCATGTTTAGCGAACCTCCTGGTTTCAGCTGGTGGCTGGAAAGCAGTGAGCCATTTGTTCCTGGGAGCTAGAGCACAGGGTCCCTCCCAAGGGCTCAACTGTTTCCTTGTCCCCAAATCTTTATTGACTTTTTTTTTTTTTTTACAGCTTTTCAAACAACGGGAGGGTATTGGTGCACGGCATACTTCCTGGCTTGTTCCTCTGCTGTTATCTGGCCTTCTCTCTTGCGTCCTCATCTCCGACAGCTGGAAAACAAGCCACCTGGATTTCCTGACCCCACCCCCAAATTTCTGAGTCAATACAAAACCCTTTCTTCCATACTGGGGATTTCAACCTACCTGTTTATCTGTTCAACCCTGTGTCTTCTCCCCTCCCACCTTCCCCACTCCTTTTCTTCCCTACTTCTGTCTGGAAGTGCTGGGGACACGGGGCCTGGAGCATGCTGGGCAAGCACTCTCCCTTTTGGCTGCACAGTAGCCTGCTTCTTTCCCCAGGGTGTTGTTCTGGACCTCTGGGAATAGTTTTCAAATGTCAGTATTGAGACCCATTGCTTTCTCTTTTATAAGTCTTTCTATGTTCTAAAAAATAAAAGACAAGTGACCTTTACGGCATCTTGTTGCCCCCCAAGTCTCTTCGACTGTTCCCACCCACCCAAGGCTGTGTTTAAAATCAGCTCAGGGTCCATGCTTGTTATCTGGATCTCTTCAAACCATACAGAAAGCAGTATTGTTCCTGGAAGGGAGCCATTTACTGTATTTGAACTTTAGAGATGTCATCAGCATTACAGCACCGTGAACTGGCTCATCCCATGAAGGACTGTGTGTGTTCTGGAAGGAAGCTGTTTACTTTATCTGAACCTTAGAGACATTGTCAGCATCACAGCGCAATGAACTGGCATATCCCATGAAGAACTATGGAGGAAATACTCATTTTAGAAGGAGTTTAGATCTAACAAATGCAGACCTGGTGGTAAGGAAAATTCAGGTGTCCAAGTCTATCTCTGATTAGAGCTTCAGGGTTTAGTTAAGTGAAGCTTGGGACCAGCCTGGAGCTCTGCCTCTCCCTGACCTTTGACAGCCCCACTGGCCAACTCCATGACTATACTGACCGACCACTCCTGTGGCTGGACACTGTTGACAGAGGTTTCTGTCCTACCCGGTCCTTCAGTCATTCAGTCCCCAAGGAACACGCAGAGGTCTACATTAATTATAAACTGGTTGGCCTAGTAGCTCAGGCTTTTCTTCTCAACTAACTCTTACATCTTATATTACATCTTACATTCTTGTGTATGTTAGCCACGTGGCTCGGCACCTTATTCGGCAAGGCAGTCACATCTTGCTTCCTCTGCATCTGGGTGATGGCTACAGACTGAAACTTCCTTCTTCCCATAATTCTTGTTGCCATACCTCTACTTCCTGCCTGGATTCTGGCCAATTAGCATTTTATTAAAAATAATACACGTGGCAGGATAAAGACCATTGTCCCATAGCAGGACACTCTCGATTCCTCTCCACCTGGTTATTGCTCTGAAATCCTTTGCCTTGTTTCTAGGAGCCCCACTTTTTCCAAGGTCCCCTAAAAGTTAAGATCCCCCAGGCCATGGTGTACAGGAAAAGGTATTCTTGCAGCTGCTGTACTGGTCCAGCCCATATCCACCTGAAGTCTTCCCTGCCCACCTGCCTCTACCCAGATGAATCGGGCATAGGACATGCAGAAGAACTACTCAGCACCCTAAGTACCTGTAGTTTTACTGGTTACATACAAAGAAGAGGGAAGGAGCCACTGGCTCAAAGTGTCAGAAGGGCTAGGTGGTGGTGCACTTTAATCCTCAGCACTCAGGAGCCAGAGGCAGGTGGAGCTCTGTGAATTCAAAGTCAGCCTGGTCTACAAAGTGAGTTCCAGGACAGCCGGGTTATACAAAGAAATCCTGTGTCAAAAAATCCAACCAAACAAACAGAAGTGTCAGAAGCTAGAAAAGGGTGCTGAATAGAACTTTGTCTAATTTACAGCCTTCTCTGGATCCACCCTTCCTGAATTATAAATCTAGAGAAGCAAGCTGTTATAAAAGGGTTATAAAGAGAAGTCACAGAAGGAAACAAGCTCTTCCCTCCCTCTCACCCACAGTAGACATCATGGACAGGTTCCCAACCAGGCATAAATGAGACCTGAAAGGGCTTCATAAATGCCTGTAGTCCACGCTGCTCCAGAGTACCCCAGAGTTGTAGAAGATGCCATTGCTGAGACTCCTTTCCTCGTTACCACAGTTAAGAGACTATTAGATAGTGCCATGAGTCATTCCCACAGCTACCGCAGTGTGGGAACTGTCTGGGCACCAAGATGTCACTGAGAGTGTGCTCTGTCCTCCAGGGTCATCTTCCCTGGATGCTTGGTGGCTCTAGTGAGGTTGTCCTCGCAGGAACAGTCTCTAACGGCCACAGCCATCATGAGTCACCTTGATTCTGGGAACATGCTGGAACAGAGAAGCGGGAACTCTTTTAGGCCAGTGGCCTGACCTTTGTCCCACTGTCTTACAGTGTATTTGGGATATAAACATTTGGTTCCAAACGGTCTGGGATTGTAAGCCAGCTGTAAGCCCATGACAGTTGAAAAGTCCAGCAAGAGGGGAGGAGCCAGAGCCAGAAGGAGACATCATCACTTCTGCAGCTTTTCTACAAAATACATGTCACCTGGAAACAGCAGGTCACCCAAATCCAAGGATGTCTTACCATACACAATCCAGTGTTTCCCCAAAGGATCAATCAAGTATCATTTTATGTTTGAGGAGGCGGAATAGCACTGCAACCAAGTGCAGCTTGCAAGCTGGGCTAAGGAACGGGGTGAATTTGGATACAGTCTGCAGGTGACAGCGTGCTCCCTTTCAGTTTTTAACAGCACCCAGGAGCCATGGAAATGCTACCTTGGAGGAATCAGAGCCAAGAATGCTATTACAACCTCCTAGTCTGGAAGCATTTAAAATGAAAAGATAAAACACTGAGGGACCTGGGCAGATTACTCAGAGGTTAAGAGGACCTGCTGCTCTTGCAAAGGACCTGGGTTCATTTCTCACAACCACTGTAACTCCAGTTCCAGGGGATCCTGCACCCTCTCCTGGCCTGCATGGGCACTGGCACATGGTGCACACAAACATACATGCACTCGCACATGGTGCACACAAACATACATGCACTCAAACACTCATGCAAATAAAACAAAAACACATGTTTTTTTAATGATAAAGACAGTGAATGCTAAACTGGGAAATTAAGAACAAACGCTGCCTAGAATGAAGCCTAGAGAGAGAAGGAAAACACACAAAATCAACTGAGGGGCAACACAGAGGAAGGAAATCTGAAACAGCCTCCTGGTTGGAATCCCAGAGGTCAAAAGGAAAGCTGATGACTGAGAACTTTCTGGAATGCTAAGAAATCTCGAATCCTGAGTCTGGGAAATGAAATGATAGATGAGATTGGGTATTGGGGATGGTACAGTGTAGACAAAAGAAAGAATCCACATTGAAATGCATCAGAAGACATTTCAGAGCATCAGAAAAGAAAGAGAAATGAACCACATTCTGATGAACAGAGTCAGGAGCTGGGCAAGGGTGCCCTTGCTATATCAGCCTGCAAAAAGGTCCTTCCTTTCTGGGGAAAGGAAAAAGTAAAACCACACATCTCCCGCCTTGTGAGTCTGAGTGCAAGCATGTAGAAAATCCTGCAAAGATCAGCAAACATATGACCACATGCACAGGAGGCTACAGGATGCAAGGTAGACTATAACGGGTTAGTTTTGATTTGAATGTGTGTAAAGACCTTTAAAATTGTTTACAGCAATATCAGAGGAAAAGTCACTGTCATGAATTTATTAAAATCTGTCTGAAACCTCTACACTGAAAATTATATATCAACACTTAGTAAAGTATTTAAAATCTAAAGAGAAAAGCCAGGCTTGGTGCCACACACCATGGGTCATGAATCCATGGTCAGGATGGGCTACTTAACAAGACTCTTCTAAAAAAAAAAAAAAACAAACACACAAATAAAAAACACCTGAGTAGGAGAGCTGTAGGGGATCTCTTTCAATGGCATGTGAGCTATTCTGAAATCTACCCAGAGATTAAAGATTAACTTCAGCAAAGCCAGACCTTCTGAGGATGGATGCATAGACCAAGGCATCCAAGAAGGAAGTCCACAAATGGCCCATCCCATACTTACCTGCTCAAACTTGGCTCTGGCAAGGATGGCAGAGCACTTCAATGGAGAAAGAACTGCAGCAAGAATAACAAAAATGAGTCTTACGCCCCGTTCTAGATGGAACATTACCATGGATGATTGCATTAAAAGCAACAATTAAAGCTCAAAATTCCGCTATTTAAAACACAAAGTTTTTTTTTAAAGACAGGACACAAAGAACACTAGACTTCACTGAAATCAAAAGTTACTAAGAAAATCAACAGGTGACACAAACCAGGATAAAAGGTTTATAATATATATCATTATATATACATATATTATATATACTTATATCATGTGTAAACATATATCTATGGTAAAGGACTGAAATCTCATATTTTTTTCTTTTATTTTTCTTTTATGTGTATGTTTTGTCTGCACACATGTCTGTGCACCACTTGTGTGCTGTGCCAGAGGAGGCCAGAAGAGGGTGTCAGATTCCCCTGGGATTGGGGTTACAGATGGATGTGAGCCAACATGTAGGTCCTGGAAATCAGACTGGGGTCTTGTTCTGTGATGTGGGATGCCCTTCTGTATATGTGTTGCTTTTATTGGCTAATTAATAAAGCTTCTTTGACCTATGGCAGGGCAGAATATAGACAGGCTGGAAGAGAAATAGAGAGAGAGAATAGGCGGAGTCAGGGAGACACCATGGAGCTGCCAAAGGAGGACACATTGGAACCTTAGGAACCTTACAGGTACACCACAGCCTCATGGTGATACACAAATTGATAGAATTGATAGAACTTAAGATGTAAGAGCTATTTAGGAATATGCTAGAGACATTGGCCGAACAGTGTTGTAATTAATATAGTTTCTGTGTGATTATTTGGGTCTGGGCAGCTGGGAAACAAACAAGCAGTCTCCGTTTACAGTGCTGGAGCAGCCAGTGCTATTAAGTGTGGAGCCTTCTCTCCAGCCTCATATTCCCAAAACATTAAAACTTGCTACAACTCAATAATAAGATGAAATAATAAGACGAATTGTAAACTTTAAAATGACGCATGGCTCAGTGAAATAAAGACTAAAAAAGTCTGAAAATATGTCACACAGGAAGTCATAAGAATAGCCAGTAGACACTTGAGAAGGTTCTCATTGGCGGTGGTCATCATGAAAATTCAGAATAACTCCAGATGGGCGTTTGCTGACTTTAAGGCCCAGTGCTCCAACATAAATAAAAACTCATGCTCACAGACAACATGCCTGCGAATTCTTACTCAACATAACTTGTTCCCAGCAGCTCAAAATGTGAGCCAACCCCAAGCTTCTATCAAAAGAAGATTGAGCAGAGAAACTGTGGAACAGATTTACAATGGGGGTCAATCAAAAGCATAAAGTAAGACGTTTGTGTCACCTCCCAAGCTCACTTGCTGAAGCTCTCACCCCATGTAAAGGAAGGGCATTCGAAGGTTAAAGGTCATGTCAATGAGGTGAATGCATACGTGTGTTTGTGTGTGTGAGATGTAGTTACATGTGTTTTTGTTCATATGTGTGTGTGTGTGCATTATACCGTGTGCACAGGTCAGAGGTCAGTGCCAGGTGTCTTCAATTATACTCTACCTTTTAAAAATATTTTTTACTTATCTATTTTCTATCTATCTATCTATCTATCTATCTATCTATCTATCTATCTATCCATCCATCCGTCTATCTATCTATCTCTATCTTTCCCCCTCTCTCATGTGTGTGTTTATGGATCAGTGTGTCTATGAAGGTCAGAAGGAAACCTTTGGAAATCCATTTTCTTTCACCATGTGTGCTTCAGGGATCACACTCAGGCCATCAGGCTTAGAGGCAAGCACCTCTGCCTGCTGAGCCATCTCACCTGCACCATATTTTCTGAGACAAGGTCTCTCGCTGAATCTGCAGCTCTCTGGTTTGGTTAGATGGCAAGTAAGCCCTAGGAATCCTTCTGTCTTTGCCTCCCCATTGCTGGAATGACAGGTATGTGCTGCTGCTTTTACACAGGGGCTGGGAATCTGTGCTCAGGCCCTTATGTGTATTTGACAAACACTCAGTAAAACTGTCCTGCTGGGGTTACTATTGGTGTGACGAAACACCACAACCAGAAGCAAGTTGGGAAGTAAAGGGTTCATTCGGCTTACACTTCCACATCATAGTCCATCACTGAAGGAAGTCAGGGAAGGAACTCAAGTGTCTGGAGCTGGTGACGAGGCCACCAAGAATTGCTGCTTACTAACTTGCTTCTTATGGCTTGTTCAGCCGGCTTTCTTGTATAACCCAGGACCAGCCCAGGGGTGGACTGGGCCCTTGCTCATCAATCACTAGGAAATGCTCTACAGCTGCCTAAAACCTGATCTTATGGAAGCATTTTCTCAATTGCCATTCCCTCCTTTCAGGAGACTTTGATTGTGTCAAGTTAACACAAAACTAGCCAACACACTACTGAGTCATCTTGCCAATTCAGGATCAATTGTTCCATCCCCCTCTTTTGAGACAGGATCTCACCATGTAGTCCTGGCTGCCCTGAAACTATATAAATCAGGCCGGCCTCAAACTCATAGTGGTCTGACTGCCTCTGCTTTCTGATACACAGATGCATAGGGAGCCCAGGACTGAAGAACTTCAGAGAAGAGCCTGGCCCAAGCTGGTACTTGCAGAATCTTCAGCTGCATGTACAGCAATTGCTGGAGCCCCCAAGAAATGGAGAGATTTGTGACTATGATAACTAACGAGTACAAACCATGTTAAGATACCTGTGCCCAGTGCTGCTGAGATGGCTCAAACGGTAAAGGTGCCTACTACCAAGTCTGGCAGACTGAGTGCAAACCGGTATGGTGTGAGGAGAAAACCCACTCTTCTGAGGTGTCTCACCAAGTAAAGCCTAATGACCCAAGTTCAAACCTCAGGACACACATATTGGAAGGAAAGAACTGGCTCCACAAGCTGTCCTCTGATCTCCACATACGAGCTTTTGTAGCCATATGCCCACACATAACTACACATAAATTAATAAATGTCATTTAAAACAAAAAATATGCCAGGCATGGTAAGAGCTCTTACTGAGCCATCTTGTCAACCCTGATAATTCTTCTCTAGAGCCTTGCATGTCTCTATCACCTGTTTTTTCTGCTTCTTCTAAGCTGTGTTCTCATGTCTGCTCCCATTCCCAGTGATCCATGATGAAAGGCAGAGAACTTGCATTGAAGAAGTGGCCTCATGAATTGTCTGAGGCCAAGTGGGATGTCTTTATCCAGAGATGATCCTTCTGTTTCAGCCAGGTGCTCCGAGGTGTGGCCAACCTGTGGTCACCAATGCTATACCATTGGCAGATACTTTTAGGGTCACTGGTGACTGGGAACTAGGCTGCAGTCATGTTTGCTTTGCTCCAAGGTCCTTTCTATTCGTAGGATGTGACCCACTGAACTTTCCACTCACTTTGGGAAGTTATGGGGCCCTGATCTTGGCAGGCCTGAAATCATCTCTTGGTCTCTCGCCTCTCAGTGTGGCCAAAAGTAATCCCCAGCTTCTCACCCCCAATCAGCAGACCCTGAGGATGAAGACAGAACCCAGCTAGTGTGCTTTGTCTGTTTTTTCTGCTTCTTCTTGATCCACATGATTTTACTAGGGCTCCAATTCCATTCTACAGGCTTACAAGACATCTTATCCGGGTTTACTTTATTCTCATTGGCACTGTTGATCCAAAAAGCCAGAAGTGGGGATCTTTAGAGTCTCCATGAATAAAGAGGTGCTCTCAGGTGCTCATTTCTCATTAATATGATCCCCCGAGTCTCTGCCAAATAGTAATCCTCCTTCAAACATCTCTATCTCAGTTTACAGCCCATCGCCATTGCTTTTAATAAACTCAGGGACCAAAGTGATCATTATGCCCATGTTTGCATAACTCACCAGCCATTCTAGACGATGGCCCATAACAGGCATCTATCCAAATAATAGGAAGTGGGGCCATTTAGCCCCAACAATAAAGACACACAACAGGTGAGCTGGACCAGGATCTGCAGCTGAGGCTGCTCAGGTGGGACTCTGAGCTCTAAGCCAGGGTTTGGAAGGTAAGCATATGCTCACACTCCCACCTTGATAATAGGCCCTGTGGGGCTTTCCTGTCAGTGTGGAGTGGATAGTGTTTTCCAGAGCTGAGGGAGGGTAAGGAAGGAGCTGGAAGTATTTGTGAGGGGAAGAAGAAGAGGCATGGATGTGAAAAAATACAACTCCTGCCTCAAATGGGCCAAGAGGTAGTTTATTCTGGGCCAAATCTAAGCAACTGTGGTCTGGTAGTGGGGATTCAGGTTACTCCGATCTCCATGGTCTGACGTGGAATTGGTTTCCAATCCTTTTCATAGTTACAGAACAGTCATAATTAAGACTCTTTTCAAACACACTGGTGGGAACCTCAGGCAGGTGGATTACAGCAGAGAGGGGGAATATTAGCTGTAGGCTTCAGATGCTGTCTGAGGACATGCTGAGTGTAACATGAGGGCCTGCTTGTTGAGGTTTCTGTCCTGCCTGGTTTCTGTCCTCCCACCAGGTCCCCATAAGCTATAACTGATTGGCCCATTAGCTCAGGCTTTGTATTAGTTCTTATAACTTATATTAACCCATTATTCTAGTATATGTTAGCCATGAGACTCAGTACCTTTTTCAACGGGGTAGGTCACATCCTGCTTCTTCAGTGTCTGGACAGAACTGGGGAAAGAGCTTCCTCCTTCCCAGAATTCTCCTGTTCTCATTGCCCCACCTTTACTTCCTGTCTGGTTATTCCACCCATACTTCCTGCCTGGCTACTGACCAATCAGCATTTATTTGAAATGTAATTGACAGAGTACAGAATTGTCCTACACCAGCTGAACTTTGGAGTTGGTGAAAATAGTGGCTTGCCAGGGTAGAACATTAAAGTGGATGTTAGATCAGACACAGACAAGGCTACGAAAGACTACTAAGGGAGCTGAAAAATAACCCAATGTAATTTGTCTCGGGATCTGCAACATTGTGGCTTTCTACAACCACAAGCTCTAACCAGTCCATCTGGTTTGTAGAATCTCCCTCACAGAAGCAGTAGAATCTCTTTTTCCTGTGAACTTCAGTTCACCACAAACCCATCCCAAGCTTCTCCAGTCAAGTCTCCACCCACACAAATGCACGTGGACTCCATTTATGTCACTCTTATGTCCCCAGGCATGGGAAAAGTAAAGTCACGATGTGCAAAGATCTGAGATCTGAGATCCAGCTGAGCTGTTGGAATGCATTCAACCATGCAGGACACTCACACTTCCGGGCAATGATTCTTAGTCTTCCTAACGCTGTTAAGACAGTTCCTCGTGTTGTGGTGACTCCCTCCACCACAAAATTGTTTTTATTGCTACTTCATAACTGTAATTTTGTTAATGTAATTATCTGTGTTTTCAGGTGGTCTTAGGCGACCCCAAGTGAAAGGGTCGGATGACCTCAAAGGGGTCACAACCCATAGGTTGAGAATCACTGCTTTGGGGTGGGCAGTTTTGTGACATGGGACAATGACATCAATTCTCTGCCAGTGTAGCCACAGTGAGAGACTGGGGTCCACAAACCAGAGCAGTAAAGGGAGGAATATCAGGAGAACTGAGAGTTTTTGATGGGCTGAAAGGGCTAGATTCAAGAGTAGCAACAAAGCAGAATCTGGTCAGTTCCAAGCAGCTTAGTGGCCTTGCTGCAGCTCCCCCTTCCCACCCATCTTTCCTGCTGGGATCTCCCACTGGGACCTTCATAAAAGTCACTGGATCTAGTTGTTGAATGGCAGCACTTAGGACAAGTATACACTTCCAAACTGGACTCGGAAATCACCAGATAAATGGTGAAAATAAAAAAGAGGAAAACGCTTGTTAGGAGCAGGGGATGCTGCCCAGAGGGTAGAATGATTGCCCAGTGGGTTCAACATCCTGACCTGGTGACTGCCAGGAACAGGAGTCTGACCTGGGGCTGGAGTGGGCAGTGGCTTGGGGAAAGGTAGGGCTTCCGCATCAGCAAGAGTGGGGGACAGAAAGGAGTAAGGGTGGCCCTGATTTTGGGTGTGAGCAAGTAGACACTCAGCACTCCTTCCTGTGTTCACAAGGCAGCAGAGTCTACGGTGGCAGTGCCCAGGTGAGTGAGAAGGGGGTTTGAGCATTTCCACAAGCACAGTGTTCCCCTGGCAGGCACGGTTACCACACATCAGACGCACAGACCGACCTTGCTTGCTGTAGACAGGCAGGAAGTGAGAGCACAGCAGCCTCAAGAGGGTGGGCAAGGCTACCTCCACTCCCAAACACAGAGCCCGGCAAGCCACTTGTAATCACTTGTGATTCAGTTCCTAGAACTACAGGCAAATGCCTTTCCCTGTGAACAAGGTCTATAATACACACGCGCTTCCGGCTCTTGCTCTGGAAGTTTCAGAACACGCAAAGTCGGTTCACTTCTTTATATGGAGTCACTACCTTAAATAAACAAATAAATAAATAGCATTGGGATGTGTGGAAGGAGACCTAAAGAGCATAAAGCAGGTCCCCTGGTCCTCTCTGTTGGGTCTGCCATGTAGTCTCAGACAGGATTTCGAAACACTGAGGTGGAGGAGGTAAAGGCCAGATGCACTGGCTTTGCACTTCCCAGCTCATCCAGTAGTCGAGCAGGGGTGCAGGAGCCAGCTAGGGAAGGAGGCAAGTAAGGATCAAGGACTGAGTGTGTTCCAGCAGTAGCCTGTTCTCGAGCAAAGGGAGCAGGGTGCTGTATACACTTTCTTTCCTGTAGTGGTGGGGACCTGGAACTTCCTATGGGATCAGGCTCCTGGCTTCCTTCCAGGGCCCAGGGAGACTGCAGGCTCTGTTCACCTGCTGCAAGTCACCCTGCTGCTCAGAGCAGGGAATAGGTCAGACACAGGACTGGGGCACTTGAATTCCCAAGCAGATTCTGTGTGAAGGCAGGACGCCCTCTTCAGAGGTGGTCAAAGGCCAGAACTATGGATCTCCTTAGCTGGCCATGGTACCCAAATCATAACCCAGCATTTGGGAGGTAGAGGTAGGGAGATCAGGGATTGGAGGCTGGCCTCTGTTATCTAGACCGTTTTTTCATCTGTAGAGAACTCCAAGCTCAAAAAACCCCTGCATCTTAAAGATCTCCTCACCCCAAGTAGCCACGAACAGTGACATGGTTCTTTAGTCTGTCTAGACAGTTCTGCCAAGTAACATGCCCAGGGTCAGAGGAACCACGCCACACTCTGCTGTCCCCTGGGAAAACCAGAAACATGGGAACAGATATGAAGATACTGGGAAATCCATAGTGAGTCACAGTGATTGACAGGAGCTAACGGCACAGTGGTCCTGAAAGGAGAATGAACACAGCTTCCTCAACACCCTGTAAACAGCCGGGTCCAGAGTTCTGCAGAAAAGCAGCCACTTAGAGGTTCTTCCAGGTCAGCCTAGAAGGCGAACAGCACATTATGGGTTATGACTCTACCCACAGGAGAAATCGGTTCGCCCTGTGTAAATGGGCTCCAGCTGAGAACCTCCAGAGTGCATCAGGGGGAAGGGGCCATCAAGAACCATGGAGTCACAAAGGCAGACTCAGCAAGTCCCAGGCCCCGGCAGATGAGCCCCATGAGAGATGTCTGAAATCACGCGGATGCTGGAGTGTGTAGGGAATGCTGAAACCTGAGGGACTGGAAGCTTGGGAGAAGCCACGGAGACAAGAGGTCAATGCTTGCTTACGAGGGAGAAGAGAGATCTCTCCTTCTCTCCCTCTGTCTCCTCATAGCTTCTCTTTCCCTCTCCTCCTTCTCCCTCCTCCTTTTCCTCTTCCTGTTAAAATGGTGGCCCACACTGGAGGATCAGTCCAAGTGGTCAAACAACAAGAAGGAAGTAAGGGCAGTTTTCCTAGCTGACTCACCCCAGCCAGCGCCCTGTGTGTACTTTCTGGACAGAGAGAGAGTAATGTAGTTCCTGCCTGTGGCTTTCTCAGCAGCTAGCACTTCGGGAACAGATCCACCTCCCCATATGGGTGGTCATAGGATTGAGAATCACATATCTGCCTTGGGCTACAGGGTCTAAGGCTCACAGATTTCTGCAAAATGAGAAGGGAGGAAGAGAGTCTGAGTATGTGTCCAGAGCAATGCCAGTAGTCTCTGAGCTTCCTGAGGGACCCAGACAGGGCCTCACATAGTCACCTGGGCCATCTGCCTGGAATAGTAGAACAATTCTTCACCTACCCAATATTTCCAGACAGCCTTGACTCCTCCTGAGCTTTGGCATTCTACCACAGCTTTGGATCTTGGTCCCTTTCACCACAAGGAAGAAGGCCAGGCCTTGGTTTGGAAACCCAGACCAAGAGTTTCGGCATGAGCTGTCGCTAAGTATGGGTCACCTAAGTGGATGCCCGGAATAATGGTGAGTAACTGAGGTCAGGCAGGCTCTTCCATGGGAAGAGACATGAAGTAGGAGGAGCCACTGAAAGGAGGCTAGCAAGGAGTAGCAGGCCACTTGCCACTGACCCTTGGTTAAAAAAATAATAATAATAATAATAATAAATAAATAAATGTCAGGTTGGCAAGATATATGCAAAAAGATGCCAACTGTGCAAGGCACCAAGAATAGATCCTGATCACTTAAAGCCAAGGGCTATCTGTTCTGCCTGCCAAGTAGCTCCCAATGCCCCTGGGCTTGGTGAACACCTTGTCTACCCTGTTATCTCCAGAGGTAGGTAACACTTCTGACAAATTTTAGGAGAAATTTCTGCTTTCCTGAGACTCACACTGTTTTCTTTCTCCCATTTTGTCTTTTCCCTCGAGGCATAGAAATAATGTCTGGATCTGCAGCAGCTATTTTGTGATCACGAAGCAATATGCCGAGAAATGAAGATGAATGAATACAAGCCATGACAAAGCAGAGAAAAAGACCAAGGATTCCTAATGGAATCGGCTCCTCCTATAGCCCTGGACGGTCCACCATGAGCCTTGTCATTTTGTGAGTCAAGTGTGTTGTGTTGTTATGGCATCCAGGCTAGTCAGGATTCCTGTAAGTTACAGGTCACAGCTCATGGGGAACCTGGGCTTGGCTGTATTTATGAGGTAGCCTTGGAGTTCTATGGTATACTAAGGAGTGTGACAGTAATGGGTGGGCCAAGGAGCTGGACAGCACAGTTGGAGGTGGGTGAGGACTCTGCTTCTGCCTCTCTTAAGTGGGTTTCTCTGTTACCCCCGGGAATCCTGCTGTGCTGGGAATACCCAGCCCCGCCTTAGCTGAAAGCACCTGCCAGGCAAGGCTGGGAAGGAGAGAAGAGGGGACTGTCTAAGTGACTGCCACTTCAGCATGAGCTGTCACTTGTGTGCCGTTCTTTAGTTCCTTGTTTTCCTTCCCCCATCTATATCTATATCCATGCAGGACATAGTTACTGCCCTGTAGCTGTGACAAATACCCAACAGAGGAAACTTAGGGAAGAAGGAGTTTATTCTGTCTCACAGTTTAACTTGAAGAAGGCAGAGTTCAAAGCTATTGGTCACTTCTCATCGATAGTCAGGAAGCAGAGAGAGACGAGTGCTGGCAGTCAATTTTCTTCTCCTTTCCACTCAGTCTGAGAGACCAGCCCACGGCACAGTGCTGCCCACATTTAGAGTGATCTCCCCACCTCAATTAGCCTAACCTAGACACTCCCTCACAGACATACCCAGAAGTTTATGTCCTACGTGGTTCTAGATTCTGCCATATTGAGTCAATATTAACCATCCCATTTCCTGATTCACAGGAAGCACAAATGTACACCCAGCATTAGCTTGAACCAGGTCGCTTTGAACCCACTGAGCTCACACCAGTCCTGTCGTTCTTGCTGTGAGGCAAACTCCCCAGGACCCTTGCATGGTCTACAGACCCAGAGTGCTCAGCTCTGCAATTGCTGCAGCTGGGGTGCAGCTGAAGCCAGGCACACCCAGTGCCCCAGAGCTCCTAGGCAGAGTAAGTCAGCAAAGAAGCCCTGGTACTTCTCCCAAAGAGATGCTGGCAGAATTATCAAATGACACCCTCTAGCAAATCCTCTCTCTGCGTGGTGCTGTGAACTGAAGCAGCCAATCCTCAACGGACTGACTTCATGGACTGCAGGAGGCTTTTGTTTCGTTCTGGTTTTTGTGGTGCTAAGAATGGACCCTATGGTTTGGTGCATGCTGGTCAGGTATTTCAGCACTGGGTTATGTTCTCAAGCAGAACCCAGGAAGAGCCGTCTGGCATTGCTACTGCAGAGCCATCTCCAGGGCACAATGACAAATGAAAGACAGGCAGAGGGGTTGGGGTTTGAAAAAGCCCAGTGGTCTATGTTTGATTCCCCAGAACCAACATATAGTAGGGCAGGGAGAGTCAACTCCACAAAGTTGTTCTCTGATGGCCCCACATCTCACACACACACACACACACACACACACACACACACACACACACACAAATAATATAAATATAAAATTAAAAAAAAAACATGGTAAGGTAAACACAATAAAGCCATCAGCCCTGGGAGAAAAGGAGACATGGTGTGGCGGGGTCTGGGCAGAAGTCAGTTCGTGTAGTAATCACAGGAGGGTGACTGCAAAAAATTCTCAGGACATGGACTCCCCAGAGCAAAGTGACCATAGCTGGTTCTTTGCCAGCTGGAGCTGCCCTTGTCTGGCGAGCAAGAAGCGGCTATGAAATCCTCAGGAATTTTGCAAGCTAGTTGTTAAAAGATGCATGGATGCCCAAGTCCTACCTAAACCCCCCTACCTCTCATGTCCTGGGAGAGGTGCTGGTACCACTGTGGGTGGCAATGGCCCTCACTTAGCCACCCAGGCCTGGTTCCTTCCTACTTTCTCTTCTCTGCTTTGTCCTTTCTTTTTTGTTGCTCACATTTTTTTTTTGTAGACCAGGCTGGCCTTGAACTCAAAGAGATCTTCCTGCCTCTGCCTCCCTATAGTAAGGAGTTGCGGGCAGGCCTGCTTTTCATCCCGCCTGGCTCCCGCACGGCTAGCTTAGCCCCAGAAATAATAACACATAAGTTGCATTCATTTAAACACTGCCTGGCCCATTATCTCTAGAGAGTTAGTTACTGACTAACTCTCATATCTTGATATTAACCCATTTCTAATAATCTGTGTAGCACCATGAGGTGGTGGCTTACCGGAAAAGATTCAGCACGTCTGACCTGGTGGCTGGCTCCATGGCTTCTGGCTCATAGCCCTCTTCCCAGCATTCTATTCTGTTTACTCCGCCTAATTTTCTGTCCTATCAAAGGGCCAAGGCAGTCTCTTTATTGACCAATGAAACTAACACAATAGACAGATAACCCTCCTCCATCATTTCCCCTTTTTCTGTTGAAACAAAAAAGAAAGGCTTTCATTTTAACATAGTAAAATTACACATAACAAAACAGTTATCAAGCAAGAATTACAGTCACAATATTTATAACTATATCTTTATCATAATAATGGAAAACTATAACTATGACTATCCATTCTTCAACTCCATCAAAGACTCCAGAAGGATATATTACCTAAGTAAACAAGAAGTAAGCAACTTCCAAAACTCTAGAAATGACAGAGACATCTTGGTGCCTGGACAGTCACCCAAAATTCCTCTGTATCGTTGGGGCACCCATCTTCGGCTTTCAGGCCCATAATATCCAGAGACATTTCCATGAAGCAGGAAATTTCAAAGGCAGTTCAGTCACTATCTGCTGTGTCCTGCAGAATGTCTCGCAGACTCTTTCATGAATCAGGAACCCCGAAAGATCATCTCACCTTTAGGCAAGTTCAGCAGTCCTCTCTCTGCGGGTTCTCTGTGTCCAGTTTATACAACAGTCCAGGCAAGAGCAGTTTCTTGCCCCAAATGGCTATCAAACTCCATAAGGAGCCTCTTCGATGCCCATCTTCCTCTTGAAGTAGATTGGTGCCACCAGGAGCAGACGTGTCTCATTGTCATGAAAAGTCCTAAGTTATTAAAACATTAAATGCCATGTTCTGTAGTCTTTGAAAGATATGAAGAATGCATATCTGACATATATCTATGCACATCTAGAAAATCAAACTAACATTACTACAAGCTTGACTATTATCAATGATTATCCATTAACAACCTATATTTTTAATTATACATTACATTTTTAAATGAACTACACAATCACAATACCTCAATCAAGATCAGAAATATATATACATATAACAAAATTGACCTTAAAATCCATACCAATGAAATTATTCATATCTATATCATATCCCCCTTTAAATGTAAAAGAACATTTATAAACAATATTTGGGAATATGGACGTAGTTATTTCTCTCCAAACTTCTTCCTGCTGTATAGGGGCGCTGTTAATCAGGTCTTTCATGGTAAAACCTGTGTGCTAGGTTCATCTCCGTCGGCAGATGAGCAAAGTAATTTTTTGAGGGTGTTCACAGCAACCTTTCAGGAGGGCGTGGTCTATCATACCATATTGGGATAGAAGCAATCCACAGGGTCTCATCCTCTGCGAAAACAAAAGAAGGACCTCCTTTCCAAAGCATCATATTCTTAGACCCAAATTCTGAAGTCAAGGTATTTTCAAAATATCTATCATGGATTAGTTCAGCAGCATTTATAAACAAATATCTTTTAGCAGCTGTTGCTCCTTCCTCAGCATTCAAACAATTCAAAGAGAGCACAATAGCATACAATATCAAGATTCTCTGTGTATTTTCCATCTTTCTGCAGCTTTATTTTAACCTCTATTTCTTTTAATTTTACTTTTACTTTTAGAGACAGGTTCTCTGTATATCTTTGTCCTAGAATAACTCTGTAGACCAGGCTATCCTTGAACTCACAGAGATCTGTCTGTCTCTGCCTCCCCAGTGCTGAGATTAAAGGTGTGTGCTACCACACATTGAACTCAGAGATCTGTCTGTCTCTGCCTCCCAGACATTGGGATTAAAGGTGTGCACTACCACACCTTGAAGTCACAGAGGTCAATCTACCTCTGCCCCTTGAAGTCACAAAGGTCAATATACCTTTGCCTCCCAGGCATTGGGATTAAAGGCGTGTGCTACCACACCTTGAAGTCACAGAGGTCAATCTCTACCTCTGTCCCTTGAAGTCACAGTGGTCAATGTGCCTCTGCCTCCCAGGCATTGCGATTAAAGGTGTGTACCACCACACCCAACTACTCTCTTTCTTCCTTTTTTTACATTAAGAACTTTAACTTTTAGCCTGCATATATTTTTAACACACTGTAAACCATTTAGAGGTTTTCTTCATCTTTGAACCTCTCTTTACTGTATCTCTCTCTCTTTCTGACCATATGAACCTTTAATTTACTAAGCAATATGGAGAGCAGTGGCTTTGATGGCTAGATCCAGCCCACTCCCCAGCTCTTCAGTCTCATGGCTGAGATACCAGCCAGAACTGTGTTCACTGCCACAACTCTATGGCGTTTCAAGGTCCTTGCTAGCGAGCAAGCTGCTACATTCTGCTCACAGACCACACTCAAGTGCTTCAGGCTGCCTGCCTGAAAGAGTCAGAGATTGCCCTGGCAGGACAGTCCAGAAAGTTGGCATTTTAAAACTGCACAGCTTTTTTCCTGCTATGACTGAAAATCGAAAAGCATGCATTCAGCTTTTCATCAACACCGTTTAAGTGTTTCGTGGCAGGACCTCTTAAAAGAGCTGCAAAGTTTTGCAGCTAAAGCTGAGTCAGGAAGCCACTCTTAGATGAGAACGCTTGCTTACCTCTAGCAAGCAGAGCAGACCCGAGAAATGGCTGCCACCAAGAAAACATGCTTTACTCTACTCTTTCCCAAGCTTTCTCAAGCTTTCTGTGGATTCAGTTATCCACGTCTGGGCGCCATATGTAGTGAGGATGGGCGGGCAGGCCTGCTTTTCATCCCGCCCAGCTCCCACACGGCTAGCTTAGCCCCAGAAAAAATAACACATAAGTTGTAGTCATTTAAATACTGCCTGGCCCATTATCTCTAGAGAGTTAGTTACTGACTAACTCTCATATCTTGATATTAACCCATTTCTAATAATCTGTGTAGCACCACGAGGTGGTGGCTTACCGGAAAAGATTGACCGGAAAAGCCACTGACCTGGTGGCTGGCTCCATGGCTTCTGGCTCATAGCCCTCTTCCCAGCATTCTATTCTGTTTACTCCGCCTACCTAATTTTCTGTCCTATCAAAGGGCCAAGGCAGTCTCTTTATTGACCAATGAAAATAACACAATAGACAGATAACCCTCCTCCATCACCTCCCAAGTGTTGGGATTAAAGGCATGTGCCCCCCCCCAGCCATCCCACCTTTTTAAAGACAAAGTCTCAAACTGGCTATGTAGTCCAGGGCCACTTTCAGCTTCTCCACCTCCTGGGTTCTGGGAATGAAGGTGTGCACCACTATGCCTGGTTTATGTGCTGGGTTTCATGCAGTCCAGGCAAGCACCCTACCAACTTAGCTGCATCCCCAACCCCTTGTTCTGATTCTTCAGTTGGAGACATGCTAGTAAATCCACTTCCTATAAACACAAGAGTGTTTCCCTTTTTTTAGGACACCTACAGAGCAACCATAACAACCTGGGGGAGGGCAGAAATCTTTGCCACTCTGACAACCTACAGGGTTTGGGTGCAACCTCTACAACACCTCTTTTAACTTTCTAGTCTGACCTCTGAAAGAACCAGATGAAACATAAAGGATGCTTACAGACTTCTGCCAAGTCAACCAAGGGGTGTCCCCAACTCTACTCCAGGAGCCAAGATACTAGATCGAGAACACAACAAGGTGTCTGACAGCTCTGACCCAGTCTTCCTGATCAGATTAGCACCTCTGCCCAGAGCAAAGCAAAGGAGATGAAGCTGGGCTCAGCATGTGAGGCTGGGGGCTGCTGCCCTTGAAGCACGGGTTGAAGAAGGTGTCCAGTGAGCCTGAGAGCTCTTAGGCTGAACTCGAGCAGAGGGCTGAGCAATACTGGTTCACAGGCGGGGCCAGTGTCTTGGTCAGGTGTCCAGGGCTTGAAGGAGGAGGATAGGGACATTCAGAGCTTGCCAGTTAGAAGAACCAAGCTGTCTCCTGGGCAGTGTTATTCATCGGAGCCAAGGCTGTATCTGGCCAGTCTCTAGGGCACCTCTTGTTGTACATTAAACACTAAACGAGAGGAATTGTCTAACACAACACACGAGGCAAACCCAGCATGTGAGAAGCTTCATGAGACAAAGGTTACTTTTCTACATTAAGTAAGGAGAGATGTGTTAAATTTAAAGGACCTTGTAGGTGGTGCATGCCTGTATTCCCAGCACTTGGGAGGTAGGGCAGGAGGAGTACAAATTCAAGGTCTTCTTTTACTACATAGCAAGTTGGAAGTCAACCTGGCCTGAAGGAGACACTGACTCAAAAAAGAGTAATAATAAGCAACTATTTTTTTTTTTAGACAAGACCTCATGCAACCTCGCCTGGCTTTGAACTTGCTATGTAACTGAGCCTACTCCCAAACACAGATCCTCCTGCCTCCACCTCCCTACGCACTGGGAGTATAGGTGTGAATCACAAGACTCAGTTTTATGTAGTGCTAGGCAAACATTCTACCAGCTGGGCTACACCCCCCAGGCGCCAAGCAAAATAATAACAAGGGTGTGGCTCCCAGTGCTTTCCATGAACACTGCTGGCGCTCTTATTTGTCTTCATCTCTTAGAGCCCATCAGAAGCACGGATTAGGCAGCAGCTACTGAGCCCTGGTCAGTCTCACTGCGACTGGTTCAAGTGTGCACAAATGCTTCCGTCTGTGTCTCTTCAGCAGTGCAGGGCGATGTCTGTCCACGGACAGTGGAGACCTGTGCTTCTCCTGGGCCAGTCCACCCGTCTCAGAAAAGACTTGCTTTCTTGCCATGTCCACACACAAGCTTTGCCTTGTTCTGCTTTAAAAAAAAAATACGTATTTTAAATAGTGTGAGTGTGTAGCCAGGCTGTGGTGGCTCAGGCCTCAAATCCTAGCACTCAGGAGTCAGAGGCAGATGGATTTCTGTGAGTTCAAGGTCAACCTGGTCTACAGAGGGAGTTCCAGGACAGCCAAGGATACACAGAGAAACCCTATCTCTAAAAACCAAAATAAATAAATAAAATTGTGTATGCACGCACTCACCAGATGAGGCCAGAGATCCCTGATTCCCTGGAGCAGTTATTGAGTTGCTTGCTTCTTGTGGGTACCAGGAATCTAACTCTGGTCCTCTGGAAGAACAGTATACACTCTTAACCACTGGGTCATCTCTCCAGCCTTGCCTTGTTCTTTTTTGCTTTTGTTGTTGCTTTTTTGTTTTTTTGTTTTTAGAGACAGAGTTTCTCTTTGTAGCCCTGGCTGTCCTAGAACTCACTCTGTAGACCAGGCTGACCTCAAACTCACAGAGATCCATCTGCCTCTGCCTCCTGCATTCTGGGATTAAAGGTGTGAGCCGCCACTGCCTGGCTGCCTTGTTCTGCCAAAATAATATCATTCAACCTTTGAAACATTACCTTTATTTTTTGTGTATGCCCATGCAGAGTCTGAGGATCAAATTCAGCCTATCCGGCATGCACATCAAGGGCCTTACTTGCTGAACCACCTTCCTAGGCTCCCATTGACCTATCAACAATATTCATTTTGTTTCTTTTCATTGTTTCTTTCTGTTACTGTAGTTACAACCTATATAAGCATGCTGGTTGTGCAGCTTGTGTTTCTGTTGGGCTGTTTCCTAGGAGAAAGTGCCTACTTTTTAAAACAAGAGAAAACAAAGACTCCAACACGTTTTAAGTGTCCACTGTGGCTTGGTCAGTAAACAGCAGGACTGGCATTCAAACGAGATTTGTGTAACCAAAGACTGACTATGTTTCCCGTGTCCTTCCTGTGCCGGGTCTCTTGAATGGTGCAAGATGCTGGCCTCAGCACCTCAGAAGGAGCATCTAAACTTGAATGCAAACACTCGAGAGCTTTTGTTACTGAGACTGGGAGCATCAAGTTGAGCAGTCTGAGCAATCACCTATGTAATGAGGTGAAGGCTGAATGATGAGCCAGTGGATGGGGCAGAATTCCTCTCAGGGGACAGTACTAGGTAACACACACTGAGCCACACCCAGGGTTGCCATTGTCAAGCACATTGAATTGAGGATTAGGAAGAAGAAAGAACAAAGAAGTCACTTGAGAGGGTGGTCCCAAGAGAGGCTCCCCTGTCCTGTCTCCTTCCCAGGGGCCACTACACTAACCTCAAATAGAGGCTTCTTTCTGGAATCTGTCCTGACCCATTTTGTCCATCTCAGGTGAAGGAGTCATTGCCTAGCAACGGGAGGAGGGCTGTGACGTGCTTGGACCATTTCTATCCTGCCAGGTGATACCTAATGCTGGTTGATAATTAGCACAAAGACCAGAGAAGGCAGCCACCTTAAAGGAAAACAAAGCCACTGGGGACAGAAAGGACTGGCTGATGCTGGATTTTTCTATCCTCACGAAGGGCCTTTCCTGAACTACAGGATTTCTTGATCAAATGGACAATAGGTGTTAAGAACCTGCTTTGAAATCTGAGTCTGTCTTGCCTACACACAGCCCCCCAGGCCAACACTCACAGCCCTCATGCTTTGTAAGCATATGGAGCCACCGCTATGGTAGGTGTGCGGTGTGTGCTCCGTGCCCTTTTCTATAGAACTGGTTAATAATTTACGCTGTGACTAAGAGTTGCTGTTGACATTGGGGCAGAGAAACTTTTCAAAGAACAGGCTCCCACCACCAGGTAAAGACTCTCAGATAAGCTCAGCTGGCCCCGGGAGTGTCTTGAAAGTTGAAGGGATGCCTTTGAGAAAGCCCTCTCTCCTTCTGGCCTCAACCAGTCTAAAGAAGAAAAGCAAACCCAAAGCAAATCAGCCCTATTGCACAAAGAAATGTCAGAGTACCTTTAATTCTAGAGGGGAACGAGTGACAGGGGAGAAGACAATGAGACACACACACACACACACACACACACACACGGGGGAAGGGGGACACCTGGAATACACACTCGGGTTCTCAAGCTCACAGACCAACTTCTCTTTCCTACTTAGCCAGCTTTGACCTTTGGAAGTGAAGATGTAAAGGCCAGAGTAGCTGTGGCTTCATACCAAGTTTGATTCAGCAATGAATGACTTAGAAAGATGAAGAGATTATAGCGATGATGGGGTGCATGGGAGGATTGAGGCGGTGCACTCACAGCCAGCCTGTGTCCCCAGCACCATTCCTCTGGCGCACCCTGGGGCTCTGTCAGAGGGGAAGGAGGGGCATCAAAGCCTGGACCTCCTTCTCCTGATGTTTTCCCAGTTGTCTGTGTCTGCTGCTGAAGGCACCATACTCAGGAGCCTTATTTGGGTTATATTTTCTGAGCCCTAACACAATCATCTGCCAATCCCAGGTCCCTGATATTGTCTGCAGTATTTTGTTATTTAAAATCATTTGCTAGGCTTGAAAGCAATGTCTTAGCAGTTAAGAGCACTGCCTGCTCTTCCAGAGGACCCAAATATAGTTTCCAGAACTCATGTGGTGGCTCACAACTACCTGTAACTTCAGTGCGGGGATTCTTCTGGCCTCTGTTGGTCTCTCTCTCTCTCTCTCTCTCTCTCTCTCTCTCTCTCTCTCTCTCACACACACACACACACACACACACACACACACACAAACACACACCACACACCACCTGCACCACAAACCACACACACACACACGAGCTCTTGTACTGAAACATGCATGCCCACAATTAAAAATAAATCTTTATTTTCATTTTCCACGAAAGAATTTCTCTGTGTAGCCCTGGCTGTCCTGAAACTCACTCTGTAGACCAGACTGGCCTCAAATTCAGAGATCCACCTGCCTCTGCCTCCTCAGTGCTGGGATTAAAGGCTTGCACCACCACACCCAGTTTTAAAATGAATATTAAAAAATAAAATCATTTTCTCTTAGATAGTGAGGAACAACTTGAAGCAAAGCAAATCACCTGGGCCTAGGGGGTCTTCACCTAGTCTGGAGGCCCATCATTTGAGAGGCAGGGGCAGGAGGATGGCTGCAAGTTTGATACAAGCCTAACCCACACAGCAAAGGCAACAACACAATCAACAAAAGCAATCAGAACTAAGCACAGAGTTTGATAGGGTGAAATCTCCATGCCCCTCCCCCAGCCCTGTGGAAAAGGTTTGACCCTGAGCCAGCATTGGAGATTATAGCCACCCACACTCTTGAGGACTCCTGTTCTGATTGCTTCTAAGATAGTCTACACTCCGGCAGGCATGTCCAACCCTTTGACATTGACAGATACTATCTATAAAGGTCACTCTTAAGAACCATACAATGGAGTTACCAAAAAAAATCACAAAACATTCTTATACTATATTAAGTAAATTTGCAATGTTTTGTTGAGTGGCATCTATAGTTTGGTATGCTTGTGGCCTATAGGCTACAGGTTGAACATGCCTTGAGTATCAGGGAGGTCCCGTCACCAAACACCAAACACTACCACAAGTCCTGAGGCTCAACTGCCTACCTCAGTTCCCCCTCTGGATAAAATCCAGGCACCTCCACATTGTCTCAGTCAAGGAACATTGAATAGTTTACTATTTCCAGCTGTGGCCACCATGCACTGTGACTCCCCATGTACAAAGCCTAAATGTAGACCCTTCACAGACCCTGCCAGCCCAGGGCACCAGTGCACTCTGCCTCAGTGCTCATCCACTAAGTCCTGTGGTGCACTGAAGGAACACCCTACATGTGTGCCTATGGCCTCATTTGGAGAAAGGACATTTATAGATATAGTTAAGGGAAGAGCAGCCAGGCTGGAAAATGTATGAGTTAACACAGTATGACTGATACCCCTCAAAGGAAAACATTAGGACTGGAATACATCAGGAGAAGGTCACATGAAGTCAGAAGCCAGCACCAGAATGTACAGCACTACCAAAGCTTTCAAAAAGCACCTGGAGACAGGAAGAAGCTGGGATGGGTGTTGCTGCATGCTGTTGCTGTTGCTGCTGGAGCCTTGTGTACTGGCAACCACGCATGGTAGAAACAGGCTTAACTCACAGCCTGAGAGTTGGATACTCAAGATCCAGGGAAGGCATGCTGATGAAGGGAAGGCATGGAAGAAGGCAAGTGAGTGGCATGCAAAGAAAGTCAGGTGGACTCATCCTGTTCGTCTGGGATCCACTCCCATAACTAACCCACTCCTGTGATTACCAGCCTTCTCCCATGATAACCGTCTCACTCCCATGGTAACTAACCCATTCTGATGATTTAATCATTTAATCCATTTAATCAATAATCAACCCTAACCCATAATAACTAACCCACTCCCATTATAGCCAACCCATTCCCATGATTACCAACCCACTCCCATGATAACTAACCCAGTGATGGCATTAATCCATGAAGTCTCTTTAAAGCCTTACCTTTAGTACTGCGTGATGCTATTTTAAGTTTCACCCTGAGTTGGGGAGGGACATTCATGAAAACATCCCTGGTAACAGGAGTTCATGCTCTGGCCTCAAGAGCTGAGAGAAGACACTTGTGTTGTCTTAAGTCCTGCTGGGGTTAGGGTCTGGACTGTGCTCCACAGATTTGACCTTCATCTTGGAGCGGTCAGGAGGTGGTGGAACCTTCAGGAGCTAGGGTCTAGAGGTAGGGAATTATGGGACTCCATCCTCTCATTTTGTACATTCTGGCCATGAGATGAGCAGTTTCCTGCCATATGCTTCCATGATGCCCTGCCTCACCCCAGGCCCAAGCACATGAGGGCTTGGTGCTGGCAGCTAGGTCATAGGTTTGGTATTTCGTCTTGTCCAGCTGGTATGAGACCAGGCAAGTATCTGAGGCATCTGAGGAGTAGCTACCTGAATATTTGACAAACAATCTGAAAATAAGCATTAGGAGTTTCCGAGTTTGCACCTCAGCTCTGCCTTAGACATTCACTGGACATCTTGTGAAAGCCCCAAGACCTGAGCAGAGTGTAAACCACTGTGCAAAGCAGACTGACGTGTAGCACTCAGCATCTGTGGTCCTGTGCTGCCTCCTCAAGGTTTAAAATGTCACAAAGACTTGTATCTCATCCTTGAAGACCATGGAATTTGGAGGAGTGTTACAATATTTGCTTTAAAATAGAAAGAACACTGTGGTCCATGAAATAGATCCATGTAAGAGGGCTTGTCTTAGTTAGGGTTACTATTGCTCTAATGAAACATCATGATCAAAGAAACTCGAGGAGGAAAGGATTTATTCAGCTTACACCTCCCATATCATAGCTTGTCATCAAAGGAAGTCAGGACAGGACAAAAGCAGGACAGAAGCTTGGAGGCCAGAGCTGATGCAGAGGCCATGGAGGGGTGTTGTTTTCTGGCTTGCTCAGTCTGCTTTCATATAGAATCCAGGACTACCAGCCCAAGAATGGCATCAACCATAATGAGTTTCCCCTCCCCCATCAACACTAATTACGAAAATACCCTACAGGGTTGCCTACAACCTGATCTTATGGAGGCAGTCTTCCAATTGAAGCTCCCTCCTGTGCATGTCAGCTTGGCATAAAAGTAGCCAGTACAGGGCTAGTTGGACCACTGTGCACTGTGAGGGTTTTCCTCAGCTGGCCTACACTCTAGCCTGACTCTCCCAAACTCTCTCTCTCTCTCTCTCTCTCTCTCTCTCTCTCTCTCTCTCTCTCTCTCTCTCTCTCTCTCTGGCGGGGGGATGGAAGGAACAAGCTCCAATCTGCAGCAAATGGTCCACTTTTCCCACTGTAACTTAAGAGTCAGGGGGATGACTCTTTGGGTTCAAGTTTCAGCTCTGTCATCGCTGGCTGTGTGGCCTCAAGATGCTCACTTCATGCCTGAGTGCCCTTTCCTCCCAAAAAAGCAGGAATAAGGATAATGTGCAGGCATGGGGTTGTGCCAGGCAGGAACCAAGTTAAACATCTAGGCCGTGTATTTCCATCTATCTCCCCTCAACAGTCTATCCCTCTATCCTCAGAATTCCATGCTGTTATTATCGTACTTTCTCTGCCTTTCTTCTGTCCTTATCCCCCACTCCCTGACTTCTTCATACTAAAATGTCCCCATGCTTGGGGCTTGATACATAAAGTATTCAAGTCATGTGGTCATGACCATTGGGCCTCAAGCACAGGTCTGCACCTCTGTCTTGTGTCCAGAGAACATTGAGCCCTGCCTGGTGTGGGGCACATGGTGTGGAACACATGGCAGTGGGAGAGGAGAAGACCACACAAGAGCGCCATGGGCAGGAGATACAAGTACTCTGCCAGGCTGTGGCACCACGAAGGGGTCACTAACCCTTTCTACACGGCTGTTGCATAACGGCACAGAGGTACACCTCCAATAATAGCTCAGAACCCACAAGATAAAATATTGTGCAACAGCCCAAGCCAGCACGTTGTTGTAGTGGTTTGGGGATGGGAACATTTGCCTTTCCCTAGAGCAGCCGACCAGGGTCCCAGCCCCTGGCACGGAGCTTTCAGACCTTACCTGGGGACTGCAGTGTCAGAGGAGGTGGAAACCTGGCCAAGAATCCAGAGCAGAGGACCTGCTAAAAGGAGGGGCTGTCTCTAGAAGGAGGAACTGTGGGTGGGATGAGCTTCCTTTCCTTATGCTGTGAGGAATGTTGATACAAATGCACATAGACTTGTGTCAAAGTCTGGAACCCACAAAGTCCTCAGACAAGGCATGGGTAACACAGCAGTGACTTCAGTAGTTCACATTTCCAAGTTAAATGAGTCTTCATGATGCACCAGCTGGAGAGATGGCTCAGGGGTTAAGAGCACTGACTGCTCATCCAGAGATCCTGTGTTCAAGTCCTAGCACCCACAAGGCAGCTCACAACTGTCTATAACTCCAATTCCAGGGGATCCGACACCCTCACATAGATGCACTTGCAGGAAAAACACCACTGCACATAAAACTAAATAAATCATAAAAAAGATGCACCTAACACAGCTGGAATTGACAGCTATCAAAATAGCCATATTTTGCCAATAAGAAGTGCATGGACAGTATACTTCTGTTGGGACTCTACTCCCTTTCTTGCAAGGGAAGAAAACTGTAAAATCCTTATTTGTCAAGAGTCTAGCTTTCATCCCCACCTTTATTACTAGAAATATTTGCTTCGTGAAGAAAAGACAATTTTGTTAGTCAGAAACCTATAATAATAACCTGTAAATCTTATTTCTTCTGTAATGTGGCCATCCATTTTCTCTCCTGAACTGTACTGTAGCTTCTACCAAAATCATAGGACAGATGAAATTATTAGCTACAAGAGTCTTAGTAATTTGGATGTTTAAAAAATCTTCTCTATGGTGATATGCAAAATATTCATCAGTATGGTTGTGGGCCAAGGCCGGTTCAGGCACCCTCTCCTCTGTCCAGAGAACAATCTGGGGATCTCTCCTTGGACCTGGGATCCCCTTTATAATCAAGTCTCTTGTAAACCCTAAAATGACTCCCTTAGTTGAGGTATATACTTCCCTGATCCCATATCCATCCTTCCTCCCTCCCCCCCATCCCAGTCCCCCGATCTTTCCCCATTCCTCCCCTACTCCCTTCTCTCTAACCCTCTCCCCTTCCAACAGCCCCCTCACCCCCCCATGCACCAGAGGTTACCTGGCACTCTTGTCTATTTCCAATCTCCAGAAGGATAGCTACATGATTTTCATCAGGTTCACCTTCTTATTTAGCTTTTCTAGGATCACGAATAATAGGCTCAAAGACCTTTAATTATGGTTAGAATCCACTTATGAGTGAATACATACCATATTCATCTTTTTGGGTCTGGCTTACCTCACTCAGTAAAGCGTTTTCTATTTCCATCCATTTGCATGCAAAATTCAAGATGTCATTGTTTTTTACCGCTGAGTAAAACTCTAATGTGTATATGTTCCACACCTTTTTTAACCATTCTTCTATTGAGGGGCACCTAGGTTGTTTCCAGGTTCTGGCTATTACAAATAGTGCTGCTATGAACATAGTTGAACAAATGCTTTTGTAGTATGTTAGGGCATCTCTTGGGTATATTCCCAAGAGTGGAATTGCTGGGTCCTGAGGGAGGTTGACTCCCAGTTTCCTGAGAAACCGCCACACTGATTTCCACAGTGGCTGCACAAGTTTGCATTCCCACCAACAATGGATGAGTGTTCCCCTCATTCCAATCCTCTCCAGCATAGGCTATCATTGGTGTTTTCGAGTTTGGCTATTCTGACAGGTGTAAGATGATATCTCAAAGTTAGAACCCTCATCTCCGATGGATGGAGATGGAGGCGGAGACCCACGTTGGAACACTGGACCTAGCTCCCTAGGTCCAAACGAGAGGCAGAACGAAAGAGAACGTGAGCAAAGAAGGCAAGAGCAGAGGAAACCTTCATCCGACATTGTATGGCGATACAGATGGAGACCCATATTGGAGCACCGGACTGAGCCCTCCACGGTCCAGTTGAGGAGCAGAAGGATGAAGAAAATGAAAAAAGAAATCAGGACCGCGAGGGATGCGAGCACCCACTGATACAAGGGGACTGATATAATGAGAGTTCACCAAGGCCAGTTGGACTGGGACTGAATGAGGACATGATCCAACCAGATTCTCTGAATGTGGCTGGATTCTCTGAATGTGGCTGGCCCGGAGCCTTTCTGAAAAGCCATTGACAATGACACTGGGACTTGCTTCCTCTGCATATACTGGATTTTGGCGATCCAGTCTGTTTGGATTCTCACCTTCCCTGGTCCTGGAGGGAGGGAGGAGGAACTTGAACTTCCCACAGGGCAGGAAACCCTGACTGCTCTTAGGGATGGAGAGGGAGGAAGAGAGGGAGTGGGGAAAGTGGGAGAGTGTTGGGAGGAGGGGCGGAAATGGAAACTTTTATAATTTAATAAATTAAAAAAAAGAAAAAAAAGAAAAAAAATCTTCTCTAATATTAGAATTTAGATACCTCCATGTGTGGTATATAATCATAATTCAATTATAATTATAGAATTGAACTGGCCAATGAAAGCTAGAGTTGAAATAAATTACTTTTAGTATTAAAAAAAAATCAGGGTATATCTAAGGGTATAAACTGCTATTGTCTATGAAGCAAGTTCCAAGACAGCCAGAGCTGTTACACAGAGAAAACGTCTTGGAAAAGCAAATAAACAACAACAACAAAAAGAATCAAAAAATTATTATCGCTATCTCTAGTCTCTTCCATGGTCACTTACCACCAGCCTCTGAGTCTGATCTATGAACCATCAGTTAAACCTCTGGGATATATTAAGGATGTCATCAAATAATATCTGAGACCCATAACAGAAATTTCCTTCCTTTCTGTAACCCATTTCCTGATGTCCCCACCAATTGATTATCTGTTGTTCTGTGACAATGAAAGTCCACTTAACCATGTCATTCAGGGCCTGAACCTGTGTTTATTGGCTTTGGTCACTCACATTTGGCTCTTGTTTTGGAGCTAGGGCTGTTTTGTTTCAACAGACCCCATTCAGAAGACTATGAGATGGGTTGTTTGTTGATAGTGTTGTTTGCTGCATGGTCTGGGTATCTTCAAACTTATAATCCTCCTGCCTCTGCCTCTTAACCCAAGCTACAGTGGGCAGGATTCCTGGGGTGACAGAATTAGAGGGAGAGAAATTCACTTCCTTTAAGGTCTCAGTAGTGAGGCTGAAGCAGGCACCCCTATAATCACTATTCCAGCTCCAGCCTGGGCCTCGCCATGTCTATTCCAATCTCCCTCCAGGCTGTAGGTTCAAATATGGCCTCTCCTCACACTTCCCATGCAGAATCTGGCAAGGTGGTTCAGGATTTCCACCTTCCCTAAGCTACCTAACCAGACAGCCTAGGCCATCTTTTCCCTTACTTTCTTCCTACCATGATCCTGATATCTGAAAAGAAAGTTTTAGAGTCTTCTGAGGGCAATGCAATGACATATCAGTTTTATACTAAAAAATATTGACAATGACAGTCATCCATTGAACCCAGCAGGGGACACTGAGTCACTGTCTGGACCCTAATTGGAATGCCCACCTTAGAGTTCACCCTGAGCCTTGGAGACTAAGGTTCTCCCCAGATATGTAAGGCAAACTCTATCTCTTGGTTTAGAGAGGCTGTATAAATGTTTGGGTAGGTGACAAATAGCTTCAAAGACCTGAAAGGGATCCCAAAGGTATTGCTTGCTGAAGTTGCAAATGAGCAGAGCCAAGCCAAGAACAACACAAAGTTATATATGTTTGTTCTTGAGAACCAGATCATTGTCACTTAACTGTCCACAACCCTTGGGGGGGGTGCCACGTGACCCCTTCTTAGAGATGGGGCTGGCGGACTACTGTGGGGTCCACGAGAGTCAAAGTTGAGCTGGTGATCCTCTGCAGAGACTTACCACACCTCTCCCTGTGCACCTTGCTCAGCCCCTCCCCAGTGTGGAATGGTGGCCCCAGGCAAGACAGCAGCTGGCTCCTTGGTGAGCTAGCAGTGCTGAGCCAGAGCCTGCAGCCTGGGTCTCACAAGAGTAGACGTCGAGAGACTTGGGTTTCTTGCTGTCTGCAGTTAAGGACAACAGAGACTCTGAGGTTTCACTGCTCACCCACTCACCATCTCAGGGATGGCTTGCCTTTCTCCAAGGAAACTTTCTTGATTCGGCAAATGGCTGCACAGGTGCAGAGAGGTAAGCGCTGCTCCTGTCCCACCATGCAGGCTTGTGTTCCTGTCCTAACCCCCGTGCCTGTGGAGGTGACCTCATCTGGAAATAGGATGGGGTCGATACTACATGAGGTCAGACTGAAGTGAGGTCAGACAGAAAGCGCTCAGAGAAGCTGTGTGCAGACGGAAGCAAAGACTAGCGTGATATTGCTTCAAGCCAGGGACACTGAGAACAACACAGCAGTGAGAGAGGAACAAGAACCAAACCCACCATGGTCTCAAATTTCCCACATCCACAGCTCTGTATTGGAAGCTGCCTGTCTGCAGCCTTATTTGGCTAGCATTGGTGTTGCAGGGCCCTGTAGAAGCAGAGGAAAGAGGCAAAGTGAACTTGAAGTTACCTTGGGTAGTATATTTAGGCGAGGTTGGCATCAAAGAGGTGGAGGCTGGAGGTAAAGGCCATTCAGCCTCCGGGAAGGGACTCCCAGGCTTTCCACTCACTCCATCAGTCCCTGTCTTAGGCCTCACTCCTGAACCATCTCCCACATCTAAAGACTTCCTGTGAGGGTCCAGGCAGCACCTCACATTGCATCGCAGGAGCTGAGCCCCGCCCCCGTGGCTGTTCCTGGCCCTCTTCTTACCGCAGGTGACCATGAAACTCTTGGAACAGGCCTGGCCCCTAAATAGCTATGGTTTCATTCCCAGGCCACCTCCATGGCCAGACAGACAAGAGCTTTGTCAAGTTTCAAAGACTGCCTCCTTTATATGCACAGTCCAGTGAAGCCAGGCCTTCCTTGCCACCATTTCAGGATGCTACCTACCTGCCCATATGCCCTGACAATGGCTATAGAGAACGTTCATATTCATATAGGAGTCCAACTCTACCCACTTTGGTTCCAGACAAATCCCCAGTGGGTGTCCATTCTAGCCATACTGAGGGTTCATCTCTCTTTATCTTCTTCCTGTTGGTATCTGGAATACCTCTCCAGCCAGGATGTAGCTGACTGACAAACCCTCATGAACTCTCCCGCGCTGACCCATATTTTATCCTCTGTCACTGTGGCCTCCAAGAAGTCTCCTGAACCCTGAGGTATGTGGGAGGTACCCTTCCGCAGGCATTTTCCCACAGTGCTCATGAGCTGTCCATGTGTGGGTCATTGCTATTGGACTCGGGTTCCCTGCAGGCAAGGACAGCAGCTGTACATATCCAAACTCATGGAGTATACTGGGGTGACCCTAGACACCAAGAAAGCCAGTAAACAGAGAGGCCAGGAAAGGCATGATGTAGCAGGGTGAAGACTTTCTCCCAATCTAGCCGCTTATTTCTTCCCCTAATGCTAACCAGTGCTGTATATAGAAGATGGCACGAGGTGACATGGTCGCGTGCTCAGACACTGAAGTAGGCTGAGGCAGTCAGCTCTCACCTGCACACGGGAGATGTCTGCATCTGCAGGAGGAGATCCTTGAGGGCATTGACTGGAGGGGATTTTGGTTTTCTATTGCAACGTGCAACTGAGCAGCACCTTGTGGTACGTGCTGGCCTGTGATCTCGGCTACTCAGGAGCTGGAGGCAAGAGGACGGAGAGTTTAGATTCTTGGAACCACAGGGTCAATTCAAGGCTGGACCTCACAAGTTAGAGAGATGCCATCTCAAAAACAGAAAGTAAAAGGAGAACCAGGGGTGTGAATCAGTGGTAGAGCAATTGTCTCCCATGCCACTAGCAGTGCAGAAATAAGAAGCTGACACCTTCTGGCCAGCAGCGAACATGCACCTGTCTCCTCTCCTAGGGGTGTGGCTTGAGTAATAACAAATTGACAGCTCTCCTTAATCATAGCACCAAGACCAAAGGCCTTCCCAGAGCACTGAGGAACCTTTGGTGGTGGTTTGAAGGTAGAAGTTTGTGGCCATTTCTTTGGAGACCATTGTAGGTGAAGGGGCAGGCTGCAAGATGTAAGGTGATTTAAATCCCACGTTTCCTAAAGGGGTTGATGCCCTGTGTGGAAATGAACAGAGCTGTACTCCTGTGATAGATTTGGGGTGTTCCCAGAGGTGGGTATCAGCTTGTATAGTGGAGTCATTGCTGGCAAAAAGAGACGGGGCATGTCAGGAGCCTCAAGAAAACAGTGGGATTTGTGCTTAGAAAGGGATCCACAGGAAAACACACAATGATGGTATGCTGTCTCCGAGCCCTTTTTGAAAAGGACTCTAAGAATAGTCCTACTGGTCAGAACGGGCTTGTGGGAAAGAAATGGCTCACACATCTTGTGTTGGAATGGATTTCAGCTGGGACTTGTAGAAATATCTCTGAAGTCCAACAATAGACTCTGGATAAACTCCCAAGCGGCACTTGCTTTTATTCCTTAAGATTTATTTTTAATTGCATATGTATCAAGTGTATACATGGTATATATAGGTGCCTGAGGAGGCCAGAGGGGTTGAGTCCCCTTCATCTGGAGTTACAGGCAGTTGTGAGCCAACTGGCATGGGCGCTGGGAACTAAATCAGGTCCTCTGTTCTCCTGACCACTGTTCCATCTCTCCGGCTCCTCTGCTGGCTTATAGTCACTTGTTTCCATGGTTCTAGGGATTGAATACACAGCTTCTTGCATGCTAGGCAACACTCTCCCATCCAGCTACCACCCCAACCCTTGTCGTTTTGGTTAATCTTAAAAATCACCAGATTTGGAGGTCATATAGCTAGTGGCCTGCCATTAGTCTCCCACAGATCTGCTGTGGGCGACACCTCTGTCCTACTGACCAAGGCAATAAAATGGCTGGGGTACCTGGGTTACTTCTCAGCAGTGGAAGGCCACTTTTGTTGAAACCACCAACCCTTTTCTTGGGCCTGGCAGGTGTCTGATAGTGACTTCTTCGACATCAAGAGCTGTTGTTGTTGAATATATTCCTCCCACTGAGATCACAGGGCCACTGCCGTGTTCTGAGTGTGAATCATATGAAGAACCATGAGGACAGCTGATTTGCGCTCAGAACACCAGAGACGTCACTTCCCTGTCTTTGGGCACCCATTTCTTTCTCTTAATCTTTGGGGAGGTGTTTTAAAGCTCAGCTCCTGCTTGTGGGCTCAACAGCCTTCTGAATAAACACTGAACTGCAAAAGCTGTTGTTGGAATAATTCAAACTCCGCACACAGGTGAAATAGGTCAGGCACAGCAGGAGCATTTCAGAGACAGATCTGACTTCTAAGTTCATCTACATTGGTTGTTTTTAATGACTCTCATCAGTCTTGCAAGTGTGCCTTGAAAAGTAATGGCTCCCTTCCCTTCCCAGCCTGTCTTTCTGCAGGGTGTGGAGTAGACTGAGGCTCCACCAGCTACAAGAGGAAGCAGCTCCCATTTCCTGAACAGACTATTCCAAAGCAAGAAACACATCAGTTCCACAGAGTTTCAAACTTGTAGCCGCTAATTCTTACACATCCTTAGGAAAAAGTCTCTGAAGTGAGATCTCTTATTCTTCCATCACCCATGGCTGTTTCTCCCAAGCACTGGTACCAGAGCACAGCGTTGACCATCTGGTGATGATGCCAGATGGCCTCTTCTTCCTGGGGACGGCCACATTTGTCCCGCGTGAGTTAAGCTTGTAGTCCTTGGTTTTGATTACATCGTATTTTATAGCACCTTAATTTTAAACTGCCTCCAGTTTTTGTTAGAAATGAGGGAAGTGCAATAAAACACTTTCCGCTACAGGAGCACAGATACAGTCAAAGACGGCACAGTCTCGCAGTAAGCTGCTGGCCACGGGAGTGTAGGTACTGGATGGTAGAGATAAGACTGGATCCTGTGTCCAAGGGATATTGTAGGCTTGTGGGCCTTGATCCGAGGCAGGAAGGTCAGCAACACGTGGAGACACAGGCCCTCCCAGGTAACTTCTCAGTCCTTCAGATTTGGCAGCAAACGTAAGCTCTGGAGACAAACAGATGCAGTCTAGCAACTGGGCTTCGTCACATACATGTTATGGGTTAGAATGATGCAGCAGCGATGCCACACCCCAAGTGGAAGGACAGGGTCACTGTTCTGCTTGCTGGGTGGAATCTGGCTGAACTTGAGCAGGAACCTTGGTTCAGATCCACAGCTTCCAGCGGAGGGAGCCCTACCCTCATCTTAGCTAGGCATCCACATCTTCAACATCAGGAAGAGTTGTTAGGAAGACAGCCATATATGGCCACAAGTGTAGCAGGATAGGCAATGGACTTCTGAAGCTCACCTCTTGCTCATTTGTAAACATATACACAGAATCCCTGGCCTTCCAGGAAGGTGACGTCATCATTTCTCCTTGTGGTCTTTGCAACAATACAGGGCATTTTCTTTTGCTTTAGTCAAAGCAGTCCTAAAACACAATTTTGAGTTGTGCTGCTCAGATCTGTTTTCCAGAACTTCCCAAATAGTGACAAAAGTTCAGCCAAATATGTCTTGAAGGTATTCTCTAGAGATGGGTTGAGGAGGGCAGGTGGGAAGTATACACCTCATTGCTCAGAAGTAGTGCCAATAGACCCTGACCGCCAAAGCTAGCAGTATCCACAGCCCTGCACACAGGTTCAGAATGCATCTTGCAGCCTTCAGACTCCTCACCTGCACTCTGTAGAACACCTCCCTGCCAAGACCCACAGGAATGTGTGGCCACCTCCAGCAACTTTAGCCCTGGGGGCTAGACAGAACTTTGATGTAGCTGCCAGGATGGGATCCTGGAGCCAGTGTGGGAAGATTGTTGCCTGGCCTGGAAACAAGCCCAGGCAACCCAGCAGGGCTTCACGCTGCCTAACACCCTGGGATGAGAGGCAGGAGGCCCTGTGAGACATGGGTTTCAGAAAAGGAAGAGGCAGGCCTCTTCTACTGCACACATGCCTGCTTCCAGCATGGACATGCTAGAAGACTTTATGGGTGTCCATGGCGCTGCAGAATGGACGCGTCCTTGGTTTTCCTTTCACTTGGCATGAATCAAACAGTGGCTTTTATTTATTTATTCATTTAATCGATCAATAATCAACAACACATCTTGTATCCATCCTTCATGCCTAGCTCAGGACTAGGTTCTCATGAGATGGATGGATTATTAGGTTCTGTATTGATAGCACTTGAAATCCATGCTCATGTGTCAAGATAAACCATGGGTAGGAAGAGATGCATGGAGCTTGTCCAAAGGCATAGCCATCCCACACAGTATGCGATAAGTGTGGGTGAAGCCTCCTGGCCTCTATAATCGGGCATGTGGTCTCTTGATTCCTTATACTGGGAGAGCTAAAATAAGCCATCAAAATGTAGCATGCAGGGCTGGTGATGCAGCTTAGTTGATAGTGTCCTTCCTAGCATATGCAAAGCCCTGGGTTCACCCACAGCACAACATAAGTTGGGTGTGGTAGTTCATACCTGCAATTTCAGGACTCAGGAGGTAGAGGCAAGAAGATCAGAAGTTCAAGGTTATCTTCAGCTACATGGAGACCTCAAGAACAACCTGAGCTACAAGAGACTTTGTCTTATGAAAACAAAAATTAGAACAAAACAAGGAAACCCAAAACCTTGACTTCACAAAGATTGTCAGCAATCTTACTGACCAAGTGGACTGTAGAAAGATAAGCAAGTAAAACTCTGTAGTGGGCACAGACAGATGCAGTCACTGCCTCCTGGACCCAGTATGGGTTCGGGAGAAATGCATAGAATTGGCAGCATTGGGAATTGAACTTGAGTTCAGAAGGAACCACAAAGGGCTCCATCTGTCCTTGCCAGGTGGAACTGCTGAGCCCTCAAACAGAAAGAACAGCAACAGTGAATATTCTTCCAATAGATACCATGTAAAGAGCCACTGGGTAGGAAGGTCTGGCTCACTCCACCTAGGGCCTTCAGAGAGAAGGCAGGGCCTTCAGCAAGCATTATAAGGAGCCATTCGCACACCAAGTAACTGCTACCAACCCAAAGGAACAAACTGCGTAAACTTTAAAAAAATATATCTCTGTGGCTGGAGAAAAGGCTCAGTGGTTAAGAGCATCGCTATTCATGCAGAGTTCACAGTACCTACGTCATGTGGCTCACATCTGCAGCTCAGGTTCCAAGGGATCAATCCAGTGCTCTCTTCTGGTCTCTGTGGGCTCCTGAACACACATGGCTCGCATACATGCTACATGCAGACAATCACACACACACCTTAAAAAGAATACAGAAATCTTTAAAGCACATCTGTGAGGAGCATGCATGTGTTTTAACATGCCTGTGGCAATAGGAGAATAAACTTGGATGTTGGACCTCACCTTCTGCCTTGTTTTTGCTTCTGTGTACACTAGGCTGGCCTCCAGCTTCCAGAGAGTCTCCTGTTCCTACCTCTCATCTCTTTTTAGGAGCAAAGGGATTACAGGCACATCCTGCCATGATGGCTTTCTGTGGATTCTGGGGATCTGATCTTGGGTCTTCATGCTTGTGCAGAAAGAATCTCACTCACTGAACCATCTCCTATCCATTTCACCATCCTCCTGAGATGTGCACATAAGATCTTATCTACTCTTAGCAAGGCTGAGGGAATGTCCTTATGCTGGGCAGTGCATTAAGTTATTACTCAGTTATGTAATTTGTTGGAGCAAATTTGTAATAGCATACTAAAATACTTTGCTATTTTCCAGTGATTTTCTTCTTTTTTTTAATTGTTTTTATTGAGCTATACATTTGTCTCCACTCCCCTGTCTTCCTTCCCCTTCCCTTCTGCTCTCTCCCGTGACCCCCACACTCCTAATTTACTCCGATCTTGTCTTTTTCTCCTTCCTATGTAGATCCATGTATGTCTTTCTTAGGGTCTTCTTTTTTGTCTAGGTTGTCTGGACTTGTGGACTATAGGTTGTTTTTTTTTCTTTGCTTTATGTCTAGAAGCCACTTATGAGTGAGTACCTATATTTGTCTTTCTGGGTCTGGGTTACCTCACTCAATATGGTTTTTTTCTAGATCCATTTACCTGCAAAGTTCAAGATGTCATTATTTTTTCTGCTGTGTAGTACTCCTTTATGTAAATGTACCATATTTTCTTTATTCGTTCTTTGGTTGAAGGGCAACTAGGTTGTTTCTAGGTTCTGGCTATTACAAATAATGCTGCTATAAACAAAGTCCTTGTGGTATGATTGAACATCCTTTGGGTATATACCCAACAGCGATATTGCTAGGTCTTGAGGTGGATTGTTTTCTAATTTTCTGAGAAATAGCAAATCCAAATGGGTTGAAGACCTCAACATAAAACCAACCACACTGAACCTCACAGAAGAGAAAGTGGGAAATACACTTGAACACATTGACACAGGAGACCACTTACTAAATATAACCCCAGTTATATTTAGACACCAAGAGAAACAATTAATAAATGGGACCTCCTGAAACTGAGAGGCTTCTGTATAGCAAAGGGCATGGTAAGCAAGACAAGATAGCAGCCTACAGATTGGGTAAAGATCTACACCAACCCCACATTAGACAGAGGACTGATCTCCAAAATATACAAAGAACTCATGAAGTTTGACATCTAAAGAGCTAATAATCCAATAATAATAATAATAAAAAGAGATACAGACCTAAATAGAGAACTCTCAACAGGAACCTAAAATGGCTAAAAGACACTTAAGGAAATGCTAAGCATCCTTAGCTATCAGAGAAATGCAAATCAAAACAACTCTGAGATTTCATTTTACACCTCTCAGAATGGCCAAGATCAAAAACACTGATAACAGCTTATTCTGGAGAGGTTGTGGAGTAAGGGGAACACTTGTCCATTGCTGGTAGGAGTGCAAACTTGCACAGCCACTTTGGAAATCAATATGGTGATTCCAGTAACTTTTAACCTAAAATAGAATAAAACTTCAGAAACAAGAGCAGAAGACAGCAGCTGGGCTGTGGTGGTGCTCACCTTTAATCCCAGCACTAGGGAGATAGACTTGGACTCTGTGAGTTCAAGGTCAATGTGGTCTACAGAGTGAGTTCCAGGATAGCCAAGGCTACATAGAGAAATCTTGTCTAAGAAACAAAACAGAACAAAAACAAAAACCCAACCAGAGGACAGCAAGATAGCTCATCAGGTAAAGGCAGTTGCGACCAAGCTTAACAACCTGAATTCAATCTCATGACTCAGATGGTGGAACAAGACTCCACAGATTTTCCTCTGGCCTCCACATTTCCCATGGAACACATGTATCCCCAATGCAATAAACAAACAAATAAATAAATGAATGACAAATTAAGAAATGTTTTTGGCTTTTAAATTTGGTTTTTTTGTTTGTTTGTTTCTTTGCTTTTTTTTTTTTGAGACAGAATTTCTCTGTGTAACAGCCCTGGCTGTCCTGGAACTCACTCTGTAGACCAGACTGGCCTTGAACTCAGAGATCCACCTGCCTCGGCCCCAAGTGCTGGGATTAAAAGCATGCACCACCACCATCCAAATGAATAAAAAATATAACAACAATTTTTTGCAAGTAAAATGGCATCAGAATCTATAGACAACACCAAGTCCATAACAATTATTTCTAATACACTTTAGTGAGAACAAGGAAACATCAGCCCACTTAGCTGGAGGCCAGTTTTGCACATGTGTGTCCAGTAAAGAGAATAAAACGGGTCAGTGACCAGGTGAGAAGCAGCTGTCCCCATTGTCATGAGCACAGTAGAGCCTGGACAAGCTCACAGGAACTCAGCTTGCCTGTGGCAATGACCAAAGAGTCCTTAGAGGCTTGAATCAGCATAGGCACTAGAACATATCCCCCAGGAGCCCATAGTTCGTCCCTCTGCAATGGACATGACCTTCTGGGTCACTGAATTAGATATTTCTTCCTCACTGTGACCAAATATTTGACAAGAGATGACATTAGGAAGGCGAGGCTAATTCTGACTCACAGTTTGAGGGTGTAGTCAGTCATAGCAACAGGAGAGTGAACCATCTAGGCAGAACAGGAAGCAGAACAGGCAGGAAACAGGACCAGGCTATGCATAAATAAGCCTCGGAGTCTTTCCCTGAGTGCCTCCCTTTCTCCCACTCTCCCACTAAGCCCCATAGCCTCTCCAAACAGAATTATCAAATATGCACCTGTGGGGACACTTCACACTCAAGCTATAACAACCTAGAGATGGTAAGTGTTGAAACACTATTCTGTGTCAATGTAGATAAAAACAGCCAGTGGCAAAATGACCACATTACTGTTCAGCTTCAGGGCTGCTACTTCCGTCAAGAGGGCAGCTATCGGGTTTCCAGGGTGGAGACATCACCCACCCTTTCCTGGGCCATGTTCTATGCTTGAAGGTCCCAGGCAGACACAAAACTGTCTATAACAGCAACACACAGGGACATCTGAGAAGGCAGAAGAGGAAGAGGAAGAAGAAGCATGGCTGCAGGAGGAGAAAAAGAGATCCAGGCAGAGAACTCAGGTGATACCAGGGAGGATGAATGAAAGCTACTGAGGACAAAGGGCCATACACCACATACCACACGCTTCACACACCATATATACTGTATGCATACACACTACACATCTCACAATTCCCACATGCTATGAAGTTATATTCTACACACTACACACACTGCACACAACACACACACACACACACACACACACTGTATATTTCACACCAACCACTTCACATACCTCACACCATATACACCTAACACACCTCATACCACATACATACTACATACCTCACAATTCACACATGTGGTGAAGCTATATGCCACATACTACACATACCTGCAGTCTGTACACTTCACACCACACATGCCTCACACCTGACACCTGACACACCACACCATACACCTCATCCTTCTCATACTCCATACCTCACACCATGTACCTCACATGCCACACACACACTTTACACCTCATGTAACTCATACCTCATACACCTCACACACACTACACACCTCCCTCACACCACCACATCTCATACCACACACACCTCATACATCATACATCATACATACCACACACACACTACACACCTTACACTTCACACATAATATGGCACCACACACTGCATACACCACACACAATATATATGCTACATACCATGTATATGTACATAAACATATATACCTTGCCTACTTCACAAATCAAGCATATTTATCACATATACACACTGCACACTTCATACTTCACAGCCAAATCCACTACATAGCACATACTATATGTTTCACAAGCCCATACCCTGTGGTTCATTCCTCTATATACAGATACCTGGGACTGGCCAAGGCAAGGGTTCCCTCCTGGGGAAGACTTCCCAGTGTGGCGGCCCAGCTGTGACATCTAGTTTTGCACACTGGAGTTCTTCAACTTCCTTAGTCCTTGTGACACATGGGCCTGTGGATTCAAGGCAGGCAGTGAGTCTCTGTCATATGAGGTTACCATGGTTTCTTCCATGCCTCCCACCAACATACACACATACACACACTTGGTCACCTCCTGAAGTTTTGGGCCCTAAGGAAGCTTGAATTCTGTGCTGTGTTACATTACTGTGCTACAAACCGTGTGACTTAAGCCAACCAAGATTCATTTTCCTACAGCTCTTGAAACCGGACTCTAAGTTGTCAACAGGGCCTTGCCCCCTCTGAAGGGTCCTTCCTTGTCTTTCCAGCGCCGTTCTTTGCTCTAGTTATAGCCTGACTGCTGTGGTGTAGCTCGTGTGTGTGTGTGTGTGTGTGTGTGTGTGTGTGTGTGTGCATGTGTGTTATGTGTGCGTGTGTGTAGGTGTACATGTGTGTTATGTATGTGTAAGTAGGTGTGCATGCGTGTGTGTGTGCACATGTGTGTTATGTATGTGTAGGTGTGCAAGCGTGTGTGTGTATGTGTGTGTGTCATGTTTTACTATGTAAGGAAGCAGACATTAGATTTGGACATGTCATCCTAATGCATCATGATCTCACTTTAGTCATATCTGTAAAGACTGCATTTTCAGTTAAGTTATAGCTAACCCTGAATTTGGGGAGGCACTGCTGAGCTGATGTGCATACCAGGGAATAAAGACAGGAGACACACATGTCCCAGAAACACTGATCTCATTATCAGTGTGTGCGGAGTCCCCATTGTGTAAGAGGCTCCTAGCTTGGCAGGACCAGTGGTGCCTCCAAGGCCAAAGTGTTCAGTGTGTGAATTTGCTCTGCCTGGACTCTGAGTCTGTCTGATGTATGATGCTCCCTTCCCTTAGCCCATCCCTAGTGTCTCAGCTGACTCAGAATTGGGGAAACTCCCTCTGACATCCGTACGCAGGTCTTCCCAGGGTGTCTCTCTGTGGGGTTGAGTCAGCACACACACACACATGCATTCCCATCAGTGGGTCACGCACAAGGACACAAACATCTGACAACAACTTTAAAAGCAAAGAAAGAGAGACCCCACACTGCCCTCACATCGCTCAGGAATCCTAACAAAGCCCCCATGCCAGAGCATCCCCTGAAACATGACTGGTTCACACTATTGTTCCTGACCATGGTAAAATGAGAAACCAATGTTCTCATAACAAGGCACATGTGCTGGCTGGTTTCCGCCAACTTGGCACAAGCTAGAGTCACGGAGGAAGAGGGTGCCTCAATTGAGGAATTACCTCCAACACATTGACCTATGGGCATATCCAGTGGAGCATTTTTAAAACTGCTAATTAAAGTAGGAAGACCCGGCCCACGTGGGCAGTGCCATGCCTAGGCAAGTGAGCTTGGGTTATATGAGAAAGGAAGCTGAGCAAGCCAAAGAGAGCCAGCAAACAGCATTCCTCCGTGATCCCATTTTCCAGGCTCCTACTTAGAGTACCTGTTCTGACTTTCAGTGGATTGTGCTATGGAAGTAGAGGCCACAGATACTCCTCCCCCCAGCAAGTCGGCATGGTCAGTGATGCACACGGTCACGGAATTCACGCTAGGACCGCATATCGATAACAACACGCATCTTGCAGACATAACGGTCAGTGGCTGGGCTGTACAATCCTAATGCTATAGATTTTCAGAACACCATACTTGATCTTCATTTATTCTGTGAAAAGCTGGACAATTCCAAAGTACAGCCTGACACAAGGTGCACGATCCATGAATGAATCTTCACCTCCACAGGCCCTTCCAGTCCCTGCCCTCCTGGATCACTCAGGAAAGGAAAGTTCACCGAAGGGCTAACTTTTTTCTTCTCTCCCTCAAGATCTGGCATCTAATAAATTTCTCCATTCTGTCCTGGGGGCCTCATGTTCTCTAAGATCATGTCTGCATTGTTTCTTCTGCTCATCTTCCAGGTGAAATGAAAAATGAGGTTTTCCTCAGCTCACCAGACTTACAAGCTACCTAAAGAATTCATAGTGGGCAATGTCTGTGTTCTCTGCCAGGGAAAGCAGCACAATTTCCCAGGTGATCAGGGCCAGCATATTTCAAAGAAGCTTTTTTTTTTTGAGACTGGAGAGATGGCCCAGCCATTAAGAGCACTGACTGCTTTGGCAGATGATCTGGTTCAATTCCCGGTACCTACATGGCAGTTCACAACTCTCTCGTGCCAGGGTATCCCATGCCTTCTTCTGACCTCTGTAGGCACTGTGCTCACACAATAAGTAGATATGCATGCATATATAACATGCAGACACACAAACATGTTTTAAAAGTTTTTTTAAAAAAACTCCAAGACCCTCTAGCTTATGTATCAGCCATGATCCCCCTAATCTTCAGCTGCTGGTGACCCTCAGACGAGAGACTACTGCTGTGTTTCTCCTCTAGTTGATCTGAAAGTCAGCCAATCCTTCCAACCTTTCACACTAGGGACTAGCAAGTCCTGGCCCCACTGCCTATTCTTATAAATAAAGTTTTATTGAAATTTGTTTGCTTGCTACCCATAGTATTCCTGCGTAATCACAGTAAAGTGAGTCAGTTACCAGGCAGAGACCCCAAAGAGAAACGAAAAGAGGCAGGAGTTAGTTTTCAGACAATCCCAGTCGGATAAATATAACATGCTCATGGCAACTCATTAATAACCACTCAAACCTGCAAATGATCAAGGAGAGTGTTAGCTACTGAACAGAGACATCTTATACATTCACACCATAGAGAGAGTGCAGGCCTGGTGCACAGACTCCAGGCAGGTATAGAACGCAAGGGGAGGTCTGAGTCCAGCAGGATGCTGGCTGCCTCCACCTCCACCTTTGTTCATATTTTTCAAATAGATGACTTCTTTCCTTCCCTTTAGTGCTGGCACCAAAGCATCTCCCTCGGTGGAGGCTGAGTTTTCTTCCCACAGCCCACTGGCTCTTTAGGATATATGGAAGAAGACCTCCAAGGAGTGTCTCTGAGGACGCAGAAGGCTCCTTTGTGGTTGTTCTGTGCCTGCCTTGTTCACAATATAGAAGGGATTCCACCTTTCGAGATTTTAAAAATTATTATGACCAATGTGTTGCATGTCCATGACACCAAATCATTAGAAAGTGGAGACAGGAAGTTTGGACTTCAAGGTCATCCTGGGCTACAACAGTGATTTTAAAATCAACCTGAGTTACATGAGACCCTCGTTTAAAAAAAAAAACTAAAAGGAGAAAGGTTGTTCAGGCTCACTGTTGTGTGATTTAGAAGGCACCATGGCTAAAAAGTGCCTGGTCTTTGGAGGTGGAAGGTTGAAGCATGACTGGTTCCAATCACAGCTCACACTTCCTAAATTTTACTTACATGGAAAATCAACACATGTGACTAACACCAAGTTCTGCTGCCAGCTCAAGATATAGCCTAACAACCCCTGGGCCAAAGTGCAGCAGCCTCTGGATGCCTGGTGCCTGGGCAGATGAAACAGGAAAAACATTCGCTAGTCAGTGTCAGCCACAGGGTGCTGTGTTTGAGCAAGGTGTCCTTTGGGCTCTCTCTGCTTAGTAACTCCCCTTTTAACCTATTTTGTATTTTTATACCCTGTAGTCTTCAGTAAGGGAGATCTTGCTCTAAAGATACCTTTGATACTGTCCTGGTGTGAAGTGAAGACTTCTCTTTGGTGACACTACCCTCTTTTACATAGGTAGTCACCTTACTTAATCCAAACTTTAAACACTCTTCTGCTCCTTTCTCTACTAAACTGCACATTCTTCATATCTTTCTGTCCCGTTTTTGATCAGACTTTTGATTGTAAACTTTGCTACAGGTAGCTAGCTGTAACCATGCCGTGGCCTGGAGGCTGTACTGTCTTGAAAGGTCTTTCACCAAATAAATTAGCCCATTGTTTTTAAATTCAGCCTCTTTCTGTTTCCAAGGCATGGACAAAGCCTAACCAAGTTCTTTGCCAGCGTGTCACATAGTTGGCTTGCAACCCAATTGGCAGTACAGTCTGTGAAAGTCAATACTGGTTGACCACCTGACAGGAGATAAGCCTCTGGGCATGTCTGTGAGGGAGTTTCTAAATAGTGTGATTGGAATGGGAAGAACCACCTTAACTGTGGGTGACTCCATTCTATGGGCTGTAGTCCCGGGCTGAATAAGAAGGAGAAAGTGACTGAGTATCAGTATCGACCTTCTCTGCTTCCCCACCGCAGATACAATATGAGCAGTTACTTCATACTCCTGCTTCTGTGCCTTCCCTGCCTCAGTGGCCTGTGTCCTCAAACCGTGAGCCAGAATAAAACTTTCCTTAGGCTGCTTCTCATTGGATGCTTAGTCACAGAAAAAGTCACTAATCAAATCTGAATTCACCTCTGAAACTTCACAAGCCTGACATCCACTGCTTGTCTCTTTCCCAGCATTCAGATTCTAGGCTACCCTATCCTAGCTCCTCAGCCTCCTGAAACACATGAACAGTTGGGAATTAGTGTTCAAATGGGAGTTGGTAGCAGGCATTTCACATTCAACCCATAACAGATGTATCAGTTATCCCTGTTTATATAGCATCTACGCACAACACAAAGAAACAACATGGTGAAGAAACCGTCCAACATGAGTGGCCATATGTCCGTGGAGGAAGTCACATCTGCAATCCTGTGTCATCTGTGTATCTTGCCACCACACCCTGGCCCACCTGAGTCAGCTCCAGCCAGGCCTGGCAAGTGGGCCGTGACTTGTCACTAATCTCCCTGAGAAGCGGGCTCACCATCCATTCATCTTTAAAAGCCCTAGGGTGACTCACGAGGCTCTGCACAAGGGAACTGATGAGGCAACAGATTTGCCTTCGACAGACTGTTGAAGCAGAGATGAGCAACTCAGGCTGTGATTAAAGGGATAAAGCAGGGCTCCATCGCAAAGAGCCAGAGTTGCCACAAGACAACGGGTTTTGGGTCCTGTTACACAGATCTCTGCCAGCCCCTTTCCAGAGATTTCAATCATTGTCCAGTCAGTGACCAGAAGTTATTCTTTCTGATCACAGTTAGTCAATTCCCACATATGCATTGTTGAAAATAAAAATCATTGTCCCTGAAGCTACATGGATTTCCCCCTCTGTCTCTCTCTCTCTCTCTCTCTCTCTCTCTCTCTCTCTCTCTCTCTCTCTCTCTCTCTCTGTGTGTGTGTGTGTGTGTGTGTGTGTCTCTGCCTTGTGTATGTGTGAGTGTATGTGTGAGGGAGAGGAGGACTGTCAAAGGGCAACTTGTCGGGCTCAGTTCTCTCCTCTATCATGTAGGTCCTGGGGATCAAATTCAGGTTATTGGACTTGGCAATGCCTTTACCCACTGAGCCCTCTTTTGGTCCCCACTTTATTGGCTTGTTGTTGCTGTTCTGTTTTGTTTTTGATATGGATTCTTTCTCTAGGACCCAGGGCTCACTGATTTGATTAGGCTGGCTGGCCAAAAACCCATCTGTCTCCCCTCCAGAGCAGAGGTGTTGGGGATAGAACTTAGGTCCTCATGCTTATACAGCAAGCACTCTACTGAGTGAGCTACCTACACAGCCCTAAAGTCATTCCTCTATTTCTGCTTATGGCTCTCTCCTTTGCCATACCAGGTCATGGCTGTAGTTGAGGTGAGTCTCCCCTTCAGATGGTGAATGCACTTGGGACACCTCCTTCTCTAGATAGATGGTATGCCCTCACATGGCTTTCCCTTCCCTTCTTCTTGTCCCATTTGTAACTCTATCCTCAAAAGAAGTGGCTTATAAGGTAGGAAAGAAAAAAAAGATGAGGCTTGGCTACCACTGGCTGGTGAACACTGCTGTTCCTGTCTATCTGGATATATCCTTGATCTTAGCTTGTCAGAACTCCTGTCTCAACAGATCTCAAACTGGGTGACTTCAGATGGAAGCATTTCATTGACTCACCAAATAACAGAATTTTAGGGACTCCTAGGAGCATTTTGCTTGTGTTCTTGCTTCCAGCTTCTGAAACACCAACACCCCATGGCATTTTGTAGCCCATGGTTGTATCACTCCTATCTCTGGCCTATTCTTCACAGGGTCTAATCCTCTCTGGACCTCCGGATCTCTATATGACCTTCTCTGATCTTAAAAAGGACATTCTCCTTAAAAGTAAGATTCATCAGGTTCAGTGCGACCTCATCTGACTTTAGTTATATCTATAAAGACTTGGCTTGCAAATATCCACTGCCTGGAACTAGGCTTATGACTTGAACATGACTTTGGGGGACACAATTCAACCATTGCACAAAAGGAAGGCAGAGTGGGGACAGGCTGACAGGTCTGCATGGGGTCCTGGGGTGGGGCAGAGGGAGAACACCCACCCCTGAAACAACTTGATCACTTTGGGCACAAGCGCTGCACATCAGACCCTGGAATGATGTCTCTGAGAGGGACGGTGTTTGCAATCCTAGCACTCTGCGACCTCTTGAAGGGAATGTGGATTATGTTCTTTCTTGAGAGTAGCTGGGTATGGAGTTGGCATGGTGATACAGAGGGAGGGCAGCAAGTGGGCTCCTCTCCAGTCTGCCTGTGGGGGTCCAGGACTGATGCTCCAGAGCAGGCCCCGCTAGAGAGAAAGTGTGACTGTGTAGTGTGTTTCTACTGTGCAGCAGGCCTCTGAACCAGGACACAGAGCAGCCACCCCTGAGGCTTAGAGCAGGAACTTTTCTAAGCTCACTGGTAGAATCCTACTGAGTCCACCTAGGCCTGCAGTCCACTTTGGGAGGCTGCACAGTCAGAGCCCAGGTGGAAAACCCGACCCTGAGGAGCTCCAGTTATGAAGGGATAGGCCCAAACACTTGGCTGAGTTTTCCTTCCAGTTTGTGTTTTTTCTATCCAGATGTAAGCATACTAGAAATCAAAATTAAAGTCCCAATTAAGGATTCTCTTTTTAAAAGAAGGAAAGGGGTTAAGTTAAATTAAAACCCAGATGTCATTTCCCACTTAGAATATGAACAAAGCACCCAAAGTAATCAGACTTTGGGAACTCAGCTCCTCCCTCTGTGCTGTGGATAGCAATCTGGCCTCCTAATTGTGGCAGAATATTGATGCCCTCTACCTCAAACACTCTACAGCTTCCAGAAGCTTCAAGGACTTTTAGATGCCAAGTCAATTGGGGGCTCCAAGCTTCTGGTCATTCTCTTGTAAGCAGAGGCCTCTCCAACTTCTAACAGGGAGTGTCTCTGCAGGCCCTGAGGGTGTCAGAAACCGCATGGGAGGACTAGGAGGCCTGGTTGAGAGGGTGCACTGAGCACCTTCTCTTCAGCCTTTACTGGCTGCCCACTCCAGAGAACCAGTGACAGAGCTGAGGCCCCTTCTAGCCCCTCCTATCCTCGCCCAAAACCTTTCCTGGAAGCTCATGAAGTCAGGGCAGTTTGAAAGGCCCGGTCCTGGATGCCTTGGTTTTTTACCACTTTTAGATGGGACTGTAATCATAGCCCTCTGCACTGAAGGACAGGTGTAATTGGACCACCTGAAGGCCCTGTCAACGTAGCAGGGCTGTGGCCCAGGTCTGACTGGTGATGCTGGCATAAGAAGCAGGCAGAGCCAGGAAACCAAAGGCCACACTGCCCTGCTCTCAGCCTGCCCATCCTTCTGAGTGCCCTTCTTCCCTTAGCCACCTATGCCACCTGCTCTATTGTCTGCCCTTCCACACCCAGGTGCTGAGTAGACGGTAGAGCAGAAAGAAGAATGTGCTATTCCCTATACATTTCCTACTGAAGCTTAGCCTTTATAAGCATGTCTTCGAACATCCTGCTACAAAGGAGAATTTGGTAAAATCCCAAATCTCGTCTTCATGACCCAGGATCTTGTTACTCTGTGCATCCTTTCCTCCATCCAATCGTCGACTCATCAGCCGTCCATCACCCACCCACCCATCTTCCCTGAGTCAGTATTTAGCCTGCTACCTGTAGGTCTCACAGACAAGTACTGAGCCCTGCAGTGCTCACATCTAGAGCATGCAGGGTGCTCACTTCTAGAGCATGGGGTCTTTCCATGGGGCTCCAGGGAAGAGCAAAGTACCCCATGGGGTCCACGCAACACCTCACCCTCTGCTTACAGATTGCGTGTCAGTAGCCTGTGCTCGGCAGCAGAGCCTGGGAACACCCAGCACAGAGCCCTCAGAGACTCCTGCCCCAGGTACAGATGATCAGCTGCCTTGTTCCAGTCTACACAAGACTTCCCTGCAGCCACCAAAGATCAATAACACTCTACATTTTTCTCATTTCAATAAAGCTACAAAGAGTGCTTCTGGAGAGGAAGCCAAGAAACAACACCCTTAAGCTGGCCCTTCAGGAACATTCTTGGCTGCCTGGCTCTGGTTGTTTTTCACAGGGAGGGGGAGGGAGCAGGGCAGCCCTGGGTGGTGCTGCCTTGACAGTTTGCCTGTGACTCAGGCCCCCAGGAATGCCAACCAGCTACCTCTGTCCTCCTGTAGAACCCACAGCCCCTGACCTGGTGACTAGGGGACTGTGGTTAGAGCTTGCGGAGAAGAGAGATAAGGGAGAGCAGACTGGAAGGGGTGGGTCCTGTGGAAGAGTGGAGCCCACTCATCGGAGGGAGGGACAAGATGAGAAACTGAGATCAGAGAAGCCAAGGTTCTTGAAACAAGCCCCGTGTAACTGCAGGAAAGGAAGAGAATCCTGTAGGCTTCTAGGAGCCTTATTAGGCTTCGTGGACACTGGCTACATCCCAAAAATTAACCTTGGCCTCTGAACTCCAAATTCACCCTCAGACTGTTCCAGCCTTGCTGCAACCAATGGTTTGGGAGGAGTCACTTGGCTTGTCCTGTCAAGACGTCCTCAGTGTGAAAAACCCTGTCATATCTGTGAACCCGTCATGGGAATCTGAGACTTACAAATTCTGATCCTCTCATAGGCCCTGGGAAAGCTCAGAGAAGGCAAGTAGGCAACTTAGAAGGTCTGGCAATGCTCAGGATGTAGGGAGATGTGTTCTTTCTGCATAGTCCCTTCCCTGACCCAGGAGCCTGTAACTTTGGGCAAGGCCTTCTACCTCACTGGATCTCATTTCCTTAGTATTAAGCAGTGATGATAATAACATACCTTCTCTTCTCTCTGAGGAATGTCAGTGAAGGCTTTCGCTCCAGGAGAAAGGCGCCAAGCTGTTGCAAGCTGTTATTAGATGTAATTGGGCTTGCAGCGGGGAAATCTTCAAAGTGACTGGACTCAGTTTACTTCAGCCGTTTTCCTTCTCCCGTGTCTTGTCCCTCCTCCCCGCCCCTCACATCCCTTTCCTCCCACCCCTCACATCCACTTTCTCTCACACTAAATCCTCCCATCTTCACCAGGCATTCTACCGCCACAGTGAGGGACCAGCAGGATGTGGACACTAAATCCAAGCCTCAGACCCCAGAGTTGAGGACACTTCATTCAGCCACCCATCCACAACCTACTTCCATTTTCCATCCGCCTATTCACTCATCAATCCCTCCATCTTCCATTCGCCACCCATCTATCCATCCATCTGATTAGCATCTGCCCATGTATCTACTCACTCTATCCTCTACCTATCTACTCTTCCATCCTTCCATTAAATCACTAGTCATCCACCTAACCACTCATTCATCTACCGGTTCACCCAGGGCTGGCTCTGCCATGCCTCTGTTAGCTCTAGAGACACCGAGAAGCCAATCCTAGCCCTGCCAGTATTTCTCAGCCAAGGATTCACCTAGCAGGACAAATGTAGTCTGGCGTGCAGGCTCTTCACAGGATCCCTTGCCCTGCTCTAGGAAACTCTGTGAGTCCTTCAATCTTCTTACCCCAACCCCATACACTGTGTTCCTCTGTGGGGGGTCAACCTTTACTTTTGTACTCTTGAGAACTCTGAGGTTCTCCACGGGGCCAGCTCACTCCAAAAGTGTCACAACAGAACTCTAGAGAATCTGCTGTGGGGAGCAAGGTCCTGAGAGAGAATTGCAAAGAGAACCAGGCTACCCCAAGTGGCCAGGCTGTTTACATGTCATATGAAGGACACCAAGATGGCCACAGAAGAGTTACCTGACTGAGCCCAGCCCAGACTCAGAGCTCATGAGGAAATACACATAATGGCTGTTTTCCCTATGAGGTTTTAGGGCGGCTGTCACCTGTGCTTTCTCTCTGATGTACTGTCAAATGCTGTTCTCTGCAGATCCTTCATTCTACCCTGCTGGCCTCTCATTGCTGCTCAAAGTGTGTGTGATTCACAAGTGGGACCTTTCTCAGTGTCTGGAACATAGGTGGAATGCTATAGACACCAGGGGAAAAGGTCTTAGGAAGGAGGGATACAGGGAGAGAAGAATAAAGCAGACAAGGAGAGACGCTGGAAGCAGGTTGTTCTGTAAGGCATCTGTAAATGGCTGGGCTGCAGCTCAGTGCAGAGCACTTGCCTGGCTTGAAGGAGGCTCTGAGTTTCATCTTCAGCACCTCAGACAACAACAACCAACCAAACACTTGGCAAGCTGCCCAATACATCACAGAAGGCCCATAAAATAAAGTTCACATTCCATAAATGCCCTTTGTATTGAGCAAGGCTGGTGTGTGAGAATAGAGGTGGAGGGGCAGATGGATCCACCCACTTGGGATTTTGTCTTGCATGGGCTGGCCTGGCTCTAATCTGAGGTGTTCTTACAAGAGAAAGGGAAGATGACCTTTTGATATCCCAAAGTTTCTTCTGTTTTTCCATGGTCCAGGATGAGAACAAGAAGAGAAACCCTGCTTCTCTCCATCCTAGCAAGAATTCTACAGCAAAGCTATGGCACTGCTGGCTCCAGGCCTTGAGAGTATCCTGGGAGGAAACTCACGCCACACTATTTATTCCTTTAGCTGAGTTTCACACACAAGGTGCTGGTGCTGGAGAACACTGGGAATTGGTTCATGCCCAGATTCAGGCCCAGTCCAAAGCGGCTGTGCAAGTTTGCACTCCCACCAGCAATGGACAAGTGTTCCCCTTACTCCACATCCTCTCCAGAATAAGCTGTTATCAGTGTTTTTGATCTTGGCCATTCTGAGAGGTGTAAAATGAAATCTCAGAGTTGTTTTGATTTGCATTTCAATCCCATAAGGTGCACAGCAGAGCTCCTGCCACATTCTTGACATCCAGGGTATCTGACATGCAACTCCTATGAAGGGGTCATTTGATTCCCGATAGGGTCACAACCCACAGTTTGAAAACAGCTGCTTTAGGAGGTGGAACTTTGCTGGGAGAAGTTGAGTAATGGGGGTGGAGCTTGGAGGAATTTAACCCACCTGTGGTTCTTGTCCTGCTCTCCCTGTTTCCTGAGATTGCCACGCCTTCCCTCCATGGTGGATTGCATAACAAATTGTGATCCAAAATAAAACTCTCCTCTTTCAAGTCAATAACTTGTTCACAAAGAGGAGAACAGGAAAGTAAAAGGGAAGAAGCTCCGTGGATTCCCTTGATAAGGGAGAGGCTAAGATTTGGGTGAAATGGCCAGGCAGGATTTTCTTGCATCTTCTTTTCAGAAAAGTAACAAAGACACATAAAGAAAACGAGGTGTCCCAGAGGCCCTGTAAGAGTGGGTTGGGGAAGGGCCAGAGACACACCACCAAGGACAAGAGGGTCCTACCCTGTCAGTTTCCTGGGGGAGCCAGGGTTTAACACCCCAGGGCTTTAAAAATAAGGAGTCCTTTGGTTCAGTTCCCTGGGAATGCACATGCTGCATCTGGCACGGAGATCACATTTGTTCCACTTTCTTTTTGGCATATTCACATACAGGTCCCAAGTACTAAACATTGCCCATGAGAAGAGGAACACATTCCGTGAGAAATACTTAAGGTTTAGGGCTAAGCTTCCCTGCTTGCAGATAACTACATGGGCTTCCACATCAACAATGATTCTTCAGACACGAATCCCTTTGGGAGTTGCAGATGAGCTTCAAGAATCCACTCTCCTGGCCTGAGAGACATGTCAGCACGAAGCACCAGAGCTGCTGAATGCTTCTGTAGCTGGCTAGACTTTCTGAAGGAAACGTATTTGGTAGAAGCAGCTCCACCAAGATGAAAAGGGTTAAGAGCTGCAGAGCTGTCTTACGTAGGTGGGCAGCCCCACTGCACAGGGCATCTCTGGTGCAGGGGAGGGAATGGGAGGAATGGGAGAACGGGAGACAGCAGAAAGGGCATGACTATGGTGGGATGAAGGGATCATTCTGTGGGCTGAGGCAGGAGAGCAGGACAGAGTAAAAGCGAGATTTGTGGAGGCCTTGAAAGCAGCTTTTATCACATAAAAGACTGTTTGAAGTTTCTTTGTTTTCGATTATCACGGAGTGTATTACGCTTCACAGTTTAACATCTCATTCCCTGTAGGTTCTAAATTTGCTCTACAAATTGAGTCATTCTTCTCGGAATGCTAGGAATTTTTGTATCATTGCCAGAGGAGCTTAGCTTGGTTACTGTTGGAACTAAAGGGTTTGAACTACTGAATTCTGTAACAGTCACGTTCACAGGGCAGATCCATCAGGTCCCCTCCAAACTCTAGACTGCCTTTGTAAATCAAACTCATCACCCTTTAAATAACAAAGCATCTCCCGCACTGAAGTTAGACCACTAAATCTAGCAAATGGAGTGTAAACCAGCTGAGGATCTCACGCCCCTGACTGCCCCTCTCTATGCAGTCAGAAACCTGCCCCTGCACATTGATGGCAGGAATCAAGGTTTGAAAACAATGGACTGCAGGGCTGACCTGTCAGGCCCTTCCTGTAGTATGCCCTGTTCTCTCTGTATTTCAAACTCCAAGTACCTCCCAAACCAGGTATATCCAACCTAACTTAATCCCATGGTGTGAATGCTTGTCAATAGAGTTGCTACAGCATTTGGTATTTAATTCCAAGCTATCCCAGGGTTGGAAGACTCTGGCCAGTGTAAGGAGAGACATCCCTCTGAGTCATGCTGGCTGGGTTCCTAGAGACAGAAGTATCATATTAGCTGAATGGTTTTAAAGATACCAGGCCTGACTCTCTGATGTACAGGCAGCTGAAGTGTGTTACTCTAGAGGTCAGAGTGACCATAGACCCAGGAGCCCCTAGATTCCTCTTGTTTCAGGTGTGACATTTTTTAAAAATTTTAAAATTCTGTTGCATATGTGTTTAAGTGTTTTGTCACATACATGTATGTATGTGCACCATGTATGTTGATAACCAAAGAGATCATAAGAGTATGCTGGATCTCCTGGAAATGAACTACTGGCAAGAAACAAAGAACAAGCCGTCTTCATTTTCTTCTGTCCATCAGGGCCACCACACTGCTCATGCTTGCCTACAGCTCCCCTGCCCTGGGTCCTGCACATTCTCAGAGTTATGTTAAGTTCCACTCTTCCAAAAACAATGTCAAGATAACAGCAAAGGCACAGGTACATGTAACAGGAGGAGTGGGCTGCTTGTCGTCCCGGCCGCCCGGCTAGTTTACACCTGAAATAACCACACAGAAACTTATAGCCTAACTCTTACATCTTAATTTAACCCATTTCTGTTAATCTGTGTATCGCCACGTGACTGTGGCTTACTGGCAAGATTCTAACCAGTGTCTGTCTCAGGCAGGAGATCCATGCAGGCTCCCACTCTGCCTTTTTTCCCAGCATTCAGTTCTGTCTACTTCGCCTACCTAAGTTCTGCCCTATCAACTAGGCCAAGGCAGTTTCTTTATTCATTATCCAATGAAAGCAACACACAAACAGAAGGAACTCCTACACCAGGTACACTGATAACAAAGGCAAGGCTGGTACCACTGTGAGTGTGCGGGGCCCAGAGATCAGGAACTTCAGCAATGAAGGCACAGCAAGAAGACTGCTGAGGTACACAGAGAGAAAAGCCCCCCATTCCCGGAAAGTGAAGGGACTTAGAGAGGAGGTCCAGAACTGAAAAATAAGGCATCCAGGACCGGGCCTTTTCTGTCTGTCCTGTGACCCGGTGTCCCCAGGTGTGACTGGAAACTCAACAAAATCTACAAGACCAGACCTGCCTTGTAAGCATCAGATGTTAGTCACACAGCCACACGCACGACCAGGGCACCATTTAATCCAGTTCACTGCAAACACAGACGCTTTTCCCCAAATGCCTTTTTTCAAAAGCTCCAAGTTAAAGACCTCATTCAAGAATGGTATAAGTAAGTGATTTCACAACTTCAAAAATTGTATGGAGGAGCTGGGAGGTGGCACACACCTTTAATCCCAGCACTCGGGAGGCAGAGGCAGGCGGATCTCTGTGAGTTTGAGGCTAGCCTGGTCTACAAGAGCTAGTTCCAGAATAGGCTCCAAAACTACAGAGTTGGTGATTGGAGGATGAGACTTAAAGTAGATACCGTGAGATTGCAGGACCCACCAAGACCCCAGAGGCAATGAGGACAAGCCCCCCTCATGGTGAACTGTGTCCTTGTCAGTGGAGGCGGGGAAGGGATGATGGCAACAATAGAACTTGAGCTAAAGGAGGAGAAAGGTTAAGAAAAGAAAGTCATCAGATTGGATCTGAGACTCACGCTACCAGTCAGGGAGGGGGTCTAAGTCATTCCTGGTGTAGAGTTTTTGTATTTATGCTGTACTTCTAGAGCCTCGTGCACACTAAGTATGCACTCTGTCACTGAGCACCTTGGTGGCCTTTCGCACCTTTTTAAATAATAATAATAATAAAAAGGGCTGTATAGGCCAGTGAGACGGTTCAGTGAGCAAAGGCAATTGCTACCAATCCTGAGGACAACCTGAGTTTGATCCCTGGGTCCCACATGTGAGAAAGAGAAAGTTGATTCCCTAAAGTTGTCTTCTGATTTCCATCCCCACTGTCACACAAATAAAGAAATAAAAATATGTATTAACATAAAAGATGGCATTATATATAATATATATAAAAGATGGTAATATATATACATATATATGTATACATCCTACAGACTGCATAGTTCATTATGCTCAATGTGCTGTTTGGTTTTGTTTTATTAGATTTCTTTAAAAAAAAATACCCATCCAAATTCCCACTCCTTCTCCTCCCATTCGCTCCATACACCCTCCCACCCCACCCCCCTCTAATCCTAAGAGAGGGTAAGGAGCATTGCTTTGTGGAAGGTCCAAGGCCCTCCCTACTACATCTAGGCTGAGCAAGGTATACATCCAAAGAGAATAGGATCCCAAAAAGCCAGTACATGCAGTAGAGATAATCCCAGTGCCACTGCCAGTGGTCCCTCAGTCTGCCCCATGCTGGCTGGTTTTCTTTCAACTTGACACAGGCTGTAGTTATCCGAAAATAGGGAGCCTCACCTGAGAAAATGCCTCCATAAGCTCCCGCTTGTTTCCTCATTTTCTGAGAAATCGCCACACTGACATCCAAAGGGACTGTACCAGCTTGCATTCCCACCAGCAATGCAGAAGTGTTTCCTTTACCCCACAACCTCTCCAGCATAAGTTGACATCAGTGTTTTTGATCTTGACCATCCTTACAGATCTAAGATGGAATCTCAGAGATATTTTGATTTGCATTTCTCTGATGACTAAAGATGTTGAGCATTTCCGTAAGTGTCTTTCAGCCATTTTAGATTCCTCTGTTGAGAGTTCTCTGTTTAAGTCTGGACTTCATTTTTTATTGGATTATTTGTTCTTTTGATGACCAATTTCCTTTTTTATATATTTTTAGTATACATATTTTTAATATTTATTTATTATGTATACAATATTCTGTCTGTGTGTATGTCTGCAGGCCAGAAGAGGGCACCAGACCTCATTACAGATGGTTGTGAGCCACCATGTGGTTACTGGGAATTGAACTCAGGACCTTTGGAAGAGCAGGCAATGCTCTTAACCACTGAGCCATCTCTCCAGCCCCCTTGATGACCAATTTCTTGAGTTCTTTGTATATTTTGGAGATCAGACCCCTGTTTGATGTGGGGTTGGTGAAGATCTTTCCCCAGTCTGTTGGCTGTTGTTTTGTCTTGTTGACTGTGTCTTTTGCTTAACAGAAGCTTTTCAGTTTCAGGAGGTCCCATTTATTAATTGTTCCAACCTTCCTCAAGACCCAACAATACCACTTTTGGGTATATATCCAAGGATGCTCAATCATGTCACAAGGACATGTGCTCAACTATGTTCATAGCAGCATTGTTTGTCATAGCTAGAACCTGGAAACAACCAAAATGCCCCTCAACCAAAGAATGGATAAGGAAAATCTGGTACATTTACACAATGGAATACTACACAGCAGAAGAAAATAATGACATCTTGAAATTTGCTGGCAAATGGATGGAGCTAGAAAACATTATTTTGAGTGAGGTAACCCAGACACAGAAAGACAATTATCATATGTACTCACTCATAAGTGGTTTTTAAACATAAAGCAAAGAAAACCAGCCAACAAATAACAATTCCAGAGAACCTAGACAACAATGAGGACCCTAAGATTGACATACATAGATCTAATGTACATGGGAAGTAGAAAAAGACAAGATCTCTGGAGTAAATTGGAAGCATGGGACCTTGGTGAAGGGTTGAAGAGGAGGGGAGAGGCAGGGAAGGAAGTAGAGTAAAATGGAGAACTAAATAAAATCATTTGAAAATTTTGAAAAAAAATGATACTGCATGTAGGGCATTTCTTAATTAGTGATTGATGGGGAACATTGGATGCTGGTCAGCTGGGGCTGAAGAATCAACTGTAATTAAGAAGAGACCAGAATCGTTGAGGAGGAATCTCCTGGGAAGTGTTTCTTCAGGGTCAGCACTCAGAAACTGTGGTACAAAAGTGGCGAAGGTTGTACCTCTTACTGACTGCTGAGCCTGGTGAGGTGAGAGACACCCAGGTGGTACCGGTTGTCTGACTCTGTGTGGCAGGCCCAGAGTCCCTGGGAGAGCCCGGGAGAGACTATTGGTGAAAGTGCAGCCCAATTACAGCAGGGGGTGTCAGCATTTCGGAGATGCCAATGTCACCCAGAGCAGCAGGGGCTGTGGAGAGGAGCCAACTGGAGCCTAGTAGAGGAGCTGTGTCCTGCAGAGGGCAGAGCCAGAGAACAGACTCAAGCCCTTTGCAGGAGCTCAGGAGATTGGGAATCAATTCCAGGTAATCTGGCATTAAGTTATTTAGAGTTCTGGAGTTTGGTTTTACTTTATTAAGATTGTGACTGTGCCCTTTTCTTCCCTCTTGTAGTAGGAAAGTATTTATTTATTTATAGGAACCTAGAGTTGAGAGACTTTGGATTTTAAAAGAAGACTAAATTTTTTCTTTTTAAAAAAAATTCATTTTACATATCAACTACAGTTCCTCTTCCCTCCTCTCCTCCCATTTCCCCCATCTCACCCCTACCCCCATCCAGAGAGGGTAAGGCCTCCCATGGGGACTCAACTAAGCCTGGCATATCAAGCTGAGGCAGGACCAAGTCTTCCCCACTACATCAAGTCTCAGCAAGGGATCCCAGTCTAGGGAATGGGCTCCAAAAAGCCAGCTCATGCACCAGGGATAAATCCTGGTCCCACTGTCAGGGATCCCACAAGCAAACCAAGTCACACACTGTCACCCACATTCTAAGGGCCTAATTTGGTCCCAAGCAGGCTCTCCAGCTGAGAAGACTGATTTTTTTTTTAATTTCTCTGCTCCTCTCCCTTCCCCTTCTACCCTCTCCCATGGGCCCCACACTCCCAATTTACTCAGGAGATCTCGTCTTTTTCTACTTCCCATGTCTGTATGGGGAAATAAGAACGGCAGGAGACAGATGGTACTTGTGCTGGTTTCCCTGTGGAATGCAGACTTCTTGAGCAGGGATCAGAAAAGAGCTTGCTAGGGAACATCCTGAGAGTTCTCAGCAGAGGGCAGCTATTGCTAGGATTCTACCACTCTGATGGGAAAGATATGCAGACAGGGCAGTAACCAGCCCAGATAACACGGTTAATCAGCTTCCATCGAGAACCTGGTGCAGGTGCTGGGGCAGGATGGAATGGAGAACTTGCCTCACAGCCATGGAGCTAAAGTGAATCCCCTTGCAATCTGCTCTTCAGGGATTGTGCTAAGAAAAGAGAGTGTTGTTCGGCTGGGCACAGTTAAACGGCAACCAATCGTTAGCCTGTAGACTCTTATACACAAATGACCACTGGGACTCACATCCTAACATTCAGCCAACTGCATTGATGTTCCTGGTAAGCACAGCCCTGTCCCCAGTGGAAGCCCTCATCTTCTGCTCTCCCTTGCTTTTCCCTGGAGGGTTCCACCCTGTCATCCTTTGGTGTGGGACAGCATAGTACTTGCAGACAGCATGCTCCCCTCCATATTAGAGGGCTATCCTGTGAGAAACACCATGCCAAGGACCTGTTAGAAGCCGACACATAGACAAAAGCTACCGGGTAGCTAATGACATGGACTGATTGTCCCTACAAGAGGTTAGCCCTGTGCATGAGCAGGCCCCCAATGATTTCAGGGCAGAGCTCTCCACAAAAGGTGAGACAGAAAGGTTAATTGTCCCTAACTCTAGGAGTCTCTCCTTGAACCCTGATAACCAGTGGTCACAGCCAAAGCTGTCCCCACACTCAAGCTCCAGAAGGCAGGAAAAGGAGAGCTCAGCCTTATGTTTCCTGGGGCCCTTGGATGGCAATGTCCCCCTCCACCTTCCAGCCAGGTCAATGAAGATATCTGCAGGCTCAACTCAGAACTGAGGCAGGCCCACGCTGGGGAGGAGCATGAAGCGTGTACTCCTAATCCACAGAGCAGGGCCTCAGCCACATGTCACGGTAGGGTAAATGGCACCTGACATGTCAAGAAACAAGCTGTTCTGGAGCTAGAGAGTGGAGAGCCACAGACACCAAGCTGCTCCTGGAAAGAGGTCACACCCACCTGTCTGGGAGCAGTAACAGGACACGAGGCATGTGGGGTTTCCCCTCCCCCTCACAGATACATCGGGAGTTCTCCTCTAGGACTGGTTCTCAGAGGGAGGTACCCTGGCACTGTCCCCTCCATGCTCCTAAGGTGGGGCTTTGTGTGGGCTGGGGCTGTGGACTCTGTCCAAATCCTAGGAAAAAGGATCTGATAAGACAGCCCCTCCTGGAAGCTCCAGGGATGACCTCACCTCAGCACCACCTGGGAGCCAAGAAAACAAGGGCCCGGCCTCCAAGAAGGACATTTTGAGGAGAGAAATCTCAGACTACAGACCCTCTCGGGAAGCTCACTTGGTGCTGTGTTCACTGCTGATGGCACTGATTATAGGGCCTACACTGCCTGAGACAGACACCAGATCTGTGGGCTCAGGGTGGTCCTTGATTTGGGAGCTAAGGGAACCTTTGTAATGTGCAGGACTCTGTGTGCGCCTTTGGCCAGTGTTGTGACCCCGTCAGGAAGCAGTGTACTGTCTAAGCTCTGGAGGAGGAGAATCCAGAGAGGACAAAAGGCAGCCACACTAAGGAGCATTCTCTGGGGCGGGAGACTGAGGGGGCCTTGTTACAGATCCAGCTTGTGCGATTAACTTGTGCCACAGTGAGGGCTGCTCAGATTATTTGACAGTGACACAATTAGGATCCTGAAGCAAGGCCAAGGTGAGACGTTGCAGAGGCCAGGGAGATGGTTCAGCAGAGCTTGCCACACAGTCCTGACCTGAGTTCAGCTCCCAGAGACCATGTGAGGGTGGCAGGAAAGAGCAGATTCCACAAATGGGTCCTCTGACCCTCACACAAGCGGCATGGCACACGGGCACACAAACACACACACACAATAATTGTTTTTTTAACGTAATACTGTGATTCATTATAATAATAACAACAATAATAATGATAATGGTGATGATAGAGATCTCAGAATGTTAAAAGGCAGGTTGAATTTAGCTTCTGTGCATTCTTATTCATGAGAGTCTTCTGTGTTAACATAGGCATGGGGTCTGGTAACAGTCACCTACCCCCTTTGGAGAGCAGGAAGGGACTGAGTGTAGCACAGACAACAACAGGATGGCAGTGTGGACATGTGTGACTTCAATAGTGAACAGGATTGATTGCTAATGCTGTTGTGGGTGTTCTACATTCCAACAGAAGAAACTTCTAGTCTACCCCTACAGGTCAGAAAAATCAAGCTGTAGCTGCTTTGCCCTGATATATTATTATGATTTTATGGAGAGATGCAGTCGGTAGACTTGAGAAGGCTTAAAGTCTGAGAAGTCATGAGGTGACCTGGAACCTGGCCTGAGCGCTGTGACATGAAGGACATGACCCTACCAAAGCACAGGTGGACTGGGTGGAGGGTGTGCCCACCTATGTCCTCATAACCCCTTATCCTCCAACACTGCATGTAGTATCCAAGGACCTCCAAAATATATCAAGGTGGCATGTTGGATCATTGTGACATGGGGGTGGAGAAGTGGGCCCCCGAGTTCCTACCTCTGTCTCCTTCCATCACATCTGTAGACCAACCAGACTCTAGGCTACAAAGTCCCCTCGCTGCTCCTCTGGGTTTGCCTGAGTGAAGGACCCCGTGGTCTTAATGGCAGTATTCCACCTGTCTAGTCTAGCATTTACCTCACAAGGAAGGTAAGGAGATTAATGACCTCACACAGCTGAGCTCCCACCAGGTGGGTCTGTGAAGAGCTGGTGGGCCTAGAACCACTCACTCATAGTGTATAACTGCAGTCACAGGCACACCTAGGCCTGTCTTGCCCTGACACTAGGTGTCTGTCCTGAGGGTCTTCTCAATTTCAGTTCTGAATTCAAAGGACTTAAGGTGATGTCCTCTCTAGCTCCACAGAGAACATTCCCTTGAGTCCAGCCTGGCCACAATGCAGTCCAGCACTGGAGAAAGATGCTTGTGGCCTTCTGTGACTCCAGGGTCTGGAAACCTTCTCACTGGCATTTCCAAGTGTCTTTCAAGCATTTCTCAGAGGAAAATAAATCTCCTATGTGGGAAATTCATTCTTTGGAGGCCTTAAACATCCCTGCTCCCATCTGCCTGACCGTCTCCTAAGGTCTGAGACCCTTTCAGAATGAAAAGCCCATTTCAATGTGAGTGTTCCTGGGGCAAAACACCACAGGCCAGCAGCTTAAAGGGGATTCAACTCCTCTCATTCTTGAAAGCTGGAAGTGCAAGGTCAAGATGCAGCCAGGCTGGGTCCCCGGGTGTCTTTTCCCTTCGTCCTTACCAGGCTGCCTCTGTGTATGTCTATGTCATGATCGCCTTTTCTTACAAGGTGTCATTCATGTTGGATCAAGGCTACTCTAGTGACCTGATTTAGTTTTAATTATCTCTATAAGAACCTGTTTCCCAAATCCACTCTTCCAAGGATGCTGGGCCCATGCTGGGAGCTAGGTCGCCAGGGTAAAAGATTAAGGCCACAGACTATAGGAACCCTCCATCTCCATCATGAAATGCTGTGATCCTGTCTTCCATTTCATTTTCCATTTTTCTCCCACATTTTGGGAGCCCTGAATTGTATTTTGTATTTTGAATGTCTCAGCCTCAATCACCACCCCCACCCTGGCCAGCCAGCATGCAAGGCATGCTGGACTGACTTTTGTAAGTTGGTTGCCAAGGTATTTCCCAGCACCATGAAGGTGCAAGCCAAGCTGGTAATCTCCCACACTGAAGAGCAATAGATAATAGGACAGGAGGACAGGTGTTGTAGTGAGGTCACATATTTGTTCCTGGCTGCTCAGCCCCTGAAATAATCACACAGAAACCATATTATTTGTAATACTGTTTGGCCAGTAGCTTAAGTGTATTTCTGACTAACTCATATCTTAAATTAATCCATCTCCGTTAATCTGTGTATCACCACGAAGCTGTGGCTTACCCGGTAAAGTTCTCCAGCATCTATCTCCAGCAGGGCTTGTGGTTCTCACTGACCCCATCTTTTTTCTACCAGCATTCAGTTTAGTTTTACTGCCTAGCTCTATTTCTGCTAAGCCACTGGCCAAAACAGATTTATTCATTAACTAATAAAAGCAACACATAGACAGGAGGACTTCCCATATCAGACAGAAAATAAAAAGGGAAGTGACACATCCTTTGCATGTGCAGGTGACCAGGCCCTCTGTGGCATCAGAGCACAACCCTGCCACAGCCAGAATCCTACTGGCAAAGGGATCTTGCACTGATGTCTCTTGAAGTTATAGCTGCAAGATCTGGTGTACCTTTCTAGGATGTTCATCATCCTTATGGAATGTTCTAACACATCCCAAGATGTTCATATAAGGGCTGATCTCCCTCCCCACTTCTGGTAAATGGGAACAGAAGACTCATAGACGAGCTCAAGTGGGGATTGTTTTTCCTCTTAAAGCAATGTCTGGGGACATTCTCATCTGTCTTGAGCAGGTGGCGGCAAGAGAGTTAGCTACTCTGGCATGGGCAACTAGCAGACAGACACGGGTATTGATAGATGTGAGGTGCTCAGTATGGCCTTAGTTACAAAAACCAAATCAGCTATAAATGTCAGCATTATGGAGACTGCTCATCCCTCTCCTGAGTGGTAGAGGGCTAGGAGTTAAGAGGTCATGCTTTTTCCAACTCCATCAAAATGGACAGGGAGCACGGTGACAAGAGCAGAACACTGTAGCTGTGATTGTTCCTTGCTCTCAGAGTGGCTTCCGAACAGTCTTCAGTCCTCCGTCCAAGGCCAGTGCTGCTCAAATTGAACTAAGCTGCAACCAAGAGAGGGAAGGAACTGCAGAAATTACAACTTTGTGGCAGGACAGGGACATCCTGGGGACTGCACAGAGAATCAGGGCAGTAGCAAGCCTGGAAAGAACCTTCCATCCTGCTGGATGAGCCCCGTGACACAGGGGCTAGGCTGGTTCTCAGCTCAGAAGGACCGTGTAGATACCTTATATCAGGATCACGAAGAAGAGAGGGAGAAAGAGTAGAAACAGGGCCATCGTCTGAGAACTGGGCCAGGAAACCTTCAGGCTAACCATTTTTCTACATGGGTTTGGAGAGTCAAATGAGGTGGGTTTTCCTTTTTCTTTTTTTTCTTCAGTTTTTATGGAGTCACAGACTGAAGTGGGCCTTGACAAGCCAGAAGGCAGTTCCCAGATCATGTGGCTCCTTCATGTGTCTGTGAAGGAAACAGGCATCTATCATAGTGGGAGTTCTTGACTCAAATGTGTAAAGGTAGCAATGGTGAGAGCTTCAGGTGCTGGAGCTGCTTGCTGCAGTGGGACACCAGGTTTCCTCAACTAGGTTCAGGCAGTGTCAACTGGTACATGCCGCAGGGATGAAAGATTTGGTAAAGCTCCACCATGACTAGACTTTGAGTAGATGACCTTATTCCTTTTCCTTCCAGAAAAAAGAACTCACCTTTTCTTTGGGGTGGGACATTATCAAACCAAACCCCAAAGCAGTGGAGACAAAGGGTTACCACAGTGTATGGGTGTCCAGCCTGCAGCCCATGCACGAAGTGCCTCTCGAAAGAATGCAAGCTTCAAGTCAAATCCAGGAGCAACCTGGGCCAGGTAAGGAGCCAGCACCCATAGATAGTGACCCCCCTTTCCCAAGGTACAGATCCCCTAATTTTTGTGGGGGGGGCCCTTCTCAGCCTTCTGATGGGTCTGTAATTAGGTTTATTGTAATGACAGCTTGGATTTATGGGGTATTCAACTCCCAGGAATGCTTAGTTCTCAAGCCAAATCCTGTTGAGGTTTGCAGAAGAGGCCAGGGATTAATTGGCTATTGGTGTTGAGGAAACTGAGGAACAAGTAGATTGCTCAGGGCATGAAGAGGTTAAAGCAGCACATCTCAGATTTCAGGGTTCCATCCTAAATGGGGGTCCCATCATGCCTCCCGGGGCCTGGATGTATCATTTACAGAAGAGGATTTGGACAAGGGACAAGGAATGAGAAGTGTAGGTAGGGGCCCAGACACAGAAGCCTTGGAAACAGCAGGAGCCCATGCTCTCCGGATGGCTGACAGCTCTTGGGCCAGCCCCACTCACCAGGAGTGAGGTCATGTGGTGGCTTGTCTGTCTGTCCTCGGCTTGTTCTCCTACCCTCTCCTCTGATTCAGAGCCTGCCATTGTCTAATTACATGGTCTTAAAGGCAGCCAACAGCATAAGGATGTGTAAGAGACTGGAGATGACAGTGTACATCAGAGCCAGGCTCCACAAAGACAAAAGATAATGGTGGTGAGCATCAGGGAACCACAGATGAAAGCCCCTCTCTACAACAAAAACGAGCAGGGATTTCTGCTGTAGTGACTTCGTGTAGTATGATACGAGGCTCACCCAGGGCCCTGTCACTCTGCAGGGCAGGCAGAATGTGGGGCATGTCCCTGGTAGTGGGGGACACTGTGGGAAGACAGGCCTGGTCCAGATGCCCTGAAAAACTGAGACAGTGGTACCCAGAACAGCAGAAAGAAGGACATGTGCAAAAATCAGAGGCCAGAAAGACGTGTGCAAAGGGTGCAGAGGCCCCAGCATTATGAACTGGGATTAAAATGAGCTCTCCAAGGGTCACCATCATTTATCCTAGATCAAAAGGGCTTCCCGACACATGGGAGAAATAAGGACATCACGGAGCCGGCTACCCACAGGTACAGAGGCACACAAACCCCACACACAGATACACACACCAGCGTGTTATGGCCCTATGCCTTTGTAAGATAGAGATGTGACTAACAGACCGTCTAGGCTCAGCCTGGCAACCACCTCAGCATAGGCCTGTGGACAACCCCAGCCTCCACCAACCATAGCTGGTCCTCCTCAGAGTCCTGCACCACAGCACAATGCCCACAATGAGAACGTCTTATAAAGTCCAGTAGTTTCAAGAACTAATGGCCAGGGTTTCTGTCTTTGCACATTGTCATCATGACTGATGAGAATCAATCATTCTTACAAGGACATCAAGTTGATCAGTGTGGAAGGAATGGAAGACTTTGGAAGTCCACCTCATAGCATCTGACATTATGGGGAGAGAGCATGACCCAGTGGGTGACTCCACCAAGTGACAGGTGAGAAAGTGGCCTCTACAGTGGACTCTGCCTATTGGCCAGAGTCGTGGATTGCTTGACCAGCCCCTGTGTGGTCTCTCTTGCTGGAAAAGCATGGAGTCAGCATCTTAATTTGAGGCTATGATGAGCCAAATTGATAAAATAAAAGTGCATGCTAAATCGAAGAATTTAGTTATTAAATTTCTATTTCTCAAAAATAAAACCAAAAGTGACAGCAAGTTGAGAGTCCAGAGTGCTAACCACTACACAAAGGAACTGCCCACAAATTCTAACGTGCACAAAATACTTGTGAAAATTCAGTCATCCATAGTTTGAGTCAATTTTCTGCTGCATTGACAAACTACATTAGGCTGAGCATTTGAAAAGAAAGTAGATGGTATTTAGCTTGTTAAGGCAACATTGCTGACCCTTGTGCGGAGGCCCCTAGCCCTGTCTTGTCAAGGTGATGGCATCACGGTGAAAATGTGTGAGAGAACATAATCACATGGTGAGATGGGTCAGGAAGAGGGCAGAGGTCACACTTGTTCTCCTGAGAACTAATGCAGGGTCCCAAAGAACCACATTAACCCCACCCAAGGACACCCACCATGGTCTCTCAGTCTACCTTATCTCTGAAAGGTTCCACCACCATGGCCACAGTGGGACAAGTCCCATCCAAAGCACAGCACACATGTGCTGTGATGTCATAGAGGCTTCAGATGTGCTGAGCAGCCAGGGGTGGCATCTTCAAAAGGAGCCATTTTGAGGCCAAACCCCGCCCATTCCTCACTGGGTGTGGCTTTCTGGGGTGAGGTGCAACTTTGTAGGGTTCAAGAGTCACTTCTAATTCAACATGCATTTTCAATTTCATTATTTCTTGTAAATTTGAGTGATGAAGAAATAGCTTTCAGGATGCCCCCCCCAAGAGCCAAACCTCACAGTTAAAGTATGGCCAGTTTAATATGTCTGTTATCAGATGCTTCAAACAGAAAAGCCAATTAAGGTAATTTAAATAATGGCTTAGTTTTTATTCAAGTTACTAAGTAACAGCAAAGCTTTGAACACTCATTCGATGAAGCCCATGTCATTTGTTGTTTTTGAAAATGCAAGGTGTGAATGTAAATTCAGTTAAATCCTCAACAAGGCTGATACAATCTTTTGTTTTTCTAATGATGACACAAAAATAAATGGTGGAGCCACAGGGAATTATGGTAAAATGTCCTATTACTGAGTTGATGTAAGGGGCAGCGTAACTTTAGCTGAGGTAAAAAGCCGCTGATACCAGAATTTACAAAAATGTTTTACGTCTGCAACCCTAGTAGCCATCCACTTACTTAACAGGGCAGGGTGTGTTCTCCCTTAGTGGCCCATCTCGAGTCAGACTTCAGATCTGTGCAGTTTTGAGGACAGCAGTTTGCTAAATCCTCTAAATCGCTTGCAGTAATGGGGTGTGTGTGTGTGTGTGTGTGTGTGTGAGAGAGAGAGAGAGAGAGAGAGAGAGGAAGAGAGAGAATGTGTGTGTACATGGGTATGCATGTGTATGTGCGTACCTACATGTACTGCAACTGAGTCCTCCAAATTTGAGTTGTATTTTGTTCCCAAGCAAAAATTTTCATCAGTCAACAGATAACCAAAACCTTCTTCTTTTGAAGCTGTTAGCAAATTATCACAACTGTTGAAAATGCAATTGCATACCATTTAAATTTGTTGATGCCCAAAGAACAGACGAGTCCAGCAACATAAAGGACTCCAGTCCAGAGTAGGAGGAGCTTCAGAACTCTAGTTGTTCTTAGGAAGAGCTGAGTTTGTGGCCAGATGTTCCACATAGCTTGTATTTTAATTGACTATGTGTATACTAAGTATCAGAGCAGAATGAGATTCAAGAAGCCTGTGGGTCTTAGAATGATATCCACAGAGAAAATCTCTGGGACACAGAATCTGTGAAAATATCTGGGTGAAATGTTGGCACTTTGATAACAGCAAAAGCCTTCCCTCCTCCCAACAGAACTGACTGGATCAGACCTCATTGGGTACATGCTCATTCCTTGATATGCCTCAGTCTACAGAGCAAATGTTATTCAAGCCATCATCAAATTCAAATTATTAGCCAGAAAATGTCTTCTTGAAGAGTTCAGGCAGCTTCAGGAACACATGAAAGCAAAAAAGAAGTTGGGCAGGGTGGTGCACATCTTGTATTTTCAGCTCTTAGGAAGCAGGGGCAGGAGGATCATGAGTCAAAGGCCAGCCAGTCCTATAGAGCAAGATTCTGTCTCTAAATAAAAGAAACCCCCCCCCCAAAAAAAACCTGTTCCGGGGTCTGGAGAGATGTCTCATTGCTTAAGGGCGCTTGTTGCTCTTATAGAGGATTCAGGTTCAGTTCTTAGCACCTACATATGGGCTCACAACCCTCTGTAACTTCTGCCTAAGGAGATTTGACACCCACTTCTGACCTCCAAGGGCACTGCACAAATATGAGACAGATACATACTAATAGGTTTTCTCTATCATGATAATAGGCTTACACATCAATGCAATAAGCCAGATCAAGCCAAATTTAAAAAGCAAAAGGATAGGTTTATTTGAGCAAAGCAACTCCCAGGTGAGTCCTCCAGGCCAGAAACTGGGCCAGAGAAGTCACGCAACCAAACTAAAGCAGGCAACTTATACACCCTGTTGGTGAGAGGTGATAACATGTCCTCCACAATCTCAGTTTGTGCCCAAGAATAGTCAAAATCTGACTGCTTTAGGTGGCTCTTGGGCTACTGGCAACTTCAAGGGAGAAGCTGCCACGGCAGCCAAGAATGCGGAACTGGGCTTTTTGATGCCTTTTCTTTATTGGAGAGAGAGGATTTATGAGGCTTAATGGATCAAGCAGGGGTGAGCTGGAGGTTCTAGCTGAATATCCAGACTTTTTGGGGTATTTGGGTGCCAGTTCAAATCTGGTTACTTCCTGTTGGCATGAGACAACATGGGGAGGCGGAGGCAGGAGTTGGTAGGCCTGGAGTGGGAGTTATGGGTGAAGAAGCATTTACCATCCTGGAGACTTCAGCAGTCTGTTCCAGGAGGAAGCAGAGAAGTAAAGTTGATAGGAGAAAAAAAAATTATTATCACAAGCCCTATAAACAGCACTAGCGATGGGAAGAGTGAAGACCGCCAGAAAGAATGGAATGGAGATATGCCCTGGTTGTATGGGCAAATTTCTTCAGATAATTTCTGGATGACTTGATATTCATTTCCACCAGGCCGGATTCATTGATAAAGTAGCAGCAGCACTCTTTCCCCAGGACCATGCAAGTGCCTGTAAAACAGCTAGAATAGATCATATTTACACCTTGGTTTCATAGCAAAGCTATGGCTTTGGTCTAAAAGGCATCAACATTTGAGGGGAAAAATATATAAGACAAAAGAGATCAAGGTGAATGAGCATATAGGCTTGACCACCATGGCCCCCTCATTGGGACTTCTGGAAAACTGGAGGGTGCAGTGTCCTAGTTGCTGGACAGGCCATTCATCCTGGGTAGGTGCCCGCTTCAGTCTGGAAAGGTGGTACCAGCATTGATGTTTCAGGAGCTTGGCAGCTGAAGGGGTGGTGAGGATCACAATGGCAGGTCCTATCCATTGGGGCTCTAGAGACTTAGTTGATAACTGCTTTAGAAGTACCCAGTCACCTGGGGCAGACTCAGGAGCAGTTGGGTCTGTTGGCATGGGGGCAGGGAGATAGTTGTCAGCATGTGAACAGAGAAGGGATTGTAGGGTAAGGTAGGGTAAATTCCCTGCTATTGGAGGGGTTTGGGCCAGGAGATGGTGGTTGAGGAGGACTGGCCTTCCATAAAGGAGCTCAAAAGGTCTTAAGCCTCTAGGTGAATATGGAGTGGCCCAGAGGCAGGTAAGGACAATGGGGATGAGGGACGGCCAAGACAACCTGAGTTCATAGAGTGCTTGGTAAGTTGTTGTTTGATGAGTCTGTTGACCCTCTCAACCTTTCCCCAAGGATTGTGGGCGGTAGGGGATGTGGAGTTTCCAGGCAATGCTGAGGGCTTAGGGCACACGCTTGATGACCCTGGAAGTGAAATCTGGACCGTTGCCCATTTGGGTTGTCTGTGGCATGTCAAACCGAGGGGTGATGTGTTCAAGGAGTACCTGAGCCACCACATCTGGTTTCCCTGGATGTGGGGAATGCCTCTATCCATCCTGTAAAGGTGTCAACAAGAGTTAGAAGATAGCATTTATGACCTGGTTGATGTCCTCGGAGCTGGTGCAAGGGCTGGCATCTCTAGGACCCCTGCATGTTGGCCTTGGCACATGTCTGGCAGGAGGAATGAACCTGTAAAATGCAGGCTTGAAGATGGGTGGAATCAAAAAGGAGAGTCAGAAGAGAGTGTGAGGGTCAAGGAGAGGGTGGTCCCAAAGCAACCGAGGATATCACGCCCAAGTAAAGGTATCAGACAAACAGGTATGACTAGAAAAGAGTGTGTGAAGAATCCTCCTGCAAGAATGCAGGGAGGTGGCAGGGTCTTAGGCAGAAAGGAGGGGCTCCTATCCACCCCCATCACAAAATTGGCAAGGGAACTGTGGGACCCAAGACAGAAGAGGTAGCTCCCATGTCAGCCACAAAGATAATGGACTTATCCACTGCCTGGAACATTGCTCTAGCCTCAGCAAGGATGGAGTCTCCAAGTCTGTGTGTCAGGAGTCCTTCACCAGGCTAAGAAGCCTGAAGGCTGGAAGAGTCTCAGATGCCTGTGCTGGTGGGGCTGGACCCCTGTGGTGTGGCATAGAGGAGCCCACATGGGAGCATTGTGACTTCCAGTGGCCAGGCTGCCAGTTCATGCCCTTGTTGGTAGCAAAGTGTTAGGGCAGCATCGGGACCAATGACCTTCCTGACCTCATTTGAAGTAGGTCCTTGGAGGAGTTAACTTTGGCTGGGCTCCAGTGGAATAGAGCCTTGTGGGTTTCTCTTGTTCCCATTGCGGGGGTGCTGATGGCCTCAGGGCAGCTGCCCAGGTGTGAGCTTGGAGCATAGCCTTCTGTTGCAGTCTGCTGGGAAGACTCAGCTGTCTCCTCTCAGGTGTTTAAAGCCCAAAAAATCCATGTTTACTAATTCCTGTATGGAGGTTTAGGGAACATCCTCAGCCTGTTTTGTTTTGTTTTGTTTCTTCCTTATGTCTAGCAATGACTGTGAAATGAAATGGATAGCCAGGACCATGACTCCAGCTGGGGAGGCTGGATCAAGGTGGGTGGAGCAGGCCGGCAGGATCCCAGCATGATAGGGTGGAAGAACAGAAACAAACAGGGAGATAGAATCTGTTGCAGGTAGAGTGGGCGGGCAGGGTCAGACCAAACTCAAGGACAGCCTAACAGTGGCGGGCCCTGCCTAGGTACGCCCCTATTTTAACACACCACCGACAACAGAGTTAGTGCAAGAGGTTTATCAGGGCATGGGTAGAGTGAAAGAACGGAAGACCATCTCTGCACGGAAACCTGAGAGGGGCCGGTAGACAGACAGACAGAACAGGGAAGAAACAAGAGATAGAAGAGAGGTGGGGGGTGTCAGAGACTCGGGCAGCCTGACCTGGGTATAGGGCTCAGGGTCAGTCCCTGGATAAAAAGACCCCTGGAGCCACCACAACCCCAGCCAAAACCTGGGCCCTTGAGCACTGGCTACAAAGGGAGGGGCAGGGTGCAGAGCTCAAAAACCCTGGATAAGGGAGCTCAGACCGTTTGTCTGCACACCGGCAGAATTAGCAAAAGAAAACCAGGTATTTGGGGCATATGGTGTGAGACGGTCTCAATTTGGATAAATTTTGCAGCAGACACCGCAAGGGTGACTGAGGATTGGGTTAGACTCAGCATTGCCTATATCCCAAGCCTGTACTGGAGATCTAAGACTAGGGCGAGCGAGGCAGCTCCCACAATAGCCTGGGGTCGAACCCTGTGGGCGGGGGCAGCCTTAGGGAAGGAGTCTCCAAACAAAAAAAAGTCCCTGGGAGCAAAGACTGTCTTTGCTCCAGAAATGAATGGATCTGGTTTGCCCTGCAGTGGCCATGGCTTGGCAGAGGTTCCTGGGGGCCTTTGACCCAGAAGAGGTCTGGACCCAGAAGAGGTGTCGGGTACCTCTGTAGGTGGTGGTTCGTGGTTCAGAAATGGGTAACTTACCCCAAGTTGAAAGTCTATCACATCTGGTGGATAGAAAGATAAAGGGAGAGGAGTGGTCCCCATGTGGCTGGGGGACCCGGTTCACCCAGCGGGAAGGCTCAACTCCTCCCGGGTTTTTGGCACCAAGACAATAGGTTTTCTGTAACTTGATAATAAGTTTGTCCACCAGTGCCGTAAGCCAGAACAAGTTGAACTGAAAAAGCAAAAAAATCGGTTTATTTGAGCAAAGCAACTCCCAGGTGAGTCCTCCAGTCCAGAAATCGGGCCTGAGAAGCAACCGAACTAAATAAAGCAGGCAGCTTATACACCCTGTAGGCGAGAGGAGATGGTGTGCCCTTCACAGTCTGGGTTTGCGCCCAAGAAGGTCAAAAGCTGACCGCTTTAGGTGGGCTACTGACAACTTCAGGGGTGGAACTGTCGCAGCCACCAAGAATGCGGAACCGGACTTTTTGGCACCTCTTCTTTTTTGGAGATTCTCTAAGGGAGTGGGGTTTGGAGGGAGAGGAGTGGTGCCTTCAGGATCAAGCAGGAGGAGCTGGAGGTTCCAGCTGAACGCATAATGCAGGCAAACATTCATACACAGAAGTTTTTAAAATTAAAACATAAACCTCAAGGTGATGTGTCCTTCTGGGGAATACTATCCACATGCCACTAGGATCAAATAAAACTAAAAAATTAAAGAATGTAGATATTAGAATTACTATTCAGCTTATACTCGCTTCTTAATATCCAGACAATCAGCACAAAGGCAGTTGTGTTTTTGTTGTATAACTGTGTTTCGTTTTAATGATAGAAAACGTTATTTTTATTTTTTTTAGAAAGCATTTCTGTTTCCCTGTCAATATACACTTTATTTTAGCTGGGGTGGGTGTCCAGTGAGTAAGAGCACTTTTTTCAAAAGCATGAGGACCCAGGTTCAAATCCCTCTCAACCACGTAAAGAACTAGGCATGGCTGAGCATGCCTGTAACGTCAGGGCTGTGAGGGACTGGAGAAAGGACACTGCTGAGGATTGCTGGCTGCTAGATCAGCTCCAGGTCCTGTGAGAGACTCTGTCTCAAGGGAATAAGGAAGAAAGTGAGAACAAGGCACACAAAGTCTTCCTCTGACTTTTGGGAGCATATGAGTGTGCATACACGTGTGCACACAAACTGCACAACACACACACACACACACACACATACCATTTCACTCTGGGGCTATACAGATGGCTCAGTGGTTAAAAGCACTGACTGTTCTTCCATGGGACCCAGGTTCAGTTCCCAGCACCAACCTGGCAGCTCACAACTGCACTGCATGTATATGGTGCATAGACCTGCATGCAGATAAAACATCCATGTAAAAATAATAAAATTTAATAGCCAGGTAGTGATGGGACACACCGTTAATCCCAGTACTCAGGAGGAAGGGGCGGGCAGATTTCTGTGTTCTAGGACAGCCTGATCTACAGAGTGAGTTCCAGAGCAGCCAGGGCTACACAGACAAACCCCACCTTGAAAAATATAATAATAATGTGATAATTATAATAATACAATCATTTTTAAATGACATGCTGTATATCACAGTATGTCCCCTTTACTCCCATATGCCAAGACTTGTTAAAGAAAGTGAATTTTTCTCCAACTTCACTGAATTCTTCATATCCAATAAAATGAATTAACTTTAAGCTCACAGCCTGATGAAAAGGGGGATGGCTCGGTTTTGTAATGGCCTCCATCCCCAGCTTCATTCCTTGTGCAAGTCATGCTTTCAGTGCTGCATTGGGGAAACCAGACTTACAGACAATTAATTGTGAACCACCCTGTGGGTGCTGGGAATTGAACCAGGGTATTTTTTTTAAAGGAGCAGCCGGTGCTGTTAACCAGTGAGCCATCTCTCCAGCTCCACTTTACTGAAGTTTTGTGTTTTAATATATACAACCCATTTTGAGTTCATGCTGTTCATAGTCCCAGGAGAAATTCTGAAGCAGAACTAAATACTTGTTGCTCTGTTTCTGGATCTTTATTCTTTTCTGTGCATCTTGTCTTTCTGTCTTCTGTCCAGTGGGACTCACAAACAAGAAAAGCATTGAGAGTGGCCGTGGAAAGAGGTGGAAGGAAAATCTCAGTGTATGTCCATCCTGTATTGCTGTAGAAGGAGTGGCGGGCCGCTTTCCGCCGCCCGGCTCGCGGCCAGCTTTACCCAAAATAACAACACACAAATTGTATTTATTTAAACACTGCTTGACCCATTATATCTAGCCTCTTCTTGGCTAACTCTCACATCTTAAATAACCCACTTCCAATAATCTGTATTGCCACTTGACTGTGGCTTACCAGCATGAATTTAACCAGCATCTGTTTCGGAGAGGGGAGCCATGGCATCTTTCTGACTCTGCTTTCTTTCTCCCAGCATTCTGTTTGGTCTACTTCCCTTATCTAAGCTGCTGTCCTACCAAAAGGCCAAGGCAGTTTCTTTATTTTACCAATGAAAGTAACATATAGACAGAAGCCCTCCACTCCACTGTATGTATATACATATATGTGTACACATAAATTCATTTTAAAGACCTTACCTGCATTCCCTCCCCTTTCACCACCTTTTTCTCGCCCTGCCCGCACCCCTCTCCTCTCCTGTTCCCACCCCTCACTATCCTCTTGCCCTACAATATCAAGCAGTGTCAGATGAGATCATTGGCTGCTCTACCCACTGACAGCCTAGAGATTCACTCCACAGCTTCAGGCTCGCAGTGAACAAGTCCATTACTTTCAGGAAGTGGACCAGGCAGCCACCCTGGTCATGACATCAGTTCAGAACTACAATCCTGCTTTGGAGGCAGGTGTCAAGGTCAACACCCTGAGCAGAGAGACCAGCTATCACAAGAGCAGCTGAATAGAAACCCAGAGTCTCAGCCTTGCAGACGTGAGCATGTGGGACCCTCCACAGGGTGATCCTATTGAGCCTCTCCAGCCTTCCCTTGGAAGTCATAAAAGTGGCAGGTGCCGTAGCCTCTCTCAGAACAAGAAGTTCAATGCTACAGTATTGTTATCTGTGATGTTTGGTGCTGACTCTCTTGTGTCTGTCCTCTTTTCTTCATGTATCCCTGGACAGAAGGCCCGGGGCCCAGATTACAAATTCTTCTAGAGAGATAAACTCTGAAGTCCTCTGGCTGTGAGAGGAAGTCTGTTATATGGAGTCTATCACATCACATGAGGCAGAGGGCCATGGTGGGATGGATGTGAATGAGTTGTGCTCACCAGGTGGAATTTGGTTGTGCTGTGGGGCTGCTGTTGGCCTTCAATCAAGGATGAAGATGGGTCATCCCATATCCCCTGGGGCACAGGAGTCTACAATGAGGGCAGGTGATTTCCTGGCATCCAGAGGGTATTTTTGGACACAGAGATATACTAGTGAATAAATGATTGGATGAACAATCAAGAGCGAAGAAAGAGGAGGAGGGATCTGGATGCCCAAAAAAAGTTGTGTTCCGGGCAGGGGACTAAGTGTTGGGAGCTGGGCAAACAGAAGAGCAAGTACAGGTAAACTTTACATCAAAGAGGGTACAAGACAAGACACAGAAGCAGGCTGGGTCACTGACGAAGGAAATTCTCCTAGCACTTAGTGACAGCATGCATGTGCTCCAGGGTCCTCCCTGCAGCCTATCAAGTAAGAACTCTACTCGCCTGCCTCCTCTTAGTCACTTGTCATCCCTGTCCACTTTCCTGGACTCACACTACAGTTTCTACACACACCACACACACCACACAGAGTTCCTCACGGTGGGACAGTTCCTGTCCCACTCAGGCTGGGAGGACCTGTTACCTCTGCAAAGTAAACCCAGGCATCTACTGGAGGAGACAGGCATTGAATAATACTAACAGTACCAAAAATCTTAACCTAAGTCTCAAAAGATACCGGGTAAGAACTACCAGTGTTGGGTGCAGGTGTGGCCTTCAAGGAGATGCATCACTTGGCAGATCTGATCTCTTTCATCTTTTCCCACTTTTCTCAAAGGCCATATGGGTCAATGACAAGGAAATTGCTCTACTTCCAGAGGGAAGATTCTAGTAGCCTAGGAAATAAACTCAACAGAAAGCCACTAAGGCAGTTTCCGGAGGTTCTGGAAGGCAAATGGACACTAACCTAGTGTTTTGCTTTGTTGGAGTGAGGAGAAATGGACCCAGGTTAGAAAAGACAAGTCAGACTCCTGCCAGGTAGTGTTATCTCTTGGGCAGACAAGACTGAAGTGACATGCCTCAGACATGCCATTTTTCCTTTGCAAGAAACTTGGTGATGAGTCCCTGCTGGAAGCATTATAGTTATCAGAGCCAGCATCTCAGCAAGACCTGGCTCATTTCTTGAGGTCATGGGTGACTGCTGAAGCCTGACTGAGGTACCTCTCTCTTAGCAGTAGAGACGAGGACAGATCTACGAAACTTCTCACCCTTCAGAGCAGTAGTAGGTAAGAGAACAGAGGGTTGGGGTGGTGACTGGGTTGGTCTCTGGTTGCCATACTGAGCCCCTTAGGACCAGCCTTGCAGCTTTTTCAAGACTAGTATGGTTGGAGTTCAGCTAGAATGACCGAGAATAGCAAGAGACTTGTCTGCAGAGCTGGCACCCTCTCCAAATTCTTGCTTCCTGCCTCTACCTGCAGCATCACTTACCTCCTTGCTTCAGCCTGCCCGGCTGGGAGCTCTGACTCTCAGCTGCCCCCCTGGATCCTTCCCAAGGTGAATTATTCATGAATCTAACACACATGCTGGTGGAGTTCCCACGAAGGCCTCTAAGGGAACAGCCTATATGTAACCTGAAGCCCTAATACTGGTGTGGAGCTGGGGGGTGGGGGATGTTGGGATAAGGCCTCCAACTTCATTTCCAAGTCAAGCAGAAGGAAAGGCATTTCTCTGGATGGCTGAGGTGGTCAAATTGAATGCAAGTCAAGAGATTTCCCCATCTGCCACCAGGTTCTGAGGATAAACATGACTACTGAGAATTGAGCACTACGACTTAGAATCCCCATCTTGGGCCCTGAAGGCAGGCCAGGAGATGAGAATCTAGGCCTTGGTGAGCACAAGGATCTTCACTCCTCTGTGCCCAGGGTTCCATGACACTGGGGCCGCTGTGAGGATTAAATGCAACAATCCTCTTGCAACAGATGCAGGAGACTAGCCATGCCCCCTTTGGTACATGGCCTTGGAGCTCTCTCCTAAAGAGGCCGAATCTGAGACATATCTGAAGTCTAGCAAGCCTGTGGCTTTAGCCACAAGTAAGAGGCTGTACACATAACATCACTCAGCTTCTGGAGTGTCCTCCAGAAGGGGCTAAAGGAGCAGAACCTGAGGAATAAAATGTCATGTCCCCAGGGAGACTTGGGAGCTTAGCCTAAAGGCCTGGTCTTGGCCCAAGAACCCTCATGTCCTTCTCACACAGGAGAGTTTCTAGAAAAGGCCATGACCCTTCTGAGACATTGAGAGTGTCAGGAGCCTGTGTTCTGAGTCCATGGGAGGCCAGTCCTGACAGTGGGGAACACCCTGCTCTACAAGCCTTCTGAGGTTACTCAGTATGACCTCACAGTCGCTTTTTTAAGGGGTTAATGACCCACTCCAGTTTGCAGGATCCCAGAACTTAGTGTATCCAAGGTACACAGTGAGGGATGAGGTGGTACAGGCAGGCTGGACTTGGTTTAATCGCTCTGGGCAGCTTGTACATCTGGGAAGGTTGTTTATTTATCCTTAGATAATTTTTATGTGCTTTTCCTAAAGTGGCTCCACCTTCTTTTCTGTTTTATTTTGTCCTGTAGGTGAAGGTCTACATATTGACTTGGGGCTTGTGTCCTTGTGTCTAAGCTGTGAAGGAGAAGTAGAATCCGCCTAAAAATCCTGTGTTATCAAGAAGTTATCACATTTGCCATCAGGAGGGCAGTGCTGCTTTCCAGCCTCCTGCATACGTTGAAGTTTTCAGCCATTAGAGTTCAAGAACATCCTTCAAAACATGCATTAGTAGCTAGAAGGCTGAAACAAAGGCACAAGGCATAAATCTTTCAAAACTGTCACCATTAATCTCCTGAGACAAAAGCTCAAGGCACAAAAATCTTCAAAATTGCCCTGTTAGTCTCCAGTAGGTTTTTCTTTTGAAGGTAGATCTCACTGTAATAGGTGGGTTGGTCTCCATCTCTAGTCTCAAGCAATGCTCCCACATCAGTCTCCAGAGAAGAGCTTAGGGCCATAGGCATGTGCTTCTGGGACAATGTCCTGCCTGAGGAGGGCACTAGAAAACATACACAGAGTGTCTGCAGGCTTGCTCAGTTGGTTACAAGATTCCAGCTAGAAACACAACCTATCTCTGTGAATCTTGTTCACTCCCTTAACCACTGTTTCTGGAAGCTCCTTGTAGCTCTTTGAGGCTCCTTGGGCTCCACTCGAGAATAGGGATCATGGTTACAGAGTTCTTTCTCTGGCTGAAACAGCCCAGAGACCAAAGGAGGCTTAGCTCCAGGCCCTCTGGAGACTCATTTCAGGCTCAAAGAAGGTGGGGATATGACTGGTGTTTTCCTGGTCACCTGTGTCTTTAGCACCATCCTATACAGTGGCTTACATAGGAGAGAGGGGCCCAGCAAAGGTGGCCCTCCTGGACCTGGGTCAGAGTCCTGATGTTGGCTCCTAACCATTCAGACAGCTGAGTCCACCCAAATTCCAAGGGTCTGGGAGTAGCTTTCCCTTGAGCTTCAGCCAAGCAGCAGCCTCTTTGAGAAGCACCAACTTGGTGTCCAGTGTCTAATGGCTTTGTGTGGCCACATTCTGAGCATAAGACAATCGACAGCTTCTGTCTCAGTTTCCTTGTATGCAAAACAGAATGAGCAAAGGTCACATCAGCATTTAATATTGCTGGTGTGTTTTGTTTTGCTGAGACAAGCTCTTACTCTGTAGCCCAGGCTGGTCTCTTACACTTGAGGCAATCCTCCTACCTCAGTCTTCTGAATACTAGGACTATAAACATGAACCACTAAGTCTAGATCAGTTTTGTTTAAACCAAAAGGAAGGGTCAGCAAAGAATAGAGTGGACCTCTCCCACTGCCCTGTGCCCCGCACTTCTTTTGTCCCCACCCACCAGGCCAGGCTAAGTGTAGTTTGGCCTGGACCCTGCTCTAGGATCTCTCTGTGTGTCCCAAGCCCTATCTCCCCAACACAGATGGATGTTAGGTCAAATTTAGACTCCTTACACAGCTCAGGGGCCTGGACTCACAGAACCTGAAGAGCCAGTTCCTAGCTCATTTGAAAGGTTAGGAAAGCAGCTTAGGAGGTGCTCTGCTTCCAGAAGAGGCCGGCACACAACTCCTGTACCTTTCTGCATCACAGGTTAAAACCAGAGGCAGCCAGGAAAGGGCTGGACAAATCCTTCCTAGAAGTCTGAGTTCTCAGTTGGAATTCTCTAGGAAGAACAGGGAAAGACAGAGTCCAGCCTTTCCCTAGGAGCACTTGCTTCCTCCTGATATTGTGCTTCTTTTGGAGATTCAAGGCCCTTCCTGACCCAGATATATCTTGCCATCTGCTGCATGAGACCTTCCCCTACATATCCTTCAAAACACACCAGAGCAGCTGAAGAACTCTCTGGAACATGGACCATTCCCTGGGTAATTACCTCAAGATAGTCCATCCTCTGGTCTCAGTATGCACACTTACGTGCACACAGGAACATGCATGGACATATACATACACATGAAAATAATAATGAAGAATAATAATAAAATCAAAAAAATGTTCCTTCAGTAAGGACACTCATCAACAGATAAAGAGGGTGGACGGTGTCCAGGCAAGGTCATTCTAGCTTATTCTCCCTCTGCAAGCGGTGGAGCAATAGGAGAGGGGAGGGGATGTGGGGGAGAAGTCAGTCACAGTGAGTGGAGCCAGAGCCCTGAGTTGAGGAAACTGTAAATTTAGACCGTCCCAGTGTGAGGCTGCCCCAGGGAATCATTCTTTAGGGGACTTCAGAAGTCAAGCTTGAATCAGGATGAGAAGGCTGCCCAGTGGCTCCAGGTCCAGTGGTGTCTACATGTTTCAGACTTTTCTTCTCCCCTATATGATCCTATCCCCAGCTTGTCTCTAATATGTCCCCAGTACCTGGCACCCAGACTGGAACTCCTTGTTACCCAAACCTCTAAGGATGATCAGGGCTTTATAAAAGTTGTAACCTACCTGTGAGTTCCAGCTAGGTGTGTGCTCCCTTTAAGCATCTCCAAAGCCCTGCTCCTTCAGGAGAGTTTTCTCCTTGCCTCCTGTTGCTTTGGTCTGCTCCTAGCATGGTCCCAACACCTCTCTAGGACTGTCCTACTAACAAGACTGTTCCTAGGCTTTTCTCCTCTGCATCGGGGTCTCTGGCATACACACCTGGCTCCCACAGTCTGACCATTTTCCTGGGAGAGGAGACAGCAATGGGGGCAGAGCTGGGCTCCTGCCAGTAAGGCGCCTCTTTCTCTTCACTCACAGGGGACCCCTTCCCTGTGCCGCACCATTAGCCCATGAAAGGTGCAACACAGAGCCTAGGCTTGGCAGGTGTTAACCAGCTTCTCCCTGTCTGCCCATCAGTAATTAGAAGCTGGCAGGTGGGCGGTGAGGCAATGGTTTGGCATTGTTTTCACCAGCATGGATCTACTTTCTCTGGAAGCACAAACCTGTCTGAGCCAGCTGCCATGACTGTGTCCCCAAAGGGGAGGGAAAGAATGTTTGATGCCATCAGTAGAAGACAGGATTATGAGCCCTCAAACCTCATCTTAAGGGCCAAGCTACAACCAGCTCTTGGGGCAGCACTGAGTTTTCTCTGCCCATCAGGACAGGTTTGCTTATTAGATTTTCTGTATGCAATTTGCTGTGTGTCTGCTATGGGTAAGGTGGGCATGGAGTGGGGCATCAGACAGGCAGAGAGTTGTCTTCCTGTGTCTGAGTCCCTAGAACTAGAGCCTAGAGCCTCACACAGTACACAATACATGAGAAGCAAGACAGAGGGGCGCAATAAGTTCCGATAACTTTAAAGCTCATTGCTGCAGCAGAGTGTCTGGGCCTCTATCCCCAAGGTATGCCTTAAATCCTAACACCTAAGGGGCTGGTGTTAGGGGTAGGGCCTTTTCAGAGGCAGAGGGTAGAAGGATGATTGAGTCTTGAGGGAGAGCCTGTAGGAATGGGCCTCATATTCTTGTTGAACCTAGAGAGATGAGAGTTCTCCCTCTACCATGGGATAACAGAAGGTGCCATCTTTGAACTAGAAGCCCTCCCCAGACCCTGAACCTGCCACTGCCTGGATCTCAGACTCCAGCCTCCAGAACCACAGAAGTTTCACCCAGTTTCTGATGGTCACCGAGTTTCCCATGGTCCTCCTCTTCTGTGACCTAAGAGACTCCTGCTGTACGTACAGTCACCCAGAGTCAAGAATGGCTTTTGTTATTGATCAGGGTGAACCAAGGTACTCACCAGAACCTTAACACACACTTACTGCAAGAGCGGAGGAGGGAAAGCCATCCAACTCCACCATCCAATCCAGACGCAAATGAATCATCTTCCTGACTCCTGGATGCTCTGTCCAGGCTCAGCGTGCTCAGAACCCAGAGGCTAAAGCTGCCTCAGTGCCCTAGGTTCAATCCCCAGCACCATCAAAAAACACATAAACAGAGCCAGGGCTATGTTCCGCATGTGGGCACCACCTTTCAACCTGGACCAGGCTCCAGAGCCTAGCAGTGCCCTGTGGAGGGCCAGACACTGGCAGCAAGCAGGTGCCTCGGGTGTGTGGTGAGTCCATGCCTGGCTTTGAGAAAATGGATCTAACATTCAGAAAAGGTCAGAGTTTCTCCAAATATTTCTAAAAATAGCACAGGAGGAGGACAGGATTAAGCTGAGGAGTGCATAAACAATAGCCTTGGCTTTTTTTGTGAGTGGTTACTAACGGACTTTGTGGTCATTTAACAGAGAGGACTCAGGGAACAGTTTGAACCGAATGACCTGGGGGATCAGATGTAGACACAAAATTCAAAAGTTGAAAATATCTCTCTGATCAGTGCCCTCTAGCTCAGTTCTCCTCCCAGTCAACAATACAGGCTTTTACACCTTTTCTAAACTTGCTGGACAGAAAAGGGTGTGGAAGGGAAGGGAGGAGAAAGGAAGTGTGGGAGGTGTCAGATGTGTCTCCCATCCTGGTAAGGGAATGTGCCTGGGTGAAGCAACATTTAGGCTTGTTACTGGATGAGCTGATCCAGGACTGCAAACAGATCCCTTCAGGAAGGGTCAGGCAGCACCTAGGCTGGGGCAGTGCCCCAGCTGAGACCAGGCCATGCTGCTTTATGATCTCTGTCCTGGGGATTCTGTGCTGTGCCAAGCTAACGCCCACTCTCCCTGTGAGAAGCAGATGAGGAAGCGGAGGCTGGATCAATGGAGTCATGTGACAGGCTACACATCCCAAGCTCCCTCCTTGCAGTCACTACACATGTCATAGTACCTGTCTCTGCCCAGGGCACCTCTGAGCACCAGGGTCTGATTAACCCTTCTCTGAGCCCCAGTGACACCCTAAACCTTTCAGACTAGAATTGCAAAGCATCTTTATGCTGAGACAGCCTGCACAAGCCTGTTAGGGCACCAGCCTTGAAAGATGCTGTTTTCAGAATATAAATGAGAAGGAATGCAGGGAGGCAGGTCAGGCCAGCCAGAGCGTGAAGGTCCTATGACCTGAGGCTCAAAGAGAAGACCGCACCTCCCTAGACAAGGACAGGGAGAGTGAGAGCTAAGAAACACTTCGTGTTAGCACTGTGGGGACACATTTGCCAAGAAGAACCACAGGAAACTTATTTGGGATTATAATCACATGACACTTGATCCAATAACAGTGATAATCACTAGATAGATGCCTCTCCACCCAAGATGGTGTCATGTTTTATAAAAATTCCTTGGTAGGTTGAACATAGTGTAGGTAAAAAGTGTGTAACTCACCTGAGCCACCTAACACTGTGGCTCAGCCACACAGCACTGCACAGCTTTTCCTCATGATCTGGGACTGACTGGGGCTGCAGTTGCTACCACTGCCCCATGACTCCAGCAAACTGGGCACCATCTATGGCTAGCCCAGGGAAACTGCAGAGGCAGAGTGCTAAGCTCAGGTTCTACCAACTGTGTATTGCTTTTTATCATGTGAGCTTAGGGAATCCCCCTTTGAGCCATCCTAGACCAGGCTACTTCTATACTCAGGACCCCAGTATGTGTCCCTGAAGGGTCATGTTGGAGAGAGATGGGAGACCTGCAGTGGTTGTCAAAGTACCACTTGAGTTCCCAGGACTCAGTAAGGTCACCAGACCTGATGGGCCAGCCTGGGCTTTACAACTGATTTTCTGGATTCGCTGTTCATGGACCTCCTCTGCCTCTGCCAAGAATATTCCACCTGACCCTCATCTAGAGTCCTCTCCCAGTGTCTTTGCCAGTCTCTAGATCTTCAGTATTTATCTCATGGAGTTTGGTCAGAACCTCAGCAGGAGTCATGTGTCACAAAAGCTTTTACTGCTTGGCTGGAGCCCCTGGGAAGCTGTCTTCAATGTGTAGACAATGGTTGTCCACGCACCACATGAGGAAGTGTCTAAGACCCAGCAGCTCTTTAACATTGCAAAAAAATAAAAGTTCACATTGAAGACCACACAATCAAGTTGCCAAAACAATCGGCGGGCGGGGGGGACCTCATATTTTAAGATTACAGCTTTGTGTTGAGTCATGTTTGTAGTTATCCTGGATCACATGAGTCCACATACAGCCCACAGGGCACAGGAGAGGCATATTTGCTAGGATCTTTGAGAGCAGGTGGCACAGCGGTGAAGCACAGGTACTCTGAAGTGGGGATGCTTGGTGCCCTGATCTGATTTCTGTTGCTGTGGTGAACACCATCCATGATCAAAAGCTACTTGGGGAGTATGGTGGTGTGAAAAAGAAGTCCCCATAAATTTTGGACATTTGCATACATGGTTCCCAGTTGTTGGTGTTTTGAGGGAGGTTTGGGAAATATGGCCTTGCTGGAGGAAGTGTGCCCCTCGGGGCAAGCTTTGTGCCTTTTCTAGGGCACTCTCAGATTCCTGTTTGAGGTTCAAGATGTGAGTGATCAGCTGTTCCTGCCACCATGCATCTGCTTGGTTATTACTGACCCTAACCCTCTGGAATCTTAAGACCCAAATAAACCTTTCTTTCTGTAAGTTGCCTTGGTCATGGTGTTCTATCGAAGCAACAGAAAAGTAACCCAAAGTAGCTAAGGGTCTATTTCTGCTCACAGTTTATGGCACATCATTTAGGGAAGCCAAGGCAAGAACCGAAGCAGAACCACAGAGGAACATGGCTTACTGGCTAACTTTCCATGCCTGCTCAGCCTGCTTTCTTATGTCTTGGTTCATTCAGACCTGGAAGATGCCAACATACATGAAGAGGGCACCCCCAACCCCCCCACACACACGTGTTGCCATGTGGATGCCTGTTAAACTCTGAGGCTACAGATCACCTCACTCTTTTGTTTTTCCTGCTTGAAATGCTCTATCTGATGTTATAGTGGGGCTGACCTCTTGTCCCCTGGCCTCTGATAACACGCCAAGGTATTTCAAGGTATTTTGAATGTGGAAGGGTCATGGTGAGTTCAGCTCATTCCTGCAACCCTGCTTGCCACTCTCTTTCCTTTTCATGATTTCTTTCTTTCTTCTTTTCTTTCTCTTTCTTTTATCTTATCTTCTCTCCTCTCCTTCTTTCTTTCCTTCCTTTTCTTTCTTTCTTTTTCTATGTGTGTGTGTGTGTGTGTGTGTGTGTGTGTGTGTGTGTCCCCTGCAGTTACAACTCAGAGGGCTGCTAAGGAACCTAAGTGAGAGCACAGGGTTGAGCTTCATGGAGAGGGTTGGAGCTCTTAAGGTACTACAACTTGGGTCACAGGTCTAGCACAGGAAGCTTAGATTGTTTTGCTTTGTGACAAAGAACTACATAGCCCAGGCTGGCCTCAAATTCCACTATTCAATCAAAGACGACTTTGAACAACTTTTTCTTCTCTCTCTCTCTCTCTCTGTCTCTTTCTCTCTCTCTCTCTCTCTCTCTCTCTCTCTCTCTCTCTCTCTCTCTCTCAAGCAGGGTCTCACTAGATGCTGGGATTAAGACCATGAACAGCATTCCCAGGAAGTGCCACACCCATAATCCTTTCTGAGAGGAGAGTGCTTGCCCATTATGCTTGATTCTTTGGGTTTGATCCCCAGCACCTAATAGACCATGAGCACTCAGGAGGCAGAGGCAAGAAGATTAGAAGTTTAAAGTTGACTGGGCTTGGTGGTGCACAGTTTCAATCCTCTCCTGTGACGGGTAAAGACTGCCCATCACTGACCCTTGTGGAGACAAACGTCCTTGCTTATTCTCACCCTGCTTCTGTCTCACTTAGGGTCAACCAGAGAAGGCCACACCTACTTCTAGGGACCCTTCCTCCCTCCCCAGGGTGACAATCTTCACCAAGACACACCTGGTGCCTTCTGTCCATGACAAAATTTTCCCCTTACCTACAAAGACAAGCAAAGGACCCGATTGCATTGCTCTAGCGAAGAAAATAACCTTGTTTTTCTCATTTAGAGGACCTTAACCTATTCCACATGCAGATAGGATGCTGTTCTGTGCATTACAGGCTCTTCCTGATAGGACTGCCCTGCTTGTGGGCTATGGAACTGATCGGTTAGGTTTCCCTCCTCCCTCTCCCTCTAGCCTCACATGGGAAAAAATAACATAGAGAAGAGGCAGATGCACTTGGGAGCTAGAAGCAGCAACAGCTTGGCAGTGAGGTAGAGTTGCTTTCACAAACTGGGACACTGGATTCAGACTTAAGTCCACAGTCTCTTCCAGGGGCTCCCCTCATTATCAAAATGGATTTGGTGTTTGTACCACCTCACAGGAGCCACATGGGTCTTGAAGAACAATGCAGGTGGTCACTGCTCACTGCACTGAGTTCTGGGGGAAGTCTTTCACCCATGGCCTAACAGGCAAAGCCACAGCTCCAGGCGAGGGCTGAGTCTGGGAAAGTCATTTTGAAAGTGGCTCCCAAAGCACAGTGGGTGCAGGTGAGGGAAGATCAATAGCATTCATCTGCCCACATCAGGGAAAGAAGGCAGGGCAGATAGGCTGTGGCTGCAGGGAAGAGATAAGGGGCGGCAGGAATTGATAGCAGAATGGAGGCTGCAGGTAGCAGAGAAGTACTGTGTCTTTGCAGCATGGCCCAGGGAGTCTGAGGTTCAGATTTGTTTGCACCAATGGCCAGGCTGCATACAAAACTGTGATTGATGCTCTGCCTCCCTCTGAAGACTCAGGCAAGCGTGGAGTCGCAAATGGGGTGAAAAGTCTTGTCGAAAGGAAGAAAAGGGTGGGTCCTTTTCTTCCCAAGCAGTGAGTACGGCTGCCTGAGGAAGGAGGGAGCAGCAGGTTTCCCTGCCGGCTGTGGCCCAGCATTCTGGAAGGGTGTGAGATGGTAGCAAAGCTGGAGCAAGGGGGATTCTCAGAAACTACTGTGTGTGAGAAGGGCCAAGATTAAGAGAAAGGTTTACTGGGAAACTTTCAGAAAATGTAGGTAGGAAAACAGGAATGGAGAGAGGGCATGTCAGGGAAGGCTAAAGTGTGAAGGACTTTTCCAGAAGTTTGGTGCCAAGGGAAGAAGACACAACAAGGAGGCCTCAGGATTGACTGAAGAGGGGAGTTCCACCTGCCACCACACCACCTGAACATACCCCATCTCATCTGAAAAGAGGGGGTTCTTCAGGGCAGGAAGTTCTGAACAGCTGTGTGAGGATTAGATGGTCACTAAGCTGGCAGTTTGTTATTATTGCTTAAAAATTTCCTTATATTTATTTTTTATATGTGTACTTGTGTAGGTTCATAAATAACACAGTGCACATGTGAAAGTCAGAGAACACTTTTCAAAAATAAGTTCTCTCTGTCCATCATGTGGGCTCCAAGGGTTGCACTTGGGTTGTCAAGCTTGTTGGCAAGCAAATTACCTGGTAGGCTCAGGATGGTATTTGGAGCCGTGTCTTTGACCAGATTATTTTTCCCTTTGGAAGTGTGATTTTTTTTTTGTGACATTGTTTAGAAAGTTCAATGGTTCCTCAAGACTGCAGCATTATGCATGGGCACTCCACTCCCTTCCCACCTCTGGCTCCCTTTTGTGGAGTCACCTGCTATCGACCCTCCCAGCTACTCCTTGATTTTTTGTTTCCACATTGCTAACTATTAGTAATAATATTATTATTTCTTGTTGTTTTTTAATTTTTCCGTCATATATATCATATAGATCTCCATATACCCTCACTACATAATACCCTACTCATTATCACGACAATTATCACAACCTGTGACCAAATTCATGTTTACTTCTAGTGTCATTATGACCCATAAATGTTGTCTCAACTAAGACACTTAGGATGCTATGGTTATTTTGTTTGTGCAACATTTTGTTTTTCCTGGAGTTGGCTATTGCTTTTTTTTTTATTGTTGCTGTTACTTAATTAAGTACTTTCTGATAATTGTTCTTCAATAATTAAAACTCTGTCAAACTTCTAGTTTTAGTTTGCTTTATGTTGTTACGGTAAAACATTCTGACCAACGCCATCCTGACGGAGGATAGGAGCTGTCTGGCTTACAGGCTACAGCCCATCGTTACCGGAAGCCAACACAGGAACTCCTAGGGAGAAGGGAATGACTTCCTTCCAGGAGTTTCGGGGTACAGCATTCTAGAAAAGGCAAAAGTGTAAAGATGGAAAGGAGTTTGGGGAAGGAGGGTGATGTGGACAGCCAAGGGAAGTGAGGGCAGTTTGGGGTTCACTGTGCATCCTGTGTATGCACTATGGTGGTGGCTGCCCAAGTAAGTGATGAGTTCACAGTGTACCCCATTCTATCTCAGAAAGCTTCCCCTTTTAAACTTATAATATTATTATTGTGGCTGCTTCTGTGATGGGAATGCAGCCTAGGAAATCTAGGATCTTGTACAGGCAAATACTCTACCACTGAGCCACATCCCAGTACAAGGAACCTGACTTTTAAAATAAAGGTTGCAGTCCAATGAGCCCGGGGAATGCTGAACCCCATGGCCCTGTTTTCAGAGTCCCTGAGGGTTAAGCTTAATCAGGGACCTTAATCAGGACTGAGAAGTCCTACTGTTCACTTATTCAATATAATTCTTTCTCTAAAGCTTCCCAAGAAACAGGCTTTGACAGCTATCTGGAGGGGCTATCTTGAACCCCTCTGCACCGTCTGATCTTGAGGCTGTTTGGCCAATGGCCTCTCTGAGGGCTCAGGCGTAGTTTATTTGATTCTGCCCGAGGTTTCTCTGAGGAGAGAGCGGTCTCTTTTCCCTTTGCACACATTGACTACAGTACTTTATGATCCCAGAAAGGTGACTCCCACAGGTAACTTCAGCCTGACCGAAGTCCAAGGACCCTGGGGGCCTGAGAGCAGCTGGAAGGCTAAAGCCCTGATGGCCCCAGTCACCTTCAAAGAGGTTGGTGCTGGGCAATGTGTCCTGGTGGGTTGAGTATGATGCCCATTTCCCCTTGAATTGTACAAGACCCCTCTAGGTCACTGTGATGCTCCTTCCACATGACTTGGGGCCGGGGCCCATACCAGGCAGTACAGAACCATCCTTGTACAGGGTTTGTCCTTGCAGTCAGACAGGGTAGGTATTTATATCAGTATATTCAGTTGCTGCCAAGCCCAGCTCTGTGGATGATGGCCCCCAGGAGAACCATACCTGGAACTCAAGCTGGGAAGAAAGGAGGCCACTGTACAGGGCTGGCATCTCTTGCTCTGCCAGACTGGAATCTCAGGGCCCCACCTCCGCCTCACCTTATACCCAGGCTGCCAGCCTCCTGACAACCAATCAGCTGCTAAAAATAGCCCTAACTTGCAGCCAAAGTCTGATGTCATTCTTTCCGGGCACTAGCCCAGTGACAATGGAGTCTTTTATGGCTCCCACTGCCTCCTGAAGCAGAAGTAGCCAGCAAAGCTTTGCAAACTCAATTATAGATCCTAGGAAATCTGAAAATTGGTGGACACTGGGAACTTTCTGGGCTCCACACATTTTCTGAGGGTAGGTGCAATGGAACCATGGTAGCAGTATACTCTGAAGAGAAACTGACCCAAGGGCTTTCAGATCCCAAGACAATGAGATCCATGGCCCCTACAACAGAGCAATTCAGAGGCATTAGTGTTGATAAAAAGAAGTCCATAGATATGGGTTGGGGATGTAGGTCAGTTGGTAGAGTGCTTTCTTATCATGCATGATACCCTGGGTTTAGTCCCTAGCACCACACAAACCATGTGTAGTAGTGCATATCTTAATCCTAGCACTAGAGTCGTGGAGACCATTGGAGGATCAGGAGTTCAAGGTCATCCTCTGCTACATAGTAAGTTCAAGACCAGCCTGGGCTATATGGAATCCTATCTTTTAAAAAAAATCTATAAATATGGCCTACCACATATTCTTGTTGTTTTGGGTGTTTGGGGTCGTTCTACATAGACCTGGCTGTCCTGGAACTCACTATGTAGACTTCAAGCTCACAGAGATCTACCTGTCCCTACCTCCATAGTTGTGGGAATTAAAGGTGTAGACCAGCAAGCATCGCCCACCCTGTATTCTTCATTTTGCAAAAGAAGCCATAAGCGAGCTCACATTTTACTCAAAATGGAAACATCACTTAAGTTTCCACCACTGTCTGGCCACTTCATACAGGGGACAGGTAGGTACGTGGTACAATATGGCCCCTTGCTCTGAAGAGAACTTGAAATGATTTTTTTCCCCATTTATTAGGACCTTTACTCCCTGTTTTAGTCTATTAGGGCAGTACTGACATACTGTTATGGGCTGGGTTTTCTAAACAACAGAGTGGCCCTGTGACCGTCCCAGAAATTGGACTTCTGAGATCAGGTGTCTCCTGAGGTTTGGCAGTGGTAGGGAGAATAAAGGAGGGAGGAAAGAGAGGAGGGAGGAGGAAGGAGGGAAACTGTTTCCAGATAACTGGATTAGCATGGCAGCAAGCTCAGGTCAAGAGCTCTTTAAAGTAGCAATGGAGCTACAAGATAGAGAGGCCGTCTTTCTATGGATTTCTGAACAGCTCCTCCTTCTAACCTCAATCCAGCTGTCTATTTTGGCAAAGATCTAAGTCATGAGCAGGCCCTTGACCCTGGAGTGGTCATAGTGAAACCTTTGAAGGCATGGTAGAGATGTGCCTCTTGGCAGGAGAAACCGAACTTGCCTTGCCAGCATCCAAGGAGCTGGTTCTGCACCATCAGGAACCTCTGAACAGACTGTGGTATCCAACCCAGTCCCATGAGAGTTTTTTAGTTTGCTTCTGACCCCAGAGAGCCACGAGGTGAGCTCCTGTGAGGGCTTGAAGTCTCTAAACGACTTTCTGTTTGCTCAGCCTTTAAAACCTTTCAGAACAGCAAGGCGTCAGCCATCCTGATAGCCACTAACTCAAACCAAGTGCCTGTCTAGCACTATCTAGATGACAGGGTTGTGGGTTTGCTGCACATACTTGAAAAATCTTGCCTTTACCCAAGTAGAAAGGGCCACTACCCAATACAGGTGTGTAATAACTTTTAGGATGCTGGAGAACCTGAGGACCTAGAAGGAGACATTTTTTTCTTTTTGGGGTTATTGTCTGTCCCTCACTGTACTGCGTTGTTGGATTAATCAGCCAGGGTCCTGCCCTGTTGGAAGGAAACTCCCACCCAACGGGACAGTTCAGTGCTTTCTTAAGGATTCTCTTGCATATCAATTTGGAATTTATGCCAGGCTGGGCCAAGGGAGAGCAATTCCATTGATCCCAGAGTTGGTTTCTCTAGAGTCCACCACTCACTCACCTGGGGATGCTTTATCATCAGAGCAAGAAACCTACAGACTGTTTCCAGGACATTCGCCTGGGAAATTGGCATTGTTTGTTTTGAGACAAGGCCTAGGTAGCACAGGCTAATCTTGAGCTCGCTACGTAGCCAAGGATGACTTTGAAGTTCTGATACTCTTTCTTTAGGCGCCAGAATTACAGGCCCGCTCTATCACATTCACTTAGGCGGGGCTAGAGATGGAACCCAGAACGTGGTACATATTAATTAGATAAGCACTCTACCACCTGAGCCACATTACAACCCTCCTGGAAGTTCTAATTATTTGCATTTTTAGGCAGAAGAAATGTTGGTTTTCCCTGGGAAACCTCTGACAAGAGAAGCCTAACATCCCTGCCACATACTCCGTCGGTCACGTAAGTGAGCTCATCTAGCACGCATGAAGACCTGGATCTGACCTCCGGTGTCACGTAAACCCAGTGTGGTGCCATCCTGCTCACAGGAAGGGGGCCAGAAAACCAGCCCTTGTGCTTTGTGCTCTGCACTTAGTCAGCGAGTAGACTTTGGCTTAGAGACCTTGGCCTGACACCTTCACTTCATAACACTGTACATGAAAACTCTGCCCCTTGAGATTTCCACACCTCCCAGTTCCCACAAGGCCTAATCTTCTGTTTGTGAAATGACTCCCAGTTTCCATGGAGACCAGACACCTACAGTAGAGGTAAATTGTCAGGTGGGTCCAGGGCCCAACCCTGGGGCAGGGAGTGGAGAGAGCAGATTGGGCCCTTCCTAATAGCCTAATTATTATCGTTCTCACACAATGGTTTACTTATTAATTATTCCCTAAGGACAGGAGACAGACCTGCCCCAGGTCACCTTCCTTGTCTTTACAAGCCTTGCCTTTCCCACCCCTGCACGTGTCTCAGCTCTTAGGAACCTTCAGGCTACTGCCAAGCTGTCCCCAGGGCAGAGGCAGGGCTCTTACTCGGCAAGCCCAGGACTGGCAAGGCAGAGCTCATGGGGAAATGGTCTCAGCCTCTGAAAAGATCAGACCTGGGCAGAAGTTCTAAATGGAACCTGTAGGTTCTAGTTAACACATCAGGCAGCAAGACAGGCAGAAGCGCTCGTGAAGCACCTACTACATACACTGTAAATGAAAACTCTCTTTATTAGCATTCTTGCATTAGCCACACCTGATACCCAGCTTCTCTGAAAATGGAAAAGATGCCGACGTCTTTGGAGGGGCCATTATTCTGTCTATCTCAGCAAACTCTGCCTGAGAATAGAGTACAAACTTGGCTCAACCGACTATCCAGAAAACGTAACAGGGGTAGCTGCCCTGGAAGCCTAGACAGACCACTTCCACACTAACACAGATAACAACATGGTTCAGCTGAAACAAGATGGAAGGTTGTTCTCAACCATCTGGGTGCCCAAGCACACCTGTGCCCCCGTCACCCACTGCCAGGATTTGCACTGGGCAGGGAGAAGGATTAGAGGAAGCTTATCTGGAGCTGATAGAACCTTGCAATGGGAGAACATATAGTGATGTGTTCAAGGAGATTGTGGCTGGGAAGTTTGCAAAGACTGAATGAAGCAGGTGCACAAGCAGCCTCCATGAGAGGATCCACCTCAGCCACAGGGTCAGTCAGAAGGTAGACAGTCAGTTGCCAGGTGTATGTCCTTCTAGACTGTTTTCTGCGGGAGTTACGGTGACCCGGGAACAAGACTGGTACTCCTAGTCGTGAGTTGTTCTTGGTATCAGGCACATGTATCTGAGACCCTCTTCTTCACACTCCCCTTTGGCTACTTATCCATTTGGTTGAGGCTTGACAAACTGACACCATAAGTCTATTTTCTTAAAAACCAAACAAACAAACAAAACGACCTTTAGGCATTTGTGAAAGATGTGTGTGTGTGTGTGTGTGTGTGTGTGTGTGTGTGTGTGCATTCCTGAGTGTGAGCACAGGCATGTATGTGCCATGACACATGTGTGGCAGTCAGAGGACGGCCTTGGGTTAGTCCCACCTTCCACCTTGTTTGAGACAGAGTCTCCTCCGACTGTTTACCAACTTCTCCATATACCCCAGGCTATCTGGCCTTCGAGATTCCAGGGATTCTCCTGTCTTCAGGCCCCATCTCACCACAAGAATACTAGGATTTCAGATGCTCTTCCACACCTGGCTTTACATAGGTTCTGGGGATCCAAATTCAGGTCCTTACACCTGCTTGGCAAGCAGTTTACCCACTCGGCCATCTCCAGCTATTGTGACTGCCTTTTGCCCCTGTTCACCTTGCAGCCTGAACTCTGCTGAAGATTTGTCTTCCTTCTCCTCGTGGAAAGAGATCCCGCCCTGCATCAGGCTCAGCCCCTGCTATGATCGCCTCTTTCTCTTTCACCAATCTGGATGGAGATCTTTTCAACACTGTGGGTAAACCCAGGCCCTCCAGTTAACCAGGACTCCCTGTATCTGGGGAAAAGAAGCATCTTGAGTTCTGTCACATTGCCTAACTCACACATTAACCAAATTCCACTCCCTTCCTAGAGAAAGACTGACCCTTGTCACGTAGCCTAAGTCAAGTATGACCCCCTGCTCTGCCTTGGTCACGTAACACAGGTCACATATTAACTCACCACGCTTCTTCTAGAAGCAAGACCTCCTTTTACCTCAGAAACTTTTAAAAGATACTTTGTTGTGTCATGAGGTGCTGAAACACTCCTCAGACCCCTTATTACAAAGCTAATGTCATTAATGAAGCTCTTGTCTGAAGGACTTTCAACTTGGTTTCTCTCTGTAGAGCCTCCTCTCCTTTCGTTCCCTAAAGTCTAACAGGTACAGCCTGTGGAGGTGGCTCTTGTTTGACTGTCTGGGAGAAGGTTGCGTGTGCTACGGGGCCAGAAATCTCAAGGGCATCTCAGAAATCTTTGGGCTGCACCTTCACTGGGCCTTGTTTCACAGATCCCAGAGTATGGACCTCAGGCAAGCCTGGCTCCCAGGCTGGACACACAGAAGGAAGAGAGACAGCATCCACTCTGCCTTGTCCAGCCGCCAACCTCAGTACAGAAAGACCAGGATGAGATTTAGACTCCAGATAGATCCAGTTCACTCTTGACTTTGGGAAGATGGGTTCAGGAACAGAAAGAAACATGTAAAACACTCTCCACATACCTTCTGTTTCTCAATGAGTTAGACCAACCCATGTGGACTGGATGCCTGAACCTTAACCCGGTCTTTACTGTCCAGGTCCTGCTCTCAGCCCCGCACTTCTTTCTTCTTCCTCCTTTTCCCCAACACCCCCAATTCTCTAGCCTGTTGTATAGCTCTACCTGGAAAGTTCCCAAGAGAAACAAGACCTTCCCCTGATGAGAGGTGTCAACCATGATGGGACTGTCTTTGGCGGTTTGGGCGATGCCTCCTGGGGTCAGTCCCACTGGTAGCTTCCGCCATGTGTTTCAGGGTATTGTCTCCTGCACCGCAGGCCAGTGTGTTAAAATCTGCATGTGGGCTCAGAGGCTTCCTGGAGAAGCTGACAGTGGCCTAGAGGCAGAGGCAGTAGAAGAGGCAAGGAGTGAGTAAAACCTAGGAACAGAAGGATAGGTAGGCTGAGGTGTCAGACAGCCAGGCCCCTGGATGAGGTCTTGACTGCTGACAGCGCCTGGGGCCTGGGAGCCTGGGGGCCACTTAGAGCCCATGTTTACCATAGAGAAAAGCAAAGAGGGCCAGATACAGGATCCCAGAGACTCTCACCTATAGAGCATCCCTCAAGATGAGGGAAGCAGGGTCAGGTGCTGGGTTTGGAAGAGCTAGAGAGAGAATCCAGGACTTGGTTAGATCTGGAGAGGCTGAGAGGTCGAGGGAAGGGCAGCTGCCCTATCCCCACTCAGATTTATGACAGAGGAAGGGCTGGTAAAATCTGCTAGAGGTGTCAAAGAACAGAGTCCTGCCCATTCTGCTGCTTGATTTAGGGATCCTGAGAGGCCTCTGAGTACCTAGTGTGCACGTGGCCTCTGCTCTGCACTTTACCCTCTTGAAAGAGGGGTCTCTGAGTAAGAACAACAGTAAATCACTCACTGGATTTTCTTTCTTTTTAAAATTACATCTATCTATCTATCTATCTATCTATCTATCTATCTATCTATCCATCTATCATCTATCTACCATCTATCTATCATCTATCTATCTATTTGTGGCACACACAAAATAATTAAATGTAAAAATAACATTGAAAGTGACCCCCACACATCATCTCTTTCCTCTAACAGGGTGAACTCAAATTAGGACCCAAAGTCCATCAGAGCCCTTTGCACTGTGTAACACAAGAAGGGGATTCGGGTCTGGGGAACCAGGCAAGCAGCCAGTCTACTCTGAGGATCATAAATTCAGCTTTGTCCTGGGGCTGGGGAATGGCATCCCTACATCCGGCTTTGCTTAACCTTGAGGGTGGCAAAGCCTGCCAGAGCCTGAGGACCAGGCTCAGCTGGTTCAGGTGCCAAAATACCTCCCTCTGCTTCCCAGAACCAAGATGCTTGGCTCCCTGTGGGGCTGCTCAGCACTCAGACCCTCCTCTTCACTGTTGCAGGTGGCTCCACTACCTACATTCTGCAAATTCTCTGGGACCCAGAGAAGCAGCAACTTCCTTCCTGCATCCCTGCATCCCTGCCTCCAAGCTCCCTCTGCTTCAAAGGAAAATCCCAGTCCTTACCAAAGGCTGACACTAACCTCACAAATTAATCCAGATTAATAGGAGGAGGCTGGTGATCCCTCAGGCCAGAAGACACACCCTGCACCAGTGGCTTACCAAGAAGAGCGGCCCCTGTGCCAGATGTTTGTCTTCACATTAGCCATCCAACCTCACCTGATCCTACCACACCCTCTGTGGTCAGCACTAGCCAGACACCAAGCTTGTGGGATCCACACCACACTGAACTGAGCAGTGGGGCTGCATACACTGGATGCCTGCCCCAGACTCCTGGCATTGCCTGACACAGGCTGCTTCATGACCTCGGCCACCTGTCCCCGGGTTCATTGAGGAACTGTAAGCTCCTGCAAGCTGGGAAGGGTCACCACACAACACCCCTTAGCTGGCTCACCTGTGGTTGCTATGACAACTTGAAGCAGGCAATTTGACATTTTGTGGGAACCTCCTGCATGCTCCCAAATGCAGCTAGCTTTGCTACTGCCTCTGAAAGGCAAGTAAGGACTTCCCCACTAACAGTTACAGTGTCTGTGGGCACAAAATCGGAGACACTTCTTTGTGGAGAACTCCAAGTTCAGGAACATTTAAAAATAAAATTGTATGGTCAAGAAAAGCTAGAAGTTAAAAGAACTGCTGGATAAGACATAGGAGCTTTGCTGATCCTGAAGATCAAGAAAAAGAGGTAATCCGGAATCAGGCATTGGGATGCAGGCCTGAAATCCCAGAATTCAGGAGTTGGAGGCAAAAGATCGGGCCCTATTCAGCCTGGGTTAAATGAACCTGGTCTACAGAGCAAGTTCCAGGACAACCAGGGCTACACAGCAAAACCTTGTCTCAGAAAACCCAACCAAAGCAACAACAACAATAAAATATGGGCCTGGGCCTTGCATGGTGGCAGATTAGGCAGATTAGGTAGGTGAATTGGTCACAAGTTTGAGGGCAGCCTAGGGTACATAGCAAATCCCAAGCCAGACTGGGCTGTAGAGTGAGACCTTGTCTCAAAATTAAATTATATTAAAATATAATAAGATATGTGGTGGATAACTCATTCAGTATTTGTGATATGTGCTAAAAACTGATTCAATATGTATCTGAAATTCACGGGCCATCTTGGATTCTATTTACTCTGCAAGTTTAAATGAAAGTTCAGCCCAACCATGCTCAAAATACAACCCGCCTCTGTTGCAGCCCTGGTCTCATTCTCTGCGTGAGAAGCTAGAGGAAGCTTCATCTCTCTCCCATATACAATTTCTCCCCACACTCCTGCAGAGAAGTTACAGTTTGGGAATTATTTTTGTTGTTATATGTTTGCTTGTTTGTTTGTTTGGAGACAGATTTCCTAGGTAGTCCTGGCTGGCCTAGAACTTATTATGTAGACCAGGCTAGACGTACACTTGCAGTGATCTGCTTGGCTTCTTCCTCCTGAGTGCTACAATTAAGCTATGCATTACCATGCCTAGCCAGTTAGTTCTTTGTTTGTTTGTTTTTCAAACAGGGTTTCTCTGTGTACCTCTGGCTGTCCTGGAACTTGTAGACCAGGCTGGTCTCCAACTCAGGGATCCACCTGCCTCTGCCTCCTGAGTGCTGGGATTAAAGGCATGGGCCACCACTGCCCAGCTCAGTCAGTTCTTCTTGAAGGTATCAGAAATAAGATAGAAACAGGATAAATTCAGGGTTTCCCTCATAGCCTTTTGCTTCTGGGAAGGGTGTGGCAGAAGTAGGGCATCCTGTGGAGAATTCTGTACACTCTGGCAGGGGCTACTCAGCCTGGTGTTTTGCATGTAGATGGCTGGTTACACTGGCTAGTAATCAGGTGGGGTCATCCTGCACTTTCCCTGGCTGAACCTGCTACGCAGCTTTCTCAACCTGGTGATGCATGGCTACGGTCCCACCACAGGGTATAAGATGCATGGACACCTGTTCTCAGATGTACTCAGAGAGCCAACAACAGATAGTACGGCTCTGTGAGGTCCCAGGAGATGTTCTTTAGTAGAAGCAGACTCAGAGATGGTAGGAAGAACGAAGAGTGAAAGGCCTGATCTAGAAGGAGCTGGGAGCAGCAAATTCAGGTAGAACAAGACCCTGGAGAGTCCAAAAAGACCCAGGTTTTCTAGCCAGGAGCTGGAGGTTTAGTGCTATGGTCAGAGGCAAGGAAGCTTAAGCAGGACTGGGAAGATGGGGTGAGACAATTTTGACATTCACAGCTGACAGTGACTTAGGACCTTGAGCACCTGGCCTGCAGACACAAAGTGCCCCCCACAGACCCAGATTCAGATCCAGTCCCTCCCACACCAAGTCCTTGGCAATAGCTCTGCATCCAAGAGCTGAAAGAAGCAAAGGCCTCTAGATCTGCTCACACTTGACCCTGGTTGAAGCATGGTTTATGAACCCTTCAAAGGATTCTGGACCCTCCGTGCTCTTTGGGAACATGTGTGCATCCCCTCTGAGAAGCCACTCACTCTGGCTGTCATCCTTATTCCCCTTGCCAGTTTCCCCTGGCCAGATGGTGGGAGGTTGCAGCCCTCCTCTGTCTCCAAGACAAAGGACAGTCTACTTCACGGACAATGGGATGGATCCACCCAGAACACAAGGCCCCACCCAGTGCAGATTGGCAGGTAATGATTTCCGGTGGCAGGTCCCAACAAGCTGCTCTTGGCTTTGAGAAATGAAGGAAAAATGTTCCCTGGTGAGTAAAAGTGGCTCTTGGTGGCTCGGCGGCCTATGAGGACTGCACAGCCCCTGCACTAGCTCCCTTGCCTCCTGCGTATGGCCCAGCCCTATGTGGGGCCACTGAGACTCTTGCATCCTGAGAAGTGTGTCACAGCCGGTCCCTCAGGACTCCTCTGTATGCTAAGTAGTGTCCACAATGCTTGCACAGCTCAAAGTGAGGAAAAGGGGCTATGGCTCTGCCACCTCCTTGTGTTTGTGAGTTTTGTCAACTTAACGCAACTTTCTCACTTGAGGGAAACTCAACTGAGAAAATGACCTCTAGGCAAGTCTACGGGGGAGTTTTCTCGATTGATGATTCTTACAGAAGGTCCCAGTGCCCAGAAGAGTGGTGTTATCCCTGGGGCATGTGGTCCTGAGCTGTATAAGAAAGCAAATTGAGCAATTCAGTAAGCAATGTTCCTGTTTGGTCTCTGCTTCAGTACCTGCCTTGAGTTCCTAGCTTGTTTTCTCCTGGTGATGAACTGCGATCCGTAAGCCAAATAAACTCCTTAAATTCATTTTGATCCTGTTGTTTATCACAGCAACAAAGCACAAACTAGGATGCCCTGTCATGCTGTCATGGTCTACCCCCTCTCCCTCACTTTTCGGCATCTATCTTGACCAAGCGCACTCTGGCAGGACAACAGGGTTAGGCCTGACCCCCTCCTCTCTGCCCTTTCTACTGCAGAGGCATCCTGGTGCTAGAGGTGCATGGAGAGAGACAGAAGATGAGTTCATTTGTCATTCTAAGTTGGGCAACACCAACCAGGCCAGCCACACATAGTGTTGCTGAAAGCAGGCCTCAGTCACCTTCCAGAACAGCACATTCGCCCACACATGAGGCAGCTGCAGGGCACCCGGCTAGGGCCTGGAAGCAAGATCAGGGTGGGAACCACCCAGGGTCAGAGGCCTCCACATCCTCTAGAGGCTAAATGGGAGGCTGGGTGGAGGGAGCCAAGCAGGAGAAACAAGCTCCTCATAGTTGTTCTGCCCAGTTACTCAGACGAGGAAACAGAGGAAACATGGAATGTTCTCACTGGGGCCCAAAGCAGTGGGCAGGGAAGATCTCAGAGCACTGTCTCTCCATCCCTGGTACCTCTAAGAGTTGGCTGCAAGGGGGGGGGGGGGGGGAGCCGGTATGAAGTACTGAGAAAACCAATTGGTGAGTGCTAAATCCAGGGCAGCTTTGCCCGCCCACCAGGTTCCTTGTATCACCTCTGTATCTACCCCCCTCTGCCTCAGGAGGCTGTCAAGCCTCCAGGGCCACTCACTGGCCCCTGGGGAGTGAAAACATGGTGTTGCAGAAGCCGACCTTAAAACTCCAGGCCACTACCATGAGACGGGAAAGCTCTTGTCAGTTCCAAGGAAGGCCCATCAGAGTCAGACTCTGTACTCCTGTGCTGAGCCACCCAAGACCCTCCTGCCTGCGCACAAGCACAGGCAGTATCTTCAGCCTCTTCCATGTTAATTTGTCTATTTTTAAACTAACACAGTAAAAATGCTGAAGTGTAAAAACGGAAAGACTCACGTGGAGAAAACAAACCGTAACAGATTCTCTGTCCCATTCCCTACCCCAGCTAGGGCCCATCAGAGGCCTGGCTTCCCGTGTTCACCCATCCCAAGCTCTCTCTACCTTTTGCTTTTTCTGCTAAAGACTGAATTTCCAGCTGTGCAGCAGCTGCCTCTTACACAACAACCCCTCTCACACCCACAGGGCGGTGACGTTTATGTCACTGCTGTCCCTGGAATCCAAACTCACTGTTTAGACATCATTATGACGAGGCCACGGCCATTAGACCCACCCCTCGCTGATGATTTGGTGAGACATTGACTCCTGGCTTGGAGATATATTCATTTTGGGCAGTAGCCTTGTCACAAAGCTCGACTGTGGGCCGAAGAACCAGAACCCTTGCAAGGTGACTGTAAGTAGACAAGGAGAGGGGACAAAACTCCAGGGCCAGAGCTAAAGGAATGAAGACAATTATGGCTGACACAAGCTGTCCCTGGACTGAAATAAGGACTATGCTAAACTCAGCACCAAGGGGTGTAGGTAAAATCACTCAGAAATCAGAAGGAAGGCCAGAGGCCCATGAGATGCAGTTGTTAATAAGGAAATCCTGAAGAGCCGCCTCTGGGGGAAAATATCCCATCTACCTGCAACGGGGATGACCTGAAAGTGTTTCTCAGCCTGTGCTGAGGGAGAAATTAAAATGTCCCGAAGTGCATCATGTCAAGCCTCTGCTTTTTTGGGTCTTGCCGTTTGAAATCATACTAACAGCGTGATCCAGAACCCACAGAACCCTGAAAAGAGCATAAAACTAATCATAGGTTGGCGGCCCAGCTGTGGATCTCTCACAAATAAAAAAAAAAAAACCCCTCCCAGGCATAAAAGATTTCCATGGATAGAACAATATTGAAAATAAGTCCATGAACATAACACAGGCAGGAAAGCAATCTACCAGCAGACCCAACAAACCAAAGAAACAATTTCCCTGAGAACCTCAGGTAATAGGGAAGGGCATACCTGTTTAAATTATTACAGTCGTAAAGAAGGAAATAAACTCCAGACAGTACTGTAAAAACAAGACATACTTAGAAAGAATGAATAACTTTTGAAGAGGAGAAATAAAAAGTGAGTGAAATAAAAATCTCAGCAGATACGTTTACGGCACAGTAGACGCAGTCTCATTTTCGCTAGAGCCAGGGCAGCTTGGCAACTAGAATGGTCAGTTCCTGTTGAGAGGGAGACCACAGGATGGAGCACAAGGGACCAGAAAGTGAGGCTAGGGACAGCAAGTCCATATTCAAAGGAGGTCTATGCTGAAAATCTTTTCCTTGGTGTTGAAGGCAATGATCTCTTATCTCCTGGCTTTTGTGTTGTTCTAGAAAACTGACATATTGGATTCCTGTGTTAGCACCCTCCCAAGATCCCCAAGACTACGTTGAGTGGGTGTTCTTACAGCCCCGCACTAACCTTCAGCCTGGGGAGCAATCTCTTCTTTCCGTAGCTCCGTATTGCAGATGTTTGGATTCTGACAGAACTCCCATTTTCTCATCTCCCCTCTTCCAAATTCTACCTTTTTTGCTTATATCTACAAGAGCTAGTTCCAGGACAGACTCCAAAGATACAGAGAAACCCTGTCTTGAAATACCTAAAAAGAAAAAGTGTATATTATTATTATTATTAGTGTGGATGGGGACACCAGGCATACCTCTGTGTGCATGTGACTTCAGAGGACAACTTTCAAGGGTCAGTTCTCTCCTGTGAGCTCCAGGGATTGGACCCTGACTCCAAGCTTGCTCAGCAAGCACCTTTACCAACTGAGCCATCTTATCAGTCTCTGTGATAATTTCACGGTAATGTTCAACGCTTATTTCCTTCGTTGGAGAGTTTCATATCTCTCATTACATTCATTTCTTTTAATTTTTAGTCCTCTGTGTCTACACACTCTGTATTGGTCTTCATCTAGTTAAAATCTGAGATAACTTTTGAAAACTTTCTTATTCACACTTTGCTTTCTCTAGGTTTGTTTTATTGATTGATTGATTGATGATTGACTGATTGAGTCAGGGTTTCTGTGTATCCCTGGCTGTTATGGAACTCACTCTGTACACTAGGTTGGCCTTGAACTCATAGAGATCAGCCTGCCTCTGCCTCCCGAGTGCTGAGATTAAAGGTACGTACCACCACAGCTAACTAGTTTGTTTTTATTATGTCTATTTATTCATGTGTCTGGAAGCACATACATGTGTGCACTTATGCCATGGTGTGCTATTAGAAGTCAGAGGTTAATTTGTAGAAGTCAACTCTTGCCTTCTCCATTTGGATCCCAGGGATTCAACTCAGGTCATCAGACTTGGCAGCAGGCATCTTTACCAGCTGGGACATCTTGCTGACATTCTGTTTCTTCTGCTTTTTAAAACATGCTTCTTGGCTTGACTGGGGAAACTGTGGGTTTGTCTTCCCAGGTGGGAAACACAGACATTCTGTCTGGTGGGCTCAGTTCATTCTGCACAGTGAGGTAGTGACAGGTATTTGAGGATCCATGTGCATGAGTTGGCCTATCAGTGGCTGTCATCGTAGGATGATAGATCTAAATGTTAGGTCCACACACGTTTTTGGTGCTGAGAGAAGGGAGAAGCTGGACAAGTGTGCTGGGACAGGCTGCACTTTGAGCAGCTAATCTTCTCTCCCCTAGCGCTGCCTCCCAAGAACATTCCAGGTTGCCTGGGGTCCTGAGGTTCAGGCACACATGGTCCAAACTTTTCCCGTCTACTAATGGAGAGGCAGGGCAGAAGCTCTCAGAGTCAAACTGTTCCTGGCGGAGACCTTCAGTTTTCTTGTCCCACTCTGACTGTTCCCCTGTGTTGGGCACCTTCTTAATTGACATGGGTGAGTGTTAGAGTCAGCAGACTAGCCTCATGGTGACTGTTATGGATTTTCTGTGTACAAGAAACAGTTCCCAGAGCCTCAGCCTCAACCTGACCCACACATGATCTGTATCAAGCCCATGACAGGTTCAAAGGTAGCCTCCAGATGTTGCTCCGACATGTTGAAAACTATCTCCTGAGTGAGACTATGTGGTTTGTCCAGTCACACATCCCTGCCTGGTCATTTATTAGTTAAAGGGAGACAGACACTAGATACCAGCTGTGATGGCTAACTTTCACTTTCATTGTCAAATTGACACGATCTAGAATCGCCCAGGAAGAGTCTCATCGAGGGATTGTTTGGATCAGGTTGACCTTTGGGCATATTTGTGAGAGATGGTCTTGTTTACATCACTTCATCTGGGAAGACCCAGCCTAAAGGGAATCACACTATTTCCTGGGTTTTGTCCTTAATTGTATGAGAGGGAGAGAGAGAGAGAGAAAGAGAGAGAGAGAGAGAGAGAGAGAGAGAGAGAGAGAGAGAGAGAGAGAACTGAGCACAGGCACGCATGTATTCGTACATTTCTCTCTGCTCTTGACCGTGGATGTGCCATGACTAGCTGCTTTGACTTTCCTGCAATGATGGATCATAACCTGCAACTATGAGCTAAAATAAATCCTTTCTCCTGTAAATTATTTTTGTCTGGGTACTTTGTCAACGGAAGGAAGTCACGACACGGTGAAGCCTCCTTCTAGCCTCCTTCTACCATCAGTGAAGGCATCTCCCATGTCTTCTCCAGATAGAGCCCTCTTTCCTCCTCCCAGCTCCCTTCACCACGAGTCACTCCTCCATCTACCTTCTCCATCTTTTTAGGAAGACAAGCGCAAGCTGACCCTTCAGAAAATCTGGACCTGGCTCCCAAACTCAGAGATGCTGTGCCTGGCTGCATGGCCAGCACATGGCCACCTTCTGTCACTGATGGTGCCAGCACCGACCCCACTTCTTAATTTGTCCTTTCCTTGAAGCAAAAATGGGGTCCTTGCTTGTTCCTCTCACTGCAGAGAAGGCAGGGGTCCCCTTTCAGCCTCCAGGGAAGAAGGTAGAGAAGGAAGTGTCAGCTCAGCCTGCAGCCGTGGAGGCTTAGTGCCCTTTTCCCCAAGGGCCACTTCCCACCAGCCACACCTGTCACACCAGCCACACCTGCAGCCCAGCTGCCACCTCACTGAACCTTGTTTTTCCAGTGGCTCAGCTGTTCCTGGCAGTGACTCCAGGAGGAAGAGGAGCTGAAGCCACGGAAAGAGACCATGACAAGACCTCTCCTTTCTGGGTTGCCAGAAAGGACGAGGCTTGCTGAAATCTCGTTCCAAAAGGCAACATCAGACATTATAATGTAAAACCTTTGGGGCAGGGACTCTTTCCCTTCACCCAGAATTCTACACTCAGGGTCAGCCCACACTGTGGGGAATCTTCCCAAAGAGTTAGCCCCTCAGCAATAGGCATATACCATCCATTACATATAAACTCTGTGACAAGGGGCTGGAGAAATGGCTCAGCGGTTAAGAGCACTGACTGCTCTTCCAGAGGACCGGGGTTCAATTCCCAGCACCCACATGGCAGCTCACAACTGTCTGAAAATCCAGTTCCAGGGTTCTGACACCTTCACACCAATGCACATAAAATAAAAGATACATAAATCATAAAAATTAAAAAAAAAATAAAAAAATAAACCCTGTGACAATGAGCAGAGAAAATACCCACCTGCAGCCTTCTCCTTAATCCAGCAACAGAACAGCTTTGTTCAAGCTTCTTGCTTCAGTGCAGATACTTTTACCGTGACAATTGCCATTGACCAGGGAAGAATTCACAGCTTACTGCCCTCATAGTGGCCCAGGACAGCTATCCAGCAAGCTCCAGAGTTTCTCAATTCAAGATCCAGCTGTAGTGGTCACTCAGAGTATAAGGTTTATTCATCACAATTCTGTTTAGGCCAGCCCCCATGTCACCCCATCAGGTAGAATTCAGTGGGTGGAGTCATTTTGTGTGTGTACAGTATAAATGTGATAGGTAGTCTATATCTATTGGTCTGTTTGTATGTGGGGTACTTTGGGTGATGCATGTATAGTGTATATGTTGTGTTGCGGGGTGTATGTGGTGTGCATTGTGGTGTACAGTATATGTGTGATGTACATGGTACCTATGTATGTATGGTATATTAAGTATGTGCGTATATACTATATTGCAAATGTAGCGTGTTGTATGTTGTATATCTGTGTATTACATGTGATCTGTGTGGTGCTTGCACATGCACACAGGTGTGCACACATGCAGAAGGTAGAGGAGGCCATCAGGCGGTTTCCTCCACTCTCCACCTTACTGTCTTGAGACAGGATTGCTCACTGAGCTAGAAGCCCTTTGCCTGGCTGGGGATCTGGGGGGATCAGCTGAAGCATCCTGAGGGATATTGCCCAGAGCAACTCAGAGCTCTGAGACACCAGGGGTCACTTCTAAAGCAGAAGGTCTAAGAACAGAGCTAAGTAATCCGTAGACCAGGAAACCATTCCAGAGCAAAGGACAGGGCCAGAGGGAACATGGAGGAAAAGCTGGAGCGAGTATGATCAACCAGGTGCATTATTCCAACCTAAAGACAGGAAGAGAACAGTGTAGGTGCCCCAGAGGAAGGGTGGGGTTTCAAGACGAGACCGGTAGTGTTGGGAAGACAAAGTTCACTGGCCTTCACGCCTGAATAGAGACAAGATGAAGGCTCTGGGCTGCTGAGCAGGCTGGGTGTAGCGGGCGGAGGCAGGAAAGGTTCTCCACTGAACTGAGCAGTAGGCAACCCTGAGGCTGTGAGAGCAGACATGAAAGCTCTAGCAATCAGGAGAACTGGGACTATAGGTGGATAGACTGTTGGCAAAAGCCTGTATCTAGCAAGATTCAGAAATCCACCTACGACACAGATGGGAGTCCACAAAATACCCTTCCTGATCTCTCTGCTGAGGGTCTAGCAATGGAGACACTCCAGCAAACGGAAGAAGAAGCACTTAGAGGGAAGAGACTGCTCCCAGAAGGAGGACTGCACATATGGCAAACCTGTACTGCCTGAGTCAAAGTAGCAAGTGCAGCCAACGTGCATGGAGGACTTCAAGCCGGTCAACTTGGGGATTACTGAGCATTAATGAATAATGGAGTTTGATCCATTGGCTATACAGTAATATGAGACTGAGGACCAACACCAGTGAAAATTAAACAGGGAGATGGGAACACAATACCGAGTCTGTTGTGTGCTGGTTATAATGGGTGAACCTAAGCCATCGTGGGTAGTCGGGCAAACATACAGTGCTACATGCACCACAAAATGTAAAGGTTGTGCAAGACAAGAGAAGCCCAGACTTGAGCACAGAAAACTGGAGATGTGATAACTAAATGTAAGGAATTAGATGGAATCCGGGACCCCCAAGGCTAGGAAGAGTCTCTTCTGCTTTCTGAGGTCAGCAGTACAATTGTGAACGAACTTACAGGCTAGATAGTATCATGTCAACGCTAACTTTCCGGCTGTTAGGAAATTAAAGTCCTTGGTTTGGGGGAAGTACACACTGAATGACTGAGAAGTAGCAGGGTGTGCGGGAGGTCATCAGAGAGGAAGGCAGACAGGTGCAGGGGTGGGTGGGCAGGGAGGATGAACGGTTGGATAGACAAGTGGACAGCTAAGGATAGGTATAGTGGTGGATGGTGGGTTGATGGACAGCTGGATGGAAAGGCAGTGGCAAAAAAAAGGTCAGGAAAATAGGTCAAATGTAAATGAAAACGTAGCCCAGAGTCAATGTCAAGTTATCATAACTGAAATTATTTCAGATGTAAAGTTAACATGAGAATAACAATTTAAAAACGCAAACATTGGTGCTGAGCGCTTCTCCCCTCCGGATCTGGCTCGTGGCCATCCTCTGCTTCCCACATTTCCCAGGCCCTGAGTTGTTTCGGTAAGTTAACATCTCCAAATGCCACGTTACTGTCTCAGATCTCTGGTTTTCAAGGACCAGATGATTAGAGTTTATCAATTAAAAAAAACAAACAAACAATAGTCTTAGTGAATTCCAAAAGTAGGCGAGTCCTTTATTGACACCACACAGATCTCCTATGGTCGCCGTGTTTTACACAACAGGGGAGGAAGACAGTGAAGGCAAACTGAGGCATATTAAAACATAGCCAGTTCCACCACTTCCTGTCACAGAAAAGGATCCTGACCGTGATTCATGTCAAAGTACACAGTACATTAATGACACTCTTTGTGCCACACACCACGCTACAGCATGTGTTTGCACACAGGGCACTTCTGCAACACGTCTACAGAGACAATACTCGGAATGCAAATGGGCAAGGTATAACAATGAGGCCATCAAACCTTTTGACCCCTTGGAGTACAAGCATCTCCATGGACCGTCTCAGGCCACATTCAACTGCTGAGGCTGGAACCAGCAGGAGTCACCACAGGGCACATCAGCAGAGCCCTTGGCGCAAACCACCACCTCACCAAAAGACAAGAGCCTGAAAGAGTGATTTGTTTGATTGAACAATTTTTAGTATAAAACCTATTTATAAAAAATTTTCCACCAACTTTTACAGATGTGGCTCTGACATTTTAGGTGAGAACTCAGCAACTGTCAGGAAGAGTGTGGTAGCCTAGACATCACCAAAAAAACAAAATCAAAAAACAAAAACAAAACAAATGAAACAGAGGTTTAATGCTGGTAAGGCTGTTTAACGTTAAGACCAGCTTTACAATTTTTATAATCGTTCCCTTTCTAGACTCCATCGGCCAGGGCCAGTTATAATCTCACAGGTCTCAAGCAAAGCTAGCATGTCACTCATAAAAATCCACTATGTCTCCAAAGACAAGATGCTCTGCCCACGTAGGGAGAAGTCGAAGGACACTGCCCCTTTCACGCCTCTACCAAAGACACTGTGTTCCAAGCAAGTAGAGGTGACTTGCTCTGAGGCAGAACAGCTATCCTTATATAGGCTTTGTCATGAACGCTCCGCATCAGCTGCCAATCAAGACCACAATGAAATGACACCGACCTAGTCCCATCTGACATTAGACACCATGGCCGGCCACAGTGGCCAGTGGCAGCCTCTGCCTTGACACAGCTACTGTTGCCTTGTCCATAAGCCTCTGCTTGGTCAGTATAGGCAGGCCACCAACAGGGTGCACAGAGTGTCCCAGGACCATTCTATTCCCACGAGGGACACAACGATGGACCAGAAGCCTACAGGGAGCCCTGGTTCTGCAAGAGGCAAGCTAGGTCTTGCTGCGTCGGAGCAGTGTAGCTGTGGGACTCTGGCCTCCTTGGAACTTGAGGCTCTGCAAGTTGATGTGGGCTCCATGTTTGAGCAGCGTCTCCACAGTCTGTGAATGCCTGCCCTGGGCAGCCAGGTGCAGTGCACTGAGGCCCTGCTCATCAGACAGGTCAATGAGGTCAGCACTGACAAGCTCTTCCACCACCTCCGAGTGCCCATGGGCCGCAGCCAGGTGCAGTGCTGTCTGATTCAGGGGCCCCCGAGCCAGCACGTCAGCCTTCTCCTCTACCAGCAGCTTGACAGTGGCCAGGTGTCCATTCCGGGCTGCCAGGTGCAAGGCAGTACAGCCCTCTGAGGTCAAAGCCTCCTTGTCAGCACCACGATGCAAGAGCAGCCTGGCAGTACTAGTGTGTCCAGTCTCCGCAGCCACATGCAGAGGCGTCTGTGCCTGCAGACTGCAGATGTTGATGTCAGAGCACATGTCAATAAGGATGCGGGCCACACGGTAGTGACCCCTCTGAGCAGCCAGGTGCAGGGGTGTCCTCCCGTCCAGTGTCTGGGCATTCACACTCACCCCAGGCTGCTTGGCTAGCAGCTTGACAATGGGCAGGTGGCCCTGCCAGGCAGCATAGTGCAGAGGCAGCCAGGCATCCTTTCCCTGCAGGCCCACGTCCACGCCACGGCGCAGCAGGGTGCGTACAATGTTCTCCTGTCCATGCTGGCAGGCCACATGCATGGGTGTTCGGCCCTCGAAGTCCACCTCATTGACAGAAGCATTCTTCTCCAGTAGCAGCCTCATGCTGGCCTCATCCCCATTCTGGGCCGCAAAGTGCAGGGCAGTCCACTGGTCTTCATCCTTGGCATTGACGCTGATCTTCCGGGCCAGCAGTAGCTCCACGATTCCCCGTACCCTCCGCTCCACAGCCATATGCAGTGGTGTGGAGCCCTTCTTGTTGGTCAGGTTGGGGTTGGCGTTGTTCAGCAGCAGCCACTTGACGCACTCCTCCTGCCCTGCCTCCACAGCCAGGTGCAGCAGGCTGGCACTGCTATCCAGAACTAGGTCCACATCCTGAGGCTGCAGAATCTTCATCAACTTGCTGGTGTCCCCTGACATGATGGCATCCACTAGCTTCTTCTTCTGGATATCTGTGGGGCCCAGATCTGCAGGGAGAGGGGGGGTTGCAATGTCAGAGGTCAGAGCAAGGATACTATTGCAGGACGGTCAGGCGGACCACATCTTCAGGGATTCTGAAGGACATTCAGGGTACATCCTTTACTTGCAGGCCTTTAAGCATTCACCCCATGTGTTTATTTCAGATCTAATCTAGGGAGACCTTGGGCATTGCAGTTAATGGTTCCAATGGTCTGCCAATCTGCAGAAAAAAACCACTCTGGCTTTTCCAGGGTTGGAAAAGGCGAGCGACCACACTTCTCCCCTAGCAACAGCAGGATTGCTGAAAATCATTTAAAAAGAGGTACACCAAAAAAAGAAAGCCAGACAGGAAACAATCTGCCTGAAGACTTAGAGAGACTCCAAGACTCTTTTCCTGGGGCTCTACTGGTCTGTAGAGCTGGTTTCTGGAATGTGAAGAGGATTCGTGGCAACATCACATGGGGTGTTTCTAGAAGGATCCTCAAAACTGGATTTCTCAGGACACTATTTAGTATTCACAATGGAACTTTCTACTGAACCTAAAAATCCACTGCCATTACTAAAAGTCCTGAGTCCCATGAAAAGACTCTTCCTCTGCAGGTAGAACATTCTCCGATTGTTCTATACAGCAGTGTGGGTATAGGTGGTATAAGGAGACAGACCCTATCCAGTGTTGAAACACTGCATTCTTCTGTTGTTCTGAGACAGGGTCTCTCTCTATGTAGCCCTAGCTATCTGGGAACTGGCTTTGTAGACCAGGCTGGTCTCAGACTCACAGAGATCCTTCCAAGCGTTGGAATTAAAGACATGCACCACCATGCCATCTCATAAGATGGTACTCATCTCTCGGGCATGAGGACAAGGCCATCACCAGAGATGGCTAAATCCAAAGAAAAAATTTAGAAACACACCTCTCTGGGACAAATAGTGATACTTCTGTGGCTGCTATGAAATTAGTGAAATTAGTCCTGACTGTCCTTTTTGACTCTGTTGTTCACGACTTGGATTCCATTCTCCCTACCCATCTTTGCAAGGCATTTCCTTAACCTTCAATTCTCTGTTACCCAACATCCTACTGGAAACATCCCCGAAGGCTAGTAAGACCCCAAGTCTTTGGCACAGCGACCTGTACCCGACTCCCTCATGCTAGAACCTAGATTGGAATGGCTGTGCTTTACAAAGGAGCCACAGTATATTCCAAGTGTCAGCACTTTCCAGGACAGCAAGCTAAGCTTCATGTAAATCTATGCAAGAGTAACTGAGGGGGCCCATAAACACAAAAGCTTGGGACAGGGGTTATCTGGAAGTGTCTGAGTACCAGGCACATGGCTGGCACAAGTAAAGTCCCCAGTGTCACTAGGTCCACTGGGTGTGACTTGGGCTTTCCAGGTTGGCTCAGCCAGGTGTGGCCTATCTTCCCTGCATGCGACATAATGCCCGACAGAACCCCACGACCGATGTGGGAATTTCTGGATTTGTGCTCTGAGCACCAACTATGCTGATGATGCCAAAAACTCATGAGCGGAAACAGAAAGGACACAAGAATCGTCAGGGCAAAAAACCGGATGCATCAACTGCTCAGACTCTAACATAACGCACAAGAGAGTCGTGTGCAAGCCCACCAGTGCGCACGGCCACTCACCGCCTGTCGAAGGTTCCCGCTCAAATGACAGTGACAGCGATCCTCTGGAGGAGAAGGCTGAGTCCACCGAGGACACCCCAGAGAGCCTCTTGCCACTGCTGGATGACGGCAGCTTGCACTCAGAGGAACTTCGGCTGAGCTCCTCGGGGCCTTCAAGAGTCTGGGAAATCCCGGAGTCCAACTGCGACAGCAACTCAGAAAGACTGCAGTCATTATCAAAGGGGGGAGCAGAGGCACGCTTGAGGCGCGAGGACTCGGGCCTGGCCTGCAAAGATGGAGAGGGTTGTGGTGAGGACTCTGCTCCTCCAGCCTTCATGTCAGGATACAGAGAATACGAAAAGGGGACAAGAAAGTACTGACCACAGAGCAGAGATGGAGGTCCCATAGCTGTGCACTGCCATCGACAAAGAACATCAGGAAACCCTGAAACTCAGGGCTGCAAAGAAACCTCATGGGCCTCCCTGGCATTTTAAGAATAACACCTTCACAAAAATAGAAAAGTCTGCACGATATTGCCTCTCACTCAGGGGCACTGTCCTTATGTAAGGACCAAAGGCAGTCCATGGGTAAGCTGCGAGGGCACAGAACAGGCAAGGCCAAGTTCACCCATAACAGACAGCCCAACAAAAAGGAAAGAAAAGTCAGGCTGGGGGTCTCCACAGCTCTAATAAAGCTTCAGACTTTTTAGATATGCCAGGCTGTCTTGGGGCTGTGAGAGCAAGGAAAATAGGGGGCTTTTACAGGTCCAGCTGCTGCAAGAAAATCAGATTTCCAGCGACTAAGACTGAGGATTGCTCACAGCTCTTTCGGAGCCCTCCCTTTGGGAACCACTGGCCTTACTATGTTTGTCACCTGTGTACTACGTCACGCCTACTTGATGGCCACCAGCATATCAGAGGTAGGTTCTGCCCCTTTACTGCTGTCAGGGGCACCTTTGTCCCCAGCTCTCACCTGTCCCATAGTTATTTCTATGGAGACAGTTGTCCAATACCAGATAAACCACCACCACCCCACCGGCACTCCCAACCCTCTTAACAGAGTTCCCTTACCCCAGGCTTAGCTTCAGTCATTACCCTAATGCATCAGGCTAGCACTGGCCTTTGGAGTGTCTCACCACCTCTGGGTAACTATGTGGTACTTGTAACTCGCGTCATTTATGAACAGATAGACTGCTCAGATTCTCAAGCCATACCATTCATCTTTTACCTGTCTGGAGCCATCTGCCCTTCCACGATCTCCAGTGTGCTAGGCAGGTGGGGGACCCCTGTGGGACCTATATTTCTGGAAGGAGGTGGAGGACAGGCTCAGAGGGAAATGGGGAGGAATTTTCAGAAAAGAGGTTGGAATGGAAAATTCTACCACAACTTGGAAACATGAAGATGCCTGCTAGAGATGCTTACCTCACTCTTGGGTTCTGGAGAACTTTTCTCACCTGGCTCATGAGCCAGGTCTTTCACCTCTTCGTCGGGTTTTTCACAAAGGACTTCAGTTTCAGAGGTAATTTCTTTGGGGGAAGAAAATAGAGAGTTATCACCTAGATATGACTCCTACATAATTCTATGGGGACAGAAGCAGAGACACCCCAGTTTCTAACCAGTGGAGGACATGTCCAGTATCGGTGCTGGTTCATAGGAAAAGCCCCAGGCATCACCAGAAGGCAACCCAACCACCATCCTGAGTGAGCAGTCATCTGTAAGATCTCATTAGGATCAAAATGGGTTCTCAGTAACCTACCAGACCCAAAGGGTTAATACTATGAGGACTGGCAGGTGAGCTCCAGGCCACTCATGTCTCCCTAGGTTCATTGAAAAGCAATTCAACCAGGTTCACTTTCTTATTCCAAAGGTACATCTGTCCATGAGAACAAGACCCTAAAAGAAAGGTTGCAGCCACTAGCCACCCCCAACTGTCTAAAGCCATACCATTGTACTTGAAATGGAAATAAAGGATTCCAAGATACCTGGAGGCAAATGGAGCCTGCTGAGAGCAGAGGTGGACATTGGTTCTAACCACCTAGTTCTAAGAAGCCATCAAACCCAAACACTGCTCGTGTCGGGCCCCCAAAGAAGGGGATGATGGGCTTGTTTCATCCCTATCTTTACCCACATTTTCCCCCAACTGGGCTTGGCCCTCAAACCTGTCGTGGTCATTGACTCTATGGCCCGTGTCACTGGAAGAGCCATCACATGGTAATGATGAGACAGGGAAACAGGGAGGGGCACTCACCTTGGAAGGTGGGCCGCACCTGTGGGTCTGCATGCCAGCACCTCTGCATGAGCCCTATCAGGTTGGCACAGGCACGCGGCCGAGGTCTGCAGACAGGTGGGAGCTCTGGGCGGTGGCCCTTCACCACTTTCACCATGATGTGTAGAATGTTCTTCTCATCTGCAAAGGAGAGGCACACGTCAGGACTTTGAGGAGCAGGAGATATGTACGGACAAGTGTTTGGGACACGCCGTGGCATGCATATCACCGGGGACAATACCATTTCCCTTTCTAACCCTGGAGCTTTATTTAACCCATAACCTTATAGGACATAGCATTCTCTGTTTCTCCAAGTTTAAAAACTATGTCTCATGAGCACAGCGCAGGCTCTGCCATTATTTATTACTACCAGCCCTGCACAGGAAGGACTTGAAGGTGACTCTCAGTGGGTTATCTTCTGTTCATCTTATATACCACACGGCCCATCAGCCGCTGGTTCCCATGGGCATTTCCCCACCCCTGCATTCCAAGCACACCCTGCGGAGCAGCAGGAGCCGATTGGCAGGTATGGAAAATTGGCCCCACAGTCACCACCGGCTGCCAGGGTTCCACACTGACGCTTTGTTCACTTTCCCGTTAAGTCTTGGGCAATGCCTATCTCTTCAGTATCTGCAGGTTATTTCCACGATAATCCAGCCTTCCAAACCCAGCAAGCTTTCCAAATGCAACAAAAGTCAAGAAAACACCTAAAAGGTTTTCGGATGCCAAAGCCGGCCAGATGAAGCCTACAAGACATCTGGGAAGTCCTGCACCTTGATTCTCCTACCTAAGAGACAACAAAACCTGAGAGCCTAATCTTTTACACACCACATACCCGACTTCAGAGTCACTGCTATCAGGTTATTTTACACCCAACAGGTAGACAGGTACACCAAAAAGAATTCAGACTGTGGACCTCCATGGGGGGAACACAGTTGGAAGAAAGAACAGTGGGGGCAGGGGGTGAATGGAGAGATGGCTCAGTGGTTAAGAACACTGACTGCTCTTTTAGATGACCCTGGTCCAGTTCCCAGAACCCACACGGCAGCTCACAACTGCTTGTGACACTAGCTGCAGAAGACTGAATGCCCTCTTCTGACCTCCACAGACTCTGCACACACATATATACATAAAATAAATATATTTTTTAAAAGAGCAAACACTGGAGGACAGAAATATAAGAGACCCACTCTGCTGGGTGTTCAATAAGCTCCCAGCATGCCTGAAGTGTTGCGTGGAGAATCTTGTCTCCACCCCTAACCCTCCTCATGGCCTGAGTGTGCGACTGAGGCAGCAAGAGGCTCTCACTCACTGATATCTGTCTGTTTGGTGCTGGAGACTGAACCCAGAGCCTCATATATACTGAGTGTGACCTATATTTTCAAATATCTTCGGTCACATTCCACAGTGTGGTTATCCAGAAACGCCACAAAAGGAAAGAGACTCCTCGTACCAATGCAGCTAAAAGTGACTCAAATTTTATAAACTTTTAAATAGATTTTATAAGCTCAAGACTTGAGTTGATGTGGTATGAGTTTTAAGGAGGACAAACACATGAACGTTTTTACTGCTACTCACAGTATGTTTAGAACGGTTAACTTAACACGGTAGATTCTGTCATGTATGTTTATATCACTTGTTTTTGAAAGGGAGAGAGGGAGGTGAAGGGAAGGAGAGCGGAAAAAAGCTGTTGGATCATAGGAGCAGCTAATGGAGACAGAGATCCTCTGGGGTGATAAGAGGAATTCACGGAATTCAAGGAGATAGGTACTTAAAATGCTAAAACTGGTGCCTTGGCTGGGCAGTGGTGGCATGCACCTTTAGTCCCCAGCACTTGAGAGGCAGAGGCCAGCAAATCTCGGTGAGTTCGAGGCCAGCCTGGTCTACAAAGTGAGTTCCAGGACAGCCAGGGCTGTTATACAGAGAAGCCCTGTCTCGAAAACAAAACAAACCAAAACCAAAACCAAAAACTGGTGTAGATGTAGAGTTTTACCAGCACAAAACACTAAGTGGCATCCAAGAACAAGGCACAGTCTGAGGGTCCCACAATTGATCTGCCCTGTATGTAAGCCACCTGCATAAGCTGGCTGTGGCCTCCAGTGTGTAATGGGTCTACCAGAGGGTTGGCTCTGAAGCCCTGGGAGTCTCAGTCAAGCATGAACCAGAGGCACTGTGGAAGAGCTGGGAAGGTTCAAGGACGTGCCCATTGTTTCCAGGCAGGGCCACTTACCTGCAAAGGGCTTCTTCTGTGTGAGCACACCCCAGATCACAATGGCAAAACTGAAAGAGAAATGAGGTGTCAGGTTTGGTAGAGTTCTTAAGTGTTCTTGAGCTCTGAGCTGCTGTCTCACAGGGGCGCAGGTCAAGTACTCAGACATCGACGGGCAGTTTCAACCCTGTTCTTCTCTGCTGTGGCTTCAATCCTTCAAATCCAAGGTCGGGTTCTGACTAAGATGCTCTAAAAGGCCCTTGAAGGTTTCATCAGAGAGTGGCTAAAGAAAATGTACAGGAAGTAGTAAAAAAGCAACCAGCTGAGCCCAGAAACCCTCTCTTAGCTACTGGGGACATATGTTTAGATAAATAAATTATTCTAGATACACTGAAATAGCCCAATCTAATTAAAAAAGAAAGAAAGAGAGAAAAAAGAAAAGAAAAAAAAATAAAGACTAAAAATTGAGCTTAACTCATCAACTGGAAAATGCAGGTTCAAAAGTTAAAGCCAACTTTAAAATAAAGTACTAGAGTCTCCCCAGACTCTACAAGCCCTGACTAGTCCCCAGAGGGCCATTGTCAGCGAGACTCACTGCTTCTGTCAAACCAGTCAGCTGGGCCTGGTGACAGAAGACAGAGCTGGTTGAAATGCGGTCGTCACAATCTGAGGAGGAAAAGGAGGCAGGTACTCAGAACCTGGAGGATATCAGGTCCAAAGGAAACTCCATTTCCCCAAATTCTGATGGTTAGAAAAGCCAGCATTCCTCAGGCACTTGTGGAATGGTGCCCCTCTACCAGAAGGAGCTGGTTCCCTCAGGACTGGAAGAAGGAAGTGGCTATCATGGTGCTCATTAGCACACCAAAGCTCATGCAGGTCTGTCAGAGTCTTCTCGGTTCTTCTTGCCTCCCCCGAACACCCTAAACTTCTCCAGCTCATGGGCTTCTTTCCTGCAGCTACCCCTTCTCCTTATCGCCTTGTTCTAATTCTCCTCTTTTGCCTGTACTTTCTTTGTCTTCCTTTCTCTTGTTCTCTCTCTCTCTCTCTCTCTCTCTCTCTCTCTCTCTCTCTCCCACTTTTCCTCTGCTCTGATCTTGCTTCTTCTCTTCTGGCCAGGTCCAGTCTGCTGGCCATGCTCAGTCTACTATTTTCTCTCTCTGCTCTGGAATCTTCCAGATGCCTCTGGCTGTACTCTCTCATATCTATAATACAAATCTTCTCCTTAACCAGACCATGGAGCAATCATGTTGTCAGCTTGTACACTGGGGACTTAGGAAGAAGTCGATGTCCTCCTTCAGAGGCAAGTAAACCACATGCGTGAGCTGCTCACTTTGGGATTCAGAGGATTGTGTGCTTTGAAGAGCCCAAACTCACCCACCCACCTATGGATCGGTGGACTACTCAAAGCAGGTTCTTCTGTCAGACAAGTAATAAAATTCCATTTTACGGAAGTAACTCATCATGTACAACACCGAGCTGGAAACTGTTTTTTCTAACTGCTTCTGCCTAGCACCAGTCAAGAACAGCCTCTTTCTCAGCCAGCACCACCCACAGGGAAGGAAAGTCTTTCCTGTGCCCGGGGAGCAGGTAGCCATCAGTTAAAACCCCCAAGTCCAACAGGCACACACCATTTGCATGTGGACCAAACTCCATGGCTGAATGGTACTGGAAACTGCTGTTCAGGGCAGGATAGAGCGCCTTGCCTACACAGAGGGCAAGGTGGCCTGTCACACACCTGTATACATCATGTTTGGTGTCAAACAACCGACTCTTCTCACGAATGCGCTCTGGAGGGAGGTAGGCGATTGTGCCAAATAGGCCATCCATGCTGAGGTCGTGGGAGTGGGACATACCATTGCACTTGGCCAGTCCAAAGTCGGAAATCTGAAAGAGCAATTCAAAGGAAGCATGTCAGCCTTAAAGGGAGCCAGAAGAGGTTATGGTATGTCTCCCTCCGCCATAACGGATGGTGGTTCCCCAACACATGCTATAGGGGCTCACCCCCAAACAGAGGGCCTGAGCCCCAGGCAGGCCTGTCTCCAGGAAGGCGGGAAGCATAGGGATATAAAAGGGTCAAGCCTGGATGCACTATCAGTATAAACTTGATGGATGGGGAAGAAAGACATTATGTTTAAATAAAAGAACGGAATTTACTTGGAGACAGAACTCAGAAATGACAGCCGGCCCAATGTCTGTAAGACTTCATGTCTGCCCTGGTAGCTGATGGTCACAGTCAGCATGAAGGGAAAAACAGCCTTTAGCTTTCAGGCAAAGGGAACCACGTGACAGGCTGGGGCTGGGGCGTTTATCATCCACAGTCAGTCCGGTTATGCAACCTTCCAGCTGGGGCAGCTGCAAGTGCCAGCAGGTCCTTTAAAGCACAACACACCTTCAGAGGGATTTAAAGTGAGCAAAACACACGCCTCATCACCTTCCGGGCTCACCGGTCTACTCCAGATACGGTGTCCCCTCCCTTGGTGGTGATGTCACTGTGAGGAACCCCCATGTCTGTTTCCAGAGTTCACAGGGGAGGCAGGTCCCCCACTGGTGAAGGTGTCCTTGTAGCTCACACCACTACTGTAGACTTGGCAGTCATCTCCGGGAGTCTCCCTTTTCTGCCTATGGCACTACATCCTGGTGTAAACCAGACCTTTTGAAGCACTGTGTACATAAGTCCCAATTCAGCACCAAACAGTCTCCAGTGTACATAGAAATGGCTCCTTTCTAGTCTCCTTCAAGGCTGATGTGGTTTTAAGCCTTTTAATTCATTCCTGGGCTCGTCTTCAAACACACCCTGGTAGCAACAGGAAATGGGCTGACTCAGGACTCTTGCTTCCAGACTGGCCATGCCCATGAAGGGAGCCCACAGGCCTGGTGTCATCAGTGCCTAATGCCTAACGGCAGAAGACTCAGTGGTAGCTAAAAGACGCTGAGGACTGCCGGCTGTGGATACTCCAGAGCTGGCCTGGTCCTCTGTCTCTGCTTACACTAAGCCAGTATTCAGGCTCAACAGGCCTCTAGGGCCCTTCAAGTCTGCCCACTTTGGAAGACTCCATGGCTTCAGGAGAAACAAGAACTCTGGAAAAGCTGCCAGCAACAACGGCAAAGTCCTGCAGGTCGTTGATGCTGCTTAGAGCTGGGAGGCAGGGCTCATTCACTGCACCTCTCAAAAAAGGTCAAGGAGAGCAACCTGAAATGTTTTACATTCAGAAATGCTGACAGATTTGGGGAACCTTAGCACCGAGCCATTTCTTTTTCTCTCAGTCACTGTCCCTCTGCATGCACACTGGGCAAGCTAGCTACTTCAAAATTCACTTCAAGAAAAGCAGTACTGTAGAAAGCCTGGCAGTGAAGGCACACCAAGGTGAGGTACTCAGGAGTTGAGCGAGGGAATTTTCTCTCTTACCCTCCTGCCCAGGATAGGGTCGCCTCCCCCCACCCAGCTTTCAACAGTGGATACCTAAGGTCTCATGATGCCCTGACACCGGCACCTGACTCAGCACCGCAAAGCTCAGGGTTTACAGGAACACAGCCCTTCTAATTCAGCATAGCTACACCAAGCTACCAAAGGCCTCCTGTTAGCGCAGAAAGGCTTCTTTGGGCACAGCAGCAGGAAGAACCCCTCTTCCTCTTGCAATGACTACGGAGTCTGGTGGTATCTGGAGTGGTCCTAACTTGGATATTTAGCATAGTAATAGCGAGTGACATAGGAAATAATGTAATGGACTTGACCCCAGGCATCAGCACCACCAGGCTGTGAAGCATCAGTAGTGCTCACACTGAGCACAGGCCCAGAGCCGAGGTGCCTTTCCAGACACAGAGAATGAGGCTGGCAGAATAGCAACTCTTGGCCCTGCCTTGGGATCCCAACAGAAGTCTGTACTGCAAACGGCTCAGGAACCCAAGTTATCTCCATGGGAGGTGCAGAACCCGCAGCACCACAGGCTCCTCCTGGGAGGCTGCTTGTACAAGACAAAGAAACTGTATTGTATAAGAACATTTCTGTTTGTTTTCATCTTTTTGTCAGTGACTAACTTCTGTGATAAAAGCCTGGCATCACACAAAAGCAGCTTCTGCAGAGCCTTTCAGGGTGGCACAGGTTAGGGGGAGGCCTCAGCATCCCAGCTTTGGGACAGTGTCCCTTCATGCTAAAGAAACACCTTCTCAGCCAGTCATGGGGGCACATGCCTTTAATCCCAGCACTCGGGAGGCAGAGGCAGGTGGATGACTATGAGTTTAAGGTCAGCCTGGTCTACAAAGAGAGTTCTAGGACAGCCAAGGCTGTTATACAGGGAAACTCTGTCTCTAAAAAACAAAGCCAACCAAACAACCAAACAAACACCTTCTCATCATGACTCCACAGCTCCCAGTCCAGTCATCCAGCTGACACTGTAACAACTACAACTGTCATCAGGCTGAGGGGATAGTGGCCTGTAAGAGAACGCTAGCACAGAATTTGTCAAGGACAACACTTACTTCTTCAATGGGAAAGCATTAAGAGAAGTCAGCACCCAGACCTACAAAGGACAACCTACTTGTGACAACTGGGGCATCGCTTTGTGTGAACACTCACCCTCACTGATCCAGAAGACAACCCAGAAGTAAAGTGTCTCCTTACCACACCTCTCAGCAAAGTGACAGAGCTGGGGAGCTGTGTCCTTGTCCCAGCTCCTGGCTGACAAGGACGAAGCACACCACAGCTCTCCCAAACACCCACATCCCTGTCAGGAGAGGAGGGCAGCATGCAAGGGAACGAGATGAAAACATTGGCTGTACCTAGGGAAGCTGAGGAACTCTGCAGAGACCCTGGGTAGAGCGACTCGGGGCTATACCAGACTCATGACTCTAAGGGCCTAGGGAGGACTAGGTGTCAGGCAGCTCCCATTCAGTAGTTCTTGAAGACACAGAAGCGTTCATACACCATCCAGCACTGCCTGCTATTTTCCTTACCTCTTCTCAAATGCCCAGAGTTTTATACGCTTTCCGAGCTCTTTCTTCCACCTAAAGACTACTGCATACAGAAGCAGAGCCTGCCCCTGTGAAGGCCAGTCCCAGGTATCCCAGGGCTGTCTGCACACCCGACCACTCTTCACAAATCACTCTGGCCTCCTGTGATAATGGTATGTCAATAAACAGGTTTCCTGGACACTGTCATGATGTCATGAACGGATGGCAGTGGGTCAAGCCAAGATCTCTGGAGGCCATCATTTCAACCTCTGCTCCCGACCGACCGCAGCTAGAGTAATCTAACCACTCTGTAGCCACCAAGCAACTATCCTACACCTCGCTCTGTGGTGAGGTCTCGGTTCAAGGTAAGGGGCTTGTTGTTATTGTTTTCTTTTTCTGGTATAGGCTACATACATGACAGCCACAATCTTAAGAATGTGCCTGGGTCCAGAGGTCCTGTTCTGCCCAGGAAGAATGGAAGCCAACTCCTGCCAGCCACAAGGAAACAAAGACCAGGAGACTCAGATCACAAGAAGATGCTGGAAGCCACCTTGGAGTTGGCTCATGCTAAGTTGTGTGATATTCTGTCTCACTTTTCAGGATGTAAAAGTCATGACTGAGCAATGTCTATCTAAGCCACAACCCATAGCTATTGCCCAGAGTGGAAATCAGTTTCTCTGCCTGGCTGAGTCTGAGTGCTGCACTTCACACATGCCACACAGGCCACTGTGTGCTGAGAAGCTGAGTGGTATGCTGAGCCTCCCAAAGGTCAGGTCAGCAGAGTGACCTGGACGTGTCAGGCAATCAGACCCATCACAGTGACATAGGCTGGGGACACTGTTCCTTGTGTGAACACTGCTTGATCCAGGCTGCTCGGTCCCATTCCCTCGCTCAGGCCCATCTGCTTTCTTGCACCAAGAGAAAAGGCAGTTGTGTTCAATACTGTGGGTCCATGGCCTGGGCTGCCCAGGTCATGTGCATGTCATATAAGAAAAAGCCTCTGACAGATGTGTTGCCCCAAGTGTTGAGGCAGAGGTATCCAGAGGAAAAAAAACATGTTCAAAGTCATGCAACCGGGTGCAAACTGACAAAAGTTATATCCAGGCACACAGCACCTGTTTCCTGTGTCATTCATTCTTCATACTGTATTTTATAAACTTGCAAAGAAACAAAGAAGCAAACCCTATAGGCCTCACATCAATATGACTGCCCACAGCTTCCTACCAGAGGACAAACAGGTAAATGAGTCCTCTTCACAGACTGTCAGGATCACAGTAGACACCACCACCTATCCATAGTCCCAGACCACTGAGGAAAGTCACGTTCCTTTATCAAAGGACACAAGGTCTCTCTAGTTCACAGCCCAACTTCTGATTTCACAAGACTATAAGTCCTGGGACCTCAAAGTCCCTGGTCTCCTTCAGGGTGCTCAGAACCTAGACATGCTAGGATATGGGGGAGAATCCCATGGGTTTACAAGGGTCACCCTTCCGAATCAAGTGTAACCAGCTGGGCACTCTAGCGGGTCTTACAAGTAAGAAAGGTCCTGGCTTCAAGCTTTCTGCTCCAGGGACTGTTGTTTTTCAGGCTTTATTCCGGATTCTAAGATCTCAGACACAGAGTCCCCCCTAAAATATCCAGCATCCTGGCTACTCACTCCCCAGGGCACGCACTGCCCTTACCTTGACATGGTAGTGGGCATCCAGCAGGATGTTTGCTGGCTTTAGGTCTAGATGCAGCAGTGGTGGAGACATGCAATGCAGGAAGTTCATGCCCACAGCTGTCTCATGCACGATGCGGAAGCGCAGGTCCCAAGGCAGTGGCTCGGAGGCTAACAGTTTCTCCAGGGAGCCCGTCTCCATGTACTCCATGACCAAACCAACAGGTTCTTGGCATATGCCATACACAGGCAGGATGTAGCGGAATTTGGCCATCTCCATCTTCTTAGCTTCCTCCAGAAGTTCCATGCGTTCCCTGAAAAAAATCCAGAGGTGTGAGAGCATGCAGCTGTCACCTAGCAGGACACAGAGCCACTGGCCAGGATACAACCAGTGATAAATGCACACGTGTGCAAAGTTCACTGTCACATAATTAAACACTGGGCCTTCCAGAGCCTATAGTCAGTCTATGCTGTTCACACCCGCCTCTGCACCTGGGGTCACTGTGAGGACAGAGCCCAGCAGTTATCTGGATACCTACGATGGATACCTACGAGCGACATCACATCTCTTGTCAGGATGGAAAACTGCTATATAACTATCAAGGACCTTCACCCTCACCTTTTGTTTCAAGTCCAATTCTTTTACTGGCTCAATCACTCCTCGATCTAATCTCACACTTAACAGAATTGAGTCTAGCAGAGATTGGCCAAGGGCACAAACAACTGGTCACACTGGTTACACAGAGGCTGTCTATATTCCTCTAACTGCCCATGAGTGGACAACACAGGGACATTTCATATGTAACCATCACCTTTACACTCAGGATATATTTATCATCTCCAACAAACTGCACCCATTAAACACCCAGCAGACCCCACATCCTTCTGTTCAGAATCCAGGTGCCCCAAATGGATGGCATCATCTCCATCACTCTTCTATGCCTGCCTTCCTTCATGAGGTGTTTCCAAAACTCATGTATATTGTTGCACAGATCCAAGTTGTATTTGTGTGGCCAAGAATGGTGTAGGAATATACATTTTACTAATTCAGCCATAAGGCTATAGACAAGACTGCTTGTACTGGTTAGTTTTTTTTTGTTTTTGTTTTTTGTTTGTTTGTTTCTGTTTTGTTAACTTGGCATAATCTGGAGTCATCTGAAAAAGAACCTCAATTGAGAAAGTGCCCCGTAGGCGTATACCCCGTGTGTATATGTGCGGGTGTTTTCTTAATTTACAATTGATGTGGAGGGGGTTCAAGGACAGGGTGGCAGATGGTTCTGGGTTTCCTAAGAAAGCACACTGAGTAAAACATAGCTTGGAAGCAATACTCCAGCTTCAGTGTCCTGGTCCTTGTCTTGCCTTGACTTCTCTTTAGGACAAACTATAACCTATATGATGAAATAAACCCTTTCTCTACAAACTGTTTTTGGGCAGTGCTTTATCAGAGCAACCGAGAGCAAACTAAGACGCTGTTCCTACTGCTGACTCCTGAAAATAATGCTACACCTTCGGGGAAAAATGTCTAGAGAGCCCTTGTATGAGTTCGTCTGGGTATCTGCCCAGAAGCAGAGTTGCCGGATCGTGTGGCAGTCTGCGCCTAATGTCCAGAGACGCTATGGTGCTGTTTCCTGGTTCCTCACACAGAGACAGCAGAAGCACTCACTGCATTCACCAGCCACAGCCAAAGGTCAATCTTGATGTTTGTACAGATGCGAATTGCTGTGTAATAGTCTGTGCCAGCAACAAAGGTCAAAAGTCTTAGTGCGTTCAGGGTAAAGCCCCATCCCAAGAGGGTGTGACCAAGCTACATAGGATCTGGGTCAGTGTCTCTCCAAATACACACAAGAAAGCACCCAGGAAGCAGGGAAGAAGTTCCCATGTCACGAAATCTGCTTTCTAGAAATAAAGTGTTCCTTAAAAGAAACTTCCAGAACCATTTCGAGAGAGACATTCTGGAGCTGGGAACTGAGCAGCCTGGGTGTCCACACGCAGGCCTCGAAGGGCTGAGGTGCCCTGGTGCCTCCCCAGAAGACAGTCTAGCACAAAGTCCTACCTGTAACCTGAGACTAACTGGGTTTTCATTACTCCCGCAAGGGGCTCTTCTGGGTCTAAAGTGCCTGTTGTGAAATCACCAGGAGCCTGCTGGAAGACCCAGAATGGTGCTATCAACTCACTTCCTAACCTGGACTCCCCCTTGAAACTGTAAGGGGTCTCCCAGGCTTCTCTGGCCCCATGAAGGAAGGACAAAGGCAGACAGGCAGGCAGGCAGAGCCACCTGGGCACCAAAATCCACAGCAAAAAGCAGCTCCTCTGAGCATCGCACTCTGGCAGGGGAAACTGTCACAAGTTCTAAGGGCTGAAGAGCTCAGCCTTTTGCCAACCAGTGTCAATCCTACAGGCAGATCTTAGTCCTCATAAGCACACACTTTGAGCCTATGCTGGGGTGGCAGGCAACAGACCTCTGGCTTTAATGAAGCATCTAGAATGAGTCACTAAATGGCTTCGGAACAGAGTCAAACATGGCATGCTGTCCTGATCTTCTGGAGATGCTGCCCAAAGTAGCTAGTACAGGTGTGCAGGGCCAGCCCATGAGGCCCCTGGACTGGGTGGATAATCTCGCACTAGGATCTTGTCCACTGCTCCCTTCTTGCTGGAAGATTTCAAGGGTCCAACCCCAACAGGAGGCAGACTCCTAAGCACCAGGGGGGCCATCCTGCCTTGGACACTAACAGTTTAAAACAGGGTGGGAAATTCCCAGCCCTGTTCCTATACTCCATAAGAATCTGAAAAACTGGCCCGTGAAGAGTTAGATGCTCAGGTCAAACATTATCAAAATAAAGTTGGTACTTGAAGGAGAAGACAGCTGAGCTCCTTTCTCCCCAGGGGAAGACAGGAGCTAAGGACCGGGCTGGTCAGTCCCACACACAACTGAGACCTGCTATCAGCAGCCACCTCTGCTCTCTTTTGTGCTAAGAAAGAAAGTTATAAACGGGGCAGTGGTGGTGTACACCTTTAATCCCAGCACCAGGGAGGCAGAGACAGAAAGATCTCTGTTGAATTCGAGGTCAGCATGGTCTACATAAGATGTTCTAAGGCAGTCAGGGCTACACACAGAGATACCCTGTCTTGGGAGTGGGTGTGTGTGTGTGTGTGTGAAAGTTATAATTTGTAACCCTCCCCACCACTCCGCTACTTTCATTTTATTCTATAAAGTAGACAGTTTGCACCTTCCAGTGTGTATCCTTCCTGCCCAAACAACGGCCCTTCTGAGTATAGGGAACCACCAGCAAGTGACCCGAAGAGGTATACCTGTCCATCCCCAGTATTCATTGTCTGCAGGCTGGTTGCAGCATGGGCCACTTCCCCTGCACTAGACAGCCCTACTCAGTCAACCTAACCAATGTCTTTATTTGCCCAAAGGATTTAATACACACAGCAGCTTCTGCTGGTAGCTCTTAGAATCAACTCCCAGCAGCTCCACTGGCAGAAAAAATAGCTAGTTCTACCTTTCCCATCACTCAAAATCCAACAAGTTCTCCCTCTCTGCCCAGGCCCTTTCCAGAACACAAGCCTCACTTAAAAAAGAACAAGGGCCATAGGGCTGCTAGAGAAAGAAGCTGACCCCTGCTGCATTTACACACTTAGTCTGTACAGAAGGCTGGAAGGAACTCGTGACAACACCCCCCACCCCATCTGGGTTACATGCTTCAGGGCACTTCCCTGGAAAATGGCCACTGTTTGCTGGGACAAAAATCAGAGCCTAGCACTGAGGAAGAGTCCTGGGACATCCAGAAAAACTTTTCAAAGCATTTATCATCTAATGTCCTCTGAACTTAAACACCAACATGTCCCTTGGGGCAGGAAGCTCCAGCCTTTAGGTGTTATCAGCAGCACCTGCCACTCCATAAGTCCAAACTGGGCCAGATCCTAGTCTGGGAGAGGCCGAAGGACTCTAAAATATATAGAACTCATCATTTTTGTGGTATTAGTTCTTATCATTTAAAATACTCCTTTCTCATTAGCAGTATCTCCGATTAGTATTGATAACAACACAGAAGGAACTGTACATTGGTAATCTTACTATTGTTTTAAAACCCGGAGGGATTTTCCAGCTTGTCCCTAGCCCGGATGCCTGTGTGGGGCAGGGATCATGGATGGCAAGTCCAGGGCCTGCTCCTGGTCGCCATTCTGTTCCATTCTCTTCCTTCTGCTCACAGTGAACAAAATGTTTCTGGGCCAAGGAGTCCACTAACATCAGGTTGATCTTTGCTTCTTTACGGTACGGGAAGGCTGGGGTTACATTCTCATCCCTTTTGTCCCTTGGAGAGGGGCGCTAATTCAGACTCTGAGAAGAAGAAAGGGCACCTCTGCCCCACTCTCACCCGTTTGGGGGTTCTACTTAGAAAACCTGGGCACAAACAGAACCAGGTTAGAGTTACAATCTCTAGAGACACTTTTTGGGGGGCAGCGCTGGTTCCTAAATCCAGAAGCTCACATAGCTAGGTAAGGACTTAACCAAAAAGTGGTAGCCCCAGCTTCCCCCATAAGTTTCTTTTTTTGCTCAGGCTGACCTTGAGCTCATAGCAATCCTCCTATCTCAGTTTCCTGATTACTGAGATGACAGCCCAAGAAACTTTTAAAAAGCATTTACAAGGGGCTGGAGAGATAGCCCAGTGGTTGAGAGCATTGGCTGCTCTTCCAGAGGACCCAGGTTCAAGTCCCAGCACCCATATGGCAGCTCACACCTGTCTGTAACTCCAGTTCCAGGAGATCTGATGCCAATGGACATAAAGTTAAATAAATGTTTTTTTAAAAAAAAAAAAGCATTTACAATAATTCGCCCACATCCCATTTACACCTAGCATAATGTGATCTCCCACCAAGAGAGAGAATCAGAGTACAGAAGAAAGTCAGTGATAGCAGACACCCATCATTTCTAGGAGTTCCACAGAAGTCATACCTCTGCCTCCCAGCTCAGCAAGAAAGTCCAAAGACCCTGGGATGGTAAGAGCGGAGGGTTCCATTACTGAAAAAGGGAAAGCGAACCTAAGACCAGCCATGAATGAGCTTGATGCCTTCAGGGAACAGGGGAGTAGAGGATTCAGTAACAGCTGCCAGGGAGAACAGTATTTCAGCCTCTCCGCTAGGCTCCTGCACACCACTCCAATTACGTTCCCAGGAGCCTCAGAGGGGTTCCCACACTGCTATTTTTAAAACTGACAAGAATCAGGCTTGTCCAATTGTCAGCTCTGTAGTTACAGACCTGGGGTTTGCTCGGGCTCGCCCTAACTAGCTGAGGCCCAACTCTGCCTTAGCAGCTCCTGGGCCCCTGTGCCAGGGACTTTGTTATTCTGAGCTCCTTAGCTGGGATCAGAGAGATGCATGGGGCCTCTGGATCATTTTGTTCTAAGGGTGCCAGCAGGCCTGCCTCATAAGTGATAGTCAGCAAGTAAAGACAGCCCTCTCCCCAAAGCCAAACAATGCGACTTTCTCCCAAGAGGAGAAATCTGATCGGTGGGAAGTTACTCATGAATTGTGTCTAGGTCCTCTAAATGTCCCTGCGTTGGCAGAAATTTCACAAGGGGCTTTATGAGTGTCCCAGACCTGATTAGGGCCCCACCTTCCCAGAACAGAAATGGAGGGTCACGAACCACAGAATGGATAAAGGCTGGAGCCTGCCTGGGCAGCTGCTAAGGGCCAAGAGACTCCCAGTCATCCTGCAGGGTGAACAGCCTTGGCCAGTAAAAAGGGGACTGGCAAACAGCTGTGGCTAAAGTGACCCCTTCACCCCCAAGCAGCAGGTAAAGAACATAAAAGACTCCCAGCTATATACTACGCAGCAGAGGTAGATGTTAGCTGGCTTGAAGGTGACTGTGGATGGGCCCTTCCCCTCAATCAGCTTTGGACACCACCTCCAGTACCCCTAGGGAAGTACAACAGCCACTCCTTAGAAGTAAAGCAAGCAGGGCTTTGTTGAGGCCCATAGAGGGGAAAAAACTGTTTCCTCTTGGCAGCTATGACTGGCTTACATTGCTTTTTATTTAATTTTTAAAAAACAAAAAACATGGTCTTCTATGTCAACATTTGCCATCCTGTGGGTCAAGGCCCCTTTGGAGGTGCATATCAGATATCCTGCATATCAGACAGTTACATTACAATTCATAACAGTAGCAAAGTTACAAGTAAGAAGTAGCAACAAAATAATTTTATGAGCGGAGGTCACCAACACCATTAAGGGTCACAGCATTAAGAAGATGGAGAACCACTGCTCTACAGAGTCCTGAAACTCACTATGTAGACCAGGCTGGCCTTGAACTTACAGAGGTCCTCCAGCCTCTGCCTCTTGAGTGCTGGGATTAAAGGCATGCACCCACCACGGCCAGTTTCTTTAATTCTTTTCAGTTTACTCTGATTAAAAGAACTGTACCTAAATTCTACGTGTCCAAAAGAATACAAGATTGCAAAGACAAACTATTGTCCTTCCCTTCAGAATTAACCCAAAAGGACCTGTCCAGCACCTGGACAGAAAAAGATCCCTCAAAAAGGTTTAACTTTAAGAAACACTAGACACCTAAAAGCATGTTAAGAAGATGAAGGAAATAATTACCCCTTTAATGAGATGTGCCTGTGATCCTGGGAAGCCCCTCCTTTGGGGCAGCTGCTTGTAGGTCCTCACTGGTGTGCCTTCCAGTTTCCCTTTCTTTGTTTCCTGGCATCCTTAAGGATACTGGCCAATATACTAAGCCTGCTCATGCCAACACCCTGGCTACCTTCCCACTCTCCATCTGAAGTCCTTCCCCTCTCATCCCTTTCCCATGTAGTGGACCCACTACGGAGGTCCACTGAGGAGCCTGCCCGCATGACCTCTTAATTCAGAAAGCAGGACTTTCTCTTTGTCTAAGCTGCCAGACAGATGGACTGCTTGTTGGTCCTGTTGTTTTCTTCTCTCAAACCTCAATAAAATTATCCTCCAAGGCCATGTTTAAATCCTCTTATCTCTGAGGTTAAGATCCTGAATATAAGACGCTGTGTTCTCTGGCTGGGGGCTGCACACAAAGTTCCTAGGAAAATTCTGTTTCTTCCTCTAGGTAACACTTTGCAAAGGCAGGGCTATACATCACAACAGTCCAGGAAAAGTTAGCCTTTTTCAACAGCTGTTTCAAGCTTCAGATACAAGCTCGCTAGCTTGCAAGGCAACAGGTCGCTCAGAACCAAGTGAATTCCTTAGCATTTCCCAGCCTGGGAATTGATGTGAGTTCTTGACACCACAGGAGCTTAAACACCTAAATGTGGCCTGGGTGGGAAAAGTCAACTCCACTTAACAAAAGCGTAAAGGCAGCCATCCCGACCTAGTGGCTAAGTACTTTCTGCCAGCTTCTGCTGACCTGGATCTCGCTGTGACAAGCCACCACAGGCAGGGAAGAAACGCTTTTGCAGTTAAAGGACACACACTTCAACACAGGCTCTCTGCAAGTGGAAAAACCCTCCCTGCAACCTGGCCACCCAAAAGACAAGACCTGAGGATTGGAGGGCTGCACAGTATATTGATACCTGGGGTGGTTCACATTTACCCTGCAATATTCAAAATCTGTGTTAAGTCTTTGACGGTGAATAATATTTACTCTGCCTAGAAAACACAATTCCTCACAAGTTCTAAGGGCATAAAAATCACCCCTGAAGAGTTCTTTTATTTCACCTTTGAGAAAGTAACTGTTGGCTGCTCTTCAAAACGGTTTGGATTTCACCGAAACAACCACAGGGTCTCTCCTGGCCTGAAGGTCCCAAGGGTTGGGCTGAAGGAAGGTTTACACAGCATGGCAAAGCTCACGGTGAGCTTATTGTGATTTTAGACACTAGTCCTCAATGTACCACAGTTTCTAAGAAAAACTGGGTTATAGCAAAAAGCAAACAAGCACACAACAAAACGCCCAAGAGCTTTCTGACATCGTCAGAGAGGGATGAGGTGTAAAGGGAGCAATATGGCAATAATAAACCATCCTCCTTAGTGTCACTCGGGTACTGCCACGGTCACCACTCCACAGTAAAGCTGGAGTCCAGAGTTCCTGTGTTTAAGGCAGGTCCTGCAGACAGCCACGGCTCAATGGGATTTAGGAGGGATCTTAAACTGGTAAATTGCAAATACTACGTCCATGTCAGTTTGGTTAAAGAATAAGTCATTTAAATGTGCTGTTTTGCGGCTCATACATAAACTATCAACACCCAACGTAAACAGCGCAATCTGGGGAAAATGCTTTTGAAGAATCTGCTTCGCACCTCATCTCCAAATTTACGCACAGACCACAATAGCCAGCGGGTTTACCGGGCTCAACTCTGAGTCCTTTCCAATCGCTTTACAATCCGCTAGGAGAGACAAAGGTCCAGGGTGCCTGGGGCGGAGGGGGGGAGCAACTACCAGTGTTAAAGCAAGACATCCTCCCTCTGCTTCCACCCCAAGCCCCCTAAAACGAAGGTGTGCGGAGAAAAGCGGTGGGCGGAATCAGATCCCGGACCCAAAATGGACCCGGAGCCCTGGAAGCGGCTGAGCGCCGCGGATGCCTCACACGAGCCCAGCCGGTGCTTCCGATCGAAATAATTACGGTCTTACATCAATTTGTTCTCCAACGAAAATTAGTAAGTGGAACTAAATCTAACTCATTCACAAAGCGCGGAGGCCCACACGGCAATTTCTCTAAGCCCGGCGCGGACCGCAGCGCCTAGGTGGGTCCCGGGCGAGCCCGACGCGACTCGCAGGGCTCAGGACCACCACTCCGGGCCAGTTCGGAATCCTAGAACCTCGGGAGCTGCGAGGGTCCGGTGACCTGAGGACCGCGAATTCTGCTCCCCGGATCCTCGCGTAGCGCGCAGCCCCCCATCCAGCCCGGCCCCACCCGGCCGCTGACCTGTCGTCGACGTGCAGGCTGGGCGAGCACTTGATCGCAAGCCACGTCTTCCAGTGCACGTGGCGCACCTTGTACACCTGCCCGAAGCCGCCTGAGCCCACCTTCTCCCAGCCGGCGAACTCGCCCGCGTCGAAGGTGCGCAGCAGCCCCAGCGCCCACCGGCCCCGGCCCTCGCCCTCCATCGCGTGCGGATCGCCGCTGCCTGGCTCTACCGCGATCGCCCAGGTGCTCAGGTGCGCGCCCCGCCCGTTGACGTCACTTCCGACGCTCGCCCCGTCCCGCCCCGCCGGGTCTGGGTCCACCCCCGACGCCCTCCCAGGACCCGACGCCGGGTGCTGCGGCTGGCCGGCTGCTCGCGGAAGGTGTAGTAAAGTACCTACATAGTTCGCTAGTCACAGTACTACCACTCTGTGAAACACGGCAAAGAAGAAAATAGAGTCTCTAACTGGGACGTGGACTTAGATCCGATCTCTAGGCTTGCTCAGGTTTCCACGGTTATGTGTGTCTTCGTTTGCGGACGCTGAGTCCTACCCGGTGTTATCGTCTGGGTCAGTTCCTGTACCCGACACCAGTCGAGAAACAGGACATTCGGTGCCCTTCTGGGGATCTTTTGTACTGCATTCTTAGTCCCTGATGATCACTAATCTTTTTCCTTTCCTTTTCTTTCCCTCTTTTTTCACTTTCTTTCTTTCTTTTTATTTTTTTTTAAAGAAAGCATTTGTTTATATTAAAGAGTTATATAGACCCAACGTTTTGAATTGGATTTCCACTCCACTTGCGTCTTGCCTTTTCATAGAACCCCTCTTAGGAGGCAACTGGCTCCTTAAAATTCAATCATCCCTACCCTATAGCTCAAGCTTGTAGTCACAGTCCTGAGGAGGTTGAGGTAGGAGGATCACCTCGAGTTTGAGATCAGCCTGGGCTGCAGAGTGAGACCTTGGTTTAAACACACACACACACACACACACACACACACACACACACAAATGTACGACGTAATTCTCCATTTCAAATACAGAAAGTTCATTATGGAAAAAAGTGACTTTTTAAAGGTAAACAGATGGTTTGGGAAAGGAAGGATAACAGACTTGTTCACCTTCAGGAAAATTCTCAGCTTTGGGAAGACGCTGGGTCAGAGGTGGAAGTGCCCGTGACTTCCCCACCTTCAGCAACACTCATGCTATTCCTCACCAAAGCAGATGAATAATGGCCTCACGGGAAGAGAAGAGGGGGCGTTACGAGGACGTGAATGCTGGAGAATCTCTCATCTGAGAGGGAGGCCGCCCCAAGTTATAGCCGATGACGGAGCCTTCTCCCCTGATCCCCACCTCCCATCTGCCTTCCCAGTGGAAGAGCCCACACACAGCCCTAGCAGCACACGCTGGCTTGGGGGTGGGGATGGGTCTCCTGGGAGCTATAGACACAGCCTTCCTTCTCCACAAACTTCTGAGTCCAAGGCAGCAGATCGCAATTTTAAACTCATCTGTAGCAAATACAAATATGTTTAAGCTAACTCTTTAAGAATAATTGGGTTTTTTTCCCAATAGATAAAAATAGCTTGAAAGTAAACATAGTCATTATTTTCATGAGAAAAAAAGAATTGACTAGAAAATGAGTCATGGCACCCATTTCCGGGGTACAACCCTGGGTGCCTTTCTCCCCAAGTTGCTAGTCTCACCCTGCCTTCTCAACACCAGGGAGGGGGTGACTAACAGCCCATAGCAGTCAAGTAATAAAACACTCCAATTTCATTTATTTAATAATCTGTGTGCATCACTCAACAAATATTTATGGAGTGCCTGCTGCAGGCTGCGTATGGAAACTGGAGCCCAGGAAAACCAAAACAGCCAGCCCCCATCAGGACCTATTTCACAGCATGGAGCTGGCTTCGGATTCTCCCTCTTCCAGATATGTCACTAGGTTTAGCCCTCCCTTCTGACAGGGAACTGTCTCTGGAAGGCTGGAGGAACACTCACCAGAAGATGAAGCTGACATCTCCAAGGAGGAAGGTAAAGTTGTGAGTTAAATACACTGTGGTCTAAAGACAAATGCACAGATTAGAAGAAAAATCTTTAGGGAGCAATAATGCGAGTTCTGTGCCCCAGAACTGGGAGGCGGATGAAGGATTTCTGAAACATTAATGAGTCTGATATGGGCAGCATGGTGTTCAGAGGAGAGTTTGCTCACCAATGAGGCACTTGAGGTGAGGGTGCTGCCCACATTTTGAAGTTCCCCCACTCTCCCAATGTTTATCCTACCCTTTAGCTGCCAAAGTGGGTGACATGTCTCGATGTGAGCTGGGCTTCATCTGGACCATTTATCACTATTTCCAAACCAATGAGGCAGGCAGAGGATCCTGAAGAGGACAGGGGAGTTGCCTTTCGCATCTTTCCTGGAAGGACACAATTAAGCTTTCCAGACCAAAGGACTCTGGGGTAGGATTGTGGCCATCCTACCTGGAATAGGGTCCCAAGACTGTTACAGCAAGAGAGTGAGCACACCCCTCCTACTCAGATGTGGGAGAAGAGCACCCGCTTCAGGATAGTCCTACGATGACCGTTTGAACACCAACACAACCAGATGACAGCTGAACAGTGGCCGTAATTTCCTGCTCCTGGTGTGTATCTGGGCAAAGGGGCTTTAAACAGTTATTTTCAACTTTGTGAACTTCAGGCTCCCTAGAGTGATCGCAGCTCCAGGATGCAGTTTATCTTGAAGACCCTGGAGCCTGGAGCTAAAGAAGCATCCTGAAGCCACCCCATTCCCTAGCTTCCTTCCTGCCACACTTGCAGGGTTGTCTTTGAGACTTCTAGGCTTGTTTTGAGCAGTATGGTATTTCTAAAAGAATCAGCCTGTTCTTGGCAGGATTTCTGTCTGCCTTAATTCTAAAGACCTGGGTTGGGAGAGGTCTAGGTAGGCGTCCAGGAGCCCCCCTGGGGCTAAGTGCTGAGACTACCCTCTTTGACGCCCCACTTCTTTGTCAAGCAAATACTTTCTGTTTACACAAACACTCCCCTCTCAGAGACTCCACCCTCATTGGCCCCAGATCACCACCACTCCCATCTGTCTTTCCCACGATCTTCTAGAGAACTTTCATTCATTCCCTGCCCCCAGCCTTAACCCCGGAAGACAGCCTGACTGTCCTAGAAGTTTACAGTCTCCTGCAGGGATGGTGTGAAGCTATAGCCATGTAGACACTGTCCCACTCCTCGGCCTCCTTCAGACCTCCTTAAAGATGGGTTCCTTAAACTCCTCATCCCAAGTAGAGTGCTAACATGTGTATAAAATTCAAGTAGCCCCCAGATCTATATAAACCAATCCCTGCACACTGGAGGACCAGAAGTCTATCCTCAACCAAATAGCAAACGAGAGGCCAGCCTAGGCTACGTGAGACAGTTCCCCAAAACAAAAACAAAACAGAGTGTCCAGGAACCCCTCCTACTAGACTGACTTACCTTCTTGGAGCCAGTGGGAGTTGTGGCTCCAAGTACTGTACCCCCAGTACCCTGAGGCCTCTGCATTTAACTAGCTCTACAAGGGAAGCCTGCTTGGGGACCCCGTGATATCTAGGAGCTGCTGCATTTACTCCCCAGATTAGATGCACTTTACCTGAGGTGTCTTATCCTGGCCATCTTTGTCTAGTGTTCCTAGACCAAAAGCAGTATCTGATGGTCTCATTTGTTAGGTGGTTAGAACTAAACAATTTCTAAGATATGGGAAAAGAACTTGGCACTTCCTACAAAATTAAACCTCAAATTACCAGGTAACCCTAAAATTCCATATTTTAGGTATATATCCCCAAAGAACTAAAAAGCAAATATTCAGACAAAAATATGAATATAATGTTTACAACAGTAATGTTCATAGCAGCATAGAGTAGAAACTACCTCCATGTTCAACAATGCTTGGGTGAATAAACCAGCTGCCGCATCTCCACAGTGAAATAACCACACGGCTACTGCAGAAGGCTTCCTAGGTAGTGCCTAACAACTTGAGTTAGACCTTGGAACTCACATAAAAGCCGAGATGTGACCTGCGTCTGTATTTCCAGTAAGTAAATGGTAGAGGCAGGGGAAGCTCACAGAGCTTCTGGACTAGTTAGGCCAGAGCACACAGCACAGAAACAAGAGAGACCCCGCCTCAAAATGGAAGGACAGAGCCGATTCCCAACAGTAGTCCTGTGACTTCCATGCCAGTGCCACAGCACAAAGATGTACACACACACACATACACATACACAATGCACGCACATGTGCACGCACGCACACACACATACACATGCATTAATTAATTTAAAAAGTTTAAAGTTCTGATGTATGTCATACAGGTGACCCTCAAAGAAATGAGGTGACAAGAGTCTCTCTCTCTCTCTCTCTCTCTCTCTCTCTCTCTCTCTCTCTCACACACACACACACACACACACATACACACACACACACACACACACGACATGATTTGCATGACCAATTCAGATAACATGTTCACAGTAGATGAGTTCATAGGGGCAGGAAGTCAGTTTTGTTAGGAGTGGAGAATTACTTCTTAGGAGGAGTGAGATTTCCTTTATATCTATAACCATGTTTTAGAGAGCATAGCTGGGCAGTGGTGGTGCACACCTTTAATCCTAGTACTCGAGAGGCAGAGGCAGATGGATTTCTGAGTTCAAGGCCAGCCTGGTCTATAGAGCAAGTTCTAGGACAGACAGACAGAGCCACACGGAGAAACCCGGCCTTGAAAAGCAACAACAGCAGAAAGGAATTAGAGGGTGTGATAGCTGTACGTCTCTGAATTCACCAGATGGGTTGCTCGTTTTTGAATAGTTAATTTTGTATTCTGTGAATTTTAGCACTACTGAAATAAAATTACACCCTAACTACTTAGTGAGGTGTCACAAAATTAATGCAAGTAACTTAAAGGAAGAGCTGTGTGCAACTCAGTGTGAGCGCACTTGATTTGCTTGTGTTCAACTCTGGATTCCATCTCTAACCCTGAAAAGAAGAAAACAATAATTCGGCGCAGGCCAGCTGTAGTGGCCATACTTATCTCCTAGCCCTAAGAACACCGAGGTAGGAAGATCAGGAGTTCAAGGTCACCTTAGCTATGCTGTGAGTTAAGGGCCAGTCCAGGCCACGTGAGACTTTGTCTGAAAAAAACGAAAAATTTGGTAATTAATTTTTTTTTCAGCAGGGCAGATGATCACACCTGGAATCTCAGCAGAGAAGAGGCAGGGAAATGAATGCAAGTTCAAAGGCAGCCTGATCTACACAGCAAGCTCCAGTCCAGACAGGGCTTCACAGCGAGAGAGCTGCAGGCATACTTTCTCCCAGCGTGGGAACCACACTGGGCCTGCTCTTACCCCACACTAGTTTGCACTCATTCTGTATCACAGCAATCTCTGAAAACCCAACTATGCAAAGAGATGACATCATCAAAAGGAATTCGTTAATACTGCCTGACATGGTGGGGCATGCCTGCAATCCTAGCATCCCAGCGCTCAGAAGATGGAAGCAGGAAGATCAGACAGGGCAATAGGGCAAGACCTCATCTTCAAAACCAAATAAATATACAACAAACAAACCCAAGCCAAACAAGAAATTATCTCAACCTAACATTGAAAGTGCCAAGTCTATACGTTTCTTGCATACATAGCTGACTCGCTCCCAGATTTGGACTATCCCACTACCTCACTGTGTGTTCCCTGTGCTGCTGTTGACTGCAAGTCTGGGCTGTCCTCATCTGCCTGTGTGACTCAGTTGACTACCAAGCCCATGCTCAAATATATCCTTAGACACTATTAGATGGCACGGCCGCAGCTTCTCCTTCCTCTCTTTGTTGTCACTGCTTCTTTCCAGGTGATTTTGTAAATACCTGACCAATTGCTTCCCAAAGACACACACTTCTGGAAGGATGATCATGTGCCCTGAAGGCGTTCTCATACTTCCAAACACCCACTCTCACTGTGGCAGCGGAGGGCAGGCCATGATACCCACCTCCACTGGCGTCACACAGGATGCTCAGGGCCCATTCAGGGAACAGAGTCTAGGGTTTCCAGAGCAGGAACACAAAACATGAAAGCTGGGGCGTGGCTCCAAAGACAGACAGAGAAGCACAGGCCACTTGCAGGACATCAGTGAAAACACGGAGAAAACCCCGGAAACCTCAAAGCCTTAGATTTCATCCCAGTGTGTGCGATACAAAAATGAATAGAGGAGAAATTTCACAGGCCTTCAACATCGGCTACTATTACTTTGAACGAAAGAGAAAGGGGAACAGGAAGGTTTTAGCGGTGGCAACAGCTAATATGATTGATGGGCCTACTACCTACATGTGAGAGGAATGAAAACAAGGCAAATAAGGGGTATGTGAGACCTTCCCCTCACACACCCACAGGAGTACCCTAGAAGCCACTTTTCTCTCCAGGGAATCACCCTGGGTAGTGGAGAACAGGCCTGAGTCTACCGTCAAAGGTGTGCTCAGTGGCCAAGAAAGGGTTGCAGTTCTATCTCCAACTGGAGCAGTCCAGCACAGGGTCCAGAATCTAGCCAGTGGGCCAGCCGGTACTGCATGGAGACTTCAGGCAGGTAGAAAGGGCAGGTTCATTGGGTCCAACCTACAGTGGTCCAGTGAACCTGGTTTCTTTTCACTAGTGTAGAGTTCTAAGGTCATGTGTCCTCTAAAGATGGCTGACCCCACTCCTTGGAGCTGGCAACACAGGAGATAACCATGTGCTTTCCTGGTTGCCTCCTTGGTGTTCTGATGACTGACCAGATGGGAATACAGGAGAGAATTGAGGGGCAAGTGGTTTCTATGGGCCTTAAACTGGTTTCGATGGGAATGGGATGGGGGACCTGGTATGATCACAGAATAGAATCAAGCACGCAGCAGTGCACCTGTTTGTCCCTGAGTGCAAGGAGAGATATTGCACACTCACCATCCAGCAGGCTTTTTGTGTTGGATAACTCTATTTGGCTGAATGATGCAGGAGAATTGTCTGTATTCTGTCAATCATATTTTAATAAAACGCTGATTGGCCAAGCAGGCAATGTAGGTGGGAAAACCAGACAGGAAGTAGAGGTGATGCAATGAGAACAGGAGAATTCTGGGAAGCAGAGAGGTTCCTCCGCCACTCCTGCGCAGACCACCGAAGAGGCAGCATGTAAGCTGTCACACTGAGAAAGGTACTGAGCCCATGTGGCTAACATAGATAAGGATAATGGGGTAATATATGTTATAAGAGTTAACAAGAAGCCTGACCTAATGGGCCAATCAGTTTATAACTTAAGGAGTCCTGTGTGTGATTTCTCTTTGGGACTTGCCGACTTGTTGGGGTGCCAGGCGGGACAGAAACCCCAACAAGCCGGCCCCCTCATGTTACAGCTGAAGGCTGATTTAAGTATTTAGAGCATGTTTAAGAAAGTCTGACAAGGCTAAGCAAGGAAGGTTGGAAGGGTATATTCAATACATTCGCTACATGTATGGTATTTTTTTTTTAACTTCCTGTGATTTCACTGGGACATTCTCACAGTAAGTGAGGAGCATGTGTGGTATGTACGTGTTACATATGCACATCTTCTATTGGTTCTGTTTCTCTAGAGAGCCCCCAGCGAACATGGGATCTTGAGGGTTTTGTTTTGTTTGGACCACAATTTCTAGAACCAAAAGAGCCCTTTATTCCCTGGACTGATTAGACTCATTTGTATCTGGAGTGGGAGGCTGTTTTTTTGTGTAGCCCAGACTGACTGGCAACCACTACTCTATGTACCAAAGATGACTTGAACTTCTGATTCTGTTGTCTGTACCTCCTTGAATGCCCATTTTATAGGGTGCTAGGGATGGAGCCATTACTTCCCTCAAATAGTTAAGTTTACTCCTTGGCAGCCCGCTTTGTGGCTGTTTTTCCTTGAATTTGGAAGTCCATTTACAAGCCCCAGTAAACGCCTGTGGCCGCAGCCGCGACAGCAGTACAGCGTGCGCACAAGTACAGACGTCTTCCGGCCTTGGTGATCAGCGGCATCAGCGCAGGTGAGCGAGAGGGTAGCCGCCTTGCAGGAGCGCGACTAGGTGTGCTGTTCCTCCGAGCCTGCTGCTGTTCCGAGGAAAGAAGGCTGTCCGCCTGCCCCAGCGTGAGTCACCCGGCTGAGTCCTCAGCACAGCGGCTCTGCCAGAGGGGTCTTTCATATCAATGCTCAATCGCACACCGACGGCCAAGACTTTTCTCCCTCTGTTTGGAAAAGAAGGCTCTCAGGGTTCTGTTTCTCACGCACAACCCACACAGCTTTGCCAAAGTGCGCAGTCCTCCCACTGGGCACCACCTGCCACCTGCCGGCTGTGCTGAGAACCGCAGACTGGCTGCTTGGCCGTCTACACAGTGGCCTAAAGAGCCCACCAAACTCCAGCCAGAGTTCTCATTCACCCAGCAAAAGACCCCAGGCTCCTGCTGGCGGTTTCTGGGTCTCTCCTCTGTGCCCCAGTAATAACGCTGGAACCCAGCTGGAAGCAGGATCAGAGCTGTACTGCGGTCCTATCTCCACACATCCCAAGATTACATGAGTGTCTTGTGGTGCCTCAGTTTCTCCCTCTGAAACTTGGAAAGTGAAGCTAAAAACAGCTCTACTTTGCAGAATTCAGTGCTGTGGTATCTGTGGAGGCAGTCTGCCCTGCACTGTGACAGCCCTGCATTTGGACTGCTTATAAAATGCATCTTTAAATGTGACTTTGGACCTCTGATCTCTGCCTCTTGAGTGTCGAGTCTGCAGCTGTGCACCACCACGTAGTTCATGGGTGGCCAGGTACAGAACCCAGGGCTTTCTGCATGCTAGGCAAAACAATCTCCCAGCTTTGCCACATCCTCAGCCCCATGTAGGTCTTTAAAAACAAACTTTTCAGCCAGATGTGGTAGCAAGGTCTTAAATTCCAGTTCTCAGGAGACAGAGGCAGGTGGATCTCTATGAGTTTCAGGCCTGTCAAGGCAACATAGACCCTATTTCAACAAATAAATGAATTTTCCAATCCTCTTTAGCTTATTGGACATATGTCATACAATTATTACTGAAAACCTCACTTTTTGTTAGTGCTAGCAACTTTACAGCTTCTGGGTTGGTTTCAGTCCATTGATTTTTCTTTCTCCTTGTTTTGTGTCTCTTTTAACCTCTCATATGTCTGGTAATCTTTGGTTGAAACCCAGGCGTTTTGGGTCCTGGGTATTTCCTATTGGCTCCCAAGTCCATAAAAATATCATATACTTGTAGAGCTCAATGAAAATCAATTTAAAAAAATCTTTCTAAAATACCTTATACTTGCACCTCTCCAGTCTATCTCCTCCAGCACCTAGCTTATCCCATGTGCCCATCTGTGCCCCAGGTTCCCTCTTCTTAGAAGGATGTAGCCCCTGACGAGGCCACATTAACCTGGTATGTCACAGCAAGGGTGTGAATGTTCCTTCCAAACTTACATAGAAATCTCTTTGGCTTGGCAATGGTGTTGAGGGGCAGGGCCTTTAAGAGATGATCAGGTCAGAAGAACTCTGCCCTCTGGAACAGATGGATACCGTCATAACTGAGTAGATTTGTTTTTCATTCTTTTGTTTAAAATTTATTCATTTTAAATTTTATATGCATTGGTGTTTCACCTGCATGTATGTCTAGTGTTGGATCCCCTGGAACTGGAGCTACAGACAGTTGTGAGGTGCCACGTGGGTGCCGAGAACAGAATTGGGGTCCTCTGGGACCACTGAGCCTTCTCTCCAGCCCCGCTCAGTGGGTTTGTTACACCAGGGTCTCACCCCATTGTGCCATGCTTTTTACTATGTGAAGAAGCAGCCAGAGGCCCTCAGCAGATGTGACCCTTCCATTCTGGACTGAGGCAAATAGACTGTTACTTTTGGTTGCTTTTTAATTTTTGTTTTTGAACTATGGTGTGTGTGTGTGTGTATTAAATATATATAATTATGCATATTTGTGTGGGTGTGCTTGAGAATGCATGTGCCTCTGAAGGCCTCCCATGCTGATCACTTATTTTTATCCATAAGCATTGTTGCTTGCTTTTTTTTTTTTTTTTTTTGAGCTGAGGACCAACTCTGTGGCTGGGTAAAATAGTTTTTAAAAATCTGGTATACATTCCCTGGATAATCTATGTAAGATAAAAATAAGAGTGATATCTACAGACCCAGTGAAGATCTAGAACAAGTAGGACAAACCTGGTTAAAACCAAAGAACAATTCAGCAACCAAAAGTTCTGAAAAACACTACCCAGTACACTTCAACCTGGATTAGTTTACCAACACCTGGCACTCACCTGAAAAGGCAAAGTCAATATCAAAGATAAAATCTATTCTGAACCCTTAAGCTTGAGATGTACAAAGACACATACAAACACACACACACACAAAACAAGGAGAGGGGAAAAATAAAACTGATTTACTCCAACCACCCATGAGGGCTTGATAGTTTGTTTGTAAGCACGCATTATAGGCTAGGAGTCAGTGCACACACAGCTCAGTCTTGTGATGTTCTCAAATGTCTGCTTCTCTGTAGAAACAGAACCCAAGGCCACACCTGTGCTAATTCAATACAGACAGTGACAACCCAGGCCTTAGTTTATGGTGTAAGAATCCTGAACTCCCCACATACTTGCAAAACTCAGGTTCCTGAAAACTGGGCCAAACTGGATGGTTTAGCAGGCCTGGAATTCAGTCCCTGGAATCTACCATGGAAAAGAACCAACCCTTGAAGGCTGTTGCTTGGCCCCTCTATGATGCATGGATTGAATGCTTCTGAAGACAGTGCTGACTTTTAATATTTCTGTAAAGACTGTATTTTCAGGGGCTGGAGAGATTGCTCAGCGGTGAATGACAGACACTTCCTGCCTTGTAGAGGACCAGGGTTCCGTTCCTACACCTACATGGTGGCTCACAACATGTAACTCCAGTTCCAGGAAATCCAGTTCCCTCTTTTGATCTCCAGGCCAACAGTCACATGTGTGTTGCACAGATGGACTTGCAGGCAAAACACCCATTCATATAAATAAACAACTCTTTTTAAAAAAGATTTTATTTTTGTTGTTTTTAATTATATGTATATGTCTGTGTTGGGGTATGTCCATATGGGTGTGGTGTCTGCAGAGGCCAGGGGCTCCTCTAAAGCTGAAGTTACGGGTGGTTGTAAGCCACTTGACATGTGTGCTTGGGTCCTCTGCAAAGGATTATGTACTGGTAAACACTAAACTGTCTCTCCAGCCCCTGAATTCTTTCCTTGCTATTGTACCTGAACCCAAGTCATTCAACAGGTGTGTGTGTGTGTGTGTGTGTGTGTGTGTGTGTACATGTGCCATTTCCTTACATAACTTGGAACTGCCCCAAACCTGACTGTATTAAAAAAAAAGTATCTCAGTGAATTTCTGTACATTCTACTGATAAAAATGGACAAGGCAAAAGATTCTAGAAGATCCCTGTAAACTTGAGTCATATGCAAATGAAATATGATGCTCTGGAGTCTTAGGGTCACTAGCTTCTGATCACATGTAATCCTTCCAGAGACTACAACTGAGCGTGTGCAGAAGAGCCCTCGCCCTACTGCCCTTCCGGCCTGCATTTCACAGGGGAGAAAATGTCTGAGAAACATTGGCGGCTGCTGAGATAGCCTAGGGGTCTAAGAAGTGAAAGGCTATTAGGCAGAAGGCTGTAATTAGCTCTTCTTGATCTTGACCATGACCAAGAACAGAACAAGAGTGGGTACCGCCAATTACCCGACACCAGGCTGCTTTGGGGAAGACATGCCGTGGGAGGATTGGACGTTGAGAAATCCATTCTATCTGCTCCCTTCATGATAGAATAAATTATGTCTGGGGTAGTTCGGCCATGTTTCTGTTCTTGGCTTCAAATAATGGCCCTCAAATTACAGCAGAGGACTGTAAAAAAAAAAATGTGATTTGTTCTTAGCTGAAGGCAAAGACGGTAGGCTCAGCCGTAAGTCAGTGCAGGTAGCATGAGCTGTCCACCTAAGAGATGTTCTCACACAGCCTGTATTACCAAACCTCATGCTAAGCCTCAGAGTAAGAAGCCTGACTTTGTCTGATGAATCTGTTAAAATATGTGATCTTTGACTCCATCTGAAGGCAGGTGTGGTAGAGGCAGCAAACTGCACCCCATTGGGATGCTGGATTGTGTCATCATCACCACTAGTCAGGTTCAGGAGCCTGCGGAGTTTTTTCTTTCTCTCTGTCATTTCCTTCTTTCGTGTGTCCTCCGTGTGTGTGTGTGTGTGTGTGTGTGTGTGTGTGTTGACGGATGGGGTATGTGTGTACACAAGTATACATTTTGTTTGGAGACCAGAGACAGACACTGTGAGTGTTTTACCCAATTGTTTTCCAATGTATTTGGGTTTTTTTTTCAATACAAGTCTTTTATTGTCCCAAAAGACATCCCAAATCGTATTAAAATTCAGGATCTTGTTTCTGGAGCTGGTAACTTAGGTCTTACTCATCAGCCTGCTGCACTGTTCCCTTTTCAGACACATAGATACCATCCAAAAACTTTCTGATATCCTTGTTTTTAACTGTTGTGGCTTGCTGTATCAGAGCTGCCAAATTTGAAACAAGGTCAATATCATTTCCTTCAAGGATTAATTCATCCTTCTGGGCTTGAGAGACAGAACAAGCAACGCCTGTCCTCATCCAAACCCTGCGAATATATTTTTCACCCAAGAAATTTTGGATTTCAACCAAAGACCCATTCTCCTGATAACAACGTTGATGGGGAAGTGAGCATACATGGACCTCATCTTGTAGCGGAAGCCCAGTGTAATACCCTTGATCATGTTTTGAACGTGGCTGCAGATGGTTCTGACGGTGGCCAGTTCCTTCCTGTTGCCCCACCATTTGTCAACCCGGAGCCTCTTCTTCTTCTTCCCAAGAAGGCTCAGCTCTACATTGATGTGATTGAAGTCCCTCCGGAGGGACTGTGCGCCCCTTCAGAGTGATGCCCACATTTTCTGGAATGTCGACCGTCTGATTGCTGAGAATGGTCTTCATTCTCGCAGTAGATGGGGCAAAAAGCTCCATTGTATTTGTTAAGACACTGCCCTGCAGCTCATGGATTTGGTTAGCCTGGGTGGCCTGAAGGCCCAAGGGGCTTCCTGACTCTGCTCCTCTGACACTGGAATTACAAGCATGCACTCCCATGTTCAGCTTTTTTTTACATGGATTCTGGCCCTTAAACTCAGGTCTCTATGATTGCATGACAAGCTGTTTATTGACTGAGCTGACTCCTGGTCTGACACCTCTTTGAAATCTGTGCTGGTATCTCTCAAATTAAAAAGTTAAGAGTGCAGTTTTTTCCCCCTTTCTTCTTTGCAGGTATATGTTATTAGTGCCACATCCACAGACTTGCTATCTCTGGGAAATTTTGTCATGTTTTGTTCTGACACATGTGCAGCCCAGGGAGATCTCAAGTTTTCAATTCTCCTGCTTTCTGAGTGTTGGGATCACAGCTGTGAGTAGCTGCACTTGCTACTCTGGAACACTCTGCCTGGGGCTAGGGAGACTTACTCTAGTGAGCCCTCTACATGGTGCCATTTTCCTCCAGAAGGGGAAGACTTGACCTGTGGAAGAGAAGATCTCTCAAAATTCAGAGGAAGTACGAACAGTGAGTGACCCGGCACCAGGGTGTGATGTAGGGATCTGTTGAGACAAGGCCATGTGTGCACAACATGGCAGTACGCTAATCAGCTGCCCTCCCCTCCTCAAAGCTGAATCTGGTGTCCTCTGTCTGGGCTTTCCAGCTGATTACATGGTCAGTTCAGCTTCCACACTACCTCCATCACAGCAGAAGCACTAAGACCAGAGGACTGGACCACCCCTGGGAGGCCTTCTGTGTCTTTCTTTCCCTCCTGCTTCACAACAAGCAATGTGAGGTGAGTTTTCTAAGAATGGCTCTGAGGATAACTCCCCATGCTTGCGTAGCTTGAGAAGGAGAGAAACATTTGTTTTAAAACGATAAGGTTTTAGTATTAATGCATCATGAACTAGTTTATTCTGACTAGAATGAGTTGTATAAGAAGTAAGACAGGCTGGAAAGATGGCTCAGTGGTTAAGAGCATGGGCTGCCCTTGCAAAGGACCTAGGTTCAGTTTCCAGAACCCACTCGGTGGCATACAACCATCTGTAACACCAGTTCCAAAGGATCATAGCCCTCTTCTGGCCTCCGTGGGCTCTGCTTGTGCACAGTGCACATGAAGGTTGTGGTGGTTTGAGAGAACATAGCCCCCAAAGTGAGTGGCATAATTAGGAGGTGTGGCCTTATTGAAGGAAGTGTGTCACTGTGGGCATAGGCTTTGAGGTCTTTTTTTTTTTTTTTTTTTTTTTTTGCTCAAGCTTCCCTCAGTATGACTGTCAGTTCAATTCCTGTTGCCTGCAAGATGTAGGACTCTCTGTTCCAGCACATTGCCTGCAGGCTGCCATGCTCCCCATCATGATGATAATGGGCTGAACCTCTGAAACTGTAATAGAGCTATCCCAATTAAATGTTTTCTTTTTAAGAGTTGCTGTGGTCATGGTGTCTCTTCACAGCAATAAAACCCTTAACTAGGGCTGGAAAGATGGCTCAGTGGTGAAGAGCACTGGCTGTTCTTCCACAGGTCCTGAGTTCAAATCACAGCCACCACATGGTGGCTGGCAACCATCTATAGTGGGAATCTGATGCCCTCTTCTGGCATCAAAGTCATCCATGCAGATAGAATGAATATAAATATATATGTATATATATATAAAATCTTAAAAATATAAATATACATGTATGTATGTATGTATATGTGTATATAGTCTTGAGTGCTGTGATGAAAAGACAGGCCACTGTCTGAGTGGGAAACAAGCGCTTCTAGAAGATTACCGAAAGAGGTATTTGAGTCATGATCTGAGAGGCGCATAGGCATCAACTCGGGGGAGAGACAAGGCCAGTGCTCAGTGTGGATAGTGGGTTCAAAGCTAGAACAGCATGAGCCACCAGTGGGAGGAAAGCAGGCAGGTCCTGAGTCTATGGAGTCTAGGCAGTCCTGGGCTATGGAGAGGCACTGCTGACATTCAGAGGTCACCTGGAGTCCAGAATGTCAAGAGACACATTCTGAACACCCCAGAGCCTTCTTCACAGTTTTGGGGTCTGGGGGGGATCTGGTGGTGGTCACATGGCACTGAGGGCCCCACAGGAGGTACTGGTCTTGGTTGTAGGTGCCATAATGGAAAAAACTATTTTTGAGTGCCACGGACAACACAGTGATAAAGTGTCTGGGGAGGATGAGGAACTTGATGCATTCCTGGAAATGAGAGCTAAAGATGTGAACTAGGGGAATGTGGAAAGATGGGCAAACATGGTCATTTCCAGAACCACAATGACGTGGGATTTCCCTCTGCATGCTATGAATATGTTTTATCACCATTGGTTATTAAAGAAGCTCCTTTGGCTAATGGCTTAGTAGAGAAAAGCCAGGCAGGAAATGTGAACAGAGATAGAGAAAGTAGGTGGAGTCAAAGAAATACCATGAAGCTGCCAAAGGAGAAGTGTGCCAGACCCTTACTAGCAAGCCACAGCCTTGTGCCAATAAACAGATTAAAAGAAACGGATTAATTTAAGATGTAAGAGCTAGCGAGGAATACACTAGAGTCTTTGGCCAGCGTTGTAATTAATACAGTTTCTGTGTGATTATTTGGGTCTTGTGCAGCCAGGAAGGAATGATCAGTCTCCACTCACATAATGGTGCATCAATGTGGGCTAGCTATATCCACATAAAACCTAAGAGAGCTTGGAAAGGAATTATAGAAACAAAACCAAAGCCAAAACAAAACAGAGTTAAGCACAGCTTTATGGTAGTAGCATTTTATCAGGTGAGCTCTGTTTGCTAGAAGCTAGCAGAAGCACAATTCCTTTAAGAGAAGGTTTCCTGACTCAGTGGTAGCAACAAAAACAGCACAGCTCCTTTAAGAAGGCTTCCTGGTTTGTGCTTGTTGCACGAACAGCTCTGGCTCTTTCAGGAGGCCTAGCACTGGGCAGCATGTTGCCAGTTACTTGGTGGAAGCATGGGTCAACTGCTTCCCAGAGTTGAGGTGGTGAAGATGGCTCCCTCCTTGGGATCCCAGAGCTGGCGGTAAGTGTACCTCTGCCATATTGAAAGGCTGAGAGACAAAGCCAGCATCCAGGGCTGCTGCAAACAGTTTACCACTTTGAAAGCGCTCCTGGTCAGAAAATGATTACAGGTAAGTGATAAAGACAGATTCAGACAGAAATAAACCTCTGAATGAGTCACAGTGTTTAAAAAATATACATAGGCTTGAGAGAAAGAAGAAAAGGAATATACACAGTTATAAAAGGTTTTAAAAAATAGAACAAAGTCTTTAAAAGAGACAGAGGATAGACAGTCACAAATTAAAAGAGTAAGGAAAAATAAGCCACATAAAGATGGAAAATATACAGAGAATTTGGATTATGTATATGATTTTGTTTTCTTTGAATTATTTAAACTGTGAATGAGATAAGTATAGAGGGACATTTCATTGTATGGGCTTCTAAGCTTAACCAACATACATATTTTAAAGGTATCTTGACTTCAAAATTTGGGTCTAAGAATATGTTGTTTGGGCCGGGCAGTGGTGGCACACACCTTTAATCCCAGCACTCCAGAGGCAGAGGCAGGCATATCTTTGTGAGTTCAAGGCCAGCCTGGTCTACAAGAGCTAGTTTCAGGACAGGCTTCAAAGCAACAGAGAAACACTATCTCAAAAAACAAAACAAAACAAAACAAAAGAAGTATATGTTGTTTGGAAAAGAGGTTCTGCTTTTGTTTTCACAGTGGAAAGAAAGCTGTGGATTTCTTACTGGCTAATATGGTTTGCTCAAACAAGATCCCCTGAAGCAACAGCACAGATGGTCCAAAATCCATGACAGCTTCAGGACTGCTGGCTGAGATGGACCTACCACACAGGATATCCCATGGCAGACCTGATTAACAGTGCTCCCAATCAGCAGAAAGTAGTCTAAAGAACAACTCCCAAATTCCATAAATTATTGTTTATAAATGTTTGTTTACATTTAAAGGGGGATATGTTATAGAGATGAACACTTTGCATTGGTATGGATCTCGATTTATTGACACAAATTTAAGGTCAATTTTGTTTTATGTATATTTCTGCCCTTGATTAAGGTATTGTTTTTATAGCTAATTAAAAAATGTAATGTATAATTAAAATTTGCAGATTAATAGGTAGTCATTTATAATAGTCAAACTTGTAGTCATGTTAGTTAGGTTTTCTAGATATACAGAGATATATTTCAGTTAGACCAATAATCTTCATAACTTCAAAGACCTACAAAACATGGCATTTAAAACGTTTTAATAACTTAGACTTTTCATGACAATGAGGCACATCTCCTGGCAGCACCAATCTACTGCAAGAGACAATGGGCATCAACGAGGCTCTTTATGGAGTTTGCTAGCCATTTGGGCAAGAAACTGCTCTTGCTTAGACTGCTTGATGGTTTGCTGTGTAAACTGAAGATGTAGGACCCACAGAAAATTGATTGCTGAACCTGCCTAAAGAAGATGAGACAGCCTTTTAGGGTTCCTGCCTCATGAAAGAGTTTGCCAGACATTCTTCAGGACAAAGAAGAAAATGACTGACAAACTGCCAATACAGGCAAAACAGTCTTTGAAATTTCCTGCTTCATGAAAAAGTCTGCCAGATACTACAGGCCTGTAGGCTGAAGATGGATGCCCCAACGTTACAGAAGAACTTTGGATGACTATCCAAGTAGCAAGATATCTCTGTCAATTCTAGAGTTTTGGAAGATGATTACAATGCACTTCTTGTTTACTGAGGTAATATTATATCCTTCTGGGCTCTTTGAAGAGTTGAAGACAGATAGTTGTAAGTGTCCTTATTATGATAAAAGATAAATTAGATATGATGAATCTTTAGACTCACAAGGATAGAACAAATGATAAAATATTTTTCTTAATTTTCCAAATATAAATGGACTAAATATTGTAACTATAATTCTTGCTTGATACCTGTTTTGTTATATTTATTAACTTTGAACATAATTTATTCATCTGTTTCCTTGTTAAAACAGTTGTCAAAAGCCTGTGTCTTCATACTTATGGTCTTCTTTAAATGTTGATGTGAGATCTTGAAGAACTCAACTTTTTAAATTTTTATCGAGCTTTACATTTTTCTTTGCCCCCCTCCCTGCCTCTCCCCTCCTCTTCAACCCTCTCCCATGGTCCCCATGCTCCCAATTTACTCAGGAGATCTTGTCTTTTTCTACTTCCTATGTAGATTAGATCCATGTATGTCTCTCTTAGAGTCCTCATTGTTGTCTAGGTTTTCTGGGATTGTGATTTGTAGGCTGGTTTTCTTTGCTTTATATTTAAAAACTACTTATGAGTGAGTACATATAATTGTCTTTCTGGGTCTGGGTTACCTCACTCAAAATGATGTTTTCTAGCTCCATCCATTTGCCTGCAAATTGCAACATATCATTATTTTTTTTCTGCTGTATAGTAAGTACTCCATTGTGTAAATGTACCACTTTTTTTTAAAAAATTTATTCTTTGGTTTAGGGGAATTTGGGTTTTTCCACGTTCTGGCTATGACAAACAATGCTGCTATGAACATAGTTGAGCACATGTCCTTGTGGCACGATTGAACATCCTTTGGATATATACCCAAAAGTGGCATTGCTGGGTCTTGAGGAAGGTTGTTTCCTAATTTTCTGAGAAATTGCCACACTGACATCCAAAGGGGCTGTACCAGCTTGCATTCTCACCAGCAATGCAGAAGTTTTCCCTTTTCCCCACAACCTCTCCAGCAGAAGTTGTCATCAGTGTTTTTGATCTTGGCCATTCTTACCAGTCTAAGATAGAATCTCAGAGTTGTTTTGATTTGCATTTCTCTGATAACTAAGGAAGTTGAGTACCATTCGTTTGAGGTTCATGAAGAATTTTGCTAGGATTTTGATGGGCATTGCTTTGAATCTATAGATTGCTTTTGTTAAGATTGCCATTTTTACTATGTTAATTCTGCCTACCCAAGAGCATGGGAGATCTTTCCACTTTCTGGTGTCTTCTTCAATTCCTTTCTTCAAAGATTTAAAGTTCTTGTCATACAATTCTACCACTTGTTTGGTTAGAGTTACTGCGAGATAATTTATGCTATTTGTGGCTATTGTGAAGGGTGATGTTTCTCTGATTCTTTCTCAGCCCATTTATCATCTGTGTACAAGAGGGCTACTGATTTTTTTGAGTTAATCCTGTATTCTGCTACATTACTGAAAGTGCTTATGATTCGCTGGCTCAGTCCTGCTCCTGTGGAGTTTGCTGCCTCAGGCCTGCTCTGGCCTAGATAACTGGCTCTGTTTTGTTATATTTAATTTTACTATGTTAAAGTTAAAACTTTCTTTTTTCTATAGACATAAAAGGGGAGATGATTTGGGATTCTCCTCTATATGCTATGAATATGTTTTATTACCACTAGTTATTAAAGAAACTGTTTTGGCCAATGGTTTAGTAGAGTAAAGCCAATCAGGAAATCCAAACAGAAACAGAGAAAGTAGGCAGAGTCAAGGATGATGCCATGTAGCTGCTCTAGGAGAAAGACGCCAGACCCTTACTAGTAAGCCACAGCCTTGTGCCGAGACACAAATGAATAGAAATGGGCTAGTTTAAGATATAAGAGCTAGCTCGGAATAAGCTAGAGTCATTGACCAAACAGCGTTGTAATTACTATAGTTTCTGTGTGATTAGTCACGTCTTGGGTGGTTAGGAATGAACAAGCAGTCTCCATGTACACCACTCAAGATGTCAGGTAGGAAACAGGTCTTGATCTAAGATGATGCTCGGAGCTAAGCAGTACATTGAATGAATAAAGGACCGCCACTGCTGTCTGAGTGTGAGGACAGTGGCTAGAGGGCAAGGTCTGTTTGGGAAGACTGTGACCATGAGTTAGATAAAGTCATCTTGATCTTGCTTTATTTGAGACACGGGGTGGGGAAGAGATCAGTCTTTAATCCAACAAAGAATAGCAAAACACAGATCACGCACTGAAGCACAATTAATAGAAACTCAGGGTCAGAAATTGGGGTTTGATCTGAGAAGCACAACAGTCAGCCACTGGCTCTTACCTTGACCTCAGTCTGAAATGGTAATCCTGCCTTCCAGAATCTCAGAACGAGATTGCCTCTGAGAGCTGTCTTGCCCCGTCTTATATCCCTCTCTAGGGCTGGGATCAAAGGTGTGTACCACTGGGATTAAAGGCACCCAATCTCTATGGCAACTAGGGTGACCTCTGAGATTAAAGGTGTGTTACCATAATCTGGTCTGTCAGGCTGACCAGCGGTACTGTTTTACTCAGATCTTCAGGCAGTCTTTATTAAAATACATTTGAAATGCCACTGTATCGGGTTTCCTGTGACTGCAGTATCCAAGGTGGATCTATATCATAATGTTCATAATATTAGAAGATAGCTCCTAGCCTGGCCAGCAGCTCCATTTCCTTCTGAAAGGAAGGGTTTATCTGGGAGCTAAGCTCCAGGCTTCATACAAGTGAACAACTACCAGTGTTGGGATGTGTAACATGAGGGGCTGGCTTGTTGGGGTTTCATGTCCTGCCTGATACCCCACAACTGGCAAGTCCCAAAGAAAATTACACACAAGACTCCATAATATTATAAACTGATTGGCCCATTAGGTCAGGCTTCTTATTAGCCCTTGTAACTTATATTAACCCATTATTCTGATCTATGTTAGCCATATGGCTTGGTACCTTTTCCAGCTGTCAGCTTCACATGCTGCCTCTTCGGTGGTCTGAGCAGGAATGGCAGAGGAAGCTTCCTGCTTCCCAGAATACTCCCGTTCTCTTTGCTCCACTTCTACTTCCTGTCTGGTTTTCCCGCCTATACTTCCTGCCTGGCCAATCAGCGTTTTATTAAAATACATGATTGGCAGAATGCAGATAATTCTCCCGCACCAGGGATGGACTCAAATCCCACCTGCGTGAAACAAGCCAAGCCTAAACAAGCAGTGCTTGGGTCTCGAAGCCTGTTTTCTTCAAGGAGCCTCCTCCAGAGGTCTCCAACACAGGTGGATCTGTGTTGCGGCAAGGGGACTCTCACCCATGTGTTCGTGGAAGTGAGAGAGCGCGCATGTCAGCAGGGAGGAGCAAGTTGCTGGGGGCTGAGGCACCTATGCACTCCATGTTTACAGGGTTCTGCGGATTCTAGCAGCCTGTACCCACATAATTTATGTCTCAGGAGTGTCAGTCCCTGAAATGGGAATGGGATGCACGGCTTAGGTGAAAGGCTGGTTTCAGCCAGACCAGTATGTTCATTTTAACCTGTCATTGTAGATCTGGGGTGCCTTTGATACTAATGGACTCAAGTCATACAGAAAAGGTGACAGAAGCCAATGACCCGGTTCATTCTTTTTCTTTGGGATCTTATTTTTATTGTATGTGGAAAGAGAATTAATAGATATGAATATAAAGATTTGTGTATTAAGTATCCACAGCCCCCCAACAGCTAAGGTCTGGCCACACAGTACTCGGAGGCTTCTGCAGCCATAGTCCAAGGGAATACACCTCATGTTACTGGTTTTAAATTGGTAAAAAACTCAAAGTTTACACCAAGGTTCCCAAGGAAAGCAAGGGAGTCAGACAATGCATAGCAGGACTGTGTTTCCTTCAGGGAGTTCCCAAGCAGGAAATCATGGAGATGAAATCTCAGTTCCGATGGAGAGACCTTGATTTTGGAGATTCCAAAAAACAAGGTATCTTCCCAGAAGAGCCACAGGTACTGGCTGGATGAGGCTGCAAAGAGAGTAAAGTGGGAGCTGTTCTAGCCACTGGCACACAGGTGATGCCCTCTTAAGCCCCAGATGTTAGATATGGGGCTACAGGGATTAACATTTACCCTCTGGTCTGGTATGTCCTTGCTATCTCCCAGGTAATTCTGTCCAAGCTAAGGCCAAGCTTTTATAATTAATGATGGATCTGTGTTGTTATTTGGGAGCTGGTTGGGGGGACAAAGACCTGTTATAATGTACCTTTATTCTTTCATATCAAAGAGGTTGCCTTGAACCTCAGCAGACACTTTGCAACAGTGAAGTTGTGAAGATCCGGGACTCTTATAGTTAAATGTAGTTGCATTTATGAGGTAGTCAATAGTGGAAGGGGACCAGGGACACAAATGCTATGGTTCACATCTGCAGTCTTCCACAGACTCATGGTTCCTAACACTACAGATGGAGTTGCTCCAGCCACCCAACCTTCTCTGACAAGAGGGACTGTGCCATGTGAAACTGGGAGCGCAGGTAAGCCCTCCTTTACGTTCTGTCAGGTGTCCTCAGATCATGTGTCTGATAGCAGAGCACCATGTGGTACCTCATGGTGCTAGTGGGTCAGCTGTGAAAATAATAAGGGCTTCCTTATCTCTCCTATTGGTACATACAAAGTCTGCTCTGAATGTAGAGGGATATACAGGCTTGGACCCTCAAGTTTTACCAGCAGGAGAGGTAGCTGGTGCCAGATGCTAAGATACGTGAAATGAAGTCCTGACGGTTCAGCTCCTTAGAGGACTGAAAACAAAGGCGTTTCACGGCTTAAAAAGAACTCGATATGGTGGTGCATGCCTATAATTACAGTATGTGGGAGGTGCACACAGGGGGACTGAAGGTTCAGAGTTTAAAGCCAGCCTAGGCTACATGAGACTCTGTCTCAAAACAAACATAAAACCCACAGGGACAAATTAGAACACATCATATAATACTTGATTAGTATCAGTAAGGGACCATCTGAGACCATAGGCCCACCAAGTACTACCTGGTGCCCATCTTCTGATCTCAGCTTTACAAAGAAGCTCATATGTACTTTTTCTGTTGCCATCTGTAACTCTTGGGGAAGTTTCCAACACTCATTATCTCAGAGTATTTCAAATGGTCCAAACATATTCATCAGGCCTGCAGGGAAATGAGAACATCACCTATAACAGGAATTAGAGCCGTTCTCAACAGTTACCAGGCACAGTTTCATCACAGGCAGGAGAGCAGAGGGCCAGCAATTGAAAAACACAGGTCACAGCACCTTTATTCACCATCATACAAACAGATGTGACATGAAACACCCACCGAGTTGCAGAATGGTCTTTATGGCCCTCAAAACCTATGGGAGCCACAGGTGCCGTCTCTGACTTTGTATACTGAACAAGAACGGTGTGAAGGACAAAAGATCTGCTTTCCATGAGGGGGCATTCTTCAGAGGGCTTTCGTGGTACAGACCCTTTTCCTGAGAACATATCACTTGCTAACAACATCCTAGAGGGTGGAGCCCTGTGTTCCAACTGTGAGTTTTATCCTGTCATGACATATGACCCTACAGTATTACCATTCACGAGGTATAAGCAAATTCTCATTATACATTTATTTATGTGAACCAAGACAGTCATAGGGCTTATTGAACACACAACTGTGCATCTGCCCACCTTAGACCAGTTTAAAAAAAAAAGAACACTTCTCACCAATCAACAATGTTTATGATGTATGTAGGGCAGCTGGAGTGTGGAGATGCCTTTTACAGTTCAGTCTGCAGAGTAGCTGTAACAATGCTAAGACAACCTGCTTGCCTCAGTCAGTGACTCTGGTTTTATCTGAGCTCCTGCTTACAACGGCAGAAGTAGATGCCTCCGTGTGTTTAAACAGTGGCAGCAGGGAAGAGCACACAACCTAAGCCCTGTCTTTCAACAGGATTTCACAGCCCGACTGAGGCACAAAAATACATCTTTATAAAATAAAAATGTGATTTCAAAAGTCTTTATTTCATAGGGAAGAGAATAAAAGCCAAATGTTAGTAAGTGTTTGATTGAGCTCAGTGGTCATGGGCTCAGCTTGTTCATCTTTGAGAGGCTGTAAAGGCAAAGAGGAATTGTGGTTCAATTTTTAAAAAAATAGTATAGGAACTGTGGACTGCCTACTGCTTCTGTGGTTTCCTAGACTAGTTATATTTATTTGGAAAATGAAGGCAATATTTTAGAAAACAGTTTACCCCTCGCCCAAGTTCATCTGATAAGGGTACTGTATACAAAGCAGTTAATTACACACATAAATAACATAAAAATAACGGTCATAAATTAAGCAGTCCAAGAATCTCCCACCACACCAACAACTGAGAGGTGAGACTGGCCTGTGTGGATTGAGAGGGTGTGGGCCAAGTAATCCACAGACCAGCAGGACCCGTCTGAGTGCCATGTCTTCCTTAGGCTCCAACTGTATAACGCAAGCTCCAGCCCTGTCCTGAACGCTTGCCCTCTGGAACGAGATGCTGACACCAGGCTGACTGCAGCTCCCTTTGCCCTGCTGGTTAGCTGCCGGGGTCTCTGCACGGTGGCTGCCCACATGCAGCTATAACCAGGAAACACGGGACCAAGGACAAAGTAAGGCAAGTTTGTCTTCAACCTCTTCTTTTGTATGATATTAAAAACTGATAAGAAGAGTAAGACCAGACCCCTCTCCTCTCACTTTGTCTCTTTGCATCCCTGTACTGGGACTGTGGACACCATGAAGACAACCTGGCCTATTGCCCGGGATGGTCTGGGTGCTGTCATGTCTCCCCAGAGCTGGGTGTGGCCAGCTTACCTTCACTGTCATGATGACCTCTTCTGCTCTCACCCTGCCCACACCTCTCTGGGTTTCTTAAGTCACTAGCTACACTTCTCTCCTGTAGAGCTGAACTCCTCCATTTCATAGGAAATTGGTCTTCAGACACAAACACCTTTGGAATTAAGGCTTACACAGAAAGAAAACATGAGTTCACTCCCCATCCTCCATTCAGGGGTGTGGCTAAGCTGCAATGTAATACATATGTTTGGATGGCAGAGTCCTGAGCTGGCTCTGGAGGAGCATTAGGATTTGAGCATGAGGGTTCATTTTGCACACAACTGTGTGTTCCCTCACACAAGGCACCTGTGCACAAGACAGGGACCAACACCCTACAGTGCAAACGACTTTATCATAATAAAATAAATCAATATTGGCCACAAGAGGGCCATAATACATAAAGTGGTTATGAAATAAAATGAACAGACTGTTCCCAAGATGCTTTTTGTGCCTGACCTAGGGGCCTCCCATGAAGGTCATGAAACTTCTCATACAAGGCCTCAGGTCACAGCCCCGTGACAAACAATTGAGACTTCAGAGGAAGAGCTACTTGACTTCTTTCTCCCTGCTTGTGAACTCAGGAGCAAGGAGAAACCTGGGTTTGCTTCTGTGTGCTGCCTGAGGAGGCTAGCCATGTTTCCGTATCATCATTGGAGAGCTAAAGAAAACACCTCAAATCCCCCTGGTCCTCGGGATATCACACCTACTTCTAGGACCCTGCTCTCTGAGTCCCTGAGCCTCATGACAACTGCAGACCTCTGAGGGTGACACTGTGGTCTGGCCAGACAGCACCACCTTGGGGAAGCACGTGGTGGAACTCCACAGAGCGTTGTAAGCTCCTGCCGGTCAAACGCCATGTCACCAGCTAAGGTGGTAACTTTGCAACGCTAACCCAACCTCAGTGATCCAGTCATGTGCATACTCTTCCTGTTTGGTACCCAGCAAACAAACCTGTAGGCTTCAGAGCCCTCCCCGAAGCCCAGCCAGCTCTGCAGCTGCATGATCAGTAGCTGTACATCTGCTGCTGTTCATTTTGCACCTGGGGTTGCACTGCCTGCGGCGGGGCTGCAGGAGCCTGTGGTGGCTGCAACACGTCCGTCTGGGGCACAGCCCGCCATGTGAGTGGATGCTGCTCACTAAGCTGGTTCCCCAGGGGTGTGATGGAGTTCACCAGAGTGGTAAGGTTGATGAAGTGGGCCACTGACTGAGGGTTTGAGGTTTCTGGCTGTGGGTGGATCTGGACATCATTTTGGCGGTTGTGCAACATGGCGGAACCACTGACTGTGTCAAAGGTCACAGTCAGGATGGAGTTATCCAGCTGTAGCTGGCGTTCAGGGTTGGTAAGGTGTCCGACAGCCACTGGCTGTAGATTGGTAAACTGAGTCCCAGCTGTCGTGGTGATGGGGGTCACGGTGATGTTGGTCAGGCCAACAGAGCTTGATGGAGTAGTCACATTGGGGTCCCCTAGGGTCACCACCACCTGCAAGAGTCACATAGAAAAAGAGACAATCAGTTATTTCTGCAAAAAGGAGAAAGGCAGCATGCCCCACAGTACCTTCCTGCTGGAGGCCACGGTCTGTGATGGAACTGCATGCTCAGGCAGGAGAACTAGAGCAAGGCCTCCACTCGGAAAAGCAGAACACAGCGTCCTAGGAGAATTATACCAGTGGGAAAGAGAAAGGAAATATGGACAGTTCCCAGAGGCAATGCTGGGATGGAAAAATCAAGTGAATGTCACTGGCCAGAAAAAGAGTGAGGAGTGCCCAGAGTTGAGGAGGACAGTTTAGTTGATAAAGTGCTGGCCGCTGACTCATGAGGACCTGCATGCTATCCCCAGTACCAACGTGAAAGCCAGGTGCAGCAGGAGAGACAAGAGTCAGATCACAATACACATGAGTAACGCAAGTCTGGAAATCCAGGAAGCCAACCCTTTACCTTCATCGACCCTCTGACCTGCCTGTCTTGTGGCCCAGTAAACCCTGTGTAGCTATGGAGGTGCCACAGCGGCGGCTTCCTCATACCTAGTGCTGAAAGGCAAGACGGATGCAAGCCGGCTTACTGCAGACTTATCACCCACAAACACGAGACACACATGGCAGAAGTGGGGTCTCCACAAAGTGATATAAGATAAGCAACGCAGAGACTGCACAGAGAGGCCAGCTCAGTGGCTGACCAGTTCCGGCTCCTTGACAGGTCTCTGGGGCACCCAATAGGGAACCACGTCTCAGTCTCTCACTGCTCAAGTGTTACACTGTTAGTGACACGGCACGTGTGATCCGGAGGTCACAGTTAGCACAGCTTCACGAGACAATGTCTACATGGAAAGTGAGGGTTGGAACCACGGCGGACACCCACATGGATGTATGACAGGACTCAACCCAGGAGGCTGTCACCTGATATACAAAGGCACCAACCAACCTGCTGGATGCTCTGCACAGCAGAATTTGTCTCATCACCCACATTGCCTGTGAACTCTGGCTCCTTCTCGGGGTATTCGCTGAAGGCGGTGTCCTCGGGCACTGGAGCCCCAGCCTCCTCATCTGGTTTCTGCTTTCTCTTGTGGCTGCGCTTGGCAGCCTTCCCATGTTTACCTTCTGCCAGCTCCTCCTGCTCCAGGCCCAGGGCAGGCTGTGAGGAGATCGGTGTTAGTAACCACCATCTCCAGATGTTAGCAACCACATCATCCAGATGTGGGTTACATCTGGAGGGAGCATTCACTCCTTCACACCCCCCAGGGCAGTGGGTTACATCTGGAGGGAGCATTCACTCCTTCACACCCCCCAGGGCAGTGGGTTACATCTGGAGGGAGCATTCCCTCCTTCACACCCCCCAGGGCAGTGGGTTACATCTGGAGGGAGCATTCACTCCTTCACACCCCCCAGGGCAGTGGGTTACATCTGGAGGGAGCATTCACTCCTTCACACCCCCCAGGGCAGTGGGTTACATCTGGAGGGAGCATTCACTCCTTCACACCCCCCAGGGCAGTGGGTTACATCTGGAGGGAGCATTCACTCCTTCACACCCCCCAGGGCATCAAACTGTCACAGGCAACGGCTATTTTGTGTTCAGACAGAAACATCGTTAGAGGAGTATTTCCCTTGTGGGGAGGTGAGCTCAAAGAAAAGGCTTGTGAGCCACTATCCACAGCAGGAACAACACAGGGTGTAAATGCCTGATTGGAACTATGCAGGCATCTTCTGCCCCTTTCTGCTCAGGCCTATCCTTTCCTTTACACAGTGCTGAGAGTGTCAGCACAATGGGCCGAGGCCAGCACGGCTGGAGGTCAGGGGCACAGTGACTGTAGGGCTCCTTGTCCTGTCATGGTACTCAGTGCCCGTGTGGTCCTGGGGCAGACAGACCTACCCGGAACTGGTCAGAGTATGGGATGGAGAGACTTTTTCCCACCCTCACATATGAATATCCGAGCACATAAATGGCTCATAGAGGGGCTAGATGTGGAGTCTATCCATTCATTCCATAAGACATGGCCACCTGAACTCACAGGACACTCATCACACAAGTCAAAGCACTTGGGTACAGATGTCCTAAACACAGCGTAATATACTTTGTGACCATAAATAAAAAAACTGCCATAAAAATATTGAGTACATCCAGACATGATGGTGCATGCCTGGGATTTTAGCATTTGAGAGGCAGAGGCAGGAGGATCAGGAGTTCAAGACTAGCCTTTGCTACATAGCAGGCTCAAGATCAACCTAGACTTTATGAGATCCTATCTCAAAAAAAAAAAAAAAAAGGATTGAGTAAAAAGTAAAAGTTCCTTTAAAATCTAGATTTGGCATGGTATGGTAGTACACATTTTTAATCCCAGCACTGAGGAGGCAGAGGCAGGTGGAGCTCTGTGAGTTCAAGGCCATTGTGGTCTACATAGAGCTCCAGACTAGCCAAGGACACATAGCAAGGACCTGTCTAAAAAGGAAAAAAAAAATTCTATGTTTGCCTAATATAGTTAATTTTGCTTAAGATAATTTAGTCATAATAAATGTCAACCAAATCCCAGTGAGACTGTGCTAGTGTGTAAGGCATGGTCAATGGTGTGTGTCTGAAGTCTGCTCCTATGTGTGGTCTGTCCCCTCACACTCCAGCCTTGTAGGTATGTTCTGTGCTGCTTACCTGGACAATGCCAATGGAGGAGGCATCGATGGTGGTGGTCTCAGGGAGGTGGTCCAGATCGTCAATCCGCACAGCGAGGACCTGAAAGGGGCAGAGGGCAGTGTACAGGGTTGCTGTGGTCACCCACCCAATGGCTGCCCTGATGATGCGCACTAGGAGCCCAAATTCACTGTGCAAGGGCCACTGCTGTCAGAGACTGGCAGCTAACTGAGAAACTCACCTCTGCTTCTGACTCCTAGGTCAGGTCTGACTTTGAAACTATTTCTAAACGCTCTCCAGGGCATGCCCAAACCCTGTTTTCTGACCCCATCTCAAGTCTCTACAGTGCTGTCTGGCCTGGTGGGGACACCTGGTACCTGTCTGTTATCTTGTGGCTCCTGTCCTTAGATGGAGGCTACGTCCTCCTTCTGTGGCTTCCATGACACGTGCTCTCAGTGAGCTATCAGTGCACCCTCTGTCATCACAGGGACCTGAATGAGCTCAGACACAGAGCAATAAGCCTGTTCTACAAGGAATCACCAATGGAGGTTTTTGTGGGTCTAACATTGTACCCTTTAGTCTAATGCATGCAGCTATGTGCATGTCCACTTAGTCCTGCCTTTCCTTTCTCAGCCCCACTCACAAGTCCTTAGCATGCAACACTCACTCCAAGACCTGTCCTATAAGCCCAAGCAGCCTCCCACCATGGCGAGCAACACTAGTCAGCCGCTTACACGCATTGCTTATCTCGTAACTGGTGACTCAGTCCTACATAGGGCAATAGACACAAATACAGGGAGGAAAATGAATGCACTGGGACGGTGTAAGAACTGGGACGGTGTAAGAAAGGTGAGCTGCCAGAGAAACAGGGCAGAGAAACTGTAAGACTGGGGAAGGGTATACATGTGACCTCACCCCGATGGCCCTTAAATCGTGGAAAAATGTACACTATGGGGGTGTCAAGGAGCTCCATCTTTGGACCTCTAGACAAAAGCCCATTCTGTGCCCTTCTCTGAACTATGTCTAAGTCAACAGAACACTAATGGGCCTGAGGACTGTGTCTCCTGCTCACGTCAGGGACCCAGAGGAAAGCAGAAGTCTTCCTGGTGTTTCTTACACTTGTATGCATTTCTTCTTCCATCAGTTCTCCTTCCCTACACACTGGGTTTTCCCACTGATTGGTTGTCACAGTTGACACTAAGTCTGTATCTGCTAAAGGGGATAAAGCTCACAAGGGTGTTCAGTTTACACCCCCCCCTTTAAAAACCTACAGAAATCCCAAGAGCTTCCCTGCTCAGATCTAGTAATATTTTGGGTACACTTTCTTTTGTGACCCTCATGTTCAGAAAGTCTCTCTTCTTAGGGGTCTAGTAACTTTAATTATTTATCTAGTTTTGTTATCGTGAGAAGGAGAGGGTTGGGCTGGGGCTCAGTTGACTGAGTACCTGCCTAGCATTCATGAAGCCCTGGGTTCAAGGTTCATCACCACATAAAACTGGCTGTGGTGGAGCATGTCTGCAATCCCAGCACAGATTAGAGTAGAAGGAGTAGAAGGACCACAAGTTCAGAGCATTACTCAGATATATAGTGAGTTCTAGGCCAGTCTGGGCTCCACATGATAACACAGGATCCTGCCTTAGGAAGGACAAAAAAAAAAAAAAAAAAAAAAAAAAAAGATGATATAGTTTCAACATAAGACCAGGACTCAATCTTAAACTCACAATGCACCAGGACAAAGGGGTCTCAGAGCAGAACAGGTACTCTAGTCCCACGGTGGGGCCAGGCTATGCTACGGAGAGTTGGGAATGAGCCCCAGGCTAACCTCAGGGTGCTTGCGCCGCATGTGTCTGCTCATGGAGGCCCGGGTGGACACCTTGGTGCCACACAGCTGGCAGCTCTGCGCTTCCACCTTGTCGTGGGTGAGCTGGACATGTTTCTGCAGCATGTACTCTGTGACGTACTTCTTGTCACACACGGAACAAGTCCACTGCTTGCCCACTTCACACACACATAAGTGGGGTAGAAAAGAGAAATGCAAGTCAGCAGAGAGCCATGAATGCTTACGTCATCTCCCGAGCCAAGCACCTGCCATCCCCTCTGCTCCTCTAGAGAGCCATCCCCTGGTCAGACCAGCTGGACACCAATGCCTAACACTAGCAGGAACAACTTTGTCCTTGAAGAATACACACTGGAAAGGCACAGTGGGGTTTAGAGACCAAGGGGCTGCATTAAATGAAGGAGTCTTATTCTGCAAGTGTTTATGACTGAGCTGGTGCACTCATCCCTACACACTCATCCTTGGGCCTCAGTTACCTGTGTGGATGAGCTTGTGGGTCTCCATTGTGTTCCTCTCGCTGAATGTCTTCCCACACAACTCGCACATGAAGTCTTTAATTCCTGCATGAAAAGTCATGTTCAATGTCACATACTTAGTGGGTTTTCAGTTTAAGTATATACAGAGGACGTCTCATGCTTCAGGATTTGTAGCACCTCAGGGGAATGGCAAATAGTCAGAAGACAGTTTAAAAAAATCTGTACTTATTCTCAGATTTACCTAGAAAACTGTGGCCTCAAAAGTTTAGCCCATTATATGACATTTCATATTTTTAAAAATGAAGAGATTGGGAAGGCCTGAAAACACAGATGTAGAGAAGAGAGCCCACGGGTAGAGAAAGCAACAGTTTCTCAAAGCAGGGTTATTCACCTATATCCATTCTTAGTTTCAAAAGGCTAGCTTCTGAGACATGGAGTAAGAGATTAAACAACAAGAGAAAGTCAGGACAAGGAGAGATAGCAGAGCAGCTATGGTCACACAAACGCCGGGGATTTTTTTTTCACTATTCACAGGATGAACAAGATAAATCAGAATCCATCCCAGGAAGCAAGGATGGTTCAATCTATACAGATTGGCAAATGTGATATGGCACATCAATAAAATAGAGGGCCAAATGTCAGCAGACATAGAATCTCACAGTCATTTCAAATAGAGGCAGAAAAAACATTTGATAAACAAATATCCCTTCAAAATGAAATGTTAACAAACCAGGTGCAGAAGGATCACACCTCAGCATGAGGTTATGCATGGCAAACCCAGAGCCAGCACTGTACCAAAAGGGAGACACTAAAGCAGTCTCTACTACAATCTGGAAGGAGACAAGGTGTCAGTTCCCATGCTGGTAGTCAAGATAGCACCTCAAGTTTTAGCATGGCCATTAGGCAAGAGAGAAACAAAAAACAAGCATGCAGGAAGAGTGGAAATCAAATCTCCCTATTTGTACAAAGCATCACTTCATGTGGGAAAGCAAGAAGACTCCACCAAGATCTGAATTGGTAAGAATTAGAATTACATAACACAAAAAACCAACACACAGAAATGCACAAACAAAGAACTGAAGATGAGGATGTCTCAGTGAGCAGAGTGCTCACCTGGCGTGCACAAAGCCCTGGGTATGACCTGTGTACTGCATAAACCAGGTGTGGTAGTGTACATCTGTAATCTAGCACTCAGCAGAGACAGGAGGATCCAAGAGTTCCAGGTCACCTTTAGCTACACAACAAGTTCAAGACCAGACACACACAGACACACAGACACACACACAGACACACAGACACACAGACACACACACACACACACACACACACCAACAATATTTATCTGTTGGGAAAGAAATCATGAAAATATACATCATCTACATGTAGGAAAACGTTATGAAGCCTGTCATTGTGTAAAGATAAAAAAAAAATTCCTGAGAGTTCAGAGGGAAGTTCAGGTCAGACTTTTATCAGGCATTTCTAAAATAAGAATTTCCATATTCAGGTAGTTCAGTCTTCAGATATACAACAGATCATGATGAGTGGTGGACAATCTCTCATTGGCACACACTACATTCATCATAAATTTACCAAATTAAGACTTTTAAATTAAGTCTTTCAAGCCTACTATACCTGAAGATCTGAAAAATATGGTGGGGATCGCTGGTACCCACATAAGTTACACATTATTACCAGAATAATTAGTACAAGAAAGGTATCAATACTGGGGAAAAGCTACAATCAAGATGCTGGGATTAGTGGAAGGACATAGCCCTCAAATTCACAAGAACATCCCTTCAGCTAATACTGAATTGAAAGTGGTCAAACACCCGACAGTCCAGGCCCTGGAGCTGCCCCTGGGATTCGAACACAGAGTCAGCCGTCGTGTGCCCCAGGGGCACTGCAGTGTTAAGAGAACTGGGTGCTGAAGCCTGTGGAATACGCTGGGAAGACTGATGACACCACAGCCCCAGATTACAAAATACAAGTCATTTTTTATTTAAAAGCAAATCTGTAAAGTATATTTTGGTTTTTTGAGACAGGGTTTCTCTGTGTCGCCCTGGATGTCCTAGAACTCACTCTGTAGACCAGGCTGGCCTACACAGAGATTCAACTGCTCTGCCTCCTAAGTGCTGGGATTAAAGCTGAGCGCCACTGCCAGCTGGCTTAAAGTATATTTTAATGTAAGAATCACGAAAGCAATTCCAGCCACAAAAACTACAAAGAAAAAAATACCTCGAATAGATATAATGAAAGCAGGGAAATGTTCCTACAATGAAAATCATAAAGCCACTGAAGACACCAAATACTGGAGAGATGTTCCACATTCATGGACTTTAAGAATGTTAAAATGTCGACACAGTGATTTACAGATTCGGTGCGGCACCCCAATGACTTGTCCACAGAGCCAGGAAAGCAGTACTGAAGTCTGGCAGATGGCAGAAGGGACCTGGAACAACAGAGCTGCAGGTACCGGGATGTGTTTCAAGACACTACAGAGTCACAGGTACAAAACCACAATGGCACTGGCATGAGAAACAAACTCACACGTCCACAGAACAGATCCTAAAATAAAAACATGCATGTACAGTCAATTGAATCTCAACAAAGGTGCCAGGAAAACTGCACGCTTACATTCAGAAGTTTCAAACGTGACCTTTATCTCTACAAAAACCAACTTAGAATGGGTCAAAGATTAAATATATGACCTTGGGGGGCTGGAGAGATGGCTCAGTGGTTAGGAGCACTGCCTGCTCTGCCAAAGGTCCTGAGTTCAATTCCCAGCAACCACATGGTGGTTCACAACCACCTGTAATGAGGTCTGGTGACTTCTTCTGGCCTTCAGGCACACACAAAATATTGTATACAAACAAAAAATAAAATAAAATAAAAGACCTTGATACTAAAAAAAAACTTAGCAGAAACATTACAGCAATGGCTTTGAGATGATCCTTGAAGTCCAGGAAACAAAAACAAAACTACACATTAAACCATGAGACTTCTCCAGAACAAAGGAAACAGCTCACAGAGAAAGGAGATAGAATGAGAGAGATACCCGTCAGTCAGTCGTGTGACAGAAGGTTAATAGGAACAATGTATAATGAACCAAAACTTTATTTAGAAATAAACAACACAAGTTAAAACCAGAAACGGTCAGAATAGACACATATGAAAAATGGTCACTATCATCAGCCACCATGGAACTGAAAACCAACAGTCCAATAAGGAGCCACCTCACCCCAGTTATGACTATTATTAAAATAAAAAGCATACTGGGCAGTGGTGGCTCACGTCTTTAATCCCAGCACTTGAGAGGCAGGTGGATCTCTGTGAGTTCGAGGCCAGCCTGGACAGGGTGACTTCTAGGACAGCAGGGGCTACACAGTGAAATCCCACCTCGAAAACCAACGACAAACCAAAACAACAGAAACAAAACACTCGAGAGATGTGGAGGAAAAGACCTCACACTGGTGGTGGGATGGGCAGGTGACCCTTTACAGACACAGGGTGCCTGGCACAGATCTTCTCCACGCACCAGGGCCATTGGTTCTGCAGACCTGGCAGAGCTGGGCCAGGACTCACCTGTGTGCCGCTTGTAGTGCTTGAGCATGTTGACCTTCTGGGCGAACTTGCGGTGACATTCTTTGCACTCGTACTCCTTGATACCCTTATGCAGCTTCATGTGGTGGCGCAGTGCATGCTTCGTCTTCATGCCTAGAGGAAGCACATCTGTGTGCGTGCCAGACTCACCAGAACTTGCCCCAGGGCATCTGTGTCCCATCCACTCCCCTGAAGCGCCCTTCTGAGCCCAGTGTGCACGAATTACAGACACAGAATGTGTTTGGGAGAAAGAGGCTAGGGCCTCACCTCAGAGGGTGAAGGGCCCACAAAATCAACACCTCAGGAGGCCACTGTGGATTTCCTGTGATATTCAGATGTGGTGTGTCAACAACAGCATCTGAGACGATGCGGTGAGACAGACAGGACGACTAGGGCTTCTTGTCTGTCTTGATGACAAAATGGTAACTAAGATGAGGACACCAGATCTATTTTTAATTTTTTTCCCATGATATTTATTGAGCTCTACATTTTTCTCTGCTCCCCTCTATGCCTCTCCCCTCTTTAATCCTAAAGGTCCCCATGCTCCCAATTTACTCAGGAGATCTTGTCTTTTCATACTTTCTACTTCCCATGTAGATTAGATCTATGTAAGTCTCTCTTAGTGTCTGTATTGTTGTCTAAGTTCTCTGGGATTATGGTTTGTAGGCTGGCTTTTTTTGTTTTATGTTTAAAAACCACCTATGAGTGAGTACATGTGATTATTGTCTTTCTGTGTCTGGGTTACCTCACTCAAAATCATGTTTTCTAGCTCCATCCATTTTCCTGCAAAATGCAAGCTGTCATTATTTTTTTCTGCTGCGTAGTACTCCATTGTGTAAATGTACCACTTTTTTTTTTTTTTTTGTCCATTCTTGGATCGAGGGGCATTTAGGTTGTTTCCAGGTTCTGGCTATGACAAACAAAGCTGCTATGTACATAGTTAAGCACAAGAAATTGGAAACCAAAAGATCACATAATCCAATAAAAAAAATGGAGTACAGACCTATGGTGCGGGAGATTTGTCTATATTCTGTCAATCATGTATTTTAATAAAATGCTGATTGGTCAGGCAGGAAGTATAGGTGGGTCAACCAGACAGGAAGTAGAGGCAGGGCGATGAGAACAGGAATATTCTGGGAAGCAGAAAGCTCCCTCCGCCATTCCTGTCCAGACCACTGAAGAGGCAACATGTCAGCTGTCACACTGAGAAAGGTACTGAGCCGTGTGGCTAACATAGATAATGATAATGGATTAATATAAGTTACAAGGGCTAATAAGAAGCCTGACCTAATGGGCCAATCAGTTTATAACCTTATGGAGTCCTGTGTGTGATTTCTCTTTGGGGCATGCCGGCTGTGGGGTACCGGGTGGGACAGATACTGTCATGTTACAGACCTAAACAGAGAACTCTCAACAGAAGAATCTAAAATGATTGAAAGACACTTAAGGAAATGTTCAACATCCTTAGTCATCAGAGAAATGCAAATCAAAACAACTCTGAGATTCCATCTAACACCTGTAAAAATGGCCAAGATCAAAAACACTGATGACAACTTATGCTGGAGATGTTGTGAGGAGAAGGGATCACTCCTGAATTGCTGGTGGCTGAAAGCTGGTACAACCACTTTGTATGTCAGTGTGGCGATTTCTCAGAAAATTAGGAAACAACCTTCCTCAAGACCCAATAATATCACTTTTGGGTATATATCCAAAAGATGCTCAATTGTGCTACAAGGACATGTGCTCAACTATGTTTATTTTTTTTAAAAAGTCATTTTTGCCAGTGGAGATGGCACACGCCTTTAATCCTAGCACCATGGAGGCAGAGGCAGGTGAATGTCTGTGAGTCTGAGGCTATCCTGGTCTAAAGAGTTAGTTCCAGGACAGCTAGAGTTACATGAAGACACCCTGTCTCAAAAAAATAAAAGAAAACAAAAAACAATCAAAAAAGGGCATTCTTTAAAAAAATATATTTTTGTGTGTATGAGAGAGAAAGAGTGAGAGACACAGAGAAAGTGAGTATAGGAGCATGCACAGTCAGAGGACAACTCCCCAGAGTCAGTTCCTGCCACACTGCAGGATGCAGGGATCACACTCAGGAGGCCATGACAACCATGTGCAAACACCTTTGCTCACCACGCCATCTTGTCGGACCACCAGCTTTAACTCACTGCTGCCAATGTTAGGCTAATAATCCAAAGCTGTGACTTCAAGATTCAAGATGAGGAAAGGGGTGAAGCATCCTCACCAGCCAAGGCCCCGCTGGGTGGGTGGCAGTGGACAAACCAGCAATGGTACCACACTGAGCTCTAACCTCAGCTGGACAACAGCTCCCCCAGCCCCACTTCACCATCTCAGTGTGGAGAGCACTTCAGACAACCCAGCTGGGCCACAGGGCCCATCAAGTCAGACAGCAGAGGGCACACAAGAGTCTCTCAGCTGTCAGTCCCTGGCTGAGCGAAGTGCCAGGCCTTTCTGACTAAGAAAGAACAATTTTACCTTAATTTCCCTCTCTTCCCAACTCCCCACCATCCAGGGACAAAACCACAGAGATGAGAGACCCAGTCAAAGCTTGGCCACCCAGCAGAGTATTCTTTAGGTAACTGGGCTGTTCTTGATCTCTCTCTGGCTCATCACATCTAGGCTCCACTCAAAACAGTGTTACCCAGTACCGCTGTCTGCTCCTGCTTGTCTTCCCTGCAAAGGACTGAACCCAGTTGGTACAAACCTCACCCTTGCAGTTCCAACACTTATTCATAGTCTCTTTCGTTTACACTCATAACTGCTATGCTTTGATGAGTTAAGTGCCAGGCATTAGAGATCAGGCGGTTTGCTAGACAGAGCCCTCGGCTTCATAGGACTTCTGTTCTAAGTGAGACTGGGCAGGGGTAAGAGAACCTACACAGTGTGTGGAAAGAGAACAGAGAGTTAGGGAGAACCTGGCAGGAAGGGGCTTGGGGAGAGAGGTTGTATGTAAGGTATCCTTGGTTACACATTGAGCAGGAGGCCAGTCTGGGCTACATGGACCCTGTCTCAAATAACAGAACTTGAAATGTCCAGCTTTTTTTGTAGGCTATAGAGAATCTTACGGATAATTTTGTGGTACATGATGTGATTTTGAGAAAGATAGTTTCCTGTGCCTGGGACCCTTGGCCCCCATTTGCCAAGAAGACTCATGATTTCTAGCAGCCACCCACTGTCATGGGCACAGACCATGTCTAGGTTCAGGTCTACAAGTTTAGTGATCATAGGCAAGCTGGATGCCTGGCTGAACATGCTTGGATGTCCCAGGATGTCCCATGGCTCCAGAATAACCTGTGGCTAAGAGAGACCCCCTGGGGCCCCAGACACACACTTACCTTTCCCACACTCGGCACACAGGTACTCTCGGATGTTGTCATGCACACGCATGTGCTCCTTCAGCATATCTTTTCTGGCAAAGGACTTGCCACACTGCTCACAAGCATGGCTTTTCACACCTGTAAACAAACACAGCAGTGCTGGAAAGCCTTAGCCAGCAAGAGGTCTCAGCTAGAAGCACAGTGATACTGTGGGCTGCTTTTTCCAGTATGTTCCATGGGAGTCTTTGGCATGAGAAGGCCCTGAGAACCTGAGGTGGACATAGGTATGGGAAGGGATGTGCTGCAGGTGGCAGGGAGGCCTGGAGGAAAGGTGGAGAAGCAGGGATGCAGTGTGAGAAGCCAAGGCGTGGCTGTCTGTACATGGAGCTGGGGAGAGTGATGCAGATTCCTGCTGCTGGGTGGGTGAGATGCAAACAGGAGCATGCTACCTGTGTGGATGAGTTTGTGGCGCTCCAAGTTCCCGATGCTGTTGAAGATCCGCCCACAGATCTCACAGGGATGAATGTACCTGAAAGTAGAGACAGATCTTCAGGAGCCCCCCTCTAGGGGGTTTACCATCTGAGGGGCTCATCCACTGTGAAGGCTTCATGTGCTGTGAGGGGCTGTTCAGCTGTGAAAGGCATGTGTGAAAGCTCTGTTATCAACGGAGGTGAGGCAAGAAGATGTTACGTATATCAGCTTCTGTAACAGGTTGAACTGTGTCCCTCAAATTGTTGTTGAAGTCTTAGCCCAGAATGCAGCTGGATATGAAGACGGGCATTTACAGAGCAGATCAAGGTAAAATGAAGTCATTGTGGTGACCCCAATCCTTGAGAAGATGAGAGAAGAGTTAAACATGTAGAGAAGGCTAAGCCTTTGAGGGCACAGAAGATGAATTCAGTCATCTAGTGGCTCACTACACAGCTCTGGTTATGGGCTGACCTTTCACATGGGCGGCATTAACAAAACATAGCTATAGCAGAAAGGTTGTGTTGGCTTGTCAAGTAGGCCAACATAGTTTAGAATACTGTAGAGAAGAAAGTTACGGTGAGAAATTCGGCCTAGAGACCAGGTGCCTCAAATATCTGGCAAAAGATGACCCAGTGACTGTGACTTGCTAGAAAAACTGTGGGATTCTTACTTCTGCACGTTGGGGTCGGGCAGATTCTCTCGGTGGATGACCATGTGGGCATGGTAGGTGGCCTTGAGCGCAAAGCGTCGGTGGCAGATGCTGCAGCCATGGCCTTTCTCTTTGTGGACCTCCATGATGTGCTTCAGGTATTCCTTCCCACGGCCGAAGGTGAGCTATAGGCACACAGGGTGGAAGCTGCTGACTCACTGCCATCTTCGGGCATCTCTGTTACACTTCTATCACCAGACACCATGGGAGGGCCAGTTACTCATAGGGGAGTGGTGACGAGGATGGGACAGAAGCGTGGCTGCTGGAAACTCAGGCCATGAGCTGCATGGGAAAAGCATGCCCCCTGCCTTGTGCAGAATGGACCAGCTTCAGGCTGGCTGGGGCCAACCATCCCCAGTCTTAGGCCAGTCTCCAGGACACAGGCCCCACCACCATCAGCAGCCCTGCTTTCGGGCAGTGCTGAGTACCTGGCACCTCTTGCAGCTGTATTTGTGTGGCTCAGAGTCTGCGCTCTCGTCAGAGTTGTCATCGTTCTCCTCGGAGGAGATCCCAATCTTGCCAATGAACTCCTCCCGCTGGTGGTCGTCCATCAGTGCGATGTCCTGCAGGACAGTCACAAACCCCGCCTTTACTGCAGTACACTGGGGAATCATTTGTCTGCCTAGCGAGCTGTACCTATGTCCCTTTGGATGGCGCTGGGTTTGGCTATCCTGTGGTACAGGCAATCCCACCTAGGCTCAGGCGGAGTCCTGGAGGACACCCCAGCAGCTTCCTGCAGCATGCTCTGGGCCACACTCTGCTCTGCACTGGGCCTCTGACTGAGAGGAGCTTCTCCCACCTGGGGCTCCTGCACAGCTCTTCTTTTCCCTAAAGGTAGGGAGACAGCAGAATGCCACCCTTGGCCCCACAGGGAGATTCTCTGTTTGGGCCCTGCAGCAGGCGTGGCAGTGGAGTCTGTATGAAAAGCCTGCCAGTGGCCATGCTGACAGCTATGGAAGGACGTGGCAGCAATCCGAATGTCAGAGCCCATGTGTTAGAACTTCACCTAAGGTGACAGTGTGAGGAAGGAGGGCCTCTGGGGAATGACAAGGTCCGATAGTGGGGTGCCATGAGTAGGATTAGAGTCTTTAAAAGATGGACCCCAGAAACTTTCTCATCTTTCCCCCATGTGAGCACACAGCAAGGAGATGTATGAATGAGGAAGCCCTCAACAGACACGGAACTTTCCAGCACCAGAACTGTGAAATCTGGTCTACTGCTGGTGAGTGCTTCATCTATGGGTTCTGTTAGAGCATAAATGCTAGCACAGACACGGGTGGGCCAGGTCACTAAGTGTCACCCACGTGGGGCCTGCACCTTAAAGTGGACGTGGATGTGGTCCCTGAGTACGTCCACTCGGAAGAACTTGCGCCCGCAGATCTCGCAGGTGTACTTCTTGTCACCATGGGTCAGCAGGTGTTTGTTCATGTTGCTCCGGCAAGAGAACACCTGGGGACAGGAAGCCAGTGCAGTGAGGGCTAGGGCATACAAGGAGAAAATCCTGTGGCCTACAGCACAAGCTATGACCAGGCCTAAACATCTAGCAGTTGTTCTTCTAGACTTATGGCCTTCCTCCTCCCTTCCTTGATGTGGATATCTCCCTATATGCTGTGAATATGCTTTATTACCATTTGATGTGGGATTCCCCTCTGTATGCTGTGAATGTTTTATTATCCTTAGTTAATTAAGAAGCACTTTGGCCTGTGGCACGGCAGAATAGAGCTAGGCGGAAAAACTAAACTGAATGCTGGGAGAAGGAAGGCAGAATCAGAGAGACACCATGTAGTTGCCGATGGAGACAGATGACCGGAACCTTACCAGTAAACCATGAGCCTCGTGGTAAAATATAAAAATAATAGGAATGGGTTAATTTAACATGTAAGAGTTAGTTAATAAGAAGCCTAAGCTAATAGGCCAAGCAGTATTTTAATTAATATAGTTTCTATGTGATTATTTCAGGTTTAGGCGGCCAGGAATGAACGAGAGGTCTCTGTCTACAACCATTGGTTAATAAAGAAGCTGATTTGGCCAATAGCCAGGCAGAATACAGCCAGCTAGAAAAGCCAAGCAAAAATACAGGAAGAAAGAAGGCAGAATCTGGGAGATGCCAGGTGTTGCCATGTAGCCACCCAAGAAGCAAGATGTGAGGTAACAAACCAAAAGCCTCATGGTAAAATATAAAATAACAGAAATAGGTTATTTTAAGATATAAGCGTTAGCTAGGAATATGCCTGAGCAGTTGGCCAAACAATGTTGTAATTTTGTGTGATTATTTGTGTCTTTGTAGTGGCATTTCAACTGTATTTTACAATAGCCATAATGACACACACCTTTGATCTCAGTAGCCAGCCACACTAGCTGCCATAGAAACTAAGCAGGGCATGCCTTTAATACGGTGGTGCATGCCTTTAATCCCAGCCCTAGACAGGATTATAAAATGGGAGGAAACAACTCTCAGACTTGCAGTCTCATTTTGAGATTCCCGGAGGAAGGTTTGCCATTTCAGACTGAGGTCAAGGTAAGAGACAGTGGGGCTGTTTTGCTTTTCGAATTCTCAGGTAAAACCCCAATTTCTGACCCTGAGTTTTTATTAATCATGCTTCAGGGTCTGGATGGCCGGAAAGCAAAAGTGCAGTCTCCACTTTCCTTTCTTTCCTTTTCCTTCCTCCCTCTCTCCCTTCCTTTCCTTTCCTTCCTTCCCTCTCTCCCTCCCTCTTTCCCTTCCTTCCTTCCTCCCTCCCTTCCCTTTCTTCTTTCTTTCTCTCTTTCCTTCTCTTTCTTCTTTAACTTTTTTTCTTTCTTGATTTTTCGAAACAGGGTTTCTCTGTAGAGCCTGTCCTGGAACTAATTCTTGTAAACCAGGCTGGCTCAAACTCACAGAAATCTGATTGACTCTGCCTCCCATGTGCTGAGATTAAAGGCTAAACCACCACCGACCGGCCTCCTTCTTAATTTTTGAGACAGGGTTTCTCTTTGTAACTGCAGTGGCTGTCCTGGATCTTGATCTGCAGACCAGGATGGCCTCAGATTCATAGAGATCCACCTGTCTCTGCCTTCCAAGTACTGGGATTAAAGGCATGCACCACCAACACCTGGCTAAACTTATGGTGATTTAGACACCCACTCACACCACAGTACAGGACACTGTTTCCAGTCTCTGCTGCAATGAGAGTACAGCAGAGTGCTTACGGTGAGTTAAACAGCTCACTGGCACAGAGCCTACTGGGAAGCCATGTGAATATACCTGCAGTCTTTCTCAAAGTAAATACCAAAGACACCCAATCCAGTTTGAGCACCGTTTCATGCTGCTTTCTGTTTCCAGCCCGGAGGGATGGATGCAGATTCACTCAAGCATCCACACTAGTCTTCCAAGAACCACTTAACAGTCAACCCTGGGCTGGGGCTAGGAACACGGGGCCTACAAGGCAGATAAGCAACAGTCACCAGTGTCCCAGGAGCCCCACTGACCATGGAGCACCCAAAGGCAGGACTTTCTGCAGATGAGCTGACCTGGGACCTACCTGTCTATTCCCAAGGGCTGCACCTCCCTGTCCCTAAACCATCTTGCCTCCAAACCTACAGTTTAAGGTCAATGGCCGCACATGGCTTCACTGATCCACAGGCTTTGGCTTGCTCTGTGGGTTCAAAGAAACCAGGAAATAACATGAAAGCAGAGCTTTTCATTTCCTCTTGAAGGCATCTTTGGATCTGGCAGTGCTGCCACAAGGTCAGCCAGGAGTGGCCAGCCATGTGGGGCTGGGTGCCCAGTGTGGTGGTGCCCAGGAGCCAATGCTACTCTATGCCAGTAGCTCCCTGTGCAGCTGTGCCAGGCTCAGCAGTAGCCCCTCCTCTAAGCAACACCAGAGGCTGCTTGGGTCACATGGACAGGAGCCTCTCAAGACCCTGTATCCCCAGCATGTGCTCTCAGTAAGGGACACGATTCTAGTCCTCTGGGGATATAGCTTGTACCTCCTGTTACCTGAGTTGTCAGAGTTGAGTCTGATGAACAAGTAATGGCATTTCCAGTTAAGAACAGGCGTTCATGTGTGAAGAATGGGACAATGTGTATGTGGTAGCCAGGACAGGGTCTGGGAGTCTTAGATGCCTACACTAGAGACATGGCCAAGGCCAGGGTAGATCATGCCAAGGCACCTGCACAACAGCACAGGCTATCCAGGCAAGAATACTTAGCATCTACAAACTAACCTCAGCCATCATGGAATGGGCTACCCCTAACTTAGAAAATACTACCTGGAAACTGAGCAGGGGTGGCCAGAATGGGCAGCATAAAGTCCCAGGGCATCTTGCCTCTTCAATGTGGCTATGAAGACAAGGTCCAGACACTCAAGAAGACAGCATGTCCCACAGAGTGGAAGGGTCAAAAAACAAAAACAAAAAACTCTCCACAGATTTATTGGAAACCCATCCCAGAGAACAAAACGCCAAATGTGCAACCTGAGGGGCACTTCAGTTAAAGACAGGGGGTACACATTGGGAGTCCCTGAACATGGCTGCCCTAGCAGGTGTATCTATCCTTCTGACACAGAAACATGGTTATTGTCTACAAAGTTCACACTTAAGAACTGCACAGAAGAACTGAAAGCCAAAAACAAATCTTTTTGTGCTGGCTAGTTTTCTGGTCAATTTGACATAAGCGAGAGCCAACTCTGAGGGGGAACCATCAGCTGAGAAATACCTCCATCTGACTGACTTGTAAGCGAGTCTGTGGAGCATTTTCTTCATAATTACTGATGGCTGGTAGTCCTGGGTGCTACAAGAAAGCAAGCTGAGCAAGACATGGAGAGCAAGCCGGTAAGCAACACTCATTCACGGCCTCTGCGTCAGCTCCTGCCCTGCCCTCCCTTCATGATGGACCCTAAGCAGCTCTTTCCACTTCAATTGCTTTTGGTCACAGCTTACCACAGCAACAGAAACCTAACTAGGACATGTGTTATGCCTTAAGTGTATAATTTTGTACTGGGCTGCAAGGGGACTGTGGGCTGTAGGCTGGACATGCCTACAAGCTCCATCTGTAGCTCTTGAGCTTAGAGAGTGGGTACTCGCCATACAACAATAACAGTAACTGCAGAACATTACCTTGCCACACACTGGGCATCCAGAAGGCTCTTTTTTATAACGAACCAGGCTTTCCCCGCTGGCTTCCAGGTCTTCTCGCTTCACTCGCCGCACACCTGAAATCCCAGGTCAAACAGGAAGCGTGAGGTCACATGGTACGGGTCAGGTCCTAGACCTGCTTGGGAACTATGCTGAAAGTATTGTGGTACCAGATATGCAGAAGCTGGTGGTGGATTGCCTGAGCTCATGTGCAACATAGCAAGGCTCATTTGGCCAGGTGGTGGTGGTCTAATCCTGAGCCTGGCCTACAAAGTGAGTTTCAGGACAGTCAGAGCTGTTACACAAGAAACCCTATCTCAAAAAACCAAAAACCAAAGCCACCCCCCCCCCCAAAGACAACAAACAAACAACAAATGAGAATGGTAACCCTCGTCCAGTTCGATGCATCACAGAAAGCAGTGGCTTGAGCAGAGCCCTGAGCATCCTTGGCTCTGTGTTGGGCCTGAAGGAACCTCATGGCAAGGTCAGGTCCAACTATGACACTGACTTCAAAATAAACAATTATGACCACCACTATACAAGCAGGAGAACTAAGGTGTAGTGATTTGCCCATGGTTCTCAGAGGCTGGGTGGGGTCCAGAGTACCCTCCTAAGAGTCTCATGGGACCATGTTGTAGGTCTTTATGAACCAAAGGGCAGGGGGAAGCAAAGTGCAGGAACTTAACAAGAGATGTGACGGGTCTTGTTTCCACAAACTCATGTGCATGTACCTAGCAGCTGAGCTTTCCACACAGCCTGAATTCGTTCTGTAAATGGTGTTTTCAAACACTACCAGAGTGTTTGCATCAGTGTGTACTACTGACTCTCGGCGGGGAAAATAAGGACAGCCTCGGTCAGAATGCTGATTTTGACCTCTGTCCCACGTCTCATTCTACCCTTGCTGCTGTCTCACGTGTGTGGAGAGAGCTGACTCTACTGGGTCCTTCTCTGACCTCACGGACTGTGTAGACGGATGGCCCCCACCCACGGTACCCACCAGCACACTCCACTGTGTTTACACAACTGAGCCTGTGGCGCACATGACAACACATTGCCTTTCTCACACTCCATCACACTAAAATCATTCTTCACAGGATCCAAAAGTTCTCTAAATAAATACTTCAAATAACTTCCTAACAACCAATGCTCAAGAGCAGTCTAGCTGTGTTTATTTGTTCCCCACCGTTCCTACCACTTCCCTCTGCTCATGACAGTGTTAACAGCATCCTAGAACCCCCGGGATTGGGAAGAAGGTCACCAGGTCAGAAGGAAGGCATCTCAGGCTCACCATCCAGGTGTCGCCTCTGGTGGTCCAGCATGACATCCTTGCGGTAGAACATCTTACTGCAGACCTCACAGGCAAACTTCTTGTCCCCGTGTTTCTTCTTGTGCTTGGAGAGGTTGCTGTTGGTGGAGAAGAATCTGAAACACATCTCACATTGGAACGTCTTGTCATCTGTCCAGAGAGTAAACAAATACACAATGTGTGGTAAATCACCCCTGACCAGGCTCCAGCATGTGTGCCTCAGCAGAGTAAAAAGTGGAGTCAAGGCAGGAGACTGGCAGGGCACCGTGGCCCAGACCTTATCAGCTGTGTGTGCTCAGTGAGACAGAAACATACACTGCGTGCCAGTTCCTCGCTGGGTAAAAGTGCCTGGACCGCGCTCCAGGATCCTCTCTATCTACACACTACAACAGTGTCACTGGCTGGCCTGCCTCTTCTGTGCCCAATTACCTCTGACAGCATCCTCTACAGCAACACTACCAGCTTCTCTATTCCAGAAGAACTGTCTTGGGCCTCGGCCTCCCTTTAGCGGACACACATTTCATTTTCACTCAACACAAGCATATGCTCGCCATTCATTCAGCACATACCCCGCAAATACACATGCATATGTATGCATACACATGTACACACACTGCATTCATACCCATTTCCACCCCTATTCAACAACACACAGCACACACACACACACACACACACGCTCACATTGCAAGAAGTCAGCATCCCTGCATCCTAGCACCCACTTCAAGTACCCCTGGAAGGCACCAGGCAAGTTGCAGTTCTTGCCTCTGAAAGTCCACTCGACCATCTGCCCCGTCCCCTCTGCATGGTGTCTGCAGCTCCTGCTCCACATCCACTGGGTACCTTGCCTCTTAAAATCACTTGCTCTTTCCTGAATCATGAATGTAGACATGTATGATAACAGATGACAAATGTGTCGTTACTTCTCTCAGGAGCAAAGGCCCCAGGTCAGAATGCCGCTAGATTTGGCAAATGCTTTCAAGCCCTTAGTCTACATAGCCACTGTCCACCACACATCCACCACTGGTCCTCCTGTTTGTGGAAAGAAGTTCCTACAGATACCTTGGGACCTCACTTATCAAGCATTTGTTGTTGACATCTGAGCAAGTCACTCTGCTTAGGAGCTGCCGAGACCCAGGGGTGTTATATCCCAGGACTCCATACATTCTTCTAGATTCTACCCTTGACCTCCAGTCAGTTGTGATAACCAAGATGTGGCCGAGAGAAGCCAATGCCCCTTGAAGCTGAGGTGCACTAGTAGGATTATTGAAGTGAGTCTTTATGGCTGCAGGAAGTCTCTAGCTCCACTCAGGAGATTCCATGTGTAGCTAGCTAGAGGTCAACCCACCTAAATCTGAAGAAAATCAGCCATCTTTATCTCTTCCTACCAGGGTAAGGGCTATGTGCCTGGCCTCTGAGCAGGGAGGGGTCGGAGAAGGAATCAAGGCCTTAGTGGGGACAGGGCAGCACAAGCCTAGGAAGCAGTGGCCTCGCTATAGCTTCCTACACAGCATGTTGGCTCTTCTTGAAAAGGCATGGACCAGAAATCCTAGGTAAGTCTCAGGAGACCTGGATCTGCTTCTGGCAATCCTACTATGCAACTCAATTTCCCAAGGTGAAATGTTATTCCTATGATCCAACCCTCTTTCTCACTTGTTTGGCTGAATTGCAGAGTAGTTCTGCTAAGCCCCAACTAGGTCTGCAGCACAGACGAGATGGGCCTCCCTTCTGGGAATGTGCTCACAGTACGAGTGAGTCTCTGAACATCACAGGTGAGCCTTCTTTCTTATAGGTTTTGAACAACACTTGTAACCACGGGAAGCAGCACTGCTGGCTTGGGCTCTAATGTTCTCTCTATAAGCCCCTCCACACCCTACTTCCAACTGTTTTCTGTGCTGATCGCCTACAGTCAACTAAGATGATCCATCACACACACCTCAATAACATCCTGAGGTGCAAGAACCCAGACATTTCGTCTTAGGATGACTACCCCTCTTCCCCCCAGTAACCCAGTCACTATGGAGGTATGCAGTGACATGGAAGGCCTGAAGGGAGTGCTTCAGAATCGTAAAGGACGAGGGACTAATGTTGCAGAATATTTGACCACACTGTGAACCCTGAGATTGCATTATTTACTGGAAAAACCTGTTTCTAGTTGTGGTGTTGCTCAGCCCTAACACATACCTTTAGTCCAAGAGCTTAAAGTTAATTAAGGGTCAAAAGGTGGACCAACCAGTCGACAGGAAGTCAACATAGGATTATTAAGAAAAAAACCAGAGAGTGAGAGGGAATCGGGAGGACAGACAGAGACCCGTAGGAAGTAGAAGGGAGGGACATTCCGTGTAAGAAGGTTGGCTGGAGATGGAGTAGAAAGAGAGCTTCTGGGATATCAGCGGAAAAGGAAGATCAGGTGGGTGCTTTCTCTGTCTCTCTGAGCTAGCAAGTTTTCACCCCAGGAAAACTTGTCTCCCGAGTTTTTATTGGTAAAATTGAACAATTGAGATTTTGTTAAAGAAAACAACGGGCTCATGGACTGAGAGGACAAGAGTGGACTGTTAGGGAGCCAAGCTGCTGGGACCCTCTTTAGGTTCAATGGCAGCACAGCAAACATGTGAATGAGAGTGATACCAAGGCACTGGGGGACACAGAAACAGGCTTGACAGAGTGGGCTGGAGAATTATCTGGCCACCACACATTTGAAGCACCCAGCCCCCACTGTATAAATCCTTTGAGGATGAATGTTTTACTAACTTCATACCACAAAAGGCAAGAGTGTATGTAAATAGGCAGCCCTGGGGTCTCTCAGCCTTGAAATCAGTCTCAGGAGAGAAGCTGCTTGTGGTTCATCACTGCTACGACCACCTAGCAAAGACAAGTGTCTGATGTGACAGTTCTAACCAACACACAGCAAGTGCTTCTTCATTTTCTGTTCTACTCGTTTAGAAAAAAAAATCACTAACTTAAATGGAACAAGTGCTTTTCGGTTTCTAATGCAACCTAATATCAAGCTGGTCTAACTCTACCCCACTCTGCGTCTCCTTGAGGAACAATGGGAAGGTGGTGCTAATCCCAGTTAACAAAGAGTATGCCTGAAGCTGCACCAAATGGAAACAGCTAGGCGTATGCCCAGATTATTTTAGGCACACTACCGATGCTGGTTAGGTGGTACATGTCACTGACAAGTGTCCTCCAGAACCCTGCCTGGCCTGCCCTGCCCTTCACAACAGCCCTGTCATAGTAAGCAAGACATCATGCTGAAGACAGAAGAAACCAGGCAGACACGGAACCAATTTTGATAGAGACTCTGATAGCCACAAGTGAGCAAAAGTATGGACAGACACACGACCACAGGAGTGGAGAGTGTCACAGGCTGACTTTGTAGGTCTCTACTGATTGATTTTCTAAGTCCTAGAAAGAGGGAGAACAGAAAGGCACTGGTGATCTTCCCTCTACCCTCCTCTGGTGATTTGGCTGCAAGGTCAATGCCTGGGAGCTAGTGGACCTAGGACTCCCTCTCTGGAGCACAGGGCATCCAGGCCTCAGGGAGCTTCCACCCCTTGGCCTACTTGCTGCTTGCTCACTTACACTTGCCAACTATAAACTGGCCCAGGAGACAGTGTCTGAGAGCATGCTGGGCTCTACAGCCACAGCTGTCTCGCCAACAGGACAGCTCAAAACACAGCAGCTTCTGGCCCTGTACAAAGATGGCTTCCACTTTCCTTTTGGAGAGCGACAGATGGAAGCAGGATCAGGATGTAATAACCTGTCTGGGTGCCCACAGGGGACACACTTGCAGGATGCTGATGTGGGAGGAAAGCCATGCTGCTGCATTTTTCTCTCACACGTTCGAGAGCAAACCCAACACTGCTGCTCACCCTGTCCCGCATCAAGGTGACCTCAGGCAGGGTCTGAGAATGCATAATGGACATGAGACAACCCATCCTTTCCTGACTAAAGGAAAGTTACTTAAATCTTCTCTAAAGGCCAAACAGTTTTATTCTTCACAGTCCTTGAGGCAAGAGGATCAGGGAGATGCCAGCCAAGGCAGCTGTCTGCTCAATGAGTCCCTTCTGTCCAACATGCAGAGCAGGTGCTGGCGGTGGGGCCTCACCTGTCCTACAGTTGTGGAACTCCAAGGCACTCTCCATGCGGAAGGTCTTTCCACAGCTGCCACAGCGATAGCGGTACTCACCATCCACCTGCTCAAAGGGGCACACTGTCAGCAAGGAAGACTGCATGAGTTCATCTAGGTGCCCCCCCGGTGTGTGCTGTTCTAGTAACTCTAGAGGTAGCTGCACCACGGTTTTCCTCCCCTGTTCTAGTAGGAAAATTCTTGCTGTCCAACTGCCTGAGAAAGAGAACCCCACACTCAGGTAAGTGCACCCCAAATGCCAGTCACCTATGTTCTGCCAACTGCTTCTGTAAGCATTGGCCTAAGCTGGGCTCAGAATGCATGGTGCGGGGTTGGGGGCGGGGGCACGGCAGGATGTCCCTCATGGCGCCTCCTCTAGGAAACAGCTGGTCTAGCTGTCTAGGTGCCCACTAACCTCATTCCGACTGTGCTTGTAGGAGACATGCTGCTTTAGACTTTCCTTACGGCTGAACAGCTTCGAACACTCCTCACATTTAAACAGCTTGTCACCTAAGGAACCGGCCAGCAGAAGGCAGAGTCACTGCTTTGGTCTTTCTCAGAAACCTGCACCCATCTTTAAACATAAGCCCTCTGCCTGGGCTGGGCGCCCTCAACGCTGAGGAGCGCCAGCAGGCACAGGGCAAGGACCCAGTGGACACGCTCTTTCCTGGCCCTGCCCCGTGGGCTGGGCAGGCACTCACCGTGCACGCACTCACCGTGCGAGCGCACGTGCCGGCTCAGGTTGCTGCTGTTCTGGAAGACCTTGCTGCAGGTGCCACACTGATGGATCCGTTTATGCTCACCCAGCTGCCGTACGAGCTTCCGCCGGACGCCGTGTCTGCTGGACAGAACCAAGCCCCTCTTGAGGGCAATGGTGCTGCTTGGATGATGTGTGAACCTGTCCAGGAGACGGACAGATGGTCAAGGAGAGGTGGTGGCTGAGTTCTCAGAGTGAAAGTTTCTGATCATAGTCACCTGGTAAGTTCCTTGGCCATTTCCCAGCTACACTTGGTCCGTGAGGAAAAGGAGAAGGAAGGCAGAGCCCGATGTTACCCGCTCCCAGGTGGCACAGACACTCTGAGCACATGAATGGTGGGTTCAGTGCCGTCTAATAGCTGTGTAGCGCATCTGCTTTGGCCAGGAAGCCTGAGCTCCATTTGTCCCCAACAAGGCAGCCCTGACTGTGGCTCTCGCCCTCACTTGGTCTCAACTCTACTCTGCTTTATGCTGACTCTGAACCTGACTTCTAAACATTTCTTCGCTCTGTCAAGTGTGCTTTTTCTGGTTAAGCGCTTGAAATCCTCTGGGCAGTAACACAGAAAAGAAATAATAAACACGTCCACATTTTCACAGGTTCATCAGGTGAATTCTGCCAACACCAAAGGGCATAGAAAACACCAGCAGCTGAGTCAACTTCAGGGTAAAAACTCACCAGGGAATCATAACTGCGGCATAAACATTTCTTTCCCTTGCTCACAAAAAAGAAAGTAGAGCAAGGTGTGAAACTGACGAAAATTCAGACACAAGCCACTGCTGAACCACAGGCGCACCGCTCACACCGCTGGGGTAAACTCCCCAGGAGCCCCATGGGGGAGCAGACAAAGCAGGTGCACCACCAGTGTAGCATCAGTCAGCCTCCCAGGGGAGATCTGGATACGCACTGACACAGAGGGGCATGTGCTGACCACAATATGCCATTCACAGAAGGCAAGCACTGTGTGCCCTACTGACATGGGGGACACAGACTAGGAATGAATGCAGGCAGAAAGTAGAATGGTAGGCACTGGGGGCAATTCCAGTTTGGGTAGATAAAGGCCTGGGAGATGTCTCTGTACCGTGCCCTTAAAAAGAGTTGTGATGGCAAATTTTCTGTCATGTGTGTTTTAAGATAAAAAAAAAGTTTTCACAGTGAATGAACTGTGAAACCCTTGGGCTCCAGAACATACACTGCTGGCCTGAAAAGATGAAGCGTGCTCTGCTGTGGGGATTAGAGGTGGGAGGCGCTCTCCCTTCAGTACCAATTAGTTGTTCCCTGTGCTCCATCCCCAAGCACCAGACACACACGAGCAGGACTTACTTTGGCACTGAGCTGACTTCATTTGTGGGGGTGGCCAGCTTCCCCAGGACTAACTCCATTATCCGTTCGTCCGGCGTTGCATTCACAGGCTCATCTGGGGGTATTTCAGTAATGATCTCTGCCATGTGCTCTGTGCAAAGGGGTATGACAAAATGGTCACCACCAGCGTAGGGACAGACTGTGACAAAGCCAGGAGAAGCACTGCCCTGGGAGCACATCCTGAGTGTGGTGCAACAGGGATAACAGCAGAACATTTCAGAATTTATGTGTTTATCTATATATAAAGAGAGTATGTTTTTAATGGAAACCAACGTTACAGGCCACGCCTTTAAAGCCCAAGCGTCACGTTACTTCAATCTCCCGACCCTGCCTGGGACACCTGACATGCAGCAGATGGGTGTGCAGCCAGACTGTGAAGCTTACTAAATAAGCTCTGACAGCGATTTACAAGTACGACAAGTCATCCTGAGGATATTCAAAGGTGAGTAAACTTTCTATTCAGGGCAATGCCAGAAATGGGATAAAAATACACACACAGGAAGATCATACAGAAGAAAATTTCAGCCATTGTGAGTTTTGTTGTTGTTGTTTGAAATAGGGTCTCATGTAGCCAGGCCTGCCCTTGAATTTACTATGTAAGATATTTCATCCTTCTACCTCCCAAGAGCTATAATTCTAGCCATGATTCTGTAGGCTGTGTTTTCCTGGTATCCTCGACCCCTCTGGTTCCTACAATTCTTCCTCCTCCTCTTCCTTGGGGTTCCCCTAGTACCAAGGGGAGGGACCCAGTGGAGCTCTCCAATTCGAGTTCTCTCTCCACCCACCATAAGGCTTAGCTTGCGGGTCTCTGCGTCTGCTCCCATCAGTTGCTGGCAGGAGCCTCCCCATGATAACTGGAGCCACTGTTTCTATTGCTTCACCTACTATCATCAATTGCAAGTGATAGCCAGGAAGTAGTTTCTCCTGTCCCTTTCCATCTGAGGATGCAGGGAAGTCCCAGAGGAAGCTCAAACCACTCCTGCTTGTGTGCAAATATTTCCCACATGGCTGAGAGAACAGGCACTGGCCAGAGAGTAGGAAACAGGAAAAGTGGGGAATGTTCCATGGAAGCTGATCTTCTATTCCCTTTCATTTCAAGCTTGCTTCTCCTTTCCACAATGACAAGACCAAAGAGCATCCGGTGCCAGTAACACAGGCAGGAGGGGGAGACATCTGAGCACTGCACCTTATCCTGAATGTGAGGTGGACCTAGCAGCAGAGGCAGGCAGCTGGGACAGGGGGTTACATGAGGACCACAGAGACAATGGCTTTCCAGAGACATGTACATGCTATGGAGTGGATCCCTTCAAACTCAGCTGAGGGTTCTGCACAATCAAAGAACAAGTTCAGGCCCATGAAGTGGTTCAAAGTGGCACGCTAGCTAGTTTCATGTCAACTTGACACAAGCTGGAGCAGTCTGAAAGGAGGGAACCCTCATTTAAGAAGATGTCTCCATAAGATCCTGCTGTAGAGCACTTTCTTAAGTCGTGATTGATGAGGGAGAGCTTAGCCCATTGTAGGAGGTGCTATTCCTGGGCTGGTGGTCCTGGGTTCTTTAAGAAAGCTGGCTGAGTAAGCCACAGGGAGCAAGCCAATAAGCAGCACTCCACCGTGGCCTCTGCATCAGTTCCTGCCTCCAGGTTCCTGCCCTGTTTGACTTCCTGTCCTGACTTCTTTCAGTGCTTCACAGTGATATGGAAGTATAAGCCAAATAACCCCCCCGCCACACACACATACAGATTGCTTTGGTCATGGTGTTTCATCACAGCAATAGTAACCCTAACTAGGACAGAAACTGACACCAGGATCATGGGGTTTTATTGTGACAGATCTGACCATGTTAACTGGAGGAAGATTGTAGAAGGACCTTGGAACGTTGGGCTAGAAAAGTCATTGAGTATGCATTGGAGAGCTTTTCTGTGGGAGCTTGGAAAAATGTTGAGAGAGAAGCAGAGGATGGACAACTGCCTTGAGAGTTCCTGGAGGAAGTTTGAAAGTCCCTTAAAAATTGTATCAGGGACACTGAAGTAAAATCTTTGCCTTTTCTGGGACAACTGATGGTAGTCGGCTGGAGCACGGAAATAGAGACGAGAAGGAAGAAATCGGTACACCGAGGGGAAATCTGGGAAGTGTTCCTCAGAGCCAGGACACAGAAGCTGCATCCCAGAGATAGGCAGGGTTGTATTTCCTGTTATCAGCCGAGCTTGGGTAGTGTAAGACACCAGGAAATACCATTGGTGATGGTGCAGCCTCAGCAGTGGTTGAAGCCCCAGGACTGAAGGGGCCATGAAGAGAAGATGAGGCCTGCCAACAGGAAGAGAGCCTGGGAGAGGTTACTGGTGAAAGTGCGGCCCAGTTGCAGCAAGAGACTCAGCAAACTGGAGATGCAAGAACAACAGCCATAGAGTGGAGCCTGCTGGAAGCTGGAAGACAAGCTGTGTGTGCTGCAGAGGGCAGAGCCAGAGAAATCACTCAAGCCCTTTGGAGGAGAGCAAAAGACTGTGAGTGAACCCCAGATATTGGTCATTGAACTCTTTATACTGTTGGAGTTTAGTTTTGCTTTGTTCAAATTATGACTGTGCCCTGACTCTTCCCTCTCAAAGTAAGGAAGTATTTAACTTAATTTTTGATTTTATAGGCTCCCACAGTTCAGAGAAATTTTAAAGGGATTTTGGAATTTTACAGACACTTTGGATTTTAAAAGAGACTGAATTTTTAGTGGTAAAGATACCTACCGTGCAAGTCAGAACCCTGAGATCCATCCCTGGAGCCCTTATAGAGGTGAAAGAGAAAATTATTCTCTGGCTTTTGTATATGACACTCATTCACACACACACACACACACACACACACACACAAAAAAAAAAAAAAAAAGAAAAGAAAGAAATAACCAGGGCTGTGACCAGAAACATGTCCACCATAAGCAGTGGGCAACAAATACTGGGAACTCACATGAAGGACTAAGTCTTGTTGGACAAACTGAAGAGCCGGGCCCAACAAGCATGGCATGGACAAGGACATACACCTGAGATAGTGAAGCACACAGACACAAACCATGTATGGTAGCACAGGCATGTCATCCCAGCTGAAGAGGCTAAGTGGGCAGGATCGAGAGTTCAAAGTCAGCCTGGGTTACATACTGAGCTTGAAGTCAGCCATAGAAAGACTGTCAGGAAACAAAGCTTTTCCTCTCCCACCCAAAAAATAACAAAAGAAAAGAAAAACAAAACAAACAAAAACAGACCGATAAAGACTAGTCGGATGTCTATTTTTAAAATCTGTGTTCTGAACACTCTAGTGTGGAACATTCTGCAAGATAATCACACTCTGAACAGCTGGCTGGGAGCTGTGGAGGAGATGATGAGGTCCATACCTCCCACCCTGGCACACAGCCCATCAGCTTCTCACCTGCAGGCTCCTTGTCTTTGATGATGACCAGAGGCTGCTCAGCCTTGGAAGGCTTTGGCTTCCTCCCCCTTCGAGGCTTTTTCTTTGGCTCTTTGGTGGCCACGACGCTCTGGATGCTCTTGCTCTCAGCTGCCGCGGGAGGCTCCCTTCTGGGTGCCTCAGGCTCCTTCTCAGAAGCTGCCTCATGCTGCTGGCCTCCTGCAGGAAGGCTTTTGGCTTGTTCCAGGTGGCCCAGGAGATGCTCTGCAAGAGGAGAAGGGCCGCTGATGACAGAGTAGGAGTCGTGCACCTGCCTGCTCACCACCTTCCCCACTGTGTTAGCTTTCTTTGTTGTGCCTGCAGAGTGTGGCCTCTGCACAGGAAAATAACTTTATCTTTACTGTTGTAAAAGAGAAACGGCTCTACCACATGCACATAGCTTTAGAACGAGTTTCTCTCATCTAACATGTTTAAGATAGTCATGGTGGACTCTGATTTTAGAAATATCTAGTGCTTCAGATTTTAAACTATTTCTCTCTCTCTCTCTCTCTCTCTCTCTCTCTCTCTCTCTCTCTCTCTCTCTCTCTCTCTCTCTCAATCTGAGACAGGGTTTCTCTGCATATCTCCGGATGTCCTGGAACTCACCCTGTAGACCAGGCTGACCTTGAACTCATAGAAATTCGCCTGCCTCTGCATCCTGAGTGCTGGGATTACAATTGTGAGCCACCACTGCCTGGCCAGATTTTGAACTTTCAAATTGGGCTAATCAGCTTAAATCGTGTTTGCAGACTGGCTTCAACTTCTGATCCTTCTGCTTCCACCTTCAAGTGTTAACACTAAACAAAGCCACCATGCCCAGTTTTATGCAGTACTAGAGCTTAAACCCAGGGCTTCCTGCATGCCAGCCTTCCTCTTGCCACCTGGGCCGCATTCCCCATCCTGGAGCTGTGCTTAGAAGTAAATGAGACACAGGCAGGATGTGGTGTTACTATGAGGCAGTCTGTAAATCCAGAAGTGCATGAGGCAATGTCCACACGCTGGTGCAGTGCTTGATGAAACTATGGGCAACTCTTGCTTCCTTGCAAGGACTTGCTTCCTTGATAGATTGTATTTCCTAACGTTCCCATAGAATGTGACACACTAAGACAGAAGCCCCTCTGGAGCACTCACAGTAAACTAACTTCCTTCCTTCCTTCAGACAGGGTTTCTCTGTGTAGCCCTGGCTGTCTTAGAACTCTCTCTCTGTAGACCAGACTGGTCTTGATCCACCTGCTTCTGCCTCCTAACTATTGTGATTAAAGGTGTACACCACCACTGCACTGCTAAGCATTTCTTTATAAACACTACCATAAAGCAAGATGCTTTGCTTATTTATAGCTGACAGAAAGTCTCCAAGACCACCCTGGAAAAGGTAATGGAGACAGATGTTGGGAACTGGCAGGCAGGTACCACATGGAATGGCAAGCTTGGGCGGTAATGGACAAATATGGCTAGGTCACAGGGTAAAGGAGACAGGAAGAGAAGTGGCAGGGCAAGTGGGTAACTGAGCACACACATGACAAAATACCACTGTGCCTGGAGTTGGTGGTTCCACCTCTGCAAACGTAAGCTGACTCAGCATCAGTATCAAGTCAAGTAGCCATATTCCTGACTTGTCCTTCATCAGAGACTCTATGCTAGGTGTGGCCCCCAAGGCTAATATGATCTGGTACCTAGCAGAACAAGCTTACACCAAGTCCACTGACTGAAAATGAATGGAGGAAGGTGAGACAAAACAGAACACACACCCGGAAAAATACAAGCTGAGCAGTATTAAAAGAAAGCAAACAAGACTCTGCCAACTACACAGAAGGAACTTAAAATGGAAGGAAAGGACATACAAGAGGGAAATCTGAGGCCCTGGGGTCTCACAGGTTGAAAGACAGAATCACAAGTCATCACAGGGCCTGGAGACTGAGACACAGACTTGGGTCTACTCTAGATCTAGGCATGAAGCAACATAGAATTTACATGGAGTCTGGATAGGAGACATAGATTCATTCTACACTAGGCTCAAGTATTGGCCCAACAGAGATTGAAATTTACATAGGTTCTAAACCAGTCAATAAAGCCTGGTTTGTATGAAGATTCCTCTGGGGTTAAGTGACCTAGGGAAACAGCGAGAAAGCTGTTCTCTGCAATGGTCTTATCATCCATTTATTTACTTTCATGCTTATTTATTTATTGTGTGTGCAGGTGTGCTTGGGTCATGGCATACAAGCAGAGATCAGAGGGCAGCTTGGAGGAGTTGGTTCTCTCCTTCCACTACATGGGCCCCAGGGATTGAACTCAGGTGGTCAGGCTTGGAAGCAAGCAACTTTACCTGCTAAGCCAACTATTGTCACCTTAAGGTGTTAGAGAGGAAGGGCAGGTGGTATAAAATGACTCCCATAAGGAACCAAAGCCCCAGTAGGGGTAAATAACACAATTACATACCAGTCAAGCTAAACAAGCTAAACCAAACCAAACCAAACAAACTCCTTGAAGCCAAAACCATACCCCTTCACATGCTAGTGAGAAATGAAACCTCAGCTATGAAGTTCAGAAAATCAATCAATCAATCAATCAAGTACGCAAGCAAGCAAGCGCCCTGTCCTCTGTACTAACACTTTCCCAGGCAATGGGGAAAGCACACAATGGACATGGGAAAAGGGAAGAATTCTTGCTAAGCACATCACCAGAGCAACTGAACCCAAAGTAGTGACCCACCACACCCCAGAAGGCTTAGCAACAAAACAACTGTGAGGGTGTCATGTTAGGGTGTCAGCTGACATAAAAACCAGAAGACTGGAATTCCAAGATCACAGCACAAGCTAAGGACAAGCTGGAGTGGAGGGGGCAGATATAACCAAGTAAAGAATAAAAAGTTTGGGGAAAGACTAAGATAACTGAAAAACAACAAAGAAGTAAGGAAAGAAAGCAAAAAAACTTTTATAAGACTAAGATTCATAGATACGAATTAAAAACATGACTTATAGACACTATTGAAAAAGGAATCTTTTAAGCAGAAACCCCAAAGATGGACAAGTAACAAGGACCTAGAAACAGGAGAGGGAGGGCAGGAGATGTGAGAGTAACACTAGAAAATGGTCTAAAGGAGGTTTTCAGATATCTCAAAGGGAGACTAGAAAGCAGAGGGAAGCAACCTGTTAGACACAGTCATAGAGTCACCCACAGCAGATGGAAGCTGTGACTCCTCAGGCCAAAATAAGGAGAGTAAATAAAGGAGACAAGAGCTAGGAGTAAGTGCAGCCGCTGGGAGTTTGCCTGGATCACAGGAAGCCCTGCCTCTGACGCCCAGCACTGCATAAACAATGTGATGTCACATGTGTAATCCCAGAACTCAGAAGGGTGAGCAGACAGACAAGAGTTCAGGTTCAAGGGGAGACCTGTCTCAGAAATCAGTAAATAAATGCCCAGCGGTTAAGAGCACTGGCTGCTCTTCCAGAGGACCAGAGTTTAATTCCCAAGACTCACACGGCAGATGACAACTAAGTCCAGTCATGATACCGTCACACGGAAATACAGGCAGGTAAAACACCAATGAATGTAAAATAAAAATGCACGAGAGAAGCACACCAGCTCTGATGCTGCACCCACACAGGCCACGACGTCTGCCCAGCATGCTCCTCACATCTGTTCTTGATTTATTAACTAACTGCTGATGGTAGACGTCTTCTACCACGAGAGGAGATGCTACGACTTCTCATACAGCTGCTAGTCTTTGCTTTATGAATTTCTAGACTATGTTATGGTGTGCATATGAATTGAGATGCAATGTAGAATAAAACGTGGAAGGAAGCTAGCACAGCTCTTCAGGAAAAATTCAATGCTTCCATTAAAAAAAAATACTTAATAATGACTGAGTGAAGCCTTCAACTCAAGCTGAGAAAATAACAAAGCAAACAAAGCATAAAAAGGGGCCGGGCATGGAGACACCACTTAGGAAGCAAAGGGAAGTCAAGGTCATCTTCAGCTACAGAGCAAGTGCAGAACCAGCCTGGGCTACACGAAACCCTGTTCCAAAACCCAAAAAGAAATGATAAATAAGCAGAAGTTACTTTTTCAAAATAAAAATACAGTAAGAAATAAGTGAAGTCCAAAGTTGCTGCCTTGAAAAGACTCACAATATTGTTAAAAAAAAAACAAAAGTCCAATGAGAAAGGTGCAAATAGCTTTGCAATTGGCTCATAACAGAAAACAGCAATCTCCCGCCCTCTCTGCCCATCCAGTCCTCTGTATTCTCCAGTCACTCATCCACAACTACAGAGGAGAATTCCAGGAACCCAAGGCTATCAATTCCTACAGACGCCCAAGCCCCTTACAAAAAAATGGCACAGTATTTACAAAAACCAACACACATACCATACACATTATCACTCAAAATATAAAAATGCAGTAAAAATGCTATGCAAAGGTTACGCCTCTATATTCAGGGAATAATAGCAAGAGTCTTTATTGAATAGGTACAGTATTTTTTTTACTATGTAGTTGAGGATACCTCTGAACTCCTGGTCCTCCTGCCTCTGCCTCTTGAAGACTGAGATGACAGGCATGTACTACCATGTCTGTTTTGGGGATGGTGGGAACTGACCTCAGAACTTGTGATGCTAGGCAATCGTTCTATCAACTGAGCAACATGCCCAGTCCTCTCCCTTTTCCCGACAGAATACTCCTAGACACCAGCAGTCTCAGACCATCCTCCAGTTCCCGTATCTCTTCTGTTTGTGTCCTCTGTATGGAAAACTCCCCCAGTAACTTTACATCTGCTACCACAGTCCTCGGATGTCTTCAACCATGACCTGCTCTTACTGAAGGATGCAGTGCCGTGCTGCCATCTCTCACCCGAGTGAGACTTCAGCCTGGAGGGTTATTTTTTTTGGGGGGGGGGTTGCTTTCAGATTCCTCAGACAAGTTGTTTGGTCTCTTGCTCACATTCAGTTTTCTTTCAGCATCTAGAGCCTCACTCTACAGGACGGTAAGGGCTGAGCAGTCCCACTGGTGGGTTTCTACAGAGAAACCCTTCCTCCCTATCTGGGGCCTGAGTCAGTTCCGCCACTCTGTGAAGAAATGAAGAAGTTTGAAGTTGCCCCATTGTCCCTGTCCTCAGTGGTCTCAAGTCTCTCCCAAGGGACCCAACATTCTGCTGATGGAGCAGAAACGTAGGTGGGTGGGGCCCGGGCAGGGCTGGGCAGGCCAGGAGACCAGGGCTCTAAGCAGGCCAACAGTTTGTGCTTCCCTGTCCTCTCCTCTCAGGCTCCAGACACTTTCTAAGCTCTGCAGGAGCAGACATGTTTCCTGGGTATTCCACTGCTGGCTTCAGCCTCTCTGGCATGCTTGGTGGTTAATGCTGCTGCAAACACATCCTGGCATCTTTTTAACCTTGCCCAGTGCTCCCCACTTTTCCCTTTGTCTTTGCATTTACGTGGAGCAGAATTCCAGGAGGGCACCAAGGCCTGGACATTCACTGTTGCCTCATGTTTAATCAGACACTCCTAAGTGGCCTCCTGAGACAGAAGCAGGGTTCCCTGAGGGGACACAGGAAACGACAGCATCAGGTCAGAGGTCACGAAGAACAACCTGTGCTTCCCATGCTATCCAACAACCTCAGCTGGTCTCCTGGTGCTCTGAGTGGTGAGCCTGACTTTACAAGGTACATGTTGACTCCTACCAGTCCACAGTTTATATATGTTCTATGCTCAGTCACAAATAAATGGATGAAGTAAGTTCAAGTTCAAAGGACTCATCTGGTTGGAATTCAGCCAACCAGAGCCAGGCCAGGCATTCTCTCAATCATGTTACTGCCAATGGAAATAATGCTATCCTTGGTCATTTTATTACTAGTATCTGCTAGGGGCATTCAGTACACCACACACCAGCAGATACCAGAAACAAAATGACCGAGTATAGTATTCTGTGCATTACTTCCAATGGTAGTAACATGGTTGACAGAGCAGAGCCTGAACAACAAAGCCATGCCTTTCCGCTTGAGGCAAGCCTGTCAGACAAAGCTCTACAGAAGGCAGCTTCAGGCACAGTGTGATCATAATTAAGACAAGGGATCATTGATTAATATTCTCCTACTGGACAAAGTATTACCCAATGAAACCTGCTCTCCATAGATTTGTGTATCACAGTCATGTCATGTGGCCCTGAGATGGTCCTCAAAGCCAGTCTGTGTGTGTGTATGGGGCGACAAAAGGCACCCCTGCCCTGTAGCCTACTTTCACAGAGACCCAGCTCTATTCTCTCTGTCTCTCTCAAATCAGTTTTGTACCTAGGGTAACTATCAGGTTACCCACCAGACACCCACACAAGGGTTGCAGCAGAAAGAAGAGTTCCTTGACCCCTTGGGAACACTGGCCTAGCTCTACTACCAAAGTGAGGGGAAGCTTTTCCCTCAACTAAACCTAGTCACCACAGAAAATGGCCCAGCAAACCAAACAGCAATCAAGCCTTTCTTGATTGGGGCTGAGTAAGGGTGTGATGTACCCACCCTCTGGTTTCCACAGATGGGCCTTGCCCTCATCTAGGGGGTATGTTTTTCACAAATCTGGCACTCTAAGAAACCTGGCAGCAGCAGCAGATGGAGCTGGAGAGAATGCCTCAGTGGCTAGGAGTTCTTGTTGCTCTCCCAGAGACCAAGGTTCATGTCTCAGCACCTACATGATCATTCACAACCCTCTGCATCTCCAGTTCCAGGGTCTCTAATGCCCTCTTCTGGTCTCTATGGGCACTGCATACATGTGGTGCACAGACATGCATGCAGCCAAAACAATAACACACATAAAAATAAATACAGAGAAGAAGAGGAGGAGAAGGAAGAAGAAACTGGCAGGTGCTCTCTGCTCCCAGCTGTGATGAACACGGGTGACTTTGTCCAGGCAGAGGGCAAAGGTGTTAAGGACAAGATCAGGAAGATGGCCCAGGAACATAGAATAGACAGCCACACTCCTTAGAAGAACAAGGACTGCCCAAGATACTTTCCAGACATGCTTCCATTAGCCTTTCTGTTGCTAAAATCTGCCTAGAGAGAACATTCTTATAGATTCCAGAACATTCCAATCACAAACTTGTTTAGAACTTGCAAAGCAGTGGCCCCTTGAGGTTTGGCTCTCAAGCATGTTCTGTGATAAAAGTCACACAGCATTCATACCTAGCTTCTTTGTAGCTTATGTGACTGGCATCTTTCTCTACTGCCCACCAGAGAGGCTGCCAGGATACTACAGTATAACTAGGTAACTAAGGGATGGAGTCAATTTCTCCCTGGCCACCTTCAATTAGTAAGGGAGCCTGAATGGGATGTCCTGAAACTGTCCTCAGTTTCACACACATTGACCAAGTTCATCCCCACTTTACAGATGAGGAAGCTGAGCAGATGTGGTATCCCTGCGACTACCACAGGGTCTGCCCTGTCACCAACAGGAGGAAGAACCATCAGATACAGAAACCTAGCAGGACTACAGAGGCAAGTCATCATGGTTTCTGGCCCTTGCTTGTGTCCACCATATCCAGAGCCTGGTCAGTAGGACAGTAGGGAGGGTCAGGCCAAGGGGAGGAGCTCTGAGTAGCAGCTCCACCATTGTGGGCCATGGGGACAGACAATACAAAGCCTGGGACATCCTGACAACCATGGGTATGAGCCAACATGAATGAAAAAGCTCAGCACATGGGCTGGAGAGATAGCTCAGCAATTAAGAGCATTGGCTACTTTCCCAGAGGACCCAGGTTCAATTCCCAGCATCCACATTTCAGCTCATGAGTGTCTCTAACTCTTGTTCCAGGGGATCTGACACTCTCACACACGTAGGCAAAAATCCCAATGTACATATAATAAAAACAATTTTAAAAAACCAAAACAAAAAAGTGAAACCAAAAAATAAGCAAACAACAACAACAAAAAAGAAATAAAAAAAGAGAAAGGAAAGAAAGAAAGAAAGAACGAGCGAGCGAGCGAGCGCAACACAACAGTCTGTCCGCCTTGGGCAACCCCTATTTGCCACTTTCACCTTACCATTCAGGAGCTGAAGCTCCAGGAAGGTGCTGGAACACACCTTACACACCCACTGGCCACGCTCAGGTTCTGCGGGGACACTGGGCTCAGGGGTGCCTGTAGCTGCAAGACACAAGACAGAAGGGTTAGCTACTGCAGTGGAGTAAGGCCTGACCCCCGGTGATGATGACAGGGAGAGAAGCCCAGACTCAGGAGCACTTGTATTCTAGGCGCTGTCCTCAGTTTCACACACACTGACCAAGTTCATCCCATTTTACAGATGAGGAAGCTGAGCAGATGTGGTATCCCTGTGACTACTACAGGGTCAGCCCTGTCACCAGATGCATAATGTGCCCCGTCCCCACCCCCAATCACTAGCCTTGTGGGGGCAGAGTCCTGAGAGAAAAACAAGCCTTCAGGACCCATACTTGAGCTGGGCCTCTTTGTGCTGACCTGTAATACCAGCTACTTAGTAGGCTGAACAAGATGACCAGAAGTCCAGAGTCCCCACTCTGGTCACAGAACAAATTCAAAGGTAACTTGGCCATTTCGTGAGACCCTGTCTCAAAGTTTAGTTTTGCTTTAAAGGGGGGCTGGGTGTGTAGCTCAGAAGTAGAATACTTTACCTGTATTCTTTCTATAGCAACACACACACGCATTCACAACTCATGTTTAAATCTTCAGTGACTCACACAATAGGGTACGGTGGAACCTAGAACAGCCAGCTCACAGTGCTCGCGACTGAAATAGCTGTGGCCCTGGCCCACATATCCCATGGAGATTTTTGTGATAAGGGTTGTGATAACTGTTGTCTGGCAGGGGAGCCTGGTACCTGGACAGGAGTAAGCTTTAAAATTGTTCAGTTAAAAATAATCCCCACCTGGGGCAGGAGGCTGCCACCTGGACAGTGTCTCTAGTCCTCCAATGACACACAGGAACCTGAGGAGGGACAAGGACAAGGAACACAGACTGACCTTGGTGATGCAGACGGGGGCTGCAGGCTCCTTTCCAAGTCACAGGCATTCTCCTGGGACCTGCACTGGGCATGCCTCAAGATCTGGTCTAGCCAGTTTGTCTGTGCAGCCAGCTTACAGCTGGCCTGTTATATCCAGACCCATCACCACGTAGCTTAACACTCCAGAGGCCACTCAGAGGAAGTGCCTGAGTCTAGACAGTCTCCCAGATCTGCAGTTATGTACCCACCATGCACCAGAAAAGAGCACATCCCGTCTCTCTGCATCCTAACCTAGTGCTAAGAACACAAAGAATAGAGATGAGGATGCAGACCATCATGGCTAGGGAAGAAGCATATGCCATTTGGAACCTGTCAGACTGAAATCAAAGATAGAAAAAGGTAACAAAAAGGTGGCAGGTAGGAACTGCATCCTGAATGTTGCACCAAATGTCTGAACTCTTCTTTACCACTTTCTAGAGATCTGCTGGTTAGGGACTCGCAGGAAATTTGGAACAAACAGAAATGAGCCAAATTCCCATTTCTCATCCAGGTTCCCAAACATACAGAGGTTCCCAAGAAGGAGTTCAAAAAAGGAGTCATTGGGGTCCAGCAAAGGCTCAGCAGGAAAGGGCACCTGCCACCAACCCCAATGACCTGAGTTCAATGAGACCCATAAGATGAAGGAAAGAACCACATGTATGCGCATGCGAGCACACACACACACACACACACACACACACACACACACATACACACCAGTTTTTAAAAAGGAGCTCTTGGGACACTGGGCTGGGATTCCTTTCGTCTAAGAGGCACACCATCTACAATAATCACACAAGAGAATTTATGCTACCCCAAACAGGCCCCTAATCTTGGCTACCTGGTGCTCTGGCACTGAGTGAAGACTTCTCATTGGAAGAACCAGGTAGTCATGACACAAGATTTGCTCAAAGGTAACATTACAAGATAAAAAAATTTCTAAGGAAAAAAACCAAGAGCCAATAACCAGCAGATGAGCCCCTAAGTACCACCTGACATTTCCAAACATAGGGAAATTGCTCAGCCAAACAACGTGACACAGTCACAAAGTTGACAGCAGCACCGTCAGCAGAAGAAGAGAAGTTTCAGGTGTGAGCACAGTCAAAACCAAGTAAGAGAAGGGCAGGCACAGGCCAACTGCGGAGAGTCCAGCAGGACACACAGCAGGGGAGGATGGGCTAATCTACAGGAGACTGTGGCAGAGTCACTCACTTGCATACACCTACTGAGAGCCCCTGAAGTGAGTACTCAACACACTGAGTTCAACTGAATACATTGAAACTGGTTTGAAAATCAGAAAACACTAATCACAAAGCCAGAGGCAGAGAGAGAGGGAGAGAGAAGGAGACAGACAGACAGACAAGCAGGTCAGACTGCGGGCATGACATGACTTCCCAGGGACTAGAAGATGTTACTCTCTGTCTTTCTCAGTAGAAGGATGATTTTGAGCCCATGCTCCCCACTGCACCCACCCTTTGGAGGAAAGCAAGCCTCTCTTAATGTGGGCTCAGGGAAACATGAACCCAGAATAGCAGTCCATAGCCAGAACAAAGAATCCAAGTCCATTTTCAGGGGCATCATAGCTGAAGCAGGATGAAACCTCTATAACTTCTCTCTTTCTCTCTTTCTCTTTCTCTCTCTCTCTCTCTCTCTCTCTCCCTCCCTCCCTCCCTCCCTCCCTCTCTCTCCCCTTTCTTTTCCTTTCCCTGTCTGTCTTTCTTTCTATTCTGAGACAGGATTTCTCTACGGCTGTCCTGGAACTCACTCTGTAGACCAGGCTGGCACGGAACACACAGAGTTCTGCTTGTTTCTGCCTCCCGAGTGCTGGGATTAAAGGTGTGAGCCTCCACAGATGGGTTGAAACCTGCGTTCTTTAAGCAGATGTTCCTAAACTCACAGTGCTGCCTGGTGAAGCTGCTGTTAAGTGCAAATACCACGCCTACTGGACTCCAGCTGTGACAGCCAATAGTGTGGCTGTTCTCCTGGTGGTCATGTGGCCACTGAGAGCTGCAGTTGCCCAGCCTCGAGAGAATCCTATCACCTACCCATCACAGGCCGCGGGAAGACCAAAGCTTATAGTAGAGATTTTCTAGACAATGTTCTCCACCCATGCCATCCATCATAAAAAAAAATCATTAAACTGACCCATCAGAAGTTGGAGACCATCCATATTTAGGACCTGATTTTAGAGATCTACAAACTGATTTGTGCAATAAAGACACCCATCCAGGGGGAAATGTGAAAGGGGCCCACAGTACAGCTCCTGAGATCTCACCTGTAGGAGAGGACAAAGTGATGTCCACAAGACTTACTCACTCCACCTTGGGGTGACAAACTCACTGGTACACACACAAGGACTAGCGCTAAGTAGAATGAAAAGTCCATCCCTTTCAGGTCCAACCAGGGAACTAATCAATCAGTACTGCTTTCTAGATGCTTCACTCCTCTCTTCAGAGGCTTTGCTCTCTGTGGACTTTTGAGATGTGGGCAAGGAGGGCTGCAATGTATGGTTTCTGCTGGGGGGATGCATTCAGCACATAGCCCAAGCTCTGTGAGGGTACTGCGGAGAGGGACTTAGGGAAAGAACAGATGGGGCCAGAGAGATAGGTGGCAAGGTGTGATTGGGGAAGCCCAGGGGAGCATATGCCAGCAGCAGCCAGCCTGAGAGAGCCAGGTAAGTGCTCCAAAGATAGAAAGACATAAAGATTCCAGCTGTCTTCTGGGTGACAGTAGCCTGCAACACTTACAAGTTGTCCAGAGCTGGGGGAAGCCATATCTGTGCTTGGCTCCTTGTGTGCTGCTTTATGAGGCTGGGCCCAGGACATGCACCCAGACTCTTCCATTCAGCTAAACCACAACTGACTAGAAACATAGGACAGGACAGAGCCCTCTGATTCATGACCCTCCGCCTGTAAGGTCTCTGCAAGGTGTTAAGAACTGCCTGTGAAGCCTTTCTATAACACCACAGGAAGAAACCATTTTCATGAGAGGTCACTGTATTTGGTTCAGAAGCAGAGTTACTAACCGACTTGGATTTTGAAAACCCTTAGTAACAACAATGAGCAAGGCTGCTGCCCTGGGAGATGCCCAGGATCCAGGTTAATAGGGCAAGCACTGTGACTACAGTGACTGGCTTCTCCATTAGGAGATCCTGAACCTAGCAGCTCATCAAAATGATTCCCCCATGCAGAACTACATTTCTTGAATGCATATGGACAAGACACACACAAACACATACATATACCTCTGCATATGTATATATATACAATCCTGTATATCTGAACTTACAGACAAGCATATGCACACATCTGTACATACACAGGCATAGACCTATAAATCTACACACATACTAATATAGGTACATACCTGTGCATCTGTATACATATATGTACTTCTAAATGACTACATATATTAACACATGTATGTAGTCCCATCTATCCATACACTCTAACACATATACAAACCTATACATCTATAAGAATACAAAACGTGTACACTGTGTATTGCATACATGCCGACAAATGCACAGACTGGTGCATCTGCACACACATGTCTGTAAACACACAAAGGTACCGTGCATCTGTTACTACACAAGAGCATGTGCTCTGCAGCCTAAAACAATCACATGCACACACCAAGGCATCTGTCTAGACATCCCACACTTTTGCCTGGGCACACGCATACACACATGTGCATGAACCAGACTTGAGGAGGAGCGGCTATCCAGTACACAGTGGCAGTACCAGCACACTGACAGCATAGCAGCCAGATCTGTTGCTCCAGTCCTGGTTCCCTCACTTCTACACCAGCACTTCTCATCTGTGGGTCACAAACCCTTTGGGGGGGGGGGGATCTGAACAACCCTTTTACAGACATTTACACTATGATTCATAACGGTAGCAAAATTAGTTACGAAGCAGCAACAAAAATAATCTCATGGTTGGGGTTACAACATGAAGAACTGTTCTGAAGAGACAAAGCATTTGGAAGGTTGAGAACTGCTGTTCTGCATTGCCACTCAGCCTGTCCTGGGCCTCACCTTCATCTGCCCGTCCCTAGGCCTCTGTGCTCACAAGAATAAACTGCTTCCTCACAGCACCAGGAGGGTGGGCCACTGTGGGAAACCTGAGACCAAAGCAAGTGCCAACCTGTTTTATACCCAAGTGCCTAAAATCACCTAAAGACAGAGAGGCACTGTCTCTCACCAGTAAGTGTCCCAAGATTCGGGGGAGCACTGTCTGCCACCCCATAGGCAAGGCATGGGGGCCAAGCACTGCACCGACTCCATCCCACTGCCCCCATCTCAGTTGCTGGCACCTTCATTAGCATCTCTGGCAAGGGGCCCAACCACAGTAAAAAAAATAAGATGTACCCTGGATGCTAGAGCAGGCCTGCTTCAGCATGGGCTTGTCCATCTTCTTGGCATAAAAGGCAGCATACCACACACGAAGTTCAGTGCCTGCAGGAATATCCCTGGAGGTGGTGAAATACACATCACTGCCGTGCTGGTAGGCTGTCAGGTTCTGGTGCCCAGGCTCTAGTGCTGGTCGCACCAGCATCATCCAATTGCAATCATCTTCGTTGGAAGTGTCAAAGCACACAGGATGTCCGTCCTTCTGGAATACCTGAGGGGAAGGTCACAGACTGGTTACTGACCAGTCTATCAGTGTGGCATGGGACCATGGGGGACACAACACTGCTTCTGATAGGACCTGCTGACAAGCTGTTTGCCACAGCCAGGGGATCAGAGAAAGATTTTGTGGTTTAGATGGCTCAGGTGGGTCACAGCAAAGAACTTGAAGACATGCAGCAGCTCCCTGCTCGTTAGTATCTGAGTACTTTTGTGACCCAGATGGGGAGCAAGACACCTGAGCACTCCTCCTGTGCAGACATCGAGGGGACCCTGAGCTCTCCTCGTGTGCAGACATCGAGGGGACCCTGAGCTCTCCTTCTGTGCAGACATCGAGGGGACCCTGAGCTCTCCTCGTGTGCAGACATCGAGGGGACCCTGAGCTCTCCTCGTGTGCAGACATCGAGGGGACCCTGAGCTCTCCTCGTGTGCAGACATCGAGGGGGCCCTGAGCTCTCCTCCTGTGCAGACATCGAGGGGACCCTGAGCTCTCCTCCTGTGCAGACATCGAGGGGACCCTGAGCTCTCCTCGTGTGCAGACATCGAGGGGACCCTGAGCTCTCCTCGTGTGCAGACATCATGAAGACCCTGAGCTCTCCTCGTGTGCAGACATCGAGGGGACCCTCAGCTCTCCTCCTGTGCGGACATCGTGAAGACCCTGAGTTCTCCTCCTGTGCAGACATCGAGGGAACCCTGAGCTCTCCTCCTGTGCAGACATCATGAAGACCCTGAGCTCTCCTCCTGTGCAGACATCATGAAGACCCTGAGCTCTCCTCCTGTGCAGACATCGAGGGGACCCTGAGCTCTCCTCCTGTGTGGACATCGAGGGGACCCTGAGCTCTCCTCCTGTGCAGACATCGAGGGGACCCTGAGCTCTCCTCCTGTGCAGACATCGAAAGGACCCTGAGCTCTCCTCGTGTGCAGATATCGAGGGGACCCTGAGCTCTCCTCCTGTGCAGACATCGAAAGGACCCTGAGCTCTCCTCCTGTGCAGACATCGAAAGGACCCTGAGCTCTCCTCCTGTGCAGACATCATGAAGACCCTGAGCTCTCCTCCTGTCCAGCATAACAATGAGCTTTTCTCCCAGCCTCATTGGGAATGGGACACGTGAGTTCTCCCCATGGCTCAGGTAGATATCCAGAAATTGGAATGATCCTCCTGGTTCTGCTCCAAGCACAGCATCAGCCGAGTTCTTCAGTTCAGGTAAGCTGCCCCTGGTCTGCAGCATCAGAACAGCTCCAGGATTAATTGGGAGCAGGCAGGGAGAGCCGTTAGCAACTTTAAGTTTGAGTTAGCACAAGTGTCGGGTCTGTTCTCTACCTGTGGAATGATGATTGCTTCCTCAGGGACTCTGTCCCATTGCCAAGCTTTTCCTCAACAGACCCTCTAACTTTGAGACTCTCAGAAATGCAGGGAAAAACTTGGAGGCCACCAGCTGCTCAGTGACCCCTCGTGGGTGTGGAAAGCACATTTCCACCCTCTTCTCAGAGACACAGGGCTTCCCTTGGGACACAAAGGTTCTCAGAGCTAAGAACAAGAATTGAGGAGGTAAAAAGAAGTCAAACAGGCCTGAAGGAGTTTCTCCAGCCATGTGATGACACCAGTGTGTACCCATAACCTGGACCCACAGAGGGCACTAAGCTACCTGCCTTTCCAGGCTCAGGTTTTGGCCTTTCCCGTCATTCTTTAGCACAGAATCTTTCTTTATGCTTTCCTTACACATTTTATTTTTAGTACCTGTCATCAAGTATTTGTCTTTCCTCTTTGGCTGAAGTCTGTCCCATAAGCTCAATATCCCAGGAGTGCCAAATGCTGAGGCTGCAACACCTACGGCTGGTGGCTGCTTCTCTCAGGCCTCAGAAGAAGCACATTGTCTTTAGGGCTGCCGAGGAGCAACTCAGCCCTCATTTGTTTAGGTCCTAACTATTTCCGAAAGTTTGCCCTATGTGTGAGTCTCTTCAGTCTCAGAAGGCTTCCTGGGATTCACTTTAGATCCTCAGTCACCCCTGTAACTGACATCCACTTTGTTTCTCTTGGTGTTATATCCAAGTTGGAGACACCCATCCTCCCTCAGCCAGACACGCTCTGTGCAGCTGCCAAGCCCCACGCAGTCACTCAAGTCTCTGAGAGCTTCCTGCAACTCACACATGAGTGAGATTGCCACACTGGTATAGGAAGCTACAGATATCATTGCTGTGCCGCAGCCACAGCACCTGCTGGGGGAGGACAAGGGTCACACCAGCATGGAGTCACTCCCGTGTGCTCTTAAATGTACTCCCTAAAGACCTGCAAGTTAGTAGGCATTGCCTTAACCCTTACACTCTGAGGTATAACACAAACTGAAGTGAAGGAAAGACTTCTCCAGCATTTGCAAATCATCACCCCTCAAATGTTCTCATTCCATTCCCATCAGGAGTCATGCAGCCCCAGATTCTGAGGGAGCCACAAAGCCCCTGCCCACGCAACTTTTACCTTCAGGGGAAACGCAGACTCTTTCTCCCACTTCGCGACCCTCCTGGACTCAAACGGACCAAACTGTGTGCGCTTGACTAGCTGGGTTACTGCAAACACACCTTCAGCCCCATCATCCAGGCGTCTGATCTCCAGGTTAGAGGGGAGGGAGGACCTGAAAGCAGAAGACGTTTCAAAGAGGTCCTGCCACCAGAGCAGTGCATGCCTACAAGCTCCCATCATGCTCCAAAGATGCTCTCTGACAGGGAGCAGAATTTCTTCCTATAAATGGGAACAGAAATGGAGCTAGGTTTGTGAGGACCCAGAGCCCAAATACTAATGGAAACATTTACAGCCCCACAAGACAATGCTGACCACACATTCCTAGTGTGGGGGCTGGTATATAAGAACTAATCAGACAAGATTATGACCTTTAAGGTTGTAAAAAATGGTGGAAGAAAGGAGAAAGAGGGGCACAGAGCAAGATGAAGTGTTTTGTACAGACTGAAGAGCAACAAAGGGGCTCTGGTCTGGGAGGTTGGATCAGCTTCACTGAGGATGTGCCTTTATTAGCCAGACTATAAGGTCAAAGAAAATGATAGAAAAGGAAGTCATGGAGCTGGGACCTCAGCTTGGGCTAGTGGGAGATATGTCTAGAAGCAGACAGAGGTAGACCATCCTCCCTGGGGATGAGCAGATGCTGTAAGAGTCAATGGCCTAGGGCTCTGGCTCTGCACTCAATGTCTTCAAATTCATCAATGGATTTTGATGGGCAACTGGCACCTCACTCCAAAGAAGAGCTGTCAGTTCTCTACTTTGGGCAAAAATATTTTGAAAACTTAAGTCACAAATAAAGATGAATAAATGGGAGTACATACCAGTTGGGAGATTTCTAGAAACAGTGATAAGACACTGAGTATTTTAGTTTAGCACCAGACCAAATCAGGCACCATCAGAGCCTCATAGGGGTAACTTAGGTTCTCCAAGTCTCAAGCTACTGGTAGTTTATGGGCCCTTACCCTAGATCTCTGAAGGCACAGACCTCACAGGAAAACATGGGCCTGAAGGGCAATGCCTGGCTACTAAGCTGTCTCGGTACATGTGCAAGGTTTGTTTTTCTGGTAGTTATAGCAGCTTGACCTGTTCTCTGAATTACCTATCCAGAACCCTTACCCAAGCCTATTTTGTCTACGGTGCACACCTGTCCACAGAGGCCTAGATTCAGAACACAGACAAAACCCAATAGGCAATAATTTGCCACACCTTTCCCACTCCCTACCTGAGACAGGGTTTCTCTGTGTAGCCCTGGCTGTCCTGGAACTGACTCTGTAGGCCAGGCTAGCCTCAAACTCACAGAGATGAGCCTGCTTCTACTTCTTGAGTGCTGAGATCAAAAATATGCACCACCAACACCTGGTGAGTTTAGCCACTTTTACTCAACACATAAACTGATGAAGTCCAGGCTGACACAGCCCAGATGCCAAGATTCCGACTATACCAAGGAAACACATCCTCATGCTCTGAAACTCTTAGGACTCATCCCAGCAGGAAATGTCCAGCTTCCTGGGGGATGGACACCCCTCCAACACACACAGTCTTTCACTTTGACTCTCAAGCCTCCTTCTATCTGTAGACACTTGGGGCCTCTGCACTGTGACCACAGCAGACACGTAAAGCGCCCTTCTTCACAGACAGAACTGCTGTGGAAGCTTAGGCACTCACTCACCTTGCCCTGCTCAGTACAAAGGAGTCCTTGACCATGACCACAGGACCCAGTTCAGGACACTCTGAGTCGTGGTACTGGCTACAGTCTTCACACCCTGTAAACAGACACTGAATGTCAGAGGGGGCAATGCTCAGGGAAAGAGAAACCCAAAGACCACAAACCTGGGAAAGGGGACTCTAATGCAATGAAATTCATGAGACACATGCTAACACAAAGACAAGGAAGGATACAGCAGATACAGGAGGCCCGGCCACAGAACTCACCGCTTAGTGCTCCTGAAAGCACAGAAGCCAAGCAAGAGCCCCTTCTCCAGAGCACCAGTCTATGGCACTTTCAAACTCCACACACCATCCCCGTGGTTAGGAAGACCAGAATCTAAGATAGTACTAACCCATTACCCTAAATCTCACACTCTTCACGCTTTCTAAACCTTGGGTGACTTTTTGAGTTAAAGGTCAGCCAGTCATGTGCCCCTAACGGAGTACTGAAGAGACGTGATCTGAGGCCACAGCCCTGTAGCAGACAGGTAATAACCAGGCTCTCAAAGCAACTGAGCAAATTATAGAAGTGCATGTCTGTGCCATACAAACAAAATGTGGATGTAGCTTTCCCTAGACAGGAAGTCAATCCCATCTGCATTCTATGACATCATACTAGCCACAGAGAGGTCTATGGGTCACTTACAGATAAACATGATCTCCTCACTGCCATCTTCAGCCATTGCCGACACCTGTCAAGATACAAGAGAGATTCATTAACAGTGAGCTTTTACAACATAGTTTATGTGTGGGTTTCCCTATGTGCATAGGTGCACATACACCTATGTGTGCAGGTGTGTGAAGGTCAAAGTCACTGTTAGATGTCAATCTTCTGGAGTCATCCACCTAGTTCTCCAAGATATGGACTTTCCTTGGGACCTGGGGTTTGCCAAGGAGGCTAAGTTGGATGGCCAAGGAGCAGCAGGGATTCTGTCGCTGCCTCCCCAGTGCAGAAATTACAAGTACACGCCACAAGCCCAGCTTTTACAATGTGGGTACTGGGGATCGACCTCAGGTCCTCATGCTTGCCTGGATAGCACTTAATTGAGTGAGCCACCTCTTCAGCTCACTAACAGTTTTTAGATAATCTCTTCTAAGGCTCCTTGACCTGTGCAGGGATATAACACGATGCTTTCAAGAGAACAAACACTGGAATCCCTACTTTTAAATTTTCCCACCCATAGTAATACTGTTTCTTAGGAAGAGCAAAGGATTTGAACGCCTTCATGACAAGGGGGCCGTAATGAACTCAGATCTCCATTGTTTTGCAGCGGCTGTCACTTATAAAATATACACTGTATTTTAGAAGCCACTGTCCTTGCTGCCACTGATTCGCTGCCCTCTCAGGGCTGTGAATTCTGCACAGAGTCAATTCTACTGCAGTCTGTCCTTCGGTATCCAGCTCGTGCCAATGATCTCATCATCCCGAGTGGGTAAAAAGTAGTGTCTGACACACAGCGTGGTGGGTTCTCCTGCTCCCACATAGACCTTTGCAAAGCTATTTCTATTTCCCATGCATCATTTGAAGGCTGCCTCAAAAGCCATCTCTATAGTGGGCAGTTAAGCACAGACCAATCCAGTACCGCACGTGTTTCAGACAGAGAGATGCAGGTGTTGCTCATTCTGGGACATCAGATGCCTAAGCTGTAAGATAGATATAAAAACATCGACTTCATGCAGTTTGGGGAGAAACACAGCGAGAGGTACTCAGCACGTCCCACCCAATATCCTCCCCACTTCACATCGTTCCTGCTGTCCGGTCACTCTGCCTCTCTGGTGCGCCTGCTGGTCATCACCTCAGGAAGGGGTGCAAGCTGACACACACCTCAGTGACACTAACACTGAATGTTAGTCTCTCCTGCTCTCCAAACCCATCCCAACCCCAGCAACTTGAAGAACAGAACACAGGTAGCTTAACACCCCAGTGAGAAACCAGACCAGCTGAGCAAGCTATTACTGAGCCAAGAAGGGAAGGGTTGAGAACATCAGGATAGGAGAAGAAAGGTGCTATACACCATCAAGACCGATGAATCCCCAGTTTTCAAGCTTTCCACATTGCCTTAAAATGCTAAAAACAACTTGGCACATTATTCCCCAAACTCAGCCTCTTTCCTTTTGTTGAATCAGCAACTAAGCTGGCTCAAGGGCCTACTAACTCCAACCCAGTTCCAGGCCTCCATCTGGCCTCTCAGAACTCCTGGCAGGTGGGTACCATGTGCAGTGGGTACCAACCCAGGATGGGGATAGTGGCTGGTCACTGAGCAGAAGGCAAGGAGGGATTGGCTTAGTTCCAGGGAATCATTCTGTGGTTAGTGCTGCTGGCTGGAGGCCTATGGGAAGCAGAGCATCACAGTGGGGCATGCAGGATGAGCAAAGTTACCCTCTTCATGGCAGCTGAGAAGCAAATGTCTCCAGGGAGGGGCATTTCCCTCACGACCTTTCTTCCACAAGGTTCCTCCTCCTAAAGGTTATGCCATCACCCACTAGTACCATCAGCTGGAGCCCAAGCTTCTAAGCTACAAACTTCAGGTGGGCGGGTGGGTGGGTGTAAGAGTCACAGCCGTAACAAGCAGCATCAATCAGGGTGACATCATGTCATAAGAGCTTGAGGGTCTGTGTACTACAGCAGAAACCAGCTCCACACACCAGTTACACTCAGACCAGAGGGCTCTGCAACCAGAACAGGTAACAGGAAGCTACCCCAAGCCATGGCTAGATCCCAGCAGGACACGGGACACAGCCCGCAAAGCTAATCAGAGCAGAGCAGAGGAATAAGAATCTACTCTGTTCTGCTTGTTTTGAAACTAGAATCTGTACACAGAGGTGTGGTGGAATGCTTCTCCCTAGGGTAGCAGCCTAGGCTCCAGTTCCATCCCTCTCAGCAGTACAAGGACAGGAACCCTAAGCCAGGAAGCTTTAGATGCTGTTGTAGAAAGTGAGAGCACAGGAAATGTTGGGAAGTTAGTCACTTACATGGGGCTCAGCTAATAAAGAATCCTGGGCATTCATTATTAGTAGTATCTGGTCCCCAAAGCACAGCTTCTAGAATCTTCTTCTAAGACGGGGTCACATGAAGTGATGATGTACGTTTTCAAAGTTTGCTCACATCCATTAATGTGCTTGGTTGTAGAAGCCAAGTTCAGTCCTCAGATTTCTATGACCCTCCCACATTAACAGAACAGTGTTGGTGTAGTTAACACACACCTATGACCATTCCCCGCCCCCTCCACACACACAAAACAGGCTAAAGCAGAAAAACTGTGAGTTCAAGGCAAGTCTGGGCTATACAGGGATAGCTTGTCTAAAAACCAAAAATGAGAAGGAAATCCCCAAAGAAGGAATTATAAAGTACTATCTAGTGCAAAAGAAGAGGGGGAAAGGTTGCCTCTCTCCCGTGTTTCAAAGTATGCTCCATGGACCAGGAGGCAGCAGCAGTACTGAATGCTTACTGGAGGCTCAAACACCAGCCCAGCAGTTGGCTAGGGCCCAGCAGGTTTTCTGTGTCCTTCAGCTGACTCAGCTATAGCCCAAACCTGGTCCATGCCTACAGCATACCAATTAAACATGGCTACAGTGGCATTATCAGGAAACCAAATGCATTTTCAGTGTCTAGGAGATTCTGTCAAGGACCCCTTGAATCTAACTGGTTGGTGAGGGTGGACTCCAGGTATACGTTCCCTAGCAGACACAGCTTGCGCCAGGTGACAAGTGTAATGGTAATATTCACTCTCAAAAGGACAGGATCTACAATCATCGAGGGGACTGTGTAGATTAGGCTAACCTCTGGGCATGTCCATGGTTATCTAGATTGGGATAACTGAAGGGAGAAAACCCACCTTAACTGTGGGCAGCACCATTCCATGGGGGTCCTGGATTGAGTAAAAACAAGAAAGCTGAGCATCAGCATCTTCACCCTCTGCTTCTGTAGTGAGGATACAATGTGTCCATTTCCCTCGTGCTCCTGCTGCTACACTGTCCCCACTGATGGACTGTATCCCATCAAAATAAGCTTTTTTCCCTTTAAGTTACTTTTGTGTGGTATTTTATTGCAGCAATAGGAAAAATTAAGTAAGACAAGCAGTCTACCTACCCCAAGCTTAACCATGAAGCTATGGTGATGGAGATCTGGGCAGAAAGGAGCTCAACAGACAGACACAGACCCACACACACCCGGTCAGAAGTGATTCAGAGGAGGGAGGGCCTTCTTCCCTCGAATGGTGCTAGGATGGCTGGACATCCACATGCAAAAAATTAACTCTGACCCCACGTCTTATTAAAAAAATAGCACAACTGGTGTGGTGAGCAGACAATCCCAGGATAACAAGGCTGAGGAAGGAGAATCACATGCTCCAGGTCAGCTGTGGCTTTACAGAGGACCCTGTTTCAACATAAACCATTAAATCTGTTGACGTGTCCATGCGTCTATCTCAGGATTCTTAAGGATTCTGTTCTGATGGCTGCTGACACCACACAAGAGAAGGGCAATCAACAACCTGCCACTTCAGCCTTACTGTGAGGCTTCATGGTTTAGTCTTTCCGGTTCCTTTACCTCTCTGCAGAATTTCTCCTCTTCCTCTTCCTCCTCTTTTTTTTTTCATTGTTTTGTTGAGATAGGGTCTGGTTATGTGTTCCTGAAACTTGCTGTGTAAAGCAAGCTAGTCTTAGACTCAAGACTGAGAGTTGGATTGATTCAAGGCATGCATTCCCATGCTGGGCTTCTCCATAGAAACTTTAGGACAACCCTGTTCACAGCTGTGAAAGTTCAAACACATAGACTTGGCTGCCCGTTGCTTACTCTCATACCCGAAGGATCCTCATGTATGCAATTAACGTTTAAGGAACTTTCTCACATTAAGTCTTGGAGATACAGTTATGTTCTTCACTTACAATGGACATTTACAACTCACGGATTTGAAAGTCATCTCTGGTTTAGAGGCCCTGGGGATTTCTATTTAAACAAAAGGACCATCCTTCCCACTGGTACAAGCTTTCAGGGCTATATTAATAGCAATAGGGGAGAAATCTCAATAGGGAAAAAGCAAATGAACAGTTTCTCAAACTCTGCACTGGGATCTAGGTTTGATAGGTGATAAAGGAGCCCGGGAGTAAGCAGAGAGAATCTTGAGCTAACACTCGTGAGCACTACAAACTCCACTCAAGATCCACATCAGGCATTGGAGGTCTGGGGAATCTCTCAGAGAAGATGTGCTGACCAGCAGCTCATCAGCCTAGCTGGGTAGCGGGAACTTCCCTCTGTGATGGACAGGCTGGAGGGTGACAGGACTATAATCAGCCCTGCACTAGGAGAGGAGGGCTAGATGCCAGATTCCAGTGTACTGGCTACTGCTGACGCTGGAGGGTGATTATCACCCTTTCCTGGACCTTGGTTTCCTCAATGGACAATACACTCTGAGTTCCTTTCTGGTCTGCTCCAAACAACTGCGGGCAGGGTCTTCCCACCCTTAGTCCCACCACCTTGTCCTCCTATGCCTATTCCTGTGCAGACAGACACCTGAGGGCAGGCGTACACCTAGATGCAGATGCAGAATGGTTCCAGCATGCCATCCACACCAGAAGGTCAGCACAACCACCAACCCAGACGGGACCCCTGACTTAGACCTCTTGGTCACCTGGGCTCTGGCTCCCATATTTGGCCTTTTGGTCTGTGAGCTTGTGTCCTAGGGAACGTGATGTTTTCTACCATTAAATGATTGTTCCTTTCTGGACTTCCTGGTTATTTAGTGTCTTTTCCTGCTGTTGGGATAAAATACTCTGACAAAAGTAAATTAAGAAAGGGTTTATTTTGGCTCATAGTTCAGTCTTTGTAGGGAAGTCAAGGCAGCAGGAGTTTGAAGGGGCCAGCCAGGAAACAGACAGTGATAAATACTTCCCAATGTTCAGCTGACTTCTTCCATTTTACACAGTCAAGATAGGTCTGCCCACATCAATAAGTACAATCAGGACAAGCCCCCACAGGCTTGGCCAGAGGCCCCCTCTCAGGTGCTTCTTCATTCCATCAGGCTGACAGTTAATATTAACCAGCACACTGTGCCTGCCCTCTACACTCAGCACAGCTTTGCTCTCAGCCAGGGCTCACCACCCTCTGTTAATCCCACTCTCTTCACCCATCTTTAAAATTCAGACTGTTCTCCTGCCCAAGAGATCACCACAGAGCAGTGGACAGCAGGACCCACGAGTTGAACACAGTGTCACCAACCTGACCCTTTACAGGAGAAAATGGTCCATGTAAACAGATGACCACAGTAGCCAAGCTGTAGCTTTCTCCCTGCTGAACGACTGCTCTGCAGAAGGTCCTGTGCTTACCACCACAGACACCCAGGACTGATTCCAAGGCACAGGGGTATCTTGCTGGGCCCCTGTCCTCTGAGCCTCATGGACCCCACAGCCCAGTGTCTTCATACAACCCTTTCTGCTCACCAGCTCCACTCCCACATCAGCTCCTTCAGCCCTCACCTCGCCTAATTTCACAACCTGCAAGACAGGGCTTGTGATTGGATACTGCTCCTTCGCTTGATTCTCTTGTTTTGAGCATGTGTAAGGTTTGCTACCGGCATACCTATGTGGAGATTCTGCTGCTGGAGGAGGAGAGGCCACACACTCCCACGTTCTCCACGGCTTCAGCTAGTTGTTTAGAAAGGCAAATGAATGAGTTGGGCCCCCCGTCCACCCATTTCACTGACCCCTTCTCAGATGCTTGCATGTTCCAAATCTTCCCAGCACTGGCATCTTGCTTTGCTCTTAAGTGCATTGTTTCCTGCGTTTCTGCTCACTCCCTGCCCCGCCCCCCACTGTAGTGTCCCTGGAAATCCTGGTTCTGGTTCTGGTCTGAGTGTGCCTACCGGAACCTTGAAGCACAGCAAGCTCACTTAGAATGCGAAATAGAACCCTTCTGGCCTACAGCTTCCAGCACACACCACCATGCCTGATTTCTTTCCAGCTATCAGCGTACTTGTTCACAACTTCCATCTTCAGAACCCTCCAAGTCTGGTTTAGCCCCTGTATCTGAGTTCTTAGGGTTGGGCCTGCCACTCTGGCAGCTTGGAGTCCTTGGCTCTGAAGTTGCTTAGACTTTTTTCTTTCCAACTTCTACATCCTTTCTGATCTTCTTAGCTCATCTACGGTTAGGTTTTATTTCCAGTGTTCACTTCTGATTCTTGCAAAGGGGTTTCTGGGCAAAAGAGGTGTATAGCCTAGTCCATAAAAATAGAAACTGAGGCAGTATTAACTTGAAGATTCTAGCCTAGCCAGTCATGACAGCAGAAATGTGGCAGTCTGTGAGGGAGGAGTTCTAGAAGTATCTTGCCTAACACTGTGCTAAGCTAAGCAGCACTGTGAACCATCTTGGTAAAAGGCAAACTTGCCATAACTAACTAGCACGTGTTCATCAAACTTAGAAAATGTCAAAGACCTGTAGGGAGAACTGGATACAGGGAATATGTTTCTCAAAGGCAGCCTCTCAACTGTATGTGGTGGCTCTGCACACATCTGTAGACCCAGCAGTCATGATTCAAACAACAGAACAATCAAAGGCAGTCTCTTGACACAGTAGGTATGATCCCTTCTTCCCAGTCAGAAGGCCAGGAAAGTCAACCCCTGCACACCCCTGGCACTGCCAAGAACTCAGGACACACTTGGCTTCAGTACTGTCCCTCAAGTTCATCCAAGGGATGTTCATCCAAGGGATCCTGTGATACTGACACTTCCTCAGCCTTCAGAACTATGAATGGAGGCCCAGACCACAGTAGACAGAAAAATATGCTAAACAGAGCCTGGACCAGGGGATATCTCAGCAGAGAGAAGCGGGCTTGTGGGGTCTTTAAAGCACTCTGGGTCTAATTTACACAATAAAGCTCATTAGATCCCACAGGCTCGGTGCCTGCCCCCACCCCATGTGACAGAGGTTGGAAGATGAGGGACTTCAGCAAGGCATTCACCTGTACAGGTTCCTAAGGATTTATTCGGGTCCCCTTCCCAGCCTCCATGTCACCAGTTGCTTTTTCCTCCCCCAAGACTGCTATGTGGTCTCAAAACTCTGGCTGTGACATGGCTGTCACTGTGATGTTATCAGGAGGTGAGTAGGTGGGTCACAAGATGCTATCCCTTCTCATGGACCTATACATGTCCTCCCCTACTTCCTCATTAGTGATGCTCTCCAGAAAGGTAACCTGAGGATACCCAGTCTATGGGGTTCCTGGTGCCCTCTAACCCAGCTGGGGACAGCCTCCATATGGTCTCGCTCTTTATAAATTACATCGTCTGGGGAAATTCTGACATCTTACCAGCAAACAGACTAAGTCAGAAACCTTCCCCCCAATGTCAAATTCCTACCTACTCTTTAAGGTCTGTCCTAATACTGCTCTACAAGTCTACAACCGCCTCCCCACTTTCCCCCGGAAACTTTTCCTATTGCACCTCTTCTGGCAGCATCTATGGACACCCAGAGCTCACACACTGAAACAAAAGGACTTTGCCTGGAGGTCACACATGCGACCTTCTCTTTCCTTCCACTGTATAAGTCCTGAGAAAATTGCTGGCTTCCTCACCTCTTAGGGCAGTGGTTCTCAATCTTTCTAATGCTGCAACCTTTAATACAATTGTTCAAGTTGTGGTGACCCCCAACCATAAAATTACTATGTTGCTACTTCATAACTGTAATTTTGCTACTGTTATGAATCATAATGTAAACATCTTATGCCAGGATAAAAGGGTTGAAACCCACTGGTTGAGAACTACTTCTATGGGCTCTGGAATGAGCGAACCAGCTCCACAGCACACAACTCCACAGGTCTCTCTCTGTTGCCTACATCCCCCTCCATCAGTACCTCGAGTTCCCCCTCCACCCCAGATCCTGCTTTGCTTCCCTCACTGGACACCCCATGCCATCTGTATGTCTGTACCTCTGTCCACATGCAGCCACCCTGCAGTGTCTCCTTGGCCATCCCCCTCCCCCAGATTTGGCACAAAGTAGAAAGCCACCTCTAAGCCTGGATCCTGGTGCGGCTCTTGCACCTCCCTAGATCTGGACCCACCTCTGAAGCTACCTAATGCCTGGCACCAGGCCCAGCACTCTCTCTGCCAGTATCCCACAAAAGTGTTTTTACCATTCTCCATTCCCCATACTATAGTACCAGCTTACCCGACCAGGCCTGGTTTAAAGAACAGCAAGAGATGAAAGTACCACTGACCTCAAAAACAGATCCTGATGTCACTCTTGTAAACACAGCTATTAAAATGTAAGCCCCATGAAGGGACGGCCTCAGTCACCTCCCACTCACAGGAATCAGCATCTCTTTAAGCATCAGCAAGCTGACCCCGCCTCTTCTCTGTCTCCTGCCGCCTTCCCTGGAGACCCTAAACCGTCCATGACACACTGCTGCCTGCAATTGCTCTCCTGACGCCCCTGGTGTAACTTCTCGCAACACAAGTATGTCTATCCATTGAATCAGACATGATTTCACAGGACCACGGGCTGCGTTCATTTCTTCTGAGTGAGCTGTGGCAGCCTTCACTGAACTGTCACTGAGCACCAAAAGAAGGCTAGTTTTGAGAAGCTGGTTCAAGGAAGTACACAGGGCACATTACGGTTCCCTATTACTTCACCTGCTGAGGATAAATGACCACTATGGCTCTTCTCCTGGGAGACGAGAACAGAGTTACACGGGTGAAGAGATGGAGCAGGAGGCTGGAAACAGCAGGGCCTCGTGCCTACCCTTCAGAGTTAAAGGTGACCCTGCCAGTTAGGAAGGGCTTCAAGTTGCTGGAGAGTGGCCACCCACAGTGACTTCGTATCTCCCATACCTGTGGAAGAAAACACCCATTCTCTAGGGCCATAACTATACCAAGTCAGAGGATGGATGGATCAATGTGGTCTCCTGCCCTGGGCAAGGGAAGACCTGCCCTAGTCAGCCAGGTCCCACATGCCCATGGCCTCTCTGAAGGGTAGCTGAAGATGGTAGGCCAGCTGGTGCCTCCAGGACAGCAGCTATGTGCTTTTTAGTGACATCCTTCATGGCTGGATCACCTTCTCAGTGTTTCCGTCTATTCTGGGTGTAGTCTACTGGCCTGTACTCTTGTTATACCCTGGCTCTCCAAGGCGGCAGCCACAGGTTCAGCTCGAAGGACAGGGACCTTGTGCCATCCCTGATCAAAGCTCTCTGTATTTTCCTGCTGCTTTTCCACCCTGATCCACTGGCCTTCCCAGCTTGAGACCCCAACTATGTGCCCACCCAGGTCTCTGTACACTAGCTGCATGCTCCCCAGAGGCTAGACTGCCTCACAGCACTGGTCTCTCACTTAATCACCGCTTCCCAGACAGATGGTTCTTGTCCTGGTTCTGTGTGCCAACCTCTGTACACCCAGTACCCTTCCTCCGTCATGTTCTTATCACTCCTTCCTAACCAGTGTTACTTATGGTCTACACTGCCTCCTGCACCTCCTCCATTGCTCCCTAGGTACATGAAACCTTTACCACAGAAATGGCCTGGTAAATGAACCTGGGTAAGGTACCCTGAACAAGTATCAGCCTGCAAATGATAAACTGAGTCTGGACAGCCTTTTAAGCCACTGCTGGTGACCAGTTTTAAGCTCCATCACACCTGCAAAATGCAGCAGTGTCCTCCCTGCCTTCTGCACAGATAACCATATGGGGAGGGGGAATGACGGGAAGACATGGGAACAAAGGTAATTCTCAAAGGTAATCACACGAAGATAGCCATTGTTTTTAGACAGGGTCTCACTATAAGGCCCAGGCTTCCCTGCACCTCAAGATCCTCCTGTTTCAGTCCCCTGGGTGCTGGGGTCATAGCACTTGCCACCAGCCTAGCTGTGGTTATGTTTTAATTTACTCATTTGTCTTCTGGAGAAATAAACTACCCTGTCTGCTCCCTAGAGAGAACAATTAGTATATTCTTTGCTGACATTTGTGTAAAAACATGACTCACAGACAGAAGTGAAAGGAAAAAAAAAGTAAGGAGAAAACTTAACACTTTTCCCTTGAATAATCGGATCTGTAGGTTTTATTTCAGAGTAAGGCAATGATTTCAGAGGAAGTCTGAGAAAGCAGGTACGATGTGGAAAGCCTATAGGCTTGAAGCAAAATATGGTCAGGGTGTGTAGGGGATCATATCTCAGCAACTACATCATTGCTGTCTCCAGGGAGTACTGTCCCTGACACCTCTGAGAGGTTCCCACAGAGCCAGAGACTTCTTCAGGTTTTACCCTTAAAATCGCCTTCAGGCTAGTGGGGTTCTGCACTAGCACCTGCATTTGAGGGTTCTGACTGGCTCTAGCATATGTTTTTGAAAGAAGCGTTGGCAGCTTTAAATTCAGGCACCGGTCCACGTGTCTTCAGTTCACACACTTGCTTCTACCATTTTAATCCACCTCAGAGGAGGGGGACGCTTGTGAGCATGTGTGAAGAGGCTCTCCATCCACTGCAAGAAGGGCTCGGCTGGACAAGTGCGCACGAGCTACCCACCACAAGCTGGTGTTCTAACTCTGACCTCTCAAAACTCACCTCTGGAGCACTCAGGCTCCACCTGACCCTGGGCCCCTCCTGTCCACCCTCTTCCCAAATAGGAGGCGGGCACGTCTCCAGCCTTTCTTTCCACTGTGGTTCCTAGGCCACCAAAAGGTAGCGACAAGCAAAACGCCTGGGCCTCGGAGCCGTGGCACAGCCTCGGACTTTCTTAAACGCCAAAGGGGCTGGAGACCAAGGCCCCTCCCTGGGCTGCGCCCGAAAACCGGGTAAGGCGGCCGGGCGGCTGGGAAGGGACTGTAGGGACCTGAGCCCGCAGCCACGCCGGGCCTGACTTTTGGCGCAACGGGGGCGCATCGCCCAAGCCTGGGCCGAGCGGGGGGCGCCGAGCCAGCGAGTGGGCGGCCGTGCGCGGGCTGGCGTGGGCCGGGCTCGTGGCGGGCAGTTGGCACGGGCCGTGCGCGCAGAACCGAGGTCGGGCACCCAGGGCGGAGGCCAAGCCCGCGGCGGCGGAACCCGGCGGGCGCAGGGCGATCCCGGAGCGGCTCCGGAATCCAGCCGGGTTTTGACTCCGATCGCCCACGGCGCCCGCGACTGTAACAAAGAACAGGCGGCGCGGCGGCCGGACCGGGGCGGGTGCGGGAGGCGCGGGTGAAGGCCGAGCCGGGGCCGGGCGTGGGGCGCGGGCCGCGGCGGGAGGCACGCGGTGGGGCCGCGGCGGGCACGGGCCCGGGGCTTTACCTGCCTGTGGAATGTGCAGAGCGGGGTCGGATCCGGACTCCGGGTTGCGATCCGCTCCGGAAACTGCGCAGCACCGGAAGCCGGGGGGGCGGTGGCGCGGCATCGTGGGAGTTGTAGTGCGCAGCGCGGGCAGACGGGGCGGGCCTAGGGCTCCGGCTGCTGGGACCCGAAGCTGGAGACTACCGGCTTCACGGACAGAGAATCAGGGCTAACTGGCGGTTTAGTAGGGGAACCTGGGACGGACTATGTGGAGTGGTAGCTGGCAGGGTTTTGTGGACAGTGAGACTAGGAAACGACTGCGTGTATTGAAGCACCCGGGGACAGAGATGCGTGGTTGCAGAGATGGAGAATGATTGCCTTCCTGCAGGGGGAGCGGGTAACTAACTGGCTGTGTGGATGGGGAGCAGGAGAGGCAATAATGTATGGAGAGTTCGTGGAGCAGGCTATGAGGATCCAGGGGAAGGGATTGAGTAGACGGGAAAGCTGGGGAGAGGGGCTTGTGTGATCCATGAGAGATGGCCAGACAGTGTATGGACTGAGGAGCTAGGCAGTCAGGCTGTCTGTGAATAAGGGTAGAATGAGTGGGTAGACACAGAGCATCTTTGACCTTCAAGACACCTTTAAAACACAACCCCACCATCCCATGCACCACTTTCATTGATTTTACTCATTCTAAAGTGCCCAGAGGGTCAGTTCTCTGGGCCTCCACACATGAATAGGACTAAATAAAACCAGGCTGTTTACAGGAGGAAAAAGTGACAGGTCACAGCAAGAAAAGCCAGTGTAAATTTGGGGCTAAGGAAGACATGGAAGTGGAATGGATTATTGACTACTAAGCTATGAACTTTACCTTGGAGCAAAGTTAAGAAAGCAAAATTACTTGAAAGACTGCCAGGGCCCCCTGCTCCTACCCTCCACCTCCACTCTCAGGAAGTTGTGACCTCATGATTGTTTTCATCATATTTAGCTGCCTAGGCACTGTCAGTGGTGACCCAAGAGCTGGCAAGAGTCCTTGGTGGTGTCCACATGATACTGGTTTTGCAATACAAAAGTTAGGGGGGTCATCCAGATTTCAGAGGAATATCTTGGAGGCTAAATGATATTTCATAGGATCAAAATAATTGTGGGGAGCCCCTGAATGGATGATTAATGTTTGAAGCCAGCAGAGTAAAAGCTGAAGGGGCTGGGAAGTTAGAGATGCCCCGAGTGTGGGAATACCTGCTAAAATAGCTACATTCAGCAAGCTAAGCCCAGACAGCAACATGTGAGCTGTGTAAGCCCATTGGGGCTCACGTAGCTCCACAACATACCTGGGATGTAGAAGCATGGATCTATAGAACTTCATGTCTGCTCTGCTGAGTTTTGGTCTTGGTTTGATCCCATCCCTGCTTTCTCTGCATCCATTCCTCTGGAATGGGATTACAGCTAAGACTTTGCATTTGAGTCTTAGAAGAAACTTTAAACCTGAACTAAGATATCTGGGACTCCTGAGGTTGACTACATGTGTTTTCCATTAATAAGATGCCCAATACCCTTTGGGGTTCAGAGACAGGACATTAAGGATTAAATACTGTATTAGTTACTTTTTTATTGTTTGATAAAACACCATGGCCAAAACCAACGTAGGGAGGAGAGGATATACTCCTGTTTATAACTCTCAGATCACACTGGATCGCTGAGGAAGTCAGGGTTGGAATCTGGAGACAGGAACTAAAGCAGAAGCTATGGAGAAATGCTGCCTAGTGGCTTGCTCTCATGGCTTAAACCTCTCAGGACCGTCTACCCAGGGATGGCCTGGCCCACAATACCCTAAGGCAACAGTTACCCTCAACCTATGGGTCACAAACCCTTTGGGGTCAAACAACCCTTTCACAGGGGTTGCCTAAAACTATCAAAAAACACAGATATTTACATTACGATTCATAATAGTAGCAACATTACAGTTAGGAAGTAGCAATGAAAATAATTTTATGGTGGGGGGCATCACCACAACATGAATTGTACTAAAGGGTCACAGCATTAGGAAGGTTGAGAACCACTGGGCCAAAGCCTTCCACATCAATCACTGATTAAGAAAATCTCCACAAGCTTATCTACAGGTAAATCTTATGCAGACATTTTCTCATTTGTGGTTTCCTCTTCTCAGATAACTCTAGCTTGTGTCAAGTGAACAAAAATACCAACCAAGACAAATATGAGGTGCTCTCCCAGGTTCCTGTGCCAAATGCCTGGTGCCAAGTTGACAGTGCCATTTTTGGGAGATAGTGGGAACTTCGGGATGTGGGGTCTAACTGGAGGTGTGCCTCTGAAGGTTATACCTGGTCCCAGGTTTCTTCCTATGTTTCATGTTGAACACGAGGTGACCTCTCCCATAAGCTTCCGTGATATACTACCCTCATTTTGTCACAGTAACAAAGGCTAACACAACACCTGAGATGTATGTCTTCCCAGAAACATACCTCCTCAGTTCAGTTTTTGTGTTAATATAAATGTTAGTATATATGTTATACTAACATAAATGTTAGTATAAATGTAAAATATAAATGGTGGCACGTGCCCTTCATCTCAGAGCTTGATAGGTAGAGGCAGGTAGATCTCTGTGAGTTCAAGGTCACCCTGGTCTACAAAGAGAGTTCCAGGACAGCCAAGGCCGTTACACAGGGAAACCTTGTCTCAAAAAATCAAACATGCATACATGTATTTGTGTGTATATGTATGCATATATATGTGTACACACATATATATGTGTATATATGTATGTATATATATACAATATATATACAATGAAGGATATATATATATATATATATATATATATATATATATATATCCTTCATTGCAAGGCGTTACAAACATTCCAGCCACCTCTCTGACTAGGGGCTGTGGAGATGACTCTGGGTGGGGAAGTGCTTGCTGAGCAAACATGGGGCAGGAGTTTGAATCCTAGCACCCATGTAAAAACACACAAACAAACAAACAGGGCTATGCATGCCTGCAGCCTCACCACTAGAACCATGTATGGGGCAGGAGCACTGGGGCTTGTTGGCACCATCCCAGGACTAGGTTCAGTAAGATCCTGACTCAAGGGAATAAGGTAGAAAGTGATAGAGGACATCGGCCTGCTCTTTTGGCCTCCATGAACACAAGCAAGAAGTACACATGTGTGTAGACACACACACATCAGGATACTTCTATACAGATAAAGAGGGAAATCTAATCAAGGAGTAAGGTAATTCCAACTAGGTGCACAACACTGAATTCCACTTGATAGCATCCATAGCTAAAAGGCAAGATTAGACTGCAAGAAAAGCCAGAGTAAACTACAGTCCTTAATCTCTGCATTAACACAGGCAGACTTGGGGACTGGAGGCCATAGTATGTCAATGGCACCAATATAGAGAGGCCATACTTTTGAATCTGTTGCATGCAGGATGACTTGGAAATGTTCATTGTGGGCAGCCATAGCACAGGGCTGTGCTGTGCTGTGGTCAGAGGATAAACCCGTAAGAGTCTGGCCTGGTGCCTTCTCTTCAAGGAGGTTACTATGTGGTTATTCACCTTGGTGTCGAGCCTATCTGAGTCACCCTGCATGCTCCTTTTTTATGAAGCACTGGTTGACATATACCTACAGCACCCTGCACTTGTAGGTATGTCTGATGCCCAAACATTATGTTACCTACATTCCCTCCAGCATCTAGCTCAGTCTTGACAGGTGAATGGGATGCAGGTGAATGGGACGGGATGGGCAGAAGCCACCAGCGGATGCCATCCTCATGCCAGTGAGTGCACAGCAGCAGAGCCTGATAGATGGGGACTAGCCATGGCAGGCAGCTGCCCTTGTGGGCCCTTAGTAGCCCTTCATGAAAAGTCAGGGCCTGAGTCAGCCCAAGCAGGGAAGATGGACTGTCAGGAACCCAGAATTCCTCTGGAGGTGCCAGCAGAAACAGCCTGGACAGCTGGTAAATTCTGACAAGTCTGGTCCTCTAGTCCTCTCTTGGAATGTAATCACAAAACAGACCTTAGTTTGAAAAAGTTCTTCTGTAGACTTTGGAGTATTTGAACACTTGCTTTCCAGTTGATGCTGCTGTTTGGGAAGGCTTCGGAACCTTTAAGACTGAAGTTCTCCGCCTTCCTAATGCTGCAACCTTTTAATACAGTTCCTCATGTTATTGTGACCCCAGACATAAAATTGTTTTTGTTGCTACTTCATAACTAATTTTGCCATTTTTATGGATCATAATGTAAATATCTATGTTTTCTAATGGTCTCAGGCAACCCTTGTTAAAGGGTCATTCAACCCCCAAAGGGGTTGTGACTAACACGTTGAGAACCACTGCTTTAAGAGGTACAGCCCTGCTGAAGGAAGTACTCCATTGGGCTTTCAGGGATTATAGCCTTGTCCCATTTCCTGTTCAGATTTCTGTGTGAATAAAAATGTGATCAGCTAACTTCACACTCCTGCCCATGATGCCCTCCCTGCTATAATGGACTCTGATCCCTCTGGAACTATGAGCCAAAATAAACCCTTTTGTCCCTAAACTGCTTTTTGTCAAGGTATTTTTATTACAGTGATGACACCTCCACAATAGAAGCCCCGTTTGATGCAGAAAATGTATGGGGCTTGGTTCAGGAGTGGCTGGCTATCTCATGTGCTGTCCCATATGAAAGCAGGCCAAAAGTAGAGCTGAAGAGTGAGGGCTTCTGAGAGTGGGGCCTGTGGTTTCCCTGGTGGTTCCTCAGTGCAGCATAGCTCCAAATACAATGCTTTTGTTTGTGCATGTGGCAGGGCAAAGTGGAGGAGACCACAGAAACTGAAGACACAAAGGGGATGAGATGCTTGCAGCAGGGGGCAAGGCTGCCTCAGTCCCACCCCAGAAACCATTGCCAGATCCTGGCATGCATAAACGCTGTCACACACCCATGGCTAAACTGTTACCTATTCCCTCTGCTCTCCTCTGGGATACTGATAGCAGGGACCCAGACTGATGAATGCTCCCCAGCCTTCACTCCCCAAACGTGTCTCACAGGCCATGTCAGGCACTGCTTTGGGGGACCTGGCCCAAAACAGATCCTGCCTTGCAGCACCCACAGTTCATCATTCCCCAGAAGGTTTCTGAAGCTGCTAAAATTCTACAGTAAATTTTACCCCCAGCCTTGGTGGACTCAACAGCACACAAAATATAGGAACACGAGGATAAAAAGTCCATTGAAAGGCATGAGGGTCAAAGAAGGTATCTGTGTATATTTTCAGTCAGTTGGCTGCAATTGCCAGTCATACAAACGGACAAAGGATGGTAGCAATTCAAATATTAGAGAAGCTCCTGGTACTCTAAGGACAACCCAGAACTTGGAAACCACTCAGCTCAATGTTTTCCATGAGCACATTTATTTATTGAGAGGTCAGTGGAGTTGCAGCCATGTCTCGCTGCCTAGGGTGGTGCAGGGTGACACCCACATCCAAAGTGCTGCAACAAATACAATCATTGTCACAGACGCTAGTCGCTACTCACCAGCATCAGGCTCACCACACACCTGGGAAGCCTTTACTTTTATTCTCTTTGCAGTAGAGGTTTGACATGACAGTGGGCAGAAAACTATGGCTTACAGCCCAGGGCATAATCACATCTCCACTCCACCATCAGCAAAGTGAACCAGGCAGCTTGGTGATTCCAATACTTATTTATACACAGAACAGGGACATTTTACATAAATAGCCAGAGGTGACGGGAGCTTGCACTGCTGGTTTGAACAGTGTCTTTGTCTCTGTGCAGGTGCTTTGGTCCTCAGGTCTTGGCCTGTTGAGACAGTGGGGACAGTGCCTGTCATCAGGGTCAGTACCCACACCTGTTTCTGTGTGACAGAGACACTTCCACCATCTATCAACTTGTACTTTGAAAGTTGAAGATTGACAGCCCTGAGCTTATTAACCAAAGAAAACACCACTTTGGGTGGCAGCAATATGAATTAATCTTCCCCTTTCTGCTTGAGAAGAACATTTGCAACTCTCTTCTGTAAATGTGGCCCAGGGAAAACCCAAACAAAAATCTGATTTAGAATTGGTCAGCAGTAAATAGCCTGCTTCCTTCCATAGCCAGGAAGCAGGGCTGGTTTTGAACTTAAATTTAAATTTTTTTAAATTTAAAATTTAAAATAAAGTGCTTTGTCTAAATCCTCTTCCTCATAGTAGGTTTTCAACCAGAGCAAGAGAGCCCTAGTTTTGTTACTGCTACACCCACATCACACACAAACAGCTCTATTTAGTCCCTGCATGAAGGACAGGGGAAATGTGGCCAGTTCACTCCAGCCAACCTGAGATCTGCTTCTAGATTCACAGACACCTGAATTAGTGTTCATGAGAAATTTCTTCAAAACTAGCACTCTGCCAAAAGACAGAAACTGAAGCCACAAAAGAATGCAGTGGGGATGGTAGGACAGAGATAACTTACACATGTGTGCTGTGGGCAACTGGTACATAATCTTATGACGTTCATCCCAGACCTATACCATGAAGAAACAAGAGGATAAACAGCTTGGAGAAGAGACTTCAGAGTACAAGGAAGTGCCTGAAGCCGCCTGTTTGTGTCCCCATCTCTGCACCCTTTGCTGTGATGGTGCTCCCAATGGAGACCCTACAGGACAGGTCTTCGATGTGGGCAGGAAGCCAGGAACAGGATGCTCACAGGGTCATGTGGAGGCTAGGATGGCTAAAAATCATTTGTTCTTTTTTTGTTGTCATTGCTGATAGAGGAAGTACAACCTAAAATTCTGATGCCTTCACACTTGAAAAACTGAACATAAATATCAAAACCAATCAAACCAACAAAATCTGCATAAGCTGAGCATCCCTAACACAAAAGTCTAAACCCCAAAACTCTGTGTGTAACATAGTGTCCAAAGAGTTTCATATTTCTGAAAATTTTATATGTGGGATTCAGGGATGCTCAGATGGTAAAGACTTATCAAGATATTCCCAGATCCAAAAGGTGTCTCAAATTCTTCTGGCCCCACACATGTTAGATGAGGGCTACAACCCCACACTGAAAACACAGCATCAAAATCAGAATCCCTGACACACCACAGTCTCTGGGAATGGACAGCTATGTGTCACAATTCTGTACACTGTATGGAATATCAACACTTCAAGTAAAGCACAGCATGTAAATCACATTCATTCCCAAAAAGAGTATTGGGGGTTACTGGCTTTGGGAACCCATTTGGGAACCACTGATGACTCCACTCTGGAAATTTGTAGTGACTTAACATAAGGTGAAAATATACTAAAATGTCTCTTCAAAGTCACCTGAAAACCACCTGAGATTCTTCCAGGTTCTTTTTTTTTTTTTTCTATTTTTGTTGCTGTTTTTAGAAGGGGGTCTCATGTAGCCCAGGATGGCTTAGACGCTAACATCCTCCTTTCTCCACCTTCTAAATGCTGGGATTACAGGCCTACACAACCACACCCATCAAGAATTTTCAAATTCATTTTAATTCTATGTTTATTTGGAAGTAAAATTCACCGGGCCTAGTGGCTCAGGCCTGTATTTCCAGCTACTTGAGAGACGAAGGCAGGAGGATCAGAGTTCAAAGTATGATTGAGCTGCAGAACAAATTACAAGGCAGCCCAGTCAAATTCATAATAAAAAGTAAAAATAGGGCCAGGGAAATAGTTCAGTAGAGAAGGGCTTGTCCAGTGTGCAAAAAGCCACAGGGTTAATCCCCAGAACGGAGTAAATGAACAGAAAGAAAGAAAAAGGATTTCTAATACGGGTTTCCAATCTCTCTTGCTAAAACAGGGAAAAAAAGAACATATTCCTATAATTTTGGCTTTCATAGACATCTTTGGTCAACAACTGTGTCTTTGCCCCTGATATTTCTAATGAACAGCAGAGGCCAGAAGGAGCTTCCTGACTTCTTATCAGTGACAGAACTCAGGTCTTCCTGTCAGCCCTTCCATTGTTATAGGAAGAAAACGGATGTTAGTAACAGGTCAAAACACCCCAAGAACAGTGGCTCTGGAGGGCTGTGAGACCCAGTGAATCTACAGCGCCAGGCACATAGATGAGGACAGTACCTTATGGATACAGGGGGATACTGAACCCAGGTGCCAACTTTATCATTTTCCCACAGTAAAGAAAAACCAGGATACCTCAAAAGATGACCAGAAGTCCCTGTTCACAGTAGAATTTTGAAGAGCCCATAAAAAGAATTCCTGCAAGTTTGGCCCATTGTTATAAAACTTCTATGCCTAACACTAATTGGCACCCAAGATACAGAATAATTTCTTCAGTTGCCCTAAAAGTTCTTTGTTTTGGTTGTTGGCTGTGTGATCATGTCCTACCAGCTGTCAGGCACTGCTCCCGACGTCAGCCTCAGTGTGTTTGAGCTTAGTGTGCTGCTATGCCATGTGAAAAAACAGAACCCTAGCATAAGAAACAAACATATCTGAATTTCTACACCTCTGCTTGCAAGAAGGCTCAAGTAAATCTGGAAGTGTCTGGTATAATCTGCATAGGACACATTTAGTGTTTGTGTAAGTCTTTAACTTCTATGGCTAATATCAAAAGCGAACACCTTCTAATACTTGTCAAAGCATATCTTTTTCCTATTATATTTTCTTCATGGCTCAAAAATCCTGATTATATCTAAACCACCGTCCCCAGGGCCAGATGCACTATTTAATTCTAAATAGCAAGATATGTGAGGTGGCCCATTCTGCTCATAGCAACAGCCCACAGCCCACCTTTCCCTCATGCCATGGTCCAGACATGAACCCTAGTAGTCCCTGAAGGAGAGAGGAAGAAGTAGGTGGACTGGGATCCCTCCTGCCTACTATCGATAGTCCATCAGAGCACACATGCTTTACTGATGTAAATATCTATCTTACAGTCCACCCCAACACTTGGATTACATGGTGACAGCTGGAGCCAGGTGTTCCCACTGAATATCTGGTGGCAAACTGGACGGAATTATCAGCCATCTTCGGGGAAGCTTCCTGGACAAACAGACAGATTTTTTTTTCCTTTAAAAACCAAGATTATTGAGGGAAAAAAAAAACCAAGCTAGACAAAGCACGCATCCGATGGGACTGGTTCCTGCTCTTCTGCTGGGGTCTTTGTGGTCCCATTCTCCAGCTCTGATGATGGGGTAACTTGAGCTATGTTCAGGGCTCACTGGTCGCTCCATTCACGGTGTGTTTGCCTCTGTGCCTGGTAAGCAGCTTCTTGTTCAGGAGCCGGCTGAGGGTTGCCCCCTTCTTCTGCCTCCCCTCTGGCTGCTGCAGGAATACCAAGTCGTTATGTGACTGGCTCATGCCCGGGTCTTTCTGCTGGTGTCGCCGGCGGAAGAAGAGCTTGGCACTTTTCCTTAGAATTCCTCCTGCAAGAGGGGCGCACAGGAGTGATCAGGGCTGTGGGAGAATGAACCCAGGCCAAGGGGGAAGCAAAGTTCCCAGACACCTGTACAACCTGTGACAAAACCAGGCACTCCCCTCAAGGAATGGCCACCGCCCGCAGAGGCAGACACGGTAACCAAGCTGGCGGGAAGCCACTTTTCAGAGTTAAAGTAAGAACCTTCCAACAGCAAGACTGGCCAGCCTGCATTGTTAAGTAGGTGGGCTGGGGGTCCCTTATGACCCCTCCCCTTTACTAGGAACTCTGTGATAAGCAAGGCCATTCTGTATGCCCAGGAATGAAGGATATACTTCTAACAACAAGCTTAGAGCCCTGTTAATCATGGACCTTGTGTTCTTAATACAGTATTGTTCTTTGAGGAATAAGGTTTATTTTTAAAAATTAACTCTAGATCATTCTTTAGACTTGCACAAGGATATTATATCTATTTTATCTACCAGTCTGTTCATACGCTCACCCACTCACCCACACTAGACTAAGTCATATGAAACTTGTTAGTGGACCATTTTCAACCTAGAAAGTCTCATGCTAGGCTGAGAATGTAACTTAGTAGTAAAGTACTTGCCTGGTGTGCATAAGGTCCTGGGTTCAATTCCCAGCACACATTCACCCAACAATGAAAATAATAAAAAACAAACAAAGAAAAAGAAGTGGGCAAGACAAAATGAAAAGAAGTCCTTGATTTTGTTTGGCTCAACTCCTTGGCACAGATGCCGAGTATGGTGTATGGGACAGAAAACAGAAAGCAAAGTGTGGTAGCACTTGTGGGGTTAAAACAGTCCCTGAGAGTCAAGTGCAGGCACAGCGCAGACGAGAGGAAGCTCAGCATCACCTTTTCACCAAATAGTCTAGCATCCTATTAACCCAGGCCCAGCAAGGCCAGGGGCAGCGCCATGCTAGCCCATGAAGTTCATTATTGTTTGCTTCAAGGAGTTGTGTTCAAAAGAGGAGAAGCTGGGCCATGGAGCCAGGGAGATCTGTCCTAAACTTGACGGGGTTTTTTTTTTTTTGGCATATAAGCCACATTCAACAATCCTGATACACATACATGGCCTCCTGTGTTACTCATGAATAGGAGGGAAAGCATGGATGTGCTTCTGTACATGAAACACATGCCAACATGTTAGCATCTGGTAGGGATCTCCTTATCATTCATATTCACAATGGAGAAAGAAGTTGGTTGCTTTAAAAAGCCACCTAGGGTGAGTGGGGTGGTATACATCTTTAATCCCAGTACTAGGGAGACGAGGCAGGCAGACCTCTGAGTTAGAATCTAGCCTAGTCTACAGAGCAAGTTCTAAGACAGCCAGGGCTACAAAGAGAAACCCTGAATCAAAAACAAACCAACAACCCCCCCCCACAAAAACAAAACAAATAAAAGAACCCCCAAAACAAACAATCAGTCACCTTGGCAGCCTGACCTTAGTGATGAGTTTGCCTTCTCCTGTTGGCAGAAGCAGAACAGCTGGACTGCCTCAGAGGAGTAAGCTAATTTAATCTGCACAAATTTGCCAAAAAATGTTTAAAAACCTCTCTTTTAACAAACAAATTGCTTGCCATGAAGCGCAGTTAGGACAGAGTTTCACATTTATCCCAGAGCAATTGCTAGGATCGGGGGATGCTGGAAAGAGAATGAAAAGGAGGTAAATATGGTCAGGCAAACGACTTTGCTCCAAGCCACAGCCTGGTGTTGCCACAGGTGAGAGGGATTGTTGCTAGAGTGAGTCTTGTCTCTGGGCAAGAGGCCAATCACCAGTTAGTGTTTGGATGGCTGGGTACTAACCTCCAGCTGGACATGACTGGAGCTGGTTCGTGTATGAATACAAAGACACTCGTGTGGGTAATTCTGTCATATCAAAAGCATCAGGCAGGCAGAGAACTGAGCTCTAGGCATAGATCCTCCTGGCTTTGAGTAGTCGGTTTCTGGTGTGGGAGAATTGTCTGTATTCTGTCAATCATATTTTAATAAAACGCTGATTGGCCAGGCAGGCAGTATAGGCGGGAAAGCCAGACAGGAAGTAGGGGTGGAGCAAAGAGACTGGGAGTATTCTGGAAGCAGACCACCGAAGAGGCAGCATGTAACTTGCCCAGCTGAGAAAGGTACTGAGCCATGTGGCTAATGTAGATAAGGATAATGGGGTAACATAAGTTATAAGAGCTAATAAGTAGCCTGACCTAATGGGCCAATCAGTTTATAATCTTATGGAGTCCTGTGTGTAATTTCCTTTGGGGTTTGCGGGCTGTGGGGTACAGGGCGGGACAGAAGCCCCAACAAGCCGGCCCCTCATGCTACAGGTTTCCAAGCCCTAGGTTACCTGGGCTAGAGGTGGGGAAAGAGGGTCTGTGAGAATTTCAGACTTACAAGCACCTCCTAGATTTTGCTCTAGGTTAGCTTTGGAGTTCCCAAAGAGCGCAAACACTGGGGGACTCACACTTGAAATAGAGGAGGTTGGAGGGTAAAGGGAAGCCTGAGAAAAAGAACATAATAATCCATGCCCTGGGCCAACTGCAGACCCCAGAACCGTGTGGTAGGATGGACCCTGCATGTCCCTGAACTGAAGCGAGCCTGGGGTGGGGACTGAATTTTGGATCAGTATAGTGCTATGAGCTGAACTGTGTTGTTCTCAAGTTTCTGTGTTGAACTCCTAGCCCCCAAAATCTCAGAATGTACCCTTTGGAGATGGAGTCACTCCAGAGGTGATCAAATTAAAAGGTGATAATTAAGATGGGCCTAATAAAACATTCCTGGTGTCTGGTGGCCTTATGAGAAAGGGAACTTTGAAGAGACACAGAGAGGGAAAATGATGCGGAGGACAGGAGGTCAATCTGGAGATATCTATAGGGCAAGGAAGGCCACGGATTGTTGCAATGGCCTGAAGCTAGGAAAGGCCAGGGGCAGTTTCTTCCTCCTGTCCTCAGAAGAAGCCAGTCCATTGGACACTCCAATCTCAGGTTTGCATTTAGAAATAAAAGATCATAAAGCTACCATTTAAGACAACACAGGTACCTTGATCACAAGGGACAAACATGGATTAGTCCAGGTTAAGGCAGGAAGTCAGACCATGAAGACAGGCACAGGGTGACTACATTCAAACAGCTGTTTTTTCTTTAATTATCTTTTTTCCAAACAGTTTTAAAAGGTAATCGTCACACTTCCTGGCCATCACTACAATTCCTCAAGAGAAATTGCAGCATGAATACCTACAGTCAAATTCCGGACCTGAAGTGCCAAAGACTTTCAAAAGATTGTAAGACTGATTGACTTGAGGGTCTTAAGTTTTATTGTTTCTCAGCTGTTTGGCTAAGATCAACTGCAGAAAGATTTAGAAGGAAGAAAAGAAAGAAAAAGGAAGGCTTTAAGCGTGTGTTTGTTGTGATCTCTACAAATGTCCAAGGTTTAAGCTGCCAGTTTAGCAGCGCTATGCATTAAGCAGACGTGCACCTGTTCTCGGGTCCCACACCATGATGCGGCCTATAGCAAGGTTGTTTTCTGTTCTTCCAGCCTCCCTCATGATCGCTGCAGCCCCTCTGCTGGTGTGCTAAACTTCACTTTCCAGCATCCATCAGAAATGGATGCTGTCCTATGCTATGCACTGACATGACAATCTTCCTGCACTGGTTTGTAAGACCTTGGAAATTATGACTTCCATGTGGATGATATGGTCTTCCAGACTGAAGGGAATTCCTTTGATATGGGTGCTGATACTGTCTCAGCAGGCTTGCACTCTCGAGTCTGGGGGAACCTTCACTGAAAAATGAGGACATCAGAGTTGGAGAAGTGACTACTCAGGTCCCACAATGATCTGAGAGAGAGAAAGAGAGAGAGAGGGAGGGAGATCTTTGTCTCTCTTTTGTAGAGAGAAAGAGAGAGAGAGAGAGACAGAGAGACAGAGAGACAGAGAGACACACACACACAGAGAGAGATCTTTGTCTCTCTTTTGTGGTGCTGGATATCAAACTCACATCTAATGGGTACCAGATAAACTCTACCACAGAACCATACTCCGAGTTATGAACTAACTAACACATTTACTATGTGTTTAAACCTCATCACCACAATTACCATTAGAGACAAATAATTCTGGAAGAACCATGGCCACAGATATACATATCAGTCAGGATGAGAGGCACAGAGACACTGGTGAGGGAAGTGGGCTCAGAAGACAGGGTAGACTCTGCTAGGAGCTGAGGATTAGATAAAGGGAGGTCACTCACTGAGATAAGCTTCTCAGCTCTCTAGCACAGCAGATGACCACAGTTCACAGGAAGTCATATGAATACAAGAGCAGGAAGGCTCCATGCACAAAGTCTTAAGAAGGAAACTCTCCTGACTCATCTTTATGTGAGTGTCTACATGCTAAAATATCACACTGGCCTTCCTGGGGGTGTTGCTTAGCATAAGTCTGTGATACATTAAAAAGCCTCCAGTGTTAAGGAGACATGAGCCCTGGTTGAACTGGTTTGACTTTCACACACTGGGTTTTCAAACTTTCATTTGAAGTTATGTGAAATCTAAGGCAAATCACATAGTTTTTAAATGGGGAGCTGGCACTGAGGAAAATTCTCTTCCTGGTGTTAGTCTCCCCTTTAAAAATACCCCCAAGAAGACTGAAGCATGAATAGATGCAGAAAGGAATTTGAAAATTATTCTAAATTCTAGCGCTGCTGTCACATTTCTAAATTTATCCTATTTATTTCTGTGGAGGGGCAGATATAAATAGCCAATGGAAGAATCTGTATTAAAATCTGCATGTAGGAAGACAATGGCCCTAGCAACCTGAAAATGTGTGCTCTGATGTCCAAAAGCAACCTCAGATCTCAAAAGAAGTCTCAGACAGACCATGCATACAAGAGACAACTCAAGAGAAAAGAACCCAGTAGAACCCCGCCAGGCTCCCTTATCCCAGTCAGGCCGCACAGGTGATGCCTTGCTGGAGCCATCACAGCAAGGTGGCTTTGCACCATCAGAGGACAGAGGAAGTGTCCTGTCCAATGGTTGATGAAGGTGACAATCTACTTAGAAATCAAAACCATAGAAAACCAGCCACAGGAAATGTCAGGCCAGCAAGCAAAGAGAAAGGCAGTGGGAAACCTTCACTCTGCTGGTACTCTCTACATAGTCAATCACACAGAATTTTTTAAAAATGCAAGATGAAAAATAACTTACTGTGTAGATAATTAATTCTGGTTGGCATAGTGATCCTCTTAAGTTAAAGGGAACGAGCACGAGATGCAGAGATGTTGAGAGGCAAAAAGAAAAGCATGCAAGAACAGAGTCAGAATGAAAGTTAGAGCTTGGAGTCATTATATCACAGTGCACACACATGCTCACACACTTGCACACATGTGCATTCACATGCACACCTGAGTACACTGATGCACACACATGCTCACACTTGTATACATGCACACACATGCACATATAAGCACAGACTCATACACACATGCACATATACTACACACGTATATACAAACATGTGAACATGGGCAGTCATGCTCATATTTGTACATGCATGTACTTGTATATGCATTTTTGAGCATACACATGTACACGTGCAAGGTTGCCATCCAAGATATTTGTCAACGTTTCTTTCCAGTTTTTTTCCTCAAATTTTTCTAAATGCCTTTGTGATGAACACAGGGCAAAATTTACCACCCTAACCCATGTGCACAGTTCCAGTGGGCTTATTATCACACAACTGCGGCTGTGCTTTCTTTTCACGTGCTGAGAACAACCCAGGACCTCATGCATGCCATACAAAGCACTCTACCACTGAGCTACATCTCCAGTCCTGCCAACGCTTTTAGAACTTAAAATAAATTGAATTTGGGAAATCAATTTTCTGTTTTGGCTGAAATATCATAATATATAAATTCCCATTCAGCAAGAGTCCAGGAAAATTCCAGTTCCGTGGAACTCCAAAGCCTCCAACACTTTCCTGACTATACTAGAAGTTGCAGATGGTTTGCAAGTTATATGTAAATCTTGGTTTAAAACCAATCCCTGGGGGCTGTAGAGAAGGCTAAGAGGTTAAGAGCTCAGGTAAACTGTTTCAGTGGGTGTCCCCATCACGGTCAGGACCTCTTTGCTCATATTCTCACTCCTCCCACTCTTCAACTGGACTTTGGGAGCTCAGTCCAGTGCTCCGATGCAGGTCTCTGCCTCGGTTCCCATCAGTTGCTGGACGAAGGTTCTATGGTGATATTTAAGATAATCATCAGTCTGACTACAGGGCAAGGCCATTTCGGGCACCTTCTCCTCTATTGCTTAGCTGGGGTCATCCTTGTGGATTCCTGGGGATTTCTCTAGTGCCAGGTCTCTTGCTAGTCCCATAATGGCTTCCTCAATCAAGATATCTCTTTCCTTCCTCTCATCTCTGCCCTTCCTCCATCTAGACCATTCTGTTCCCTCAAGTTCTCTTCCCCACTTCTCCCCTCATCTTCCCCATCCGCCCTCCCTACACCCCCATGCTCCCAAATTTGTCAGGCCATCTTGTCTATTTCCCCTTTCCAGGTGGATCTATGAATGTTTTCCTTAGGGTTCACCTTGTTACTCAGCTTCTCTCGGATCATGAACTATAGGCTCAATATCCTTTGCTTTACAGCTAGTCTCCACGTATGAGTGAGTACACTCACCAACTCCAGCCAGACAGGGAAGGAAACAGCATAGTTCAAACTAGTCCCTCTGAATGTGGGTGACAGTTGTATGGCTGGGGTAGACTGTGGGGCCACTGGCAGTGGCACCAGGATTTATCCCTACTGCTCGTTCTGGCTTTTTTGGAACCAGTTCTCTGAATAGATACCTTGCTCAGCCCAAATATAGTAGGAAGAACCTTGGACCTTCCCCCAAAGCAATGTGCCTTACCCTCTCTGAGGGTGGGGTGGGGTGGGGTGGGGTGGGGTGGGGGATAGGTAGAGGGAATGGGAGGAGGGGAAGGAGTGGGAACTGGGATTGGTATGTAAAATTTAAATTTTTTTTTTTTTAATTTTTAAGGTTAAGAGCACTGGCTGCACATCTAGAGGACCCAGAACCCACATGGTAGTCTACAACCACCTATAATTCCAGTTCCAGAGAATGGGACACTCTTTTCTGGCCTCTGAAGGCACTAGGCATGCAAGTGGTACCCAGATATACATTCAGGCAAAATACCCATATACATGAAATAAATTAAAACAAAACAAAAAACAACTAAACCCCACCAAGCCATTTACTGTAGAACCAGTTTTGAAAAAAAAAATAGCATGAAATGAAACAGTTTGACAACCCAGCTTAGACCTATTTAACATTCTACCAACATGTCAGGCTAAGTACAAAGCTTCTAGAAACTGCAGGATAAAAACTAAGTGTGTGTGTGTGTTGGGGGGGGTTATATTGCAGGTGTAGTCAATATACATCTGTGTGGGGGTTAGAGGTTAATATCAGGTGTCTTCCTCTATTTTTCTCCACCACAGCTTTTGACAGAATACCCTACTAAACCTGCAGCTCACTGACTGGCTAGTCTGGCTAGAGAGAGCTCCTGGGACCCTTACGTCTTTGTCTCTCATTAGCACTGGGATTACAGATGTACATGCTTTTGCATGGGTGCTGGGACTCTGAACTTGGTTCTTCATGCTTGCATAGTAAACACTTTGCCCACTGAGCATCTCCCTAGTCCCATACACACACACACACACACACACACACACACACACACACACACACACACTCAAAACAAGGTTCCACCATTTGGTTCTGCTTGGCCTGAAATTCACCATGTATACCAGGCTAGTCTTAAACTCTGAGATCCCCCTGCCTCTGTCTCTTAAGGGCTGGTATTAAAGGCGTGTGCTACCATGCCTGAGCTCTACAAAAAAAGAATTTTAATACGTTGGCAAATACTCTTTCAAAAAACTTTAGGTCAAGGCATTTCAAGTACCCGAGGGCAGGTTCAACCTCAGCTCCCAGATCAGTCAAACATGCTTGGACCTCCCCCAATGCCCAGCCTCTGAGGGAAGCTCTCATGCAAAGAGACTTTCCCAGCCCCCAGTAGGTGTGACAGACATCCAGACTCTTAAGAGGCATTCATCCATCTGGCCAGTGAAGGGAGAAGGATGTTAGGTGCACAGCAAGGAGGGGAGACCAAAGCTAGCAGGAGCAGGAAAGGCTGGAGGAAAGAAAAGGAGCGGTGTGGGTGGATGCACAGGGGTTGTAGGCTTGGCATCTCTTAGAAACCTGGAGGGCACAGAGGGAGCTTTGGGTTCTGCAGGGACATGAATATATAGACTATTGAAGAAGTGGAGCACAGGATATACCCCAGTATTCCTTGTTCTCCCCTGCTCACTGACTTTCCCAGCAACCTCCCAGAGGCTTCTGTAATCCCAGGATAAAGACCAGGTCAGAGTGTACACATGGGGTAGTCAGTAGACAGTCCACCTGATACCCTGGGACATAGCTCACCCAGGGAGGATACAGTGTTCAACCAAGGGTCCCCAAGGCCATGCTGTGGGAAACGGAGGCTGGGGTGATATGAAATCTTTCCCAGGAACACCCTCTTTCTCTCTTTCCTCTTTTAATGTGCAATTCCTCCCCCTATCCATTTGGCAAAGGGCACAAGTCACAGGCAAAAAGCTAAACAACAATAGCTTAGGGATGGGCAGAGGAAGGACAGAATACCCAGGGCAGGTTCTCAACCTCAGCACCTGGGACTTGTGTTCCACTGTGTGGTGGTGTCTGTGCGTGTTCCCTAAAGAGTGTGGTACCTGTAGCTTCTACTCCCTAGGGGCCAATGGTACTACTTTTCCTGTCTAGGACACCACAACTGTCTGGAAACATCACCTATGTCCTCCATGAGGCAAAATTGCCCAGCAGGAGACCCCACCTGTCTCTAGCAGAAGTAGCTGGCCAGGATTCTTAACACCGGGGATGGCTAAGCTTTTTGCCCAGTGCACTCCAAGAGGGTCCTGAGAAATCTGCTGGAGGTACGTGGGCTATGGAGCCCCAGACTCAAGAAAGAGTTAGGAGTGGATACTGAGTTCCACAACAGCTCCTGGGTTGACTCAAGTGCCTCCTTCAGCACTTTTTTTTTTTTTTTTGAGGACGTGGATATTAGGGATGGTCTCTAGGTCTTAGAGGTGAAGCTCAGTGAGTCTGAAATCTCCAAGTCTGGAACTGTTTGTAAAGGTGAGACAAAGGTCTAGGTCCAAGTGTCCACCCCCAAGAAATGCCAGGCTCTGAAATAAGGGCTCATTGCTCATGGGGAAAGAAAACTGATTGTGCTAACAAATGACTTTGATACTATGTATGTATCAAGCCAGTGAGTAGTTACTCTGAGGGGGGATTCTTGCCTTGTAGATCTTGTTGATTCCAGGTGGTGAGGTCTGGTTTGGTTCTAGTTGGAAGCAGAGACTGAGAGGAGCAAGTAAGGTTAGATGCCAATCTCTGCTCACTTTGCTCTGTCCCTGGACACTATGGCACCTAACTCCTGGTGATACTCTGAAGCCTTGGATAGCTCTGTTCCCAGATGGAGAGAGCCAGACAGGGAAGGTGCTTGGAGGCATGAAAACACAGTGGCCCCAGATGAGAAGATGAAGCCCCAGCTGCTCACATGCAGGCTTCCTGCCTGCCTTCCAGCTCTCAGTGTCTGAGCATTCTGGGAGGGAGGGGATGAAGCCAGGACAGCCTCAGAGAGGACAAAAGGAAGGGAGGCCAGAATAGGAGAAACGACACAGAGAGGGAAGCCCAAGCGAGAAGCTGGGGGGCTTGGGGAAAGGGTACCTTTATGCTTCTTGATGGCTCCAAGCTCCGAAGCACTCAAAGAGCTCTCTGACAGTTCGTCCCCATCCGGTTCCTGTAAGGCTGGACCGCTCCATGGTGCTGCTGGGGGTTCCTTCTCCAGGTCCCAGGAGTCTAGATCATCCTCTCTAGGCTTGACGGCAGGCAGGGCCTGGGCTGGCTCATCTTCAGGTGGGGAGGTGGAAGAGACTGCAGCTGCCTCTTGAGGGCACAGAGCAGATGGGGCATCCCCTTGTTTGGTGCTGCCCATAGACGCTGCATAGTCCAGCATGAGGGCAGCACTGTGGTCCTGAGACAGTGAGGTCTGTCGGGGAGATGTACAACAGGGCTGAGGGCAAACGAAAAAAACAGCCCATGGATATAACAGGAGTACAGAGAAGACAGAGAGGGTTTGACACAATCTGAATACCACCTCCCAAAGCATTGTGACTAGAAATATCAAGCAGTAGCAAGGACAGCTAGCCCCCAAAGGCTCCTGTGCTACATGGTAAAGGCTTATAAAATACGTTTCCATCTTAGCCAAGACTGAGAGCCACACGGCATCCAGAGGGTGCTGGAGAAGAGTTGGCACACTTCCTACTGCACAGCTATCAGTAAGGGAACCCCAGAAGGTGAGTGGCAAGGACTATCACTTTCTTCCAAGTAGATAAAGTATAGCTCAGCAAAGAGCATAAACTTGGGCAGGTTTAGTCTTTTACACTTTTGTTACTAAGCACCAGAAGATGATGGGTCCTCCTAAGGACTGTATTTGTGTGTGCAGTTACAGGCACTGAACTAACAGGTAATGTGGAAAGCTGGGACAGCGGCTCAACAGGAGTGACTGAAAGACGCAGCACCCATGCTGTTCTAAACCTGGGTGGCAGTCACACAAGTCGCTTTGCTAAGTGACCGCTGACAGATGAACCAGCTTACAGAAGTGCATGGTGACAACCAATACAACAGTCTGCGTGCCAATAAAATTAATAATCCAAGTGGCCTACAGGTATTAAATATGAAGATTCTTTGATGGTTCTGAGGCAAAGCCAGAAAGTAGAGAGGAGAGGATCATGGGTTATCTTCATCTTGTTTACTAACCCAGACTGGACAAAAGCTTCCACTATTTGGCCTCCTTGGCCCCAGAGATCTGCCGCTCATACTCCGGTGATCGAAGAAGCCAAGCAAAGACACTCCCTGCCTTAGTGTTCAAGGTCACTCATGAGCTTTCTTTTGAAGTACTGGATCCAGGATACTCACAATACTGTGTATATCACCACCTATGGGGAGTCATCACTGGCACCTGCCAGCAACTAAGAGAGTGATTTCCAGCATGCTCTCTAGCCTACCTTGTAAGACCCAACCATCTTCCCTAGTCATGGCTACAACTATGGAATCTGTTGCTTCCTGCAGCACTCTCTCCATCTACATTTGGAAACGTCTAGAAAGAACCAGAGTTTCTCCCGTGGCCCCTGGCACTGAAGATCTAGCCTGCTCTGCACTCCAGGGGCATGGCTGTACACAGAGGCAGTTCACACCCACCTTCTGCTCCCCAAAAGTTACCACAGAATTGGAGAGCAGGGAAACTGAACCAGAATATTCTGTAGAACAATCTTTGTTTCTATCAGCAATGAAAAGGAATATGCATATTTATTATAAAATATGTAAATGTTTTAGAAATGAGTAATATGGAAAAAATGGACTTGGGAGGCAGCGAAGAAGAGCCTGTACCATGTGATTTTCTTTCTCTCTTATTAATCATTCCAGAGAAGACTTACCAAGCTCTCAAGCCTCAGGGCATCACTAAGCAGATGGCAGCTACCTTCCTGTGTCAAGAGGACCAATGACTACTGTGGTCCCACAGTAACCACCTCTCTGGTGGGAAGGGACTGTATTAGACGCTGTAGAGGGGACCGTCTGGATCGATGAGGGACTGGGGTGCTGCCTTCACTTACCTTGGAGATCCCTGAAATTATGATGGTACTTTTCTTCCGCGGGGACTTCAGCTTCAGCTTTGAGGATTCACTGAGCTGCCGAATGGCAACTTCAGCCACAGGATCTGAGCCATTCAGCACCAATAGTTCTGCCAGGAGAAAGGTAGCACTGAGTTCAGTAGCAAAATTAAAAGGCTCCGAGGGAACTCCCAGAAGAGGGGGCAGGAATGGTCTATAAGCAGTGGATGGCAAACATTTTGGAGAAAGAGGGATAAAGTAAGGGGTTGAGGTATGGCAACTAATCTCTCCATAGAGTAGAAGCAGCCAGGAGCCAAATGTAAATGAACAGGCAAGGTCTGGTTCCCGTAAAACTTTATCTTTAGAAACAAGGGAGGTCATCATCATCTACTCCCCGTAGTTATGAGCTACTCATTGACGTGTCTGCGTAAAACTCATGTGTTTTACTGTTTACAAGTTGATTGCTTTTTGTCAAGAAGACTATGCAAAGTGGCAAAAGCCAGCAGACAAAAACAAATGAACTGTAGGTGGATGAGATGGTACAGTGAGTAAAGGCACCATGCCTGACGCTCTAACTTGAATTTGATCCCTGGGACCCAGTGGGGGAAGGAGAGAACAGGTGCCTGCAGGTTGTCCTCTTGATCTCCACATGCATGCAGTAACACACACACAACACACACAAAACACACACACATACACACACACACACACACACACACACACACGAAGAAAGTAAAAGAAAGAAAAAAGAAATTCTTTAAACATTGGGAAAAATTTGACCTCACAAAGGCACATAACTCTCCCTCCAAAAAGCGGCTGACACACAACACTAATTACAGGCAGCTAATAAAAGCAATTAAGAGCTGGCCCTTCCTGTGTCATAAATATACCAAGTACTGCTGACACAGCCTGCATGCTCTGTGAGGCGAGTCCTTCTTTCCTTTTTTTGTTTTCTTTATTTTTAAACAATAATCTCCACTTGATAAGGAGAATGATGCCAGGCCATCAGGCAGGTGGCGGAGTGGAGGTGCTTAATGGAGTCTCTCCCTCAGAGAATGTGTACTTATAGTTTACACTGTTCTGCTAAAGCAAAATTAAACATGACAAAGAGGGATGGTGGTGTAGCTCAATGATAAATACTTACAGAGTATGCACAAGGCCCTGGGTTTGATTTCCAGGACTACAGAAGCAAATGAAAAAAATAAATATAACAAAAATGCTTTAAGAATGGCCATGGCCGCAGGTCACAGGGGCTGGTTTCCACAGTCAGTGACACACTTAGTCTTGCCTAGTGCCTGACACTTTCTGTGATGGGGTGAAGGGAATATGTTTTCTTTTTGTTTATAAGCCTCATTTGTGTGTATGTATGTGTGTACATGTTGTATGTGTGTATACATGTGTTTGTGTGTGTACATATGTATGTATTTATTCAATTCTGTGCATATGGGTAGGGACCAGAAGTTGACAATGGGTCTCTTCTTAATAGATCTCCATCTTGTTTTTTGAGACACAATCTTTCATTGAATTTGGAGCTCACCAATTGGTTCAGTAAGCCCCAGGGACCTTTTGTTTCTACCTCCCCAGAGCTGGGCTTATAGACTTGTTTGGCCACTCCCGATTTTTAAGTGGATATTGGAGATCAAACTTAGGTCCCCACACTGACTTATAGAAAGGAAAATGTATCTTCAAGATGAGGATTACATGAAAACAATCCTAAAATTGGAGAATTGATACTGATACAGCTTGAATGTGAAATGTCCCCCACAGTGTTTAAAGGGCCTGCTTCCCAGATGAGGGTGCTACTCTGGAGGCTGTAATACCTTTAGGGATGGAACCACTGCCATTGAAGGTCAAGGCCCAGGCCTTGGTTCCAGAGCTCCCTCTCTGCTTCCTGGTGGGTCATGATGTGAGTAGGTTCTATTACACACTCTGGTTAAGATGAATTTACTCTTGAAACGGTGAGCCAAAACAGTCTTTCCTCCATTACACTGTTTCTACCAGCTCGCTTGGTAACAGTGATACAAAATATACACAATAACTAATCCAGAAAATTGGTAGAGGAGAAGTGAGGTTGTTGCTTCTGCCAAACCTGGATATGTGGTTCTTAGGCCTTTGGAAATGGCTTGTGGGAAAAACATGGGAGAATTTGGAAATGTGGACTAGAAAAACCCTTCAAGAAGGTCTAGAGGCCCCCACCCCCCAAATGACACAGACTATTGCCATTGCTCTTGCTGCCCACCATAACTAGAAGGTAAGACCTATTGCTGAAGACACCACACACTTTCGTTTAGAACACAGAGAAATCTGGAACTGACCTGAAAACTTCCTCCCTGCTGGAAGGTGCTATGCAGGCTGCTGGAGGAGAAAAAGAATCAATGGGCTTACCCAGCAGTAGACCCTGCATCCTATGATACTGACCTAACAGGCAAGAAGTACCTACTAGCACAAGAGCTGCATGGCTGCTATGAAATAACCCAACTGCTTTTGATTGGATTTGATGTCTGTTGCATAAGAAGGAATTCACTCCTGATCCTATAAATCTGGTAAAAGAAATAAAACAAAACAATGGGAAGGAGCCCTCTATTGTTGCTTTGCTAAATGGACATGGTGTCAAAATTTTGTTTATATCCATAGACTAGTGTTAATCTCAACTGCTTTTCAGAGAAGCCCACCCCCTTTATGCAAAGACTCATAACTAATAAAAATGCTGAGAATAAGTAACGTCCCAAGGCTGAGGGAACATTCTGGAAGAAGGGGAGAAAAGAGGAGATTCAGGGTAGGAAAGAGTGCTATAAAATGCTGTCCTCTGGATAGGAAATGTCCATCACACTCATTAAGTCACAGCAGCAGTGATTATTTACACAAGATCAAGCCAGACAACATGGATGAGTGGGTTTCTATCTGGAGAGCTACTGGAAGTTGATGGCCGCCGGGGGAGGGGAAGTCATTTTTTTCAGGGGTTGTAGTCACTGGTGAGTTACCCATGCTCTAATGGATGTCCCCATATATGTGCAGGGACCCAGTAGGTTATAAAAAGTAAGACACAGGGGTGGGAGGTGTTTGTGTTAGGGAAGAACTGAGAAGAGGGGGAGTGGGGAGCTATAGGGAGCTATGATCAAGATACAATGTATCTTGTATATAAGTATGGCATTATCAAAAATAAATAAAAATAAAATGTTTAAAAAGGAAGAAAAGCCCTTGAACACTGTAAGTAAGCCTTAGGTTCATTCCTGTGGGTGTATGGAGATTTGAGTGCTGAGAGAAATGCAATCAGTGAGACTGAGCTGCTGCTGTTTGGGATGGGAACAAGGACTCCACTGAGAATAGGATTAGAGACTATTTGTGCCACATTTTTGTGGTGGGAACGCTTTCAGCCAATAACCTTTAAGACACCAGCCCGCTTTGGGCGTACATGATACCATAAAGGCAGACGAAAAGCATGCTCAGCTCTCTTTGCTGCTGGATTTGGCTCCAGTTCCCAGTGCACAGAGAAAAGTGTGGATCACTATCCTTACTGAGTTTATCCCCAGATAAATAAACCTTTGTTATACTCCATTCTGGGATATTGTGGAATTCTTCAGTACGATTACAAAATGGCACCAACGTGAATCCGCGACATCCACATAAAACCTGAGAGAGCTCGGGAAGGAATTCTAGACACAAAAGAACAGAGTTAAGCTTCTTGGTAGCAGCATTTTTTTCAGATAGGTTCTGGTTGCTGGTGGTGAGCAGAGGCATGATTCCTTTAAGAGAAGGCTTCCTGACTCAGCCTTAGCAGCAAAGACTGCATGGCTCCTTTAAGAACTAGATTCCTGTTCGAGCTGGCAACAAGAACTCTGACTCTTTTGGGAGCTCCTGCACTTGAATGGGGTTTGTGAGCAGAGTGCTGGATATGGTTCCAGTTAATGGCCACATAGACCTATTGCATCCCTAGAGCTGAGGCAATGAGTATGGCTCACAGAGGCAATGAACATACCCCCACCATGTTGGATGGGGCAGAGCCAACAGGCAAGGCCATGGAGTTCGTCCTAGCCACACCCACTTAGGAATTAAAAGAAAAAGGCACTCCTGGTCAGAAAATGATTACAGATATGCGATAAAGACAGATTTAGACAAAAATAAACCTCTGAATGGCCACAGTGTGTTTAAAAAATGTACGTAGACTTGGGAGAGAGATGAAAAAGAGTATAGACAAGAGTACAGAAATTAACAGATTAAAGGAGTAAAGATAATTAAATATTAAAAAATAAAGTAAAAAAGTAAATCACATAAAGATGGAAAATACACAGAGAGTCTGGATTATGTATATTATTGCGTTTTCTTTGAATTTTTTGACTGTAGAAAGACATTTGATACTGGCGACTGCTAAGTTAAATCAACATAAAGATATCTTGACTTCAAATTATGAATCTAAGAATATATTGCTTTGGAAAAGAGGTTTTGCTTTTGTTTCCACAGAAGATGAGAACCTGTGGATTCCTTCCAGGCTAATGTGGTTCAATGGAACAAGCCTCCCCCTGAATTGTCTCCATGAACCCTAAAAATACTTTGCCTAACAACCAGCAGGAAGCAGTTTAGAGAAAACAATGCCCAAATTCCCAAAATGGTTGTTTATAAATGTTTATTTTTATTTTAAAAGGATTGGTTATAATTGATTAATGGTCACAATCAAGTTCTAAAAAAATTAAGGGAATATGAAATAGAGATAAATACGTTGCATTGGGATGGACTTTGGTTTATTGATACAATTATGGTCAATTTTGTTATATTCATATTTCTACTCTTGTTTAAGGTATGTTTATACAGCTCATTAAAAATGTAATATATAATTAAAATTATAGATAGATAGCCTTTTATAACAGTCAAACTTGTAGTCATGTTAGTTAAGTTTTCATGAGTAGGTATTCTTCAAACCTTTCAAAGCCCTATAGAATATGGCATTTAAATGTTAACCTAGGACTTTTCATGACAATGAGACACATCTGCTCCTGGTAGCACCAATCTACTTCAAAAGGATGGTGGGCACCAAAGAAGCTCCTTATGGAGTTTGCTAGACATTTGGGCAAGAAACTGCTTGTCTGGACTGCTTGATGGTATGCTGTATGAGCTGGACATGCAGGAACTACAGAAAAATGACTGCTAAATTTTCCAAAAGACAAGATGGTCCTTTGGGGTTCCTGTTTCACAGAGGAAACTGCCAGGTATTCTACAGGACACAGAAGAAGTGACTGACAAACTGCCAATATAAGCAAAGCAGCCTTTCAAATTTCCTGCTTCATGAAAAAGTCTGCCAGATACTATGAGTCTGTAGGCTGAAGACGGGTGCCCCAACATTACAGAAGAACTTTGGGTGACTGTCCAGGCAGCAAGATGTCTCTTGTCAATTCTAGAGTTTTGGAAATTGCTTATAATGCACTTCCTGTTAACTTAGATAGTATTATATCATTCTGGGGTCTTTGCTGGACTTGAAGACAGTTCTATAGTTTTCCTTAGTTATGATAAAAGATAAATTAGATATGAAAATTTAGACTCACAAAGAAATACTGTAACTATATTTCTTGCTTGATACCTGTTTTGTTATATGTAATTTTACTATGTTAAAGTTTAAACCTTCCTTTTTAATTATACAGAAAATGGGAGATGATGTCCTTCCGTATATGTGTTGCTTTATTGGTTGATGAATAAAGCTGTTACGACCAATGGCTTAGCAGAGTAGGGCCAGGTGGGAAATCCGAACAGAGATATATAGAGAGAGTAGATGGAGTAAGAGAGATGCCATGTAGCTGCCAAAGGAGAAAGACAATGGAATCTTACTGGTAAGTCACAGTCTTGTGGTGACGTACAGATTAATAGAAATGTGTTAGTTTAAGATGTAAGAGCTAGCTAGAAATATACATGAACAATATAGTTTTTGTGTGATTATTTGGGTCTGGGTGGCCAGAAAACAAATGAATGGTCTCTGCTTACATATTTTGGTGCAGGGTTTGCCTATATTTTAACTATGTTCTGAAAATTATAAAGAGGCTGAATTCCAAAGTAATTCAAGGCAGCACAGCATCGGGCTATGGTATGGTTAAGGCTGACTGCTTTAGTCAGGCTTACAGTGGAGTCCAAATAAAAATTAGAGCAGAGAGATAGGGAAAATAAACTATTTGGCCAATAAAGAAAAACATCTCAACCTGCCAAAGCACGTGTGACAGGTTGCCATAGTTATTTGAGATAAGCACCATAAGGAAGAAGTCAAATGGTTTGCACCTGGATGTAGAGGATGCTTTTAGTGCATTTCAAGATTTGGTGAGACCCCAGACAGGCTCCAGCACATAAAACTTCTTGCTTATTTGAAAGAGTTCTCTTTAAAAGACTTAGCTGCAGGGGCACCCTGCTTGAACGGGGCTGCTTAGAGAAGTGTTGTCACAGGTTCACCCACACAGGCCCTCAGAAGTCACTGCGGTCATGATACATAAGAGGCGATCGGTGAAACTTAGTGTTGACCATATGGTGCTAGATTTTCATACATGCAGTATACAAGAATTATGGGATTATGAAAGGATATATGCCTAGATTAAGGAAAGCCTGTGAGGCCATGTACAGGGTTGTGTTTCCTGTAAGGAGCATCTCATAGGGCAGAATCTCCGAGGAAGCCTAAGCTGCAGTAGAGACCCCTGGACCATGGGACATCTCCCAAGGAAAGCTATAGGTGGAGCTAGCCCCAGAGAGGCCACATGGGCAGCCAATGGCAAGGCCACAGGGCTAGAGCACTCAGTGCCTTGTAATCTCTCCTTTCACTCTCCCATTTCTCCCTTCTAGAATGGGCATATTTACTCTGTACCTTTGCAGTCTAGAAATACATGACTTTCCTTTTGATTTTACAGGGGCTCACAGCTAAGGAACTGTCCTGAGTCTCAAAAACAAAACTCTAGATTAAGATCCCTGAACAATGTTGGAACTATTGAGTTTATGAGTATTCTTGAAGTTGGCCCAAATGCATTTTGCATTATAAGACAACTATGAACCTTTGGAATCAGGGTACAATACTATGGCTTAGATATCAAATGTCTCCCACAGGCTCATGTTCTAAACACTTGTTCCCCAGCCAGTGGCACTATTCTGGGAGGCTGTGGAACCTTTAGAAAGTGGAGGCTCACTGGCAGACATCCGACACTAGGGACAGGCGTTTGAAGGGTATAGCCTGGCTCCTGATTTTAGAATCTCTTTACTTCCTGGGCTAATGTAATACTGACTCCATTACATGTTGCAATGCCATGCTCCCCCTTCCCCCGCAATGATGGATTGTAACTGGAGCCAAAACAATCTTTCCCACCACGAGGCTGTGTCTGTCAGCTGTTTCACCGCAGCCATACAAAAATAGCTAAAAGAAACACCCAGAGAGCTCAGAAGATTGTTCTTAAGTTCTTGAGCACACAGTATAAACCAAGCACAGTGTCCAGCCCGTGTTATTCCCTGTGTTGCTCATCCAATGGCACTGACATCACCCATGTGCCAAATGATAGGGAAGATAGAAAGTTACAAAGTGGGGCCCCACTACCTGCTTGTTTTGTTAAAGTGCTCCACAGATCTAGCAGGGACCCTGCTCTGTCTTCCATCTTCCTTCATCTGACATTCCCAGCTCCTTTTTAATTTTCTATTTGCAACTAAAACAAAGACTCCCCAAAGATAAAGTAAAAGAAACTTTCACTCCTAAAGCTTAGAAGTGCAGAGATGGAGAACAGATCACATCTTACCTGTGTCTGAAGAGGAGAACATCTTGCTGACGGGAGCGCTGTGGCACGGAATAGCCTGGACAGAGATGTCCTTCTCAATGACCTTCACCTTGATAGGTGTCCTTACTGGGGACTCTGTAAGAACAAGACTCTATCACCAAGGGCATGCAAACACCCAACAGAAGATTCTAGAAGGTGAGAAGATTCTAGAAGGTGCTGCACCTTGAGGCCCTGCAGTTGTTACTGGCCAGGGCTGGGTTTTAAAATTTATACCCTCTCAATTCTTTTACCATGTTGGCAAAAGTGGGGCTGGGAGTCTAAACTGGAGTAAAACTTCAGAGAAACTGGAGTTCTCTTGTGAATTGTGGGTCCCTGATCTGTGCCAAGGGAGCTATTTTGGGAAGGTAATTCCTTGACACAAACAGAAACAATATACCAATAAATGTGTTTTTCATTCTCCCTGCCTCCCAAATGCCCAGTTACATTGCAATAGAAAGGTCAGTGCTGCCCCCATTAAAACAAAACTACCTTTTATTTTATTTTATTTTATTTTATTTATTTATTTTGAGACACAGCATATATCCTAGGCTGGCCTTAAATTTCGTATTAGGCAAGAATGACCTTGAATTCCTGATCCTCCTACCTCCACTTCTCCTGTGCTGCGATTACAAATGTGCGCCATTATGCCTACTTGATACTGTCAATGCTGGGGACCCATCCATGTTAGGTCAACGCTGCCCAACTGAGCCACATCCTCAGTCCTACACCATGTCGCCGTATCAGCAGTGTTTTACATTCAACTAATTAGACTTTTAACCATCATGAGTCCCATGTGGGTGGAGTCTTAGAACCAGACTGCAACTTTAGTGAAACTTCCAGGCAGAACCTCATCTTTGCCCCTTAACCACTTTCTCTTTTGACGCAGGGTCTTGGAGCCCTGGCTATCCTGGAACTCACAGAGAGCCACCTGCCTGTGCTTCCCAACTGCTGGAATTAAAGGCGTCTGTCATCATGCCTGGCTCATAGACTATAAACATAACTGCACAATGCCAATGTCTTTCTTTCCATGCCATCCGACTTCTTTTGTCAAGGCTTGGTGCTGCAGCTTACAATGCTCAGGCTGCAGGATGAGACCCACCCCACAGAGGGTGAGGACCTGTGCATCTCCTGCAATGAGACTGCACCCTGGGGTCTCACCTGAGCTCAGAGGGGATGCCCTCCCGTTGTCAAAGCGAGGCTTGGTCTTCACAGCAGTGACAGTGGTGACCACAGTCCCACATGGCATCACCATACGGTCCTTTTCTATCTTTGCAGCAGAAACAGGAGTGGGCCAGGACTTCGGCTCACCAGGTTCTATGTAAGAAAACTGTGGCAAAGATAGACATTTATTTTGAAACATAGTGGAGCCAAGGCTTCTGTGGACAGTTGCTTCCCACACTCACCAGATCCACACCTGTAAATGAGCCCCTCACAGAACATGGTGTCATGAGAGCACAGAATAGCCATTTCCTTTCCTGGTATATTAATGATTTCTATAGGACTTCTCATACTAAATAATATACAAACACAAGGGACTAGCTATTTTTCTTTACTGCCCATGGAATTGTGATATGAAAAAAATGTCTGTAAATGTTCAATATGATGCAGTTTGAGTGGGTTTGTTGTTGTTGTTGTTAAATATTTTCAGGTTGGCTGGCGCAAGCTGCAACTTGAACCTGCAGATATGGATAGACTCTGAAGCTAACAGCAACAAGTTGACTTAACAGTGGTACCCTGGTTTCCGCTACTTCACCTATGTTCCTTAGGGTTGTTTGTTTGTTTGTTTTATCAACCCAGACTGACAAAGACTCAGGAGAGCAAAGCTCAAACTCATCCTAGTCTAAGCATGACTCAGAAGAGGAATTTTAAAAGGAAGGCAGCTGGGCCGGCTGAAATGACACTAGGAAAGGTCATCTCCTACAGTAGCCAGCTTAAGCCAGTTGTGGCAAGATGTGTCGACCTGAGCCTGAAGGCCATGCTGAGCAGAGGCCTTCCTGGGTGTGCTGAGCATGTCATATGGAAGTCTGAGCTGAGGCAGGCAGGAGACAGGACTGTAGCAGAACATGTTATCGTACCTCTGCGGTGACTGAACCCAACACCAAGCTGTCAGGCTCTGTTCCACTGACCAGTCTGAAGGTCTGTGGGCCATTAGGCTGCTTCCTAAATAAGTCTAGGTGAATGGTTGTTGTCCCCAGCAGACCTAGAGTGGAAGACAAAAAGGAGCAATGGTGATGTTTCCACAGTCGTACACCCTAAAGGATGTCCCGTTAGCTCCACTACACAGTGTCAAGTGTTACCAAATAAAAAGAGGCTGCGGGCATTCCAGGGAAACTTCTGCCATGCTTGGCAGAGCAATATCTAAACCACACAGAGTGTGGAACTGCATCAACCATCCTTGAACCACTGACAGGAACAGGAAGTAGGACAGTGGGGGATGGGAGAGGAACGGTATCCACAAAAATGAAGACGCTACTGAATGTCCTGGGCAAAACACACATGGGAGGATGGAGGGGTCAGGGTCATAATGACAGTGACCTATTCTCAAATATGTGTCTGCGTGTGAAAAGCAAGAGTAAGAAAGAGGGAGAGATAGGGTGAGAAACGAGGAAAAAGGGAGACAGATAGGGGTGCAATAACTAACCAAACATAAAGATTATGGGCAACAGTGCAAATATTCAGAACGAGAATATAAACATGGGCTGCGTGGGCACACCCTGCATGGCATCTGTAAAACTGCCAGAGCTTTCAGAGGCTCCATCAGGCTAACCAGGAATGCAGGGGGTTAAGCCACCAGGAGCAAGAACCAGCAAGGATGAGAAGCCAATGGTAGCCTAATGTAGGGTGTCTCACATATTCACTCAAAGAAGATTTTTTCTTACTACTTCTGCAGGCATCTAAAGATAGCAGATTCAAAGAGGCTTGCACAGACCTCTTGAAGGTAACTAGGGCAGGATCACCTGGTCAGTCACCTGTCTTCCAACTTCCCTTCAGGAGATCACAAAGAAACTCAGTGGCACAGCTAGATAAGCCAATGGTCTCTTCCTTCCCAATTTAATGTTTACATGGATTGTAAACACCCAAGAGGTCTGAGAATGTAACTCACACTTACCTAGCATGCTTGAAGCCCAGCACCACAAAAAGAAAAACGAATTTAAGAGCCAGTGAGATGGCTCATCAGGTAAAGGTACTTGTCACCAAGCATGATACACTAAGCTTGATTCCTAAGACCCACAAGATGGGAAGGAGAGAACTAACTCCTGCAAGCTGTCCTCTGACCTATACACAGCACTAATGTAAAAGCAGAAGAATCTAACAAACATTGTGCCAATGTACACTGAAGTACACACTCAAGTCCATGTTTACGTTGGTGACTTTACCCTCAATTGTTGCTTTCCTGTGTGTCTGAATCATGTGTCTACTTTAAATTAAGCCCAAGGGGCTTATTCTGTAGGGAAATATCAGCTGAAACTTATAGAGAGGTATTAGGAAAGGGGCTGCCATGGCTATAATGGGAAAGTTTGTTTCAGTTTTTTTCTTTTCATTTTTGTTTTTGTTTTTTGAGACAGGGTTTCCCTGTGTAGCCCTGGCTGTTCTAGACTAGATCTGAAGACCAGGCTAGCCTCAAAGTCACAGAGATCTGCCTGCCTCTGCTTCCTGAGTGCTGGGATTAAAGGTGTGCACCACCACTGCCTGGCTTGTTACTATTTTTTATTTAAAATTGAAGGAAGTCCATTAAGTATAAAATGGTTCAAAATTGCTCCTCTAATCCAAAAATTATTGAAGAAATATTCTAAGTTTGAAGAAACAGGAACATAAGAGATGACTCAGTACTAAGAGCACTGGCTGCTCTTCTAGAAGACCTAAATTCAGTTCCTAGGCACCATGTGGCAGCTCACAACCATCTGAAACTCTGGTCTTGGAGGAACTAGCACCTCCTTATGACCTCTGAAGGCACTACATGCACACAGTGCACAGACATACATGCAGGCAAAACACTCATATACACAAAAATAAAGTAAAAAATAAATTAAAAACCAGACAAGCATGTCCCCAAAATGAAAGACATTATTGACGTTTAACTGTGTACCAAACATTTCATTGGGAGACCCGAGATTCAGCAGAGGGGGCCACCTTCTTTGCAGAGTTTCTCCCATCCCCATTTCAGAGTCCAGGTCAGGGTGCTAGTCTGGAGCATCCTCCACCCACCTTCTGGAGAGCACCCATTCTCTGAGATCTGCAAGAGCAGCTCCTTAGATTTGGCGTTCAGTTCACTGTGAAAAGAACAAAGTCCTGTGAATACTTCAAAGCTCAATGCTATCAGGTTGGGCCCCCCTCCAATGTATGCTTTTTAATTATGCAAAGGAACACAAAGTTATTATCATAAAAGGCAGACTGCCTGCAGCATGGCGGTCAGAAATAGCCACTGATGCATCCAGGGACTGGCCTTTCAGAGGGGATCCACGGAAGATCCTTTGATGACAAGACGTATATTAGACAGAGCTAATACATCAGCCATTGAGACCTTGATCTCATTAGGTTAATTTTTATTAAATTAAATTAAAAGTCAGACGTCATTGTTACCATTTAAAAACGACGACTATGTATAATTAACTGAGTACAGAACACAGAATGTCCAACAAGCCTCCCTCCTCCTTTCGAAGATGCCTTTTACTTGAGATACATGTAGTATTCCTGTTCCCATGCTACTTCCAATATCACCTTTAATAGCTTTAGGTGATTTTCTTGAGACATCAGAGACTGCAGAACAACTTCGTTTTTGACAGATGTCTAGTGCTCCGTTGCCTTGGCCTTAAGGAATTTTATTCAGCCAAGTCCTTACAGATTGAGGACTATAAAAATAGAATTTAAAACTAGAGTGGTTGTTTCCAGAAAACAAACCGAGATTAACATCCCCACACAGTTGGAGGTCAGAGTACAGTAGTTAGAATTGGCTCTCCCCACCAAATGGGGCCTGAGGATTGAACTCAGGCTGGCAAGCTTGGCAGCAGCGTCATACCCACTGCCCTCTCCAAGACCTGCCCATCACTTCTGGCATTTCCTTCTCTTAGACCATCCCTGTCCTGATGCCAGTGGTCTGCTCCTGGGACTGATCGTTCACAGTGAGATTTTAAACTCCTATTATAGAAGACTCCATGAATTTGCCCTAATTAAGTGTTTCAAAACTGGGAACCAGTATGAAACTCTACTAACTCTCTTTGGGGACGATGTGAAGGCAGGAAGTTTACTTCTTCCTGTGATCTACTGACAAAGTGGAAGTCATTGACAGATTTTCTTATACAAAGCCACCTTTATATTTCTGGTGCAAACTCAAGTAGATTTATTTATTTATTTATTTTTGAGGCAGGCTCTCTACATAGTTCTGGCTGTCCTGAAACTCAGTATGTAAGCCAAGCTGACCTTGAACTCAAGAGATCTGCCTACCTCTACTTCCCGGGTACTAGGATTAAAAACATGTACTACCAAATCTGGCTTGGATTTATTAATTTATTTATGCTAGAATGACTAGTCAAACTTTTTTTTAGATTTATCTATGTGCTCAAATGTTTTGCCTGCATGTATGTATACCACATGCATGCTTGGTTCCTGCAGAGACCAGAAGAGGGCATCCATCACCTGGAACAGTCATGAGCTGCCATATGGTTACTATGAACTAAACCCAAACCCTTTGCAAGAGCAGCCAATGCCCTTGACCAGAGCCACAGCTTCCTAACATATGTGTTTTAATATTTAGTGTATTCTGGATCCTATGTGATGGCACATATTAGTTAGGATCTTTACATTGTGATTTATAAGTGGTTTGCATGTCCTTTTTCTATTTTTCCCACCAGAGGTTGGCATTAGCTGGAGATTTCCTTTCACTCTGTGTGACTGGCTGCTAAGGGAAGCAGGGATTCCCTTAATAGGCCCTTCATCATAACAGGGAATGAGGAGAACGGTGATGCCCAGAACTGCCTTTAAAAAGAAGATCATGTTGGACACAGGGTTGACTGTCTTTCAAACACTCAGGGCTTGCTTTCATTTAACTAATTTTTAGTATAAATAGAACTATGCAATGACTCCAGGATCTGTCCATCTTGAGCAGACCTAGCTGCTGCCACCAGGCCCTTGAGGATGCAGGCTGTACTCACAAGGTCAATTCCTCCTCCCAAGAGAGGTCTGTAGTGTTTCTCACTAGGGTGCTGATGAACTGCTGTGCAGGATCATTCAGCTGGGCCACACACACATGGCTAACGCTACCTGTGATGAGATGAAGCAAGGCTGAATTAGCTTTTATTTTTTAATGCATTAAGTCTTTGCTTACCCACACAAGGAATGGTAAATTAACTGACAAGGATCTCAGTTTACCAACAAAAAAGAGATCTTTCTTTCACTTGCCATTTATATACTCTCAAAGCTTGCGCAAATCCTTTGTGGTAATAGCGCTGGACTGACTCCAATGCACTGCTTCCTTCCAACAACTGATCAATTCTGACAGCATGCAGGACTCTCAGGGATGGAGTCTCACCCAGAAGCAGCGTGCCAATGTGCTGAGACTAACAACCTGCCTATAGAATAGCTGGTCCTAAGCTTAAACTGTGGCCACATCTCACAGACAACTCATGTCTCACTTACAACAAGCAGGTATTTTCAATCCTCATCTAGCCCAAAGCCCTGTTGGGGGACTTGGTATAGGCACTGTGACATCTCACAGCTGTTCCTGCTCTGAGAAAAGGTTTCCTTCACAGCATCAGTCCTGGAGTCTTACTACCGTGCATCAGGTCAGGGTAGCTTTCAGTCTCCTGTGAAAGGGGAGACTCAGATCCATTTCCATATGTGGGCATGTCAGTGTGGATAGGCAATGGGATTTGGTTTCATAGCATGTGTATCCCAAAGCTGGGACTCCCACCCCTGGCTGGCAGTGCAGGGGATCCACTTCCCCACTAGCTGATACAGATGTGAAAGGCAACATGCAAGTTACCTGCACCAAAAGATATCACCTACAGCCAGCTTTGTAGAGACAATTCAAATGAAGTCTCTTTGTGCCTTGTAAACTGAGAAGGAGAACCTTTGCAAATAGTAACCAGCATTCCTAACAATGGCCTAGACAATGGCCAGAACTGTACTTCTATTCTCATCAGCACCAAGCTGCAATTGGACAGTCATATCCTGCTTCAGACTGCTAAGCTTGGGGAGGCGGGGCTCAGTGACCACTGCGAAGGGCCAGAGCACACAGCTGCCTTCTTCCCATCAGCGGCACCAGGGGCATCAGTGAGCCTAAGTCCTCTGATCCCCCATCAGCCACTCTCATACCCCACTTTTTAGGACAACAGAAGATGCACTGCTCAGCGGCTCAGAGGTCTTCAACATGAATTTATTGGCTCATTTTAAAAAAGCAAAACAATACTAGCAACAGTTGCTGAAAGCAGAGCAACCATGACACTGCTCTCCCTTGGCATTCATGTACATGAATTAGATTTGCATATTTGTGGGGTGCAGTACGACACTTTGTAGCATGTATCGCCTGTGTAATGCTCAGATTCTGTTACTAGCATTGCCACTGTTTCAAACATCTGTCCTTTCTCTGCATCTGGAACATTTAGAATCTTTTCCACAAACTCTTTGAGTATGCATAGAAAAACACAGTTGCTTACCGTGTTAAGGGGTTACAGTTTGTGGCATCTGGACCCCAAGCCCATTAGCCAAAGAACAAGGGTTTCACTATATTTCTGCCAAGGAAGGTAGAGATCATACTGCAGACCCAACCAGGTTGCCATACAAGGATTCACCAGCCCAAGCCAAGGAAGGTACCTCCCACAACAGTGGAAGGCCCCATGAGGCCCTGGTGGCATCAGCACCCACCTGAAGCACCAGGGTGGGTTAGCAGGGAGACTCGGATATTCTTCACCTGCAGTTTTAGTTCATGAGCCCTTGGAGGTTTGGGAGGGCAGGGTTCCTGAGCAGTGGAGGAAGTGCACTGTAGAGTCTGTAGGAAGAAGGCAGGGTAACAGTTGTGAAGATATGAGGGGATTAGGCTCCATAATGCAGGCATAATTAAGGAAGTCCATGAGAGCCCAGAATAAAGGACAACAAGTATGTATTTGGGGAAGAACTCACAGCAAGGGTAGAGAGCCGTGGTCCTCTGCACTGGAAGCTGCAAACAGAACTCCGACCACCACCCAAGAGAACAAGCATGCTTCCTCTCTGTGCTTATCAGTCCACACACAGTACCTCAGATCACGCCCTAATGGGCCAGTACCCTAAAGGCTATTGGCTAAATGAATTCCCATGATGGGCACTGACTTTTATAAGGAAATAGGACAGCCAGGGGCACTAGCTTCTATATGAGTGATATCTTTGACACCAGTGTCACTAGAACAGGAGATCTGACTGCCAGGATCAACCCAGAATTGACGGTCCTATCTCATGAGAAGGTTCTGTTGTTTCTGAAGTGAACCTTTCCTTCCTTCCTTCCTTCCTTCCGTCCTTCCTTCCTTCAAGATTTATTTATTCGTGTCTATGTGTGCTTTGTTTTTATGCACATCAAAAGAGCGGATCATATCCCATTACAGATGGTTGTTAGCCACCATGTTGCTGGGAATTGAACTCAGGACCTCTGAAAAAGCAGTCAAGAGCTCTTAACCACTGAGCCAGCTCTCCAGCCCCATGGTGAACCTTTTCTATCCCTACTGAAGAACCCTTCAGAGAGTGATGTCCCTGTTCAAATTCTGCTTTGTCATCTACTTCCGAGGACAGTAAAGACTAGCCAGCACATAGTTTCATGCTCAGACCCAGGGGAGGTTCTTTAAATAGTGAACTGGTCTCCATGCTGCGGTGCTTGACAGGACAATATCTAGATATGAATGGCCATCAGCCTGTGATCACCCCTTGCCTCCAGGCAGAGCCCCTAATTCCAGGAAGAACATCTATGAGGGTACAGAGGCAGGTACAGTCTTATTGCATTCTCAGAAGGGCACAAGGCACTAGCTGCCATGATGGTGCTTACAGGGGCTCTTAAATTTAGCACAAGAACCTAAGGTTCTCTGAGAGGTTCTGGACAGTTAAAGCCATGCAGCAGCTATCCTGGTTGCTGACTGAACTTGAGCTACTTCTTAGTGGATGCTTATTAACATCTCCAGAGATACTCATGGTAACACCCAACAAACACGGTTCTGAACCAGGTTCTCTTCTGTGAGTGAAGAATGCCAGAGGCCAGGAAGGACTGTAAACTTCCTTAAAGCACTGGGATGGGATGGAGACTTCATACTTTGTCAGTTGTATAATGTGTGGCAACATTTTTCTTTCATTACTGTGTATGTGTACATGTATTCATGAGTTTTTACATGTGTGGGGGTTCACATGTGTGTGTGTGAACATGGACATATCTATGCATATGGAATCCTGTGACTGTAAGCAGGTGTAATCCTTAATCACTCTCCACCTTATTCACTGAGGCAGGGTCTCTATTGAACACAGCACTTACCAATACAGCTAGTTTAGTCAGCCAGCTTGCTCCAGGATCCCCTGATCTCTGCCTTCTGAGGCTAGAACTACAGGCAGACCACCATGTCCACCTGGCATTTACTTTGGGTTCTAGGGATCCAAATTCTAGTCTCCATACCGGCACAAAAGTGCTTTAACCACTAAGCTCTGAGGGTTCCACTTCTGGGCCATAAATACCCAGCTACTCAGTTCAACACTATTCTGGGTGTTTCTATGATGGTGGTTTGAGATGAGTTCAATGTTCAGGACAGATTTTTATTTTCCTGAGACAGGGTATTGTGTCACCCAGACTGGCCTCAAACTCATTATGCAGTGGAGGATAACCTTGAACTTCTGATCCCCTGGTATTATAGGTATTTGCCACCATGCCCAATGACTCCATGCATGCTGCATGCTAGGTAAGCACTCTTCCAAGTAAGCTGTAGTCTGAGAGATCAATGTTTATTGGACGGAAGGAGTAAAGTAGATGGCTATCCCTAATAGGAAGGGCTTCATCCCATCAGTTGAAGGCCTGAGTAGAAAAATGAGCAACCCTCAAATGAAAGGAATTCCTCCTTCCAAACACCTCAGTCAGGCCATGGTCTTTTGCTGTTCTTAGAATCAAACAGAAACACTGGTCTTCCTGGGATTGAGCGCTGAGCCTGTGGTCAGTCTGGACTGAGGTCAAAGCATCAACTCTCCTGGTGTCCAAGGCTTCAGATATGAGCTGGAATCACACCGTGTTTGTAGCAGTCACAACACCATAATATATCTTATAGGTCTCTCTCACCACCATGCCCAAGTGCTTAATTTCTCTGGAGAGGTCTGTCATGGGTATAGTACTTAATTAAATTGGACAACTTCATTTTGGAATGTGATTGGATTTAATAGCATAGGTCCATTTTTTCAATCTGTAGATTATGAAAATACAATACTGTTTTGTGAACTCTCACCAAGTTATATAAATTTATGGTCACCAATCAACTCTGCTTCTCAAGAAACTACTGTTAACAGGATTACTGGGAGATGCAGTAGCTGGGGCTTGCTCCAACCTCTGTGGCTGTATGACTGACTCCAGTATTGGGGAGTCACCTTATATCTTATCCCTCTGAGAGGCCCTGAGGGAAGTTTATAACCTCCTGTGTTTTCATCTCCTAGCTGAGCTGTACCTGCCACCCTGCAAGCAAAGGAAAGTAAAGATGACTTCTCATATCCCTGTGACCCTAGTCACCTAGAATTTAGTACCAAATATTATCATCAGCTGACAGTGCCTGATGAATGTGGGGGACCATAGCCTCATGAGAACAACAACAACGAGCGGCCTGGCAACCTCTCTCACCACGGGGCTGTGATCTAATACCACGGACAATATCTGCCCGTGCAGTGTCAGCCCCACCATGAGAAGGGAAAGCACTGGAAACACAAGTTAGAATCACCCGCGTCCTGGAATCTGGGCTTACCTGAGCTTCTTTGGCCCTTGAAGGCTTGGAACTCAGAAACACAGATGGAGAGGCAACACCAACTAGGTACTTCAGAAGATCCGCAAGGGCTTCAGAAAGCATGCTTACCTCAAGCACCTGCTTCTGGAGAGGGAAAGGCCAACAGATCATTGCACGCCAGATGCAGGTACCTGACAGGCATGCCAGATGTTACAACATCAGACTACATTAAGCAACCTTGGTGTGAGGGCTATGCTGGCTCTTATCACTAGGACTGCAACTGTCCTGCTGGCCCATGACAGGCTAGGAACAGCAGCAGCCTCCAGGAGCACAGCCAGTGAGGAAATGGGGAGCTCGGATCATAATGAACCAATTGTGCTAACAACTATGTGAGGTTGAAGAGGCCCCTGAGCTGCAGAGAAACACAGTCCAGCCAAGAACTTGATGGAAGGCAGAGAATGTGCAAAGACTCCAGATCTCAGACACCGCACAGCAATAAGCACGCTGCTTCCAACTGTTGGATCTATTGATTGCACCCGTCTTGGTCATCTGGTTTGTTGCTTTGACAAAAGCAACTTCAGGAAGAAAAGGTTCATTTTGGCTCACAGTTTTAAGGGGCCGTGTCTCATGACAGAGAAGGGAAGGTGGCAGGAATGTGAAGCAGTTGATCATAGTGAATATCAGGAAGCAGAGAAAGATAAATGCCGGTGCTCAATTTGCTTTCTCTTTTTTATTCATTCTGGGACCCTAGCCTATGAGATAATGTTGCCCACATTCAGGTGGGTTTTCCATCTCAATTAATCTAACTTTGAAACTCCCTTAATGAGTTGTCTGGAAGTTTGTTTCCACGGTGATTGTAGATCCCATCAAGTTAAGAATCAAGATTTAGCTGGGTGGTGGTGGTGTATACCTTTAGTCCCAGCACTTAGGAGACAGAGGCAAGTGGATCTCTGAGTTCCAGCCCAGCTTGGTCTACATAGAGAAACCCTGCTTGAAAAACAACCAAACAAACAAACAAATAATCAAGATTTAACTGTTAGCATTCTGCAGCTCAGATAGCTCCCATATTCAAGATGTCAAGGTGGAAGTATCCCATGGGAAGCCTGTGAAGGGACCACAACAACCTTCCTGGGACTCATACTGCACCATTCCTAGCTTGGTACCGGTGAGGGTACGGCACCCATTCATGTGTGCATGGTTCTGTGCAGCAGAGTTCTACAAATCAGAGGTTCTTAACTGTGGGTTGTGACCCCTTTGGAGTTGAATGACCCTTTCACAGGGGTCCATGTCAGATATTTTGCATATCAGACATTTACATTATGATTTATAACAGTAGTAAAATTATGAAGTAATTTGTAATTATGAAGTAGCAACAGAATAATTTTATGCCTGGGGTCACCATACCATGAGGAACTATATTAAAGGGTCATAGCATTAGGAAGGTTGAGAACCACTACTATAAATGTTTTTAGTGCACAGGTTTGGGGTTTTATTTTATTTTTTAGTATTAGGGATAGAGACCAGGGTTTTGCCAATATTGGGCAAGCATTCTATCAGTGGAATACATCCCTGGTGGACGTTGAGTTTTTAAGACAAAATCTCACTGTGTGTCCAAGCCTGGCCTTAAACTCATGATCAAGCCTCCTTATAGTAAACTTGGCCTGTATCTACTAAAAGTGGGCTGGAATCTTTAAAATGCAAGGTTTCTAAATGCCAAAAACCAAAAGGCTGATGCCATGGCTCTCACTTGGGGCCAGCCTCCCATATACACACGTATTAACTGGTTTAATCTTCACATCACATTCCCTCCACTTCACAGATAAGAAAATGAAGACATAGAAAACTCAATTAACATTCACAGAGCCATAGAGTCCATAAATAGGAGAGCCAAGAATCAAATCCCACTGGCTAAAACAGTTAAGAGTCTGTGCTTTGAACCAGGAGGCCATCACCTATCCTCTCAATGGTTCCTTGATAGCCTGGCCTTCATTTTTAAGTTAAATAAAAGTCACATGATATAGAACAACTATTTAAATGTACCTTCCACTGCTCCTTTGTACACACACAGTACTAAGCACCCACTCCTTAAATATGTTCTCAACCTTCTTACTACTTCCTAAAGATGAACCCCAAACTCCGTCCTATCAGGAGTCACACCCCTAACTCCTGGCACCCATCCTTCCTTCTTTGTGGATTGCCGTTTCTGGACGAGACCTGTCATGACACTTACACCTCTGTGTCCTGCGTCAGGCTTCTCTTATCCTTCGCAAAGCTAATCAGCACACAGCGTGCACCAGAAAGACACCCCATTTCTGGCTGAATAATACCACACAGCAGAGCTGTGCCTCGGGATGGGCTCTTACTTCTCTGTCTGACCTGCACAATTGCTTCTCACTCAGTAGACAGGAACTCTGGGCTGATGGCAGGTGTTATCTAACAGGCTCAAGAACAGTGGCCAGGACAACAGTGGAGAGGCCTTTCACAGCCTCTCCCCTCCCCAGTGCTGTTCTCATTCATAGGGGGCTGTGGGTCTGCTACTGAGCCACAAAGGGGCCCCAGAATGCTCCACAGGGGAATCTGTGAGTGCCTAGAGGATGAGGGACAGGAAGTGTACAGAGTAGACAGCATGTTGCTGGTTGGCTTCAGGGGGAGGAGCGAATGAGATCATCTTTATAAAACGGCACAAGTCACTTCTGTGCAGGTCATCAGTAAGGCCAAGTGGAAGGGAGCAGAGCTTTTCCCCAGTCTGTCAGTGGTGCTGACTTCAGATCAAATTTCTTTATTTTTTAAATTTAATTTATTTATATTTTATGCATGAGTGCTCTGCATGCATACCTGCAGGCCAGAACAGGGCAACAGACTCTATTATAGGTGGCTGTGAGCCACCATGTGGTTGCTGGGAATTGAACTCAGGACCTCTGGAAGAGCAGCCAGTGCTCTTAACTGCAGAACCACCAAATTTTCAATAGTCAAAATTATATACAAGGAGTTGAAGAGAAGGTTCAGTAGTTAAGAGCACACTGGCTGTTCTTCCAGAGGACCTGAGTTTGATTTCTAGCAACTGCAAGACAGCTCACAACCTTGTCTAACTTCAATCCCTGGAGATTGCCCTCTTCTGGCCCCTGCAAGTGCTGCACACACATCATACACAAACACACATGCAGGCAAAACCCACACACATAAAAATAAGTTATATAAAAAAATAAGTAAAATAAATATATAAATAAACAGAGATAGGGAACTCCTACACCTGAACATTGGGGCAAATAAGTCAGTATCAGATTGGTAACACAGCTACCCATGGGGAAAATGACTCAAGGAATCACACAGAACTATGCCCTTCTTTGCACTGAGAAAGTCAACGTGGCTGAGCTTCCCTGTGTGTACTGCAGGTGCATAAACGATGCCATCATCAGAAAGAAGCAAGCAGCAGAAGGAAAGAGAAGCAAGGGCTGCCCCACCCCAATTCATTCTCTCTTTCTCCTTCCTTCTGCTTTTTGCTTCTCTCAGACAATGACATCATTTGTCCAGACTTTCATTCCACAGAGACAAGCCCTGACATGTTCAGTCTCTTCTGCTGAGAAGGAGACCATTCTGTATTCAAGATTCCTTGAGTCATTTCCCCCACACCCCGACGCTGTGTCACCAATCTGATATTAGTTAATTGCCTGGGTCAGAATTTGTGTATGTGTGTGTATGTGTGTGTGTGTAGGGTGGGTGTGTGTGTGTGAAACTTACCAGCTAAAACCAAACCAACCAAACCTTAACCCTCACACTGCACACATCTATGTCAAAATATGAAGACTAAAATATTGGCAGAACTGGGGTAGAACACTAACAAGCACGTTCAGGGCCCTGGGTTCCACTCCCAGCACCAGAGAAAAAAATGGAAAGGAAAAGACAAGAGAGAGATGAAAGGAGGAAAAGACAAGTCTCTTACTGGAGACACACCACAAAGCCCACAGATCTCTACTGTGGGGAGGCCTCAGTAGCTGATCTAGTTGAAATAGAGCAAAACTACAAGGGAATTTTATGAAAGCCACAGGAAGAACTCCCTGTCTAGAAAAGAAAAGTTGTGGGGTTTTTTTTGTTTTTTGTTTTTTTTTTTTTTGCACACACTCACAGCAGCTCACACGCTGAGGCCCCAGGAAGTGAAAAGGGTCCTCTCCATCAAAGCCGTCCCCTACAGTAGCCTCTTGTGGCCTACATCAGCATGAGCAGAATGACTAGCAGGGGCTACCCACCTTAGAGCTGCCCAATTTGAGACATGCCCTAGCCACGCATCCGTAAACCAGTGAAAAAAATGACAAAAACTTACGGACTGACCTCCCCTGGGGTCTGGGGCTGGATCTTGATGGCTGTTTCTGGTACGTGGGTGAATGACCACCTGATCTGAATGTCTTCTCTCTTCTCTTCCATGTGGAATTCTATCTATGAGAACAAACCACCAAGAAACAGTTATTGGGTAGCTGAGCTCATCACCTGAGCCTTAATAAGCTCATACGTGCATGCATCTGTGCCATGTACACGTATATTTATGTATATGTGCTACATATGTGTGCATGTTGAATATGTGCACCGTGTTGTGTCTTACAAGGCATGCATGCATATTCTATGCATATGCTGTGTGCTGTGTATATGAGTACTGATGCTCTCTGCATATTTATTTTTTAAGATTTATTTTTATTCTATGTATGTGCTGGTTGATTTTTGTCAACTTGACCCAAACCTAGACATACTTTGAAATGCCTCCATCAGATTAGCCTACAAGTCTGTGGGGGTTTTGATTAATGATTGATGTTCATTATGGGCAGTGCTACCCCCTCCTGGGTAGGTAGCTCTAGGTTGTATGAGAGAACAGGCCATGAAAACCATGGGGAGCAAGCCAGTAAGCAGGACTCCTCCATGGCCTCTGCATCAGCTCCTACCCTGACCTCCTTCCGTGATGGAGTGTGATTCCTTAGTAGGATGCCTTTATTTTCTGGAAAGGCAAAAACAAAACCCCATCCTAACCCTAACTTTGGGGAGTTTTCTTTTTGCAGGTTATATTGATCAAATGGAAGTCATTTGTTAGTCTTATACATCAGTTTAGATGGAATCTTTATCAATTTTGATGATATCCATAACTTTTCTTTTCCTGTGGAAACAAAAGCAAAACCCATTCCCCAATATAACACATATCCTGGTTTCCATTCTGAAGTCAACACATCTTTGAAGTATACAAACTGGTTTAATTCAGCATTTTTTCCATGATTTAATGTCTCTTCTCCTCAGCCGTCGTTCCTTTTTTCTTCTCTTTCTTTCTTTTTTTTTTTTGAGACAGAGTTTCTCTGTGACTTTGGATCCTGCCCTGGAACTAGCTCTTGTAGTCCAGGCTGGCCTTGAACTCACAGAGATCCGCCTGCCTCTGCCTCCAAGTGCTGGGATTAAAGGTGTGCGCCTGTCATTCCTTTCTTATTATCATTAGAAAATTTAAAGTCAATAAAGCATTGTGTAATCTATCAGTGGGGGTCTTTATTAGTCCTTTCTGTTTATTAAGTATATCTTTTAGAGTGTGATTAGATCTTTCTATAACTGCTTGTCCTGTAGGGTTGTGTGATATACCTGCAATATGCTTTATGTTGTAATATGCAAAAAACTGTTTCTTTTTACTAGGGACATATGTTGGAGCATTGTTCAGTCTTAATTTGTCAGGTATTTGTTATCTTTGAATTGTTTCAATTGCTTGCTGAGGAAGGAACAACAGCAGATAAAAGATATTTGATTATAAATGATGGCCATAACTTCTAATAAATGTGTGTAATAAAGAACCAGCTGCTTCAGAACTCAAAGCAGTTTCTCATTGAAACCCTAAATATGTACCTATGGTATGGTATACATATTCTAATTTTCCAAACTCTGCAAAATGAAACGCATCCATTTTCCAAATTTCTTTTCTTTGAGTACCCTTTGGGTTACTTCCTGCAGGTAGTGGAGTTTGGTTATACAAAGAACAAGTAGGACATTTCCTTATAATTTCCTTGGCTTGTTGCCACGAGATGGAGAAATCTTTTCTCAGACCTGAGAATTGTAAGCTAGAATGAACCCTCGCCTCCCCAAGCTGCTTCTAATCATGGTTATTACAGCAATAGAAAAGTAATTCAGATAATGTGTGTAAGTTGCCTATGTGTATGTAAGCGTACTGTGTGCATGCCTGGAGCCCCTGGAGGCTAGAAGAGGGACATGCCCCTGGACCTGGAGTTATGAAACACTGTAAGCTACCATGAGGATGCTGGAAATCAAACCCAGGTCACCTGCAAGAACAGCATGTGATTTTAACTACTGAGCCACTACTCCAGCCCCTGTGTGTTTCTTTAGTCACATTCTTACAGACAGTGGCTCGGCCTCTGCCTTAGTCTACAATGTTCTTTCAGAATGGATGTGAAGACCTCCCCACCCCCCAAACTCCTTTCCAGCCTCTCCTCTGCCCCGGCAGGTCCTCAGGCCAGTGTCACTGACACTGTGTCACCTTATTTAAATAAGGAACTCACTGCACTCTGTGCTTCTCTTTCTGTTATCAAGGCATACAAGAGTGGAGGGAGCGAAGAGACCCAGGGCACCCTGTCTTCAGTGCTGGCCATGGGCGGTACCCATGTTCACATGTCCCTGGGATTATATATGGAGTGCCACAAATAATGGTACCCCTCTCGCCTGAACCACCCCAGAAGCCTCAACTGGTCTGCTGTTTCGAATAGTCCTACTCATGCAGATGGGGCAGAATCTTGGAAAAATGGGTAAGGCCTTCATCCTGGACAGCCTTAGATACAGGACCAGGCATAGTAAAGGGGACTTGGTAGGTGTGGTTAGGGCTGGACCTTAAGACAGTGAGAACAGCTTATGTCTCCAGGTGGCTGGCAGGAGAACGGGACAATAGTATGGTTTGGGAACTACACCCATGGTGACTGAGCTGAGACGGTATAAGGCACAATGACCATGCAGAGTGAGGTGGTATATGAGCTCTTAACAACTAACGAAGAGCCAACAAGAGCAAGACGCCACAGTCCTATAACCCTCAAGGCCCCTACTGAAGAAGGCTATCTTCAGAGTCAGACTGCCAGCATTTTCATCAGATCATCTGTATCTGCTTGCAAAGCCCATCAAAGCTGGGCTTGCAGAATAATGACATTTCCTCATTGGAGAGGCAGGGTGGGTAACAGGGCCCTCACCCAGAATCTAGTTACTTCTCCAAACCAGTTTTACACAATTCTGTCCTAATTACACATGGCCTCAGAGGGTGTACAGGCTGAGAGGAACTAGAGAAGGGGGCTCTCCATCTACATAGCTTGGGGAGTCATTATCCATGATGGGTACAGACCTTACAGTGTGTTGTGCTGTTCTGAGTCATATTCATGATGAGTTTAAAGATAATGGGTGACCTAATTCATAATTAATAACACCATGAGATTCAGAACTCTGTAACTCAGCAGGGATGAATTCTCCCTGTGTCCCTCTTATGGCAGGGAACACAAGGTTATATCTACCACAGATTTCCTGTGACCAATGGCATCGACACAGCCTTACCTTTAAATGAAATGGGGAAAGCCGGACGTCATATAGCTGGCATTCCGAACTGGTGGTGGAGGCAGGCCCTGCACTGACCAGGAACTGAAGGGTCTCACCCACCACATGACAGATCACCATCTAGAGAGACAAGGGACAAGGAATCTTCAGGAGACAGCAAGGACAATGACTGGAATTAGACAAAGAGAACCCAGAAATATGATAGAGAAGATACATGGGAAGGAGCAGAGAGGGACTTAGAGAACCTGAATCTCATGAATCTGGGAAATGTAGAGAGATTAGCTAGTCACTCCTCTGCTACTTTTTTTATCTACCAGGTTTTCACTCCAATATTTGACTCTCAAGTCTTTATTGGTAATAGAACAACTTAGATAAAACACATCAAGTTGCCTCTGACCTACACACACACACACACCACACAAATAATAAATGAACTTTTTTTTAAGCCCTAGACATTTCTACACTCATGTAGAGAAAAGCCACTTGCTGTCTTGTGCTAAAAGTAAGCCTTTAAAAGAAAATAAGTCGATGGTGGACTGAGTGGGACAAAATGACACACAAGTAGGAACGTGGTGGATTGCCCTGGGCTCTAAAGAGGAAGCATGGTCCTGCCCAGCACCATGATAGACAGAGACTCACGCACAGGCCCAGGGCAGTCTGCCCCAGGCTCAGGAAAGAAAACCCAGGCCCACCTGGCACCTGTGGTGCCTGGCGGATGGTGAATAAATGTACGATATGAAATGGGAGAAAGAGACAGAATGGTGTAGGGCCTGTGGACAGAGGCAGATCTGAAGAGAGAGAAGCAATGAGGAGTAGGCTGGTGTGGGTGGCTTGATTGTCACCCAGGGCCACGGTGATGTCTGGGCCTGGGCTGCTGCTGGGTCCTATGTCTGGGTTCATGGCCCCGATACAGCCACAGTCGGTGTTGGAGTTCATGGCTCCTGATACCACTGAAGGGCGAGAGGCCAGGGCTGTACCGAGTTTGCTCTGCACCCTCACTGGATAAAGCACTCAGGAGAGGGTCCTACACTTCACCTAGGCACTGTAGTAGAGCTGACCCTGTAGACAGGGGCACATGTGAGCCAGACCTGAGGGTGTGAGAGGATCAGAGCTGGTACACCTCCCTCTGTGTGTAGTGATGCAGTGGTGGGGGTGAGGGAAAAATGCCCTCCCCCCTCACCCCTACTGCTTCCAGCTGGCAAGAGAGCTGACCCTCCCCCCTACCAGCTGCAACACTACAAGTGGGTCCTGAACCTTGTCTGGGCTGCAACAGCAAAGCTGACCTTGATGAATGTGTGTGTGTGTGTGTGTGTGTGTGTGTGGTGTGTATATGATGAGTCGTCCAAGAACATGAGAGATCTGGACCCGCCCCTCATCTGCCATATGGCAGACATGGGTGGGGAGACATGGGTGGGGAAGAGATGTCCTCCCTCTGCCCCTCTATGCCTGGGGTGGGTGGGAGAGCTGTCTCTGAGCTGACCTTGCTCCTCACCAGCTGCAGCACTCAGGAGAGTGGCCGCGCACCTCACCTGGACAACACAGTCGAGTTGGCCCTGATGGTGTAAGTGTGGGAGAGTCGATCCTGAGGGCATGAAGGCAGAAGAATTGGCTCTGTTCCCTTGCTCAACACTGCAAGGGGTAAACTAGCCAGGACCATGCTGGAGAGCTCACCTTGGTAGTGAGATGGCAGGCTGACCAATCCTGCAACTACCAAGGCCCAGAACCAGGATTATGAGTTGGTCTAACCTAACACCCAACCCATCTACAATATGCTGGAGTACATGAAGGGGTCAGTCCTGCAGACCCACAGCTGCAGGATTTCCATGACACAGGGCAACAACAGGATATCCAAGAAGAGTCCTAGTGAGGGTCCAGCATCGACAGTGTAGTAGAAACCAGAAGCCTCGAACCAGACAATGACTTTTTGTAATACACACTTGCAAGTAAAGATATATGGATATTTACTTTGTAACTCACTGTGTCATGCTACAGCTTCCATGATGAGACTGATTTTCCCTTTTGTTCTCTTAAATTTCATTTTATTGTATTATAGGTGGGGGTTGCGAGGGTAGAGGGTGGACACGAAGGGACAGGGAAATGAAAGGGATCAAGATGCATGATGTGAAAGACACAAAGAATAAATAAAAAGTTAAAAAAAGTCATAGGTTATTAAAAGTAAAAAAAAATGTAAAAATTAGCTGGGTGTGGTGACACACACCTTTAAAACCAGTACTCAGGAGGCAGCAGATCTCTGAGTTCAAGGTCACCCTGGTCTACAGACCGAGTTCCAGGACACCCAGGGCTACACAGAGAAACTCAGTCTCAAAAAGTTAAAAAAAAAAAAAAGTAACATGAATTGATAAAGAAAAATATCACAGATTTATCCAGAACATAAAAATTATTCCAATACAAATAATTTAGCATATTATTATTTTAATGTTAGAATAATTTTTAAAACATACATATTAAGTAATCGTAAAATTAAATTAGTCTAATGAAAATAGAATTATAACATGAATTCAAATATAAAATGAACTTGTATTTTAGAACAAAGTTCTAGAAGAGAAAGATAGGTAATTACATCAACAATAAACCAAACCACAATCTAATGTTATAAGTCACCTCAGAGGGGTGATTTTATGACCAAAATCACAGTGGTTTTTTTGGGGAGTAGATCTTCTAAGTCCGACTCCAGCCATGCATGCCCAGGTCACACCAAGGCTAGATGCCAGGTATCTAGGGCCTGTAGCAGCGGGGCATGTTAGGTACTACACCATAGCGTGGCTAGGCAGCCCAGAATCTAGTCACAGGAAGTCTGAAGATGACACAGCATAGGCCTCTGCCTTCCCCCAAGGAATGGCTGACCCTAACCCTGAGGTTCACTTTAGGAGACAGAAAATTCTTCAATTCTCTGGTGTATTTCTCAGAATCTAAAACACATAGCAGAAAGATTATGAAAATAAATACTTTGCTCGGCTTGATGCCCAAAGTTCAGAGCTAGGCCATCCACCCCCTTTCTTTTCTCATCCCTGGCCTCCCAAACACAGACCTCTTCTGCTGCCACTACCCCACAACACACACACTCTAACATGTCCTTGGTGTGCTTTGAGCCCCTTTAAGGCAACTTCCCGAATCCACAGCTCTAGCACAGTTCACCTAAAATAAAAAAAGTCACTTTGCTTCTCAGTTATGGAAGAAACCGATTCACCTTTCTTTCACCCATTCCTGTGACATTGCTCTCAAAAGATGAATGGCGGGGTCGAGTTATGTCTCCCCCATTCCCAGAGTTCACAGATGGTTGGAACAAAAACAAAACAAAACCAAAAAAAAAATGTTTGGATAAGAAATGTTGCTGATTCATGTTAAAAATAAATGTTCTATAAACAATCCTTTCTGGAAATTTTGATAGCAGAGAAGCTCCACGGACCAATGGCTGATGCAGGGAAATGTCACTGCTCCCAGGGCCTGGGCCTTTTACTGCTTGAAATAAAACAATAAAACAGAAAAGGGCTGGCTGCACCACTCTCAAGGGGCTCTAGAACATTCTACGCCGAGCCCATGAGCACTGTACTAAGAACACCGTGGCTTGGGGTGGGGAGGTGTGCTTTAAACCTCGTAAGAAGCTTTGGTTTCCAAGGACACATAAAGCTGCCCAACAGCCATCCCCTGAGAGACACAGAGCATCTAAGCACTTGGGTAAAGCTAGGAAGCAATCAGGCCAATAACTAAATTCAAGGGACCTGAGGACTTCTAGAACACAAGACCTCAAAGCTTATGATATGCCACTTGTAATGGTCAATGTCAGACGTAAACTTGACAGGATCAGGAACCACCACGGCAGACAAGCTTCTTCCACCCCCTCCCCCACACACTTGTGAGGGATTGTTTAAATTAGACCCATTATAAAGGAGACCAGGAGGGTCCCCTGACTTGAGTCTTTGAACAACTTGAAAAGAAGCTAGCCGAGGATTTGCCACTCTGCTTTCTGAATGCAGATACCAAACAACCACACACAAACCCTCTTTCCTTTAAGTTGTTTTTGTCAGAGGAAGAGGAGTTGAGATGCCACTCTAACCCTAGAGATAGCAAATTACTAATGGGGCTTCTTCAGGTTGGAAGGTCTTTGGCATCCCAGATCTTCCCCAGCTATACTGTGGCCCATCAGCCATGCACACTAGCCTTTGTTATTGCCCCAGTGTATATCCCCAAAGCTCATTAAACAAACCATCTAAGCCCACAATCAGTTGTGTGGGAGTAGAAAACTGACTTTGTTCTTTCCTTTTTTTTTTTTTTTTTTTTGAGACAGGGCCTCACTCTGTAGTCCAGGCTAACCTAAACTCTCTACACGGCTGAGGCAGGCAACAGAACTCTCCATCCTAAATGCTGAGATTATAGGTTCATGTCACAACACCTCTCTTAATCATGGATCTTTAAAAAAAAAATTAAGAGTACTTTGTAGCTCAGCATGGCTTGTAGCTCACTGTGTAATTCAGGCTCATCTCAAACCCAGGACGCCCCTCTTGGCTTGGTCACCTGAGTAGCTAACAGGCATGGGTCACCCACCACACCTGGCTTACCTCAACATTCTGAGGCGCTAGTCAAATCAAACAGCTCTCAATGGACAGAGAGCCATCAGGGCTGAACCCCTTCCCAGGGTTCCACCTCTGCCACCCCGAGAGCCACAATGCCTCATTTTTCAAATGGAGGACAACAAAATGATTTTTAAGTTGGTGATCTTCTTTACTTATATTAATGACGATCCACAATAAGGATTAATTCCCCCAACCCACGCAGAAAGCTTCACTTTTAGGCTTCTCAAGTGAACAGTAGTAAGCAGGATCCCGTACATGTTTGAGGGACCCTAACAACTTGACGGCCATCTTAAAGGTTCAGAATGCACAGAGCTGACACCTACTTTAGGACCTATGAGGAGCAGAGACCTGGTTGTGAATCTAGAGCTTTCTAGTTAGGTGGTAACTATGCTTTCTAGTTAGCCCTTCAGTGGGCATTATGTGGTCCTAAGTATAGTTTTTAGGACCTTCTGGCTTGGGTTCCAAGCATGTCTTCTGAGACGTCAGTGCATAAACACATACAAACTTGTATGTGTGGTGTATGAATGTGTGCAGAGGTGCTAACCCACACACTCAGTGTGACAGCTAGAGGTTGATGCTTGCTGTCCTTCTCAATTGCTTCTCTATCAATTTTTTGAGATAGCGTTTCTCACTGAACCTGGAGCTCACCAATTCTGCTGGACTGGCTGGTCAGCAAACTCCAAGGATCTGCGCGTCTACCCTAGCACTGGGTTACAGATGGACACTGTCACGCCTGACTTTTATGGAGGTTCTGGGGCTCTAAACTCAGGCCCTCACGATTACACAGCAGGTACTTTCCCACCGAGGCATCTCCCAGCCCACCCTGGCTTTTCTGTTCTGTTTTGATTTTAAAAACAGCGTCTCACTAGTATCCTTGACTGGCTTGAAACTTACAATGTGTAGACCATGCTGGCCTTGAACTCTCAGAGATCCACTTTCCTCTGCCTCCTGAGTGCTGGGATTAAAAGATTAAGCCACCATACCCAGCTTTACTACTTCCTGTTTAGAAACAAGGTCTCTCACTGATCCTTAGGGCTCAACCATTAGGCTGTACAGAAAGTGTTCCTGCCGGTCTCTACTTCCCAGCTCTGGAATTACAAGCACACGCCACCATGTCTAACATTTAAAACAAAACAAAACAAAAGAACAACAATATGAATTCTGGGAATGGAACTCAAGTTCTCATGCTTAAAAGGCAGACATTTTACCAACAGCCACATCTCCCAAGCAAAGCAGTGGCTGTTTGAAAGGTTAAATGTCATCAGTATTTATTTTCAAGCTGGCACTTGCCTCCCAGGAATAGTAAAATAAGCCACAGATCTGCCGGAGTCCTGAGACCTTTTCTCCCCAAAGCGCCCACAGCAGCCTCAACGACACCATCATTTCAGAAGAGAAGGCTAACTACACTGCCCACTAGATGCTGTTCTTTTCAAGGACGAGAATGGTCAAGGCGGCTACAGTAGACAGGTGACAGCTTGGGGAAGTATCTGTCAAGGATACTCCTGGATGAAAGAGTGTAGCACCATCCTGTCCCACAGTCTGTCCTAAAAAAAAAAAAAAAAAAAAAAAAAGCAGCCAAAGCCTGTTGTTCACCTCTTCTCTCTCTCTCTCTCTCCTTTCTTTCTTTTCTTTCTTTCTTTCCTTCCTTTCTCTCTCTCTCTCTCCTTTCTTTCTTTTCTTTCTTTCTTTCCTTCCTCTCTCTCTCCCTTCCTCCCTCTCTCCCTCCCTTCCTTCTTTGTCTCTGGCTTTGAGACCTTACACTCACACACACCGCTGGGACATGTGCCTTGTGTATAACAGGAACCCAGACTCCTGCCAAAGGTACTCCAAAATTACTGCTGTTGCTTGCCAACAAGGAAGTCCCAAATCCTTTAAAATCTCACCACTGCTTCACTTTCTTTTCCAACTCACCTGCGGTGTACCTCCTCTCAAAACATTCTAGAACTCAAAATCATTTATTACTTTTGCCTCTAAAGGAACTAGGGCACAGCTGAGAAAATGCATCTAAAGAGTTAGTAGGGGGTATTTTTCACTTGGATCACATGTTGTAAGGAAGGAGCCACCAAATAAAAAGGAATTACCAGGGCTGTCAGGTCAGAGAGCAGGGTCTGGCAGCCCTAAGATCATGCATCTTCAGTGAGTCAAACAAACGGCAGAATAGCATAGAAAGACAATTTATTTGTGTGGTCATATTGTGAAGAGGAAATTAAAGAGGTTCAGTTACCCCTCAAGTCTGTCTTGCACATGCAGTAGGGGCTAAAAGAAGGTTTAGGTTCAAGTGGAGGGCAAAAGGCATGCACAGCTAAGCAGTAGTGATGGAGGTGGTGTCTCGCTCATCACTGCCCTATGTCTTCGCTGTCTTTTCTCCTGCAGTGTATCTGACAATTGTGTGAAATCCTTTTCAGGAGGCAAGTTCCTCCTCTAGCTGGCATCGGAATTTTAGTCTTTTCTTTCCTCAGCATGAGATCCTCAGGAAATTGCAATTACTTGGGGGTACGGGTATCTCTCTCTCATTAAAGTATATTGCCTACCAAACTACAGACCGGTTAGCACCAGTTCCCAAATTAGGTGTCTTTCCCAATTCTGAAATCTATTCTCACCTCTGTAAACATTCTTAATGATGGGAAGAGGATATCAAACCCAACGTCTACTCTGAAACAGAGGGTCCTCAGTTTAAAACGCAAAACAAGCTCAAGTTAACCACCATCATATCTATACACTTGCCCTGTGTAACAGTCAACACAAACTGTCAATATGACAGGACCTAGATCACTTAAGAGACAAGCCACTGGGGATGTCCGGGAGGGAGTTTCTAGACTGGGTTTATTGAGGTGAGAAGACCCAATCTGAACGTGGTCAGCACTATCCCATGGGCTGGGCACCTGAACCTAAAACAGGAGAAAGCCAGCTGAGATCCAACATTCTTCTCTACCTACTTCCTGAGGGCAGATATAGTGTGACCAACTGCCCCAATGTCCTGCCACCATGCCTTCCCAGCATGAAGAACTATATCCTCTCAAGCTATAAGTAGAATAAGCCCTTCCTCCCTTAAGGTGCCTTTGTCAGGTATTTTGTCACAGTGATGGGAAAGTAACTAATGCATCCTATTGACCCACTGAATTGCAGTATATAGCTCTGAAGGCTTATTCCATAAGGAACTTTCCCAGGGTGCTAAAATGAAAAATTCTGGAAACAAGATGGCAGCCAAGTCCAATGCATGCTGGGTAGATGGGGTGTGCCTGAACCACACCGGTTCTCCGTTCTGGATTGCAACTCCCACTCCAGCATGCCTTTGATCATATCAGAATAGTATATAACAAAAGGAGGCAGACTTTGCCACAATACTGTACTTAGGGTAAATATGTAATATGGTTTGACACAGAAGCATCTGTGTATAAGGTTTCTCCCTCAAGGACTCTACATAAAAAGACATGGAAAAGACGTTTCTTTTTTTTAAAAAAAAAAAAAAAAAAGGCTGAAAGGAACGGGGTCTTTTCCTTGCTGGCACTTAGTACTTCTTATTAAGGGCCAGGTCATTCTATGATCTATTCATGATATTCTGTATTCCAATAAACCAACTTATCTAGCAGCTCCCAAGGGTCATTTCGCCATACATCAATACCCAACAAGCACATTCCTTCAGGGGCAGTGTTTACAGCAGCACTCAGAGGATGGGACCTCCCAGGAGAAGCTTTCACCTGCCGTGGGAAGTATCCCACCTCAAAACAATTGCACCATCTATTAGCATTTCAGCATACATACCAGGTTAATGGCACGACTGGAATTTCAAGTCATACAAAGCAAACGAAAAGATCAATGGAGATTTCTGCTAGGAGAAATAAAGACAAATTCACCAGATTCACTGTCCTGCAAACTAGAGAGGAATGGACGGAGCAGGAACCACAATGTTCTCGGGGTAGATGTCAGCACACAAAGGATAACAGCCATGCAGGTAAAAATAAGTGCACACCACTGGCTGCACACCCTGGGTAGCTGTGCCCTTCCCACTTTCTACACTGTTACTACGGTCTCACAATCTCACGGAATGCCTCATTCTTTGTCGTATCTCCCTTTCTCAAATCTACTGATGGATGTGGGCGGGTGCAGGAGCCACAGAGAATATTGTGCACAGCGGCCAGGGTGCTACCAGTTGGAAGCTGTTCTTTGGTCCAGTGACTTACCCTCTTGTCTCAGTTTCCTTTCCAACCAATGGCACTGTGTCTGTCTTCTAACAGTGGAGTATCATAAGCCCAAATGAAAAGAAACACAACCTGGGCTCACCACACCTAAGGCAACCACAGATATAGATGTTGTGGGGCCCTATAGGATCCTGCCCCTGCTTTCAATCCTACTGGGGAAGGATTTGCAAATGACAAACACAGACCCTGCGGCCTGGAGTGAGGAGCAAGCACCCACCCACCCCAACCCAGCTACCTGGCAGGGCCTTTCCTGAATGCTGGGCATGCACAAACTTTTATTTAAAACTTTAGCCTAAGTTGGTTCTTATACCATCAGGAACCTTGGCTTGAGTCAATTAAAGTTCATCACAGGGCAGCAGGCCCTTCATCCAGAAAGATGACATCACCTGTAATCTTCAAGGTTGGATCTAAGTGTGACCACTGCTGGCACTCGTCAGTTTCCCAAACACAAGTTAAGGCAGAGTTCTCAGGGTACAAACTGGGGCTGGCAGACCTAATATCCTGGCTCAGCTGCATGTCCCAATATACCTATTAAAGTGATAAATACTGATTAAAAAAAAAAGCAAAGAAAGAAGTATCCACTGTAGCCATATTGGGAAGAGGAACCAATAAACGGTTCAGTGGCCCCAAGTCTATCTGCAGGGTCCTGACACGAAGGTGATGTTTAAATAGAGGGCAAAGGGTGTGTTACAGCTAAGCAACTGTCAAGGTGCTGTCTACTCCACCACTGACCCACCACTGTCTTAGCTTCAGTCTCTCCTGGCAGAAAGTCCGATAACCTGTCAGCACGGTGTGAAATCTCTTCCTGAGAGCCAAGTTCATTAACTGGCACCAGGCTTCAGCCTTTCTTTTCCCTGAGCACTGGATTCCTGGAGAAGTCTTAATTCTTTGGGCTTCATTGGTTTCACTAGGCTGACAGAGGACAAGAAGGACACAAGTGTCTTTTTAGAATTTCTCTTCTGCCAGAGGCTGCATCACATTTAAAACAACACCCATCCCACCTGTTACAGGAATGTGACTACGTGGGTGACCGAAGTAGGGTTTTGCACCTAGATTGTCAGACAGCACATAGGGAAGCCTCTGTTCCAGCGGAGACACACAGCACACATTGCACTGCGGACGGTGGGCTGGATCTAGGTCACTCTTGCACGGAAATAGAGCCTTGCAACTCCTGGGTGGAACACTCTCGAGCAGACCTCTCCCAGGATGTGAGGAAAGAGAATGTAGGTAGGAACTGGTTCCTCTGTAAGTATGTAATTAAGTCTCGGAGAAATCACCAGTGGGTGCATGCTGAGACTAGCCACGGAGGGAGGAAGGCCTCCAGAGATCAGAGCCCAGGCCCATGAAGCATCTCTGTACGGCAAGCCGTGTATGCCAGTGCCTGACAGCAGGGCCAGGCTCATGCCTAAAGGAAGCTTCAGCTAACAGGATGCCCCCTAAAGAGAGTCACCACAGGAAAATGCTACTCCTCCTCAGAGCTTGCTGTGGATGATAAGCAAGTGTCTCTTGTGGCTAATGAGACAAGCGGTGGCTGGGAGTCCCTAGACAGCTTCCAGATGGGACTCGTCAGAGAGACTAAGAGGTCAGCGAAGTCAGGGAACTGGAGGTTCACATCAATGAGCAGCTAAACAATAATCAGTCATTTAGAGTGCTGAAGACTCCATCCAAGTTCAGGCAAAGAAGAGGGTTCGTGGGAGGAGCCATGTTCAAAGGGTCCTGGGGACGATGCCTACACCACACACATCAGGTACACATTTTTCACTTGTCTATAGCTTTAAAAACCAGAAACCGCACAAACTGTGCTCCTGTGTTATGTGCCATCTGTTGAACTAAAGGGGTCCTGGGAAGTCCCAATTTGTGCCCTGCCAATCAGAAATGGGGGGTACAGCAGGGCCAGGCTTGTGAGCCTCAGCCTGGAACCCAGCCTGTTACATTAACTTCTAGCTGTGAGGGTCGGAACTGAATGGGAAGATACCCAGTCTGTGACACTAAGATAAAGGCACATGTTCAGTGTTCAAAGTGCCTGACATGAACCAGACTGCTGCAAGCTCGGTGGACTGGGCATGGCCTGAATCTTACCCCTGTCCTAGGTACTTTTCTCTGCTGCAGCCATGAGAGATTTCACTGTGGGTTGCAGAACCCGTGTTTGCAATGACAGCAACCATGACACACAGGTGTCTTCAAAGACCGCAGGAGAAAGTCCAAGCTCGAAGCCCTTTGTGTAAGTTCACAAGTACACAGTCCTTATCTTTATTCAGCTGGGAGAAGATATTAAACCGTGGAACAAGCTGGGCTTGGGAGGACCTGTCCTTTTCTTAGCACAAGATAACATTTAAGATTTAACATTTAACATTTAGGCCATGTTAAGATTAAACATGGCTAAAGTCATGTTGAAATGATGAAAGCAAACAACAACGAAAACCCCCTGAAGTCATGGAGGAAGCTGGCAGGGAAAGGCTTTTAAACACTCTTGGAATCAAATGTTTTCAATTCTATACACTATGGACTTGGGGTCCTCAAGTTCTCAAGCATTCTGCACAGCAGGGAGACTGTGGGAAAACTGACAAAGACTTCACTGGAAACTTGCACCCTACAGGGAATGGTCAAGAAGAATACAGCAAAGCTACACTCAATCCCAGGACAATATTAAAAAGAGATCTCCATGCCTCTGGTCTACATCTACTGGGGGAGTTATGTAATGTCCAAACTGAGACATGTTATGAGAAAAGCTTATTTTCTGGCCCCAGACTTTTCTAAAAGTGGGTTTGTTATGGCTGGCCACGGCATCTGTCCAAAATGAAAATGACACATACAGAAACCAAGCACATGAGGGGTCTTACCCTCCCAGAAGCTCAGGAAGACAACACACACACACATACATACACACACACACACACACACACACACACACACTCACACAAACACACACACACACTCCCATAAGTGAGCACAGGTTAAGGATAGCTAAGAGTCACTAAGGGCTTCAAAGACAAAGTTCCACCCTTCCTACACCCACGGCCAGTTATCAGTGAAGGGCAACCACTCTGGGAGTGAAGAGCAGGTCTGCCTACCTGCCTGGCCAACCCACTTGACCTCACAGAACAGCACTTGGACACATCACTGTCAACCATTTCTTTAGAGGATCTGTCACACAAAATACAAACTCTGTGCCCAGTTCCTCCTGCCCCCCTCCCACCCCGTCTCGCTTTCTGTTTGTGCCCTTGACTCTATGGACCACATTCAGAACCTCACCTAATATCTCTATCGTATTTGTCCTTTTATAGCTCAACTTAGCAAAAGGTCCTCACACATCTTGAAGGATATGTCAGTATTTCCTCCATCTATATGTCCATACTGATGTATTTACACAGCTTGGATCCCTTTTGTCTGTGGTGAACGACATGATTCTGAGCAGGATGTGCAAACACGATTAACATTCACCCCATAGACTACTAGGACTGCCTTTCACCTACCCACTTCCTAAAGCTGCTTTTTTGGCAATATGCAGACCTTGGAAGCTGGACTCCTTCCCTCCTCAGCGGTCAGGACAGCGCCCAGCACTACTCCACTGCTTCTCAGACTTGGCAGTTTCAGAAAAAAGCAAACACAAGCTGCCCACCTTCCCAGAAGTACACTCCTCATCTGTCGCGGACAGAGGCAGTGCTGGCAGTTGGAGCAGGCACTTCCCAAGGAAGTGTCAGGAAAGTTGGGCCCTCTGCTCCATAGGTCTCAGTTTCTACCCTGTGAAGTGGCTACAGGGTCATCTACCTCTGGTCCTTACCAACTACACAGACTGTCAGCTTCTACATTCCAACGTCTGCCACGGGCTTCAGTTCCTTCTGCTACTGTAGTATCTTCCAGAGAGTTCTCTGAACTCACCAAGGGGGTAGCATGGACACTTGACTTCTGTATTAATAAGGGTTGTCGGGATAAGACCTTCCTCGGGTTGACGGCATAACACCACAGTAACCAATGTGGGAGCATCTGGCCAATTTTAAACAGAATATCTTGGACCCACCTAGTCCACCCCAACTTGTCAACTTGAATGTGCACCTGGGAAGTTGGAAAAAACAACCAGGCCCCTGCAGCATCTGTCACTCATGCCTGTGGGAAAAGAAAGCAAGCTATTTATCTAGCCAAGAAAGAGGAATAAATAAATCTGATTCTACAAGATCCTAACCCTAATGGCAGTTAAGCAAGAGGGATATACAAGCCTGGCTTGTTCAGAGCCTGACCCATGACAGCTACGAAAACAAAGCTGGAACCAATCAGGTGAATATCAAGGTCCATGAAGAGAAATATTGGTACTAAAGTATGCATAGTAAGTTTGTAGGAGTTAATAAATACAAACAATTCTTGCTGTGAAGGTGACAAAGATATGTGGAGCTGAGGGATGATAGCACTCTCTTCCAACCTGAGATTCCCTCCAAGCTGTCTGCTAAACGTGCCCTGTACATTTAACTTGAAAATAAAATGAGTATAGATCTGCAAATGCTGGTCTTTCACATGCAGGGGTGAGGAATACACAGAAGACTGGGAAGGAAGAAACTAGCCTAAATTCAGGATGGTCACCACTGTGGGCGGGAAGCAAGGACAGGACCATTGTCTATGTCACAGCCTAAAAAATATATGCTCGTCACAAAGACACTTGCATACCAAAGTTTCTACAGCAGTATTCACTATGGTTAAGTCATAAAACCAACTTAGATGTCCAACAACAGAGGGATGCATAAAGAAAATGTGGTTTAGATACACATGGAATTACTTTCAGCCATTAATAAAAATGAAGCCATATCAATTATGGGGAAATGGACGCAAATAGACAGAATCTCATTAACCCAGACTCAGAAGAACAAATATTTCCTAGTTCCCTAATTCGTGGTTCCTAGATTTTTATATAGATACACAGAATCACATGTGTATAATAAGATATACAAGCATAAGCTAAACTGTTAGAACAGTTTAGGAGACCAAGGTAACAGCAGGGAGGAGATTCTTATTTTTAAAAAAGTTTTTCTTTTTTTGTTTTATTTGTGTGTGGGGGGCTATATGAGGGTGTCAGATCCCCTGAAGCTATGGTTACAGGAAGTTGTGAGTTGCTCAGTTTCAGTGCTAGGAATCACACTTTGGTCCTCTGCCGACAGCAAGCGCTCTCAAGTGCTGAGCCAGCTCTCTCGCCCAAACCCATATTCTTCTATGTATACAGAAGTACACTGTGAAGAGTTGTAATGAATGGCACGGATAGGGTCCCTTTTCCTCTCATAAGAAGACTTTCCCATCTGATGGCCATGGGAACCACAGTGGCAAGGATGTCCCACTACCCATGTGGGGAAGGTTTCTGAATTTGGAAGATAAGCTGACTATTAGGCACAAAAGTAATTTTTATTATGGGGCACATTTAGGGTCCACAGATATAAAATGGATAGTATTAATGATAATAATCGTTAGTTATAAAGTAGTAACTACAAGACGGTAATGTGAATACAGCAGGCTAAAGTTAATCTTTAATTTTTGATATTTCTTGGACTCAGTATTGAGGTCTCCTTAGACTTTCTGGTCAGTCTCATGTGTGCATCTGGCTTATAAACTCTGAGCAATAAGACTAATTCTATTCCACACCTCACTGGCTCAAAAACTGCCTTGCATGGCTGACTACACACACACACACACACACACACACACACACACACACACACCACGCACATACATGCACACACGCATGCACACACAAACACACACACATGCACAAAGTCACACACATGCGTGTACACACGTGCACACACACGTACGCACACAAGCTTTACTGAGAGGTCATAGAATTCGGCCTTTTAGAGTACACACTCAAATGCTTTCAACACACTTGTAGCTGGGCAGCAATCACCACTGACAAAACCCTCTGCCTCTTGGGAACTACTCCAGTGCCCACCAGGTCATTCCACACCCAGGTCCTGGCATTTCTAGCCTGGCTCTATTAGCTGGTTTATCTGTTATGGGCATTTCAGATAAATGGAATCACAAAACATGGGGATGCATGTGGCATGACATTTGTTTTCTTTTGAGACAAGGTCTTGTGGAGCCCAGTTTGGCTTGGAACTTACTATGTAGGTGAGAATGACCTTGAACTTCTGATCTTCCTGCCCCTACTTTCTGAGTATTAGGATTACAGGTATGCACTACCATACCTAATTTATATGCCAGGGATCAAACGCAGGGCTTCATGCATGCTAGGCAATCATGTTCCCCGTTGAATTATATCTCCAGCCCCCAGTTTTCCAGGCTCACTGACGGTATGTACACGTGTTTGTGCTTCTATCTCATTGCTGAATGATATTCACTTATGTGCAGACTTTTAAAAAAAAATCCATTTATCCAATGATAGGCTGATCATTTCTCCCCAGAATAATGGTTCTGTATTTTTAGTAATTCTGAAGCAAAGCACTCGGCTCACCTCCAGTTTGGCATTCACTCAGCATGCAGGGAAAGATGGCATAGTTCAAACACCCAGCTCACCTTCTCCTGGTTTGACTTGACCACACTGGAGACTTCTCCAACTTTCAGCTGCAAGGACTGGGGCTGTGGGTTCTGCTGGAAAGAGAGATGCAGTGGGCCCTGGAAGAGAGAAGCTATGTGAGGAGAAATGCATAAATGAACCCTGGGTTTTGTTTATTTCCAAATATACACTTGCTACAAAATTAAAAAAAAAACAACCTGTAACAGAACATGCTAGCAATGGTTAAATGTCAGTAGATTTACACCCTTGAGAACCAGCCAATGTTGGACTTGCCCAGCACTTGGGCAAGCAGGACCCTGTGAGGAGGGAAGGATGGAGAGGACAAGTGACTCAAAGATAACGCAAGGAAGCATCATGCTGAGTCCCAAGACTCAGGACGGGAAAGAAGTGCAGCCCCAGGGGTGGCTGTGAGTCAGCTGTGTCTCCTTACTAAGGAAGCGCTCTTCTCTGGATGGAGGGAATCACCTCTCCTGCTTTATGAGGCTGTAGAGGCACTGCTACTTGAGGTGCCATCTCCCTTCTCCTCTTCCACTGCTGGGCAGAAATCTCTCTGGGATGTGAAATGACACAGAATACTGCTGGCTGGGAAGGAGCCTGTCTGCTGGCTGTGTCCTCAGTCTTTGCCTCACAGTCCTCCAGAGCTGCCTGGCTCCCCAGCCGCTGGAGCGCCATGCATTCTCCAGTGAAGGCTGTGTCTCTGTTATTTTTTATTTATTTCTTTTTGGGTATGTATGTTTATTGTGTGTGTATGTAAACATTAGTGTATGTGAATGCATGCACATTCTGGTCACAGTCTGAATTGTCAGTGCTAACCTTTGTCCATCCTTGTTTGAGACAGTCTACATGCACCAGGCTGGCTGCCAATGAACTTCCGGATATTCTCCTGCCTCTTATGTCACTCTAAGATTATAAAGACACACGCTACCGCACATGATTTTTATATGGGTTTTGGGAATTCAAATTCAGATCCTCATGCTTGTACAGCAAGCGGTTTATTCACTGAGCCAACTCTCCTTTTCTCTGGGGTGGAGGAGTGAGGGCTGGGGTTATAGCTCAGCTGGCTATATCTTATCCAGCATACATGAAGCTTTAGATTCTATTGGCACGGTGCCACATCTCGGAAATCCTCGCACAAAAGAGCTGGAGGCAGAAAGAACCAAAGTTCAAGGACATTCCTGGCTATATATTCAGTTTAATGGCAGCCTGAGCTACACGAGACCCTGTTTTGTTTTTTGTTTTGTTTTGTTTTTCAAATCTCCAAAACAGCTCATCTTCTCCTGGTTTGAGTGTATGCATGTGTGTGTGTGAGCGTATATTGTATATTGACTATATATATATATTATATATATACATAATATATACATATATATATACTCATAGTCAATGTGACTATAAGGCAGTAAAATCAATACTTTATAAAAGTAAATATGGGTTTAGACAGCAAGCCAAGGACTATCCTCTTTAAAATGAGATTTCTGGAAAGTTCCAGCTTACATACCAAGATGCCCTTAGATTGAAACCTTCTTTACCTTTTCCTGTTAGACAGCCTTTCCTGTCTAAAGTTCTACCTGAGGGGCAAGAAGCTGCTGCCCTGTGTGTGTCCTGCAAGTCAGGACTCCATGGCAGTGAGCTAGGTACTTATATGGGTGTGAGGAAAGACAGGAGACAGAACTGACATGTAATGGGACCAAAGGTGCTCGGGCAGGCCTAGTGCAGAAGAGTAGTGATATAACTCTCCCAGAGATCAGGGGCTAGAGAGATGGCTCAGTGGTTAAGAGTACTGACTGCTCTTCCAGAGGACCTGGGTTCGATTCCCAGCACCCACATGGCAGCACACAACTGGATTGCAGATGGATTGCAGGGGATCTGACACCTTCACACCAATGCACATAAAATAAAAGGGAAAAAAAAGAATTCCCAGAGATCAAAGTCAAGCATAACATATATAGTTCATTTTTATTTAGGACTTAGAACCCTACCCTGTGCTAACAGCACCTACCTCACTCCTTAAACATCATGAGAAGTGATAAAATCTACACTGCAGGAGGGATGAAGTCACCATCTCCATCCGGGCTGTGCTGGCTGAGTCTGGGGTTTGAACTGTCTTTGGTGGGAGCAGGTGGCTGAGGACCCTATGAACTTGCTGAAACCACTGCACTATGAGCTGACCTTGTGGCACAGAGGCCAATGCCAAGCAAGTGTCATTAGCAGGGTGCTGAGATGCTGAGGTAAGCCAGCAGAACAGAGCATCCCAGAGAAGCCGAGAAGCACAGGGATGCCTTCCTTCCACCTGGACACAGACGCTGCCCCAGAGCCACAGCAGGGCAGGTAGGGTGGATACTCCTTCTTGTGGTGCCTTCTGGGCAAAACCTTGAAAATATCTTTAATGTCAAGGTATGCCCTTATAAAGGACACATACATTGTAAGTTAAAACAAGGATACCTATAATCCCCCTGCCTCCTGTGGACTCTGGAGTCGAGTGAGCCCACAGCTTTCACCAATTCCTGCACTGCTGACATTCTGCCCAAGACTAGCAACACCAGTCCACAGTCATCTGCCCCGAACTGATGTAGGAGGGTCTTCTATCTATCTGTTGCTTTCATTGGTTAATTAATAAAGAAAACTGCTTGACCTGATAGGTCAGAACATAGGTAGGTGCGGAAGACAGAACAGAATTGTGGGAGAAAGAAAGCAGAGGCAAGCAGACACCATGGCTCTCCTCTCCAAGATGGACATGGGTTAGAATCTTCCCGGTAAGCCATGACCTCGTGGTGCTACACAGATTATTAGAAATGGGTTAATTAATATGTAAGAGTTAGCTATAAGAGGCTGGAGAACTAATGGGCCAGGCAGTGTTTAAAAGAATACAGTTTCCATGTAATTATTTCGGGGGTAAGCTAGCCGGGATCCGGGCAGCAGAACACAGCCCGCTGCTCCTTTTTACACCAAACAGAAAAGACTCTGAACACACGTGAGGAAAACCTCATGAAGAAACTACATATTCACACACATACCCTTACAGACACATATATTGACACAACAAACAAAACCACTGAGAAGTGAGGTGGGTGACCCTGGACCCTGACCCATGCTACAGAGTCTTGGAGATTAAAACTGTGGCTCTGGGCAATGAGGGGGAAATCCCGAACAGACTGACTGAAGTAGACGCTGAGTCACAGGGCCATAGGTGGAAACTCCACACCGTAAAGCTTTGTTTCCAGCACAGGACTGTTTAAAATCTGTGTCAAATTACCTTCAGTATCTGCGGGCCCGGACACCATGCGCACTCTTTAAAGTACACATGAAACAGAAGAGGAGTTCACATTTAGGCTCAGATCCCATCCCCAGTTATCTAAGTATGCATATGAAAATATTTCAGAATCAGACATCAAGAACACGTCTGGTCCAAGAATTTCAAATAGGAATACTGCATGCGGCAACAGTAACATCCCAAGACCCTGAGAAGAGGGGTGGTTAATTTTAATATTTAGCGCATTTGGAGAAGTCCTCCATGTGAGTTCCAGGGGTTGAACTCTGGGCATCATGCTTGGTGGTAAGCATCTTCACCCTTGAGTCTTCTCTCCAGTTTGATTTTTTTCCTTAGTATTTTATTTCCATATATAGTGTGTAGGAGAGGGTATGTGCATGCCTCAGAATGCATGTGGAGGTCAGAGGAGAACTTGAAAGGGTTAATTCTCTTCCACAAAGTGGGTTTCAGTGACTGAACTACAGTCATCAGCCTTAGCTACAAGCACATTTAAACCAAGATGTGGAAGAAACTAGACAGAAAAACAAACACTCACAAGGAAGCCTAACATGACACTTGAACTACATAACCACTGAAAGTGAGTATGAGGATGGATATTAACAACATTCAGAAGACCATCCTGACTGTGCACAGAACCTGTAATCCAGCACAGGTGTTTCTACAGGGTTAGCAATGGGTGGGTTAGCAATATGATCACATGACTGACCAAGCCAAAAAAAAACCCTAAAAGTGAAGAAGGGGCTGATATCTCAGAGAGTAAAGCACTGGCTATGCAAACTGAGTACAGGAATTGCATCCCTAGTGCCTAAGCAGTCAGGTGTATTAATGCTTGCTCGCAGCCCCAGTAGGAGAGGTTGGCTAGCAGATACAGGAAGATAATGAAGGCTGACAATGAATTCTAAGCCAATGACAGATTCTGTCTCGAAAAACAGGGTAGATGGCATCTGAAGAGTGACAGCTGAGATTTTCCATTGGCACACACAAATATACACATGAGGGTACATCCACACAACAGAAGAGAGGAGACTAAGATGAACCCTGCTGCTGAACTAAAAAGCAGAGTACTGATATCCACTCATGACTTAGAAGTCAAATACTGAGAGACATGAAAAAAACACGTGTTTTCATGCCCACAACTCTGCTGAAGCTCTGTCCACTGGAAGGGTCTAAAATACTCAGAGCTGAGCAGTGGTATGCATACCCAAATTCTACATCCTCAGCTCTAAATCCTTTTCCAATAAATGGAACTGAAGCTTCCAGGGTCAGAGGAAGAGAAAATAAAAGATGAGCAAAACACACACACACACACACACACACACACGGCCTTGTGAAACCATAAAGCAAGAAAAGAAGCACAAGTGTGGACTGATGAGGAACACAGCTGGCTAGAAAAAAAAACAGCAGCAATTTAGGCAGCAGAGTAACAGTAATGAACAGTGATGGTACAGGATCAGGACCCATAGAACAATATAAAGAACAAACAAAACACAAGTCCACAGTGATGTATGCAACCAGTTAAATATACATGGAGGAGTGACCATTGCCTCTCTCAGCAGAGGTTCAGTTAATAACACAAAGGAAGAAATAGCAAATCACTATTAAGGAAACACCATGGAGGCAGCTGTTGCTGGTAAGCCACACTAAGGACACTAAATTGAGAACAGAAACATTCATCTCCCAAGTCATGGTAACTACACACATGTGGAGACATAAGACACAAAAGCATCTCACAGGACCCACTTTCCCAGTGCAAGTTACATCAATAGCAAGAACTCCTCAGTACTAAACAGTCATGGGGTACTGTTTCTGTATATACAGCCTCAACACAACAGCAGGGAAAAGCAGACAGATACTCAGCAAAATAACAGTCAACAATACTCCATTTTATCAAGTTCATAAATAACAAGATAGAATGAGAAACCATTACAGACTGTGGGAGACTAAGAAGTACCAATCAAGGGTCATAGAAGACCCACAAGGACCTTGAGCAATAAGATGATGCACAGAGGAAGCTGCTGAGATTAAGGAATACTATGTTTTCTTATTAAAGGGATTGTGATAATGTTAATGTCTTGTACTGTTACAATGTTAATTTCACTTTGTTTTTCGTTGTAGCTACAGTAGCTCCAGTTGGTAATGTAACTGTGCCCAGGTTAACACTCTATACAAAATTAATTTTATTGCATGTTTGGTTGTAGTTACGCTGTTAACCCCTTATTCTAACCAAATTTCTCCAGTTTTAAGTTATAACAACAACCCTGTACCAACAGTAATTCTGCTCTAATCATTGACTGATAGTTATGGGAGGCTGGGTGAGAAACACATAGAAACTCAGTTATTTTTCCAACTTTTCTACAAATCCAAAAGCCAGTCAAACAGCTCTCAAGTGGGAGCTTACAAAAGAGCAGCCCTGACCCTCGATACGCCAGGCACTGTTCACAGCCTCACACAAGCTCACAGATCTCTATGCCACTCCCTTCTGCAGAAATAAAGAGAAACCAGACTTATCCAAGATCACATAGCTAGTGAGTACAGAGCTGGGACTCAAACTCCAACGGTGGCTCACACCTATCTTCCATAGGGTTGAGGAGCCCTCTGCCCTCCTCAGCCACCAGCAGGGGGTTGGAGTTAGCTTTGGCTGATTTTGGTTGGTGTGGATAAGACACTCACTCTTTCCTGAATTTCTGTCTTTTGGGAGCACAGCCGAGGACAAAGATCAGCTCCACTGGCACTTGTCCTGGGCTTCACACTGGTGATCTGCACAGTCACGGGCTAGCTTCCTTTCCATTTCTGTTCTTCAGAATGCTACAACAGAGCACATTCAAGAGCCTGTTGTTCTTCTTGGGGCCTTTTGGCTCCCAAGTCTGAGGCCTGCATCCAGACATCATGGTGACTGTCTTCTCCGTCTACCATACCTGCCATTACACCGTTTGTGCACAGGGCTTGCTCCCAGACGATCGGGAGCTAGGCAGGAAGTCCACCTCTGTGTGGACAGACCCAGGCTCTGCCTAGGCTCACAATGCAGAGAGCAGCTGGAGGCACAAGTGACCAAGAGGGGAATAAGTGCAGACTGCGGAGTGTGGGGGGTGGGGCAGCATCCTTACAGAAGAGGACTCAGGCACGTCTGCGATTTCAAGAAGGAGAAGAGAGATGCACACATAAGGAACTCTGGGATGCCCTGTGAGAAGGCCCTTGAACTGGGAAGAAGCCTGAGTTTAAAAAGAGAGAGTGTACACTGGGGTGTAGGGGCAAGGCGAGTGTCTGAGTTTAAAAAGAAAGAGAGTGTACACTGGGGTGTAGAGGCAAAGCAGAGTTCACAGAGTTGCCCCAATCCCATTTTTCTTCTCAGTGGAAAGAACAAGATGACCCAGGACCCTTACTTGGAGTGACTGTCAGAGTCTCACTATCAGCCTTGCTGCGCACAGCTTCTGCCATTGGTTTTTGTAAGCACAACTTGAAAGTCCTTAGGTAATGGGAAGACTGCAGTTACTGGCTATTATTTACATGCAAGTTACAGAATCTCAGAGAAGTCAGTGCTGTTCAGAACATGTTCTAAGTCCACACTGACTACCCATCCTCTAAAGACTAAACTGACATCTTACTCACGTGTGTTAGAGCATTCCTTGGAAGAAATCATGGATTGAAGGATTACAGAAATGAACAGATCTGAGAATCTTTCTAATCTAGAGTCACTGCCAGTTGAGGGCAGGGAGGAAACACCGGAGAAGCCCATAACACCAGCGGCAGAACATGGGCTCTGAGACCAGCATGGGCTCCACAGAGCATCAGGGTGGAAGGGAAGCACTGCAGCCACAGGTGCATCACCAGCATGATGGTATCCCAAGCCGGGGCTGTGAAACAGCAACTGCAGGTAATCTTGGGTGGTGTAGGGGAATGGGTCATCACTGGTGTAACTGATTATTACCACAAGCCAAAGTGTTCATGTGACTGAAGGTCAGCCACAGTGTTACCCTGAGCAGCTACCTTCAGATAATACAAGACTTCCTGGGTCCTCTGGCTCCATCAGCCCCATCAATAGTGTGGGTTTTTGTAACATCAGACTTGGTGGAGAAGCGAGACTTAACATTAAAACCACCAACTGCACGTGTTGCTGGGCACAGCAAAACTCTGGCTGACAGATGGCTTAGAAACAGGTGTGCACAGTGGCTTCTCACCCAAGGGGAGGAAAGTACTTCCTATTCTCTACTCTTCAGCTAACTCAAGTCCTTCTTGTGAATGTGGCACTGTGCTACAGAAGCAGGCAAGGGGATTTCCAATGACTCCCATAATCCCTACACACTGGAAGACTGCTGACCAGCTTCTGGGACAATGACAGCTTCCCCTCTTTCCCACCCAACTAATCACCCTATAAACTATTTCTGGGTTGGAACTCACACAACTACACTTATAAGAGCACAAAGAAGCACCACGAGTCACGGCTTAGTCCTTGTATCACAGAAATTTAGCTACATCACTCAGATCCTCCTCACTGCACCTCATTCAGAGGAAACAGTTGGGGCTCAGGGATGAGCTCGTTTCCCACAAGGCATGGCAGAAGGTGAGACAGGATCCTGAAGAAGCCAGACCAGGGTCCAGGCTGACCTTGAGCTAGCCTGGCTTCAGCTCCTTACTTCTAGAGGGGGGAGGGATTGGGCAAAGAAGTTTAGAGTTCCTTTCCATTTTAAAACAATTATGATGAGGTTAGGATGATAGCTCAGTAAGAAAATGCTTGCTGTGTAAGCATGTGGATCTGAGTTCGATTCCTAGAACCCAGGGAACTAGTTAGATGTGGAGGACGAGGGTGGCTGTGATCCCAGCATGTAGAAGTGGAGACAGGTAAATTCCCGGGGCTTGCTAGCCAGCCAGCCTAACTGAATCAGTGATGTCCAAGGCAATCAGAAACTCTGTCCCAAAAAAACAAAGTGAATAGTGTCTTTGAGGTGGTCTTCTGGTCACCATATGAACACATGCTAGTGCATGTGCAACTGCACACACATGACACACACAAATACAAATCTAGGGTAAAACCTAGAAGTAACCTGAAGGAACAGGTTACTGTTCCTTCCCACTTGGTAGAAAGTTTCCCTTGTCATAGAAGATGCTGGACATGATCAGATATTAGTAGTGTCTCTCCATTCCACTCCACCAATGACAGACCAAGTATTGGTTGACTTCCAAATAAAAGTTGTCACTTTGGCTAGGTCAAAGAGATTTCAGGACAGAATAGGGGTAGGGGACCTCTAAACTGTGGCTGTCTATGCCTAAAGCAGTCTAGGAATGTCAGCCCTAATCAGGGATTAGTGGCATTCAAAGGCAGGGGAGAGCAGCGAGAAACTCCAGCAGGGTCGGGCGCTGGGGTCAATCTGTTCCCTGCGTAAAATAACTGTAACAACAGCAAAAGCCCAAGACACTGGGGTATGGTAGAGAGGTAAATGACTGAGTGCCTCATCTGCCGCAAAACCGCCCCATTTGAATTCAATCAAACAGCATTCCCTGGCAACTGCCAATCAACTAGAACAAAGACTGTGCCAAGAGATGCTCCAACACCAATCCCTGTGCAAAAGTGCACACACAACCCCAGCAGGAGCCACCAGTTACAGCTCCCCCACATGTCCTCCCCAACCACAAAGGCCAGGGTTACAGGTGAGAGGCTTCACCTGCCATTAATTCCACAGGAATTCACTTGCCCAACCAAGCCCAGTGCTAAGGAGGGGCTGCCTCTCCTTTCTAATCAATCCTCCAGGCACAAAGAACCCTGAGAACATGATCATATCTTATGAAGCCAAACAAGAAATGACAGGAAATAAAACATCCAAAATTCACAGAAGGGAAGGTCACTGACTCTGGGCCTCTAGTGTTCACCTCCTTCAGATCATTAATCAGAACACCCAATAGCACCCTACAGAGAAAGAGGACAAGACCGGCATCAGCTCGGGCAACTCAGGGTTCTTGTTGAAGCCAAGCCTCTGACACCAAATCAAATGTGGGTCAGTGACAGCAGCTTCATGGTGGGATGGTGTTTACGCCTACATACAAGGACACAGCTTGCATGCTGACCCTGGGTAAAGGTCCAGCTCCGATGACTGGGCACCTATTCTAGGTATCAAGACAGATGCCAACTAAGTTTGTAGCCTTTGTATCCAAAAATCTTTTTCCAAGAGTCCAGAGCAAAGTCTCTTGTACTGTTGAATTTGTGCTAATTTATACTTAATTTTTTTTCCTTTTTCTTCCTTCTTTCCTTCCTTCCTTTTTTTTTTTTTTTTTTTTTTGGTTTTGGTTTTTTTGTTTTTTGTTCCATGGCCACATGCACCAAGGCCATGGCACAAAATCTTGGCTCAGGGCCCACTGTGAAATATTCTGAAAGTGGACAGGCTCAGCCACAACAGTGACTAAACACTGTAGTATTCACTGTGTCTAAGTATCCACTGGGCTGCACAGCAGGTGTGGGTGCCTGTGTACCTGAAGTCGAGGGACAGATGCAGTGCTGACAGGTGCCAGCTCTGTCCCACCAAACTCCTAATTTCCCTGTGGAATGCCTCCAAATTGTAGACGCCAGGAACTTGGCACTAACATCTCTTAAAAGTAAAAATAAGTTAGCAAGCAATTAATAACGAAAGAAACAACCACAAGAGTGTGAGGCACAGAGCTAGGTAATAAGCCCAAGGTGTGAGGTCAGCACTTTTTGGGTCCCTATCCTGGGTCCAACAACTAAAGACTATGCAACTCTAACCTTCCAGACATCAGTTTCCCCAGTTGTATGATGGTGAAGATGCCATGCTGATTTGGGAGTGGAATAGGCACTTACTTACAGTCCCCAGGGCCACATATGGCAAGCAGTGAGATCTCAACAAATGGTCACTATTCAGTGATATGCTCAGAAATGCAAGCCTTTTAGAATTGAGAAGCTCTAGGCATAGTGCAACAAATTCAAAATGGAAGCATATTTGGATCGCAGTTACTAATTTATCAGGTTCAAAATCAATAAATGTCCACCCAGAATCCACTAGGGACCAGCTGGGTAGGCTCAGGTCCTCTGGGTGATTCTCCCACAAATGGCCCACACTAGGGAGCCACTGATGTTTGGTGTATCAAACAGTCACGTTGTTGATTCCCCTTTGCTGGTGTTGCACTCTCCCTGGTCCTAACTTCAGGGATGGAATGCCTTGCCTTGGTAGGCTCAGGGTGCTGGGTCAGGAGCTGTGCCGGCCTCCAATCGACTGGGCTCTTTCTGAATCCCCCTCAAACTTAAACACCACGCCCTCCTAGGAACTCACCCCTCTCCTTTGGGCCTCGTAGTTCAGGGCGGCCACCCAGGCCATTTGCCACTGGCTCTCCCAGCTATCCAGTGTCAGTATCCAGGACAGGAGCGTGTCTGACTCCCGGCGCCGACGCTCGTCCGGCTCCGCCCGCCGCCTGGGCGGGGGTCGCGTCCTGGCCAGCGTCCATTGCGCCAAGTACAGGCCCACCGTGCCCAGGGCCGCGACGAAGAGGGACACCAGGATGAGCCACTGTACCTCGCCGAGCCACGATCCCATGCTGACGGTGCATACCCGGAGCGCGCGCCCCGACTTCCCCGAGCAGCCGTGGCCCCGGGGCGCGGAGCGAAAGGCTGGCGACTCAGGACATCCGCCGGGGCGCAGGGGCGCGGGGTCTGGGGGCTGAGAGGCAGAGACTGCGAGGAGGGCGGCGGGAACCGGTCTAGGTGCTGAATAGAGCACTGCGCACCTGGAACTGGAATGCAGGACAGAGGCGGCCTCTCCCCAAGCGCGGCTGGGAAGTGCGGGGCCGGGCGCTTCCTCTTTGCTCCCAGCCCCGGGCGCCCGGCCCGCCGCCTGCAGTAGCCGCAGGAGGTCGGACCTGGGGGCGGGCAGAAGCAGAGTCTTCCTTCACAGCTCCGCCCCTTAAAGGTCCCGGGCGCCTGCACAGACTAAGCGCTCAGGGCCTCTCCCACACAACCCTGAGTGGTAGCAAGATGGTGATCTCCTGGGGAGCCGCGTTTGGCGCCTTCAACCGCAAGGGCTACTGCCGGGCGCCCTGGCTGGGGTCTGTGCGCGCGTGCGCGTTGGTAAGCGATGCCCCAATGAAGTGAGAATTCCAAGAATTTCGCGACCACTGGGACTGGGTTTTTGTAAGGCCAGCCAGCAAAGGCAGCACGTAGCTGTCACCCTAAAGTAGGCTTATGGGCTGCCATATGGGGCCAATGCCTGTGCTAATTCAAGATCCTGGAATGAGCTTGTCAAACCCAGGTCCTAGTTCAGAATGTGGATGCATCACTGACTTTTTTGCGGAGGGGTGGGGGGTGTGCACCCTGTGTCTATTTTGTGCATTTGTGACACACTTCTTCATGCTCAACTTGAGAAAGGAATATTAAAAAAAGTTGTCAGAATCAGAGTAGCCAGATTCTCTAAGACCTGACACAGCCTTATCTCTTCAGCTGTGTTATTTGCAGCTGTGTCAATGGAACTGGATTTGAAGTTGGGCAAGGTGGACCTAACATTCAGTCTTCTCTTACTATGTAGGAGTCTGCTAGCCAATGACTGGCTACTCGGGGGTGGGGGTGGGGGTGGAGAATTGAACCTAGATTCAGTGTCCCCTTCACCTCTGTCTTTGAGGAGAAAGACTGGGTGGCAGTTGGACAGAGGGAACTTGTGGGAACAGAATGGAATCCTCTAAAGGCTGCTGGTGTTGAAGCTGAGCCTTTCCTAGTCAGGATATGGGATTAAAAACTACGTAAGTTACCATAGACTGATGAGTACTGGTATAGTCCAAAGACTAGAGGCTCTGACCGACTCCCATTTCCCCTCTTTACACCTGGTATTTTAAGCAAAAGTAAATGAAATCTATTCTCATTTGAAGAAAGGGTCAATTATTTTCTGACCTATAGCTAGATCTATGCAATTGAGTGGTGTGGGTCTTACCAGGCACCTGAAAGTCTAGACCATATCTCCCTGTGCCCAAGTCCTCCTGTGTGTGTTCATGTGAGTTCACGTATGCTGGCTGCTACTGTGTGGGTGGTGATGAGGAGGAGCTCATCCATCCTGTGTGACTGGTACAACCAGTCTCATTCCTCCATTGACATATCTCAGGGGCTACTCACCCTACTGATACAGCTACAGGCTTGTAACAAACTGCAAATTAACCACCACCTCTAGTCTGGGATGTGTCATATTTCCATATGTGTCTACAAAGAGACTGTTGATATACAGATATACAGGGTGTCAATATTTGCTTCTAGAAACAAACTGTGGGGAAATAATGACATGGGCTTATGGGACAATGCAGGTAGTCAAAACATGCTTGCAACTAGAGCAGAAACACCTTGTAAGTTCATAAAGAGATCAGGCCTTTCTAGTTTCTCCTCTCAGTGGATCTGGGCTACTCAGTTTTCTGGCAAAAGTAATACACACCTTCCTTATCATGACATTCCTTGCTCCCAGGAGGTCGCTGTTCTTTCCTGCACCCATCTTTGACCTGGGGAGCAGAATACAGTTCTGTGAGGAGCACCTGGCCTCACTTCAGTGGATTTTAATAGGTCTAGTTAGTTTTCAGTCACATTTGGCTGTGACTGTTTGTTGAGTTTAACCACTGTGTGTGTGTATGTGTGTGTGTGTGTGTGTGTGTGTGTGTGTGTGTGTGTACTATGCCTATGTGTGTTTCAGGTACATGTACCCATACACAGCAGCAAAGGCTGGAGAAGGACATCAGGTGTCTCACTCCACTTTCAACCTTACTCCCTTGAGACAGGATCTCTTTACTGACTCTGGAGGTAGGTTGTTGACCCATAAGCCCCAGCACTTTTCTATCTCTGTCCCCTTCCCCCAGCTCTGGTGTTACAGTGCTACAGGCAGGCTTCCCCCACGTCTGGCTTTTTACATGTGTTCAAGGGATTTAAACTCAGGCCCCACATAGCAAGTGCTCTTACCCACTGGTCCATCTCCCTAGTTCAGATTGAAAAGCTCTTCAGTGCAAAAGTTTGTGATTCTGAGTTGCTATGAGTAGGTGAGGTAGGAGTCTGTGCGTGGAGGAGGACCCTAGGCGTGCTGGCGGCTGCCCCCAAGTCAACTCTCCGCTGTGGTAGTTAGTGGATGTTGAAACATTTCCCAGATGCTTAGCCTGGGCTTCTAGCATTTTACATCAAACCACAGGAGCCACCAGAATCAGCTGTCTTCCTGGAGGACTTCCAAAGGCTTCACTCTGAACTTAAACCAGATCTCCCTTCATTAGTGGAGGAAAGCAGAGGACCCATGTTCTAAATTCCTCTCCAGCACGCTTCCTAGAGCTAGCCCCCCAGAGCCTAGAACAAAAAGCCCCACTGTTCCAGCTTTCATTCCAGACATTTCTGAGATGCTCATCACCCAGTCAAGAGGTACCTGCTGAATGTTTTATGCTGACTCACCCTGTTTTATTGGAGGAGGCCACTAGCTTGTTCCCAACTGCTCAGCAGCTCAGACCCAAAATAATCAAACAGAAACTGTATTAATTAAATCACTGTTTGGCCTATTTGCTCTAACTTCTTATTGACCAGCTCTTACATTTTAATTTAACCCATTTCTAGTAATCTGTGTATCACTACGTGGCTGTGGCTTATTGGCTAAAGTTCTGCCTGGCTCTGGTAGGACTACATGGCTTCTCTCTGACTCCACCTTCTTTCTCTCAGCATTCAGTTTAGTTTTCCCCGCCTATCTAAGTTTTACCCTATCAACAGGCCAAGTGTTACCTTATTAACCAATGGTATTCACAGCATACAGAGGGGAATCCCACATCACTGTTTGACGGCAATTTCCTCATCTATATGTCAAGGCTGGGCATATTTTGCCATCTTCAAATTCAGAAGATATAAGGATGCTGTATTTTCAGAAATAAACATATCTAGTGTTAAAAGATTTATGTCTGTATATAGTTATCCTCATTCATATGAGAAATTATTCATTATTGTTGAACAGTTATTTTGTGGGGATTTTTTTCTTAGACAGTCTCATTTAACCCAGGCTGACCTTTAACTTGCCATGTAGCCATGCAGATAGTTCTGAACTCCTGATCCTCTTGCCTCTGACCCCTGAGTGCTGGGATTATAGATGTATACCACCATGCCCAGTTTTATGTGATACTAAGGGACGGAACCTTGGTCCTCACATATGTCAGGCAAACATTCTACCAACTGTGTGACATCCCCAGCTCACTTAAAGACTTATAAACATACTTCCAAAGGAGTGGGACTTTTGTTAAATTTCCAATATAATTATCTTAAACATCTGAACAAAAGGAAAAGGGGGTTCCAGGAACTCTCCAGTGTGTCTCTTCTCCTAGAAGTATCTATTGGAATTATCAAGTTGTGCACAGAGTCCTGGGAGATAGCAGTTGTTGGGGGAGCTATCATGGTTGCCTCCCAGGCCAGTTAAACCAGCAGGGCCTCTACTCTGATGCCCCTGTCACCCCAAGAAGTTCCTTTCAGCTGACTTTGTGGTGCAATACCCAGGGCCATGCTGCGGGAGTAACCAGAGTGTGGGAAGACATTTGGCTCAGTATCCTGTCTCCAATTGACTTTAGGCCAGCTTCTTGTCATGCCTGTAGAGTCCAAACAAGGAGCCAATGAAAGAGGCAAGGCGCACACACACACACACACACACACACACACACACACACACACACCTCCTATCAGAACTAGTCCCAGTCAAAACATCCCTTTCTTTTATCATGTCACTTTCTGAGCTTGTGGCTGGGTCCTTTTTCCTGTGGCCTTTCTTGGGGGTAGCGACTCTCCCCAGAACTTTCAGTAAGAAAAAGTGAAGCCTCTATGGGTGGAGAACAGTCAGCTATCTCCCTTGAATGTGGTCAACAGAAATGGCAGCATTATGAAGCAGGACCCCTTCTGACAGGTATGGTACTCCAAGTCACACAGCTAGGTGAGATACCTGGTAGGCACTCATGAAGGTCACCTCAGCTGCCATCAGAACCTGCCCAAGACACTGGGATTTTATAGACTCACTTTCTGCTCATGGAAACACTAGAAGGAAAACATTGTCCCACTTTAGAAAAGAAACTTTGTTCAGAGAGGAGGAGAAATTTGTCCAAGGTAACAACAAGAAAATGACTAAACTAAAGTTTAACCCCTTTGGGTTCTTTGTGACCAAACCCAACATCCTGTCCTACTTTATAAAGACAGAGGCAAGCAAATTTTATACTTCAATTTCAAAAACTGGAAGTAAATGAGTCCCCTTTCTCTTGATCACAGGTAGAAACTTATCTAAATGAAACATGGGGGGGAAGCTCTTAAACCTGAGAGATCAGTCATTCGGGAACCCAATTAATGAACAGTAGAGAGTAGCTGTATGTCTTCAAGCCAGACCTGGGAAATACCTAGATGAATCCAGTCCCAGCACCTCTGTGGAGATGGTCAGGCAATCCCATGATCATCTTGATAGGTCTGCATCCTAGTGCAAATACCCATCAAACGACAGGACATGCCCCCAGATCCCACCCAAGTGACATCTACTGATGCGCCTGAGTCATGTTATCAGGATCTGAGCAGGGCCTCCTGCCCTGGACAGACTGAGGAAATGTCCATGATTCTGCTGAAGCTGAATTTACAAAGGAATGTGGCTGGGTGACAGCCTGCCTGTGGCAGGTAGCTTGAATTAGCTTCCCACAGGAGTTCTCAGGAGGAATTGCTTGTTTGATTGGGTGGGAACACCCTTAAGAGCAAAAAGCAGGAAGCCAACATGTTGAGATAATTCTCTAAAACTTTCCCTTTATTCTGGGGTTTTCCAGCTCCAAGGAATACTGGCCCCTCCTTGTGCATGCATACCTGAAGCTGGCCTGGGAACTGACACCAAGCTGGGTTCACCATTTAAAGTGGAGTTTGTAGGAACTTAACTACAATTAGAGCCAGTGAGACCCATGGCAAGACAGTAAATTACTAAGAAAGAGAGATATGAATAAATGGCTGGCAGATATTCCTCCCTTCATGGACCCTTGTTGGGCTTCATGTAAAGGCTCCATTAGATGTAGTCCAAGGTCCGTGTTTGTTGGGGAAGGTCTTAAGGGCCAGCTTCCCAGTGCCCACTAGATCTGCCTCTGTGGCCCTGCTGCCATGGCTGTTCCAGGGTTGATGTTGTGATCATACTATGCTAGGACTATAGATGGGCAGGGTTGTATTTTCTACAATATCAGACTTTACTTAATACAATTATTTCAAATACATTTAATTAATTCATTAATAATAATAAATTTAATATTTAATAACCAAGTTTAGTGGTTTCAATTCTGACAGATACAGGTTCTTTTTACCTAATATTAAGTCATATCATAAGTCTACAATAAACATACATACCATCAATCTCCATATATGTGGTTTATATAATGTATACAAGTTTAAAAGGCTGTAGTAGAGTTCAAAAGGTTATAGAAATGCTAATAAAATTTGTTATAGATAAGATAATGGGCATGAACCCAGACAAGCTGCAATGAAGCTCTTAGTTTAAAGAGGTCTGTTAGTTCCAAAAGTCATGTTTGAAAGCAAGGCTCAGGGTGGAATTCAGCTGTCTGCAAGGTGAAAGAGCAGAGCAGACCAGAGTGGTAAAACAGTGGGTTCAGATCCAAATTAGGTGAACAAACGGGTGGGGAGTCAAGTTATATCAGCAGCTGGAGCCAGATGTGAGCAGAAGTTCCAAGGAGAGTCAGGATTTTCCTGTCTGTCCATGTAGTGATACTTTATTTGTATTTTAATAAATAAAGCTTGCCTGAAGATCAGAGAGTAAAACAGCTACAATGGTCAGCCTTAGAGACTAGGTAGTAGTGCACGTCTTTAATCCCAGCACTAGAGATGAACATAAGATGGGAAGAGACAGCTTTCATACACATTCTCATTCTAAGGGTTCCTGGAGGCAGGATTGCCATTTTGGACTGAGGTAGAGGTAAGAGTCAGTGGCTGGCTGTTTTGCTTTTCTGACCTTCAGGTTGAACCCCAATTTCTGTCTCTGGGTTTTTATTAATTGTGCTACATCTGTCTGTCCCAGACACACACCGGGTGTCAGGATGGTGGGGTGTGCCATCCTTCTGCTAGCTCTCCATCTTTGTATGGAGTCAGGGGACTTGTACTCCTTTCTTCTGTCTGGCATGTCTAATAAGTTCTTGGGCCTGGTTTTCTTGATACGGTTTTGATATTACCCCCACTGTGTCCCTACAGTCTTACCTCACCCCGATAGACCCAACAGAAAGCTGACTCCCTTTCTGGTCTCAGGAATACGTCATTTATCAGTCCATGATATACAGGTGGTGCCTTGCAGATGCTGCAGGCTGTGGTCCACCCAGGAGCTGCAGTCATCATCCTCCCTCAAAGTGGAGTCAGAGCTGCTTGTAAAATGCAGTCTCCCAGGGCAGCCTGAAAAACACTGCTTTATACAATCTGGACTCGCTTCCCTAATCTCAGCAGCTGACTTAGAATAAAACCTTGGCTGGATTTATTAGGCAAGCCTAATGGCTTTATCAGAAAGGAGTCAACTCCTAAATCCTGGACAGGACAGATTTGGCCACTCAACTTGGTTCATGGGACAGCATTTCTTGCCAGGGAACAGTGTACATTCCTTATAATTGATGTTTGTCCTGAGTTCAGGACCCAATGTTTTCCTTTGTGCATTTTTTTTAAAAAAAAAGCCTATTTGAATATAGAAACAATCAGAGAGAAAGTAGTCTCTTTTTATGTTTATTTATTTTTTATTTTACATACCAATCCCAGTTCCCCGTCCCCTTGGTATGGAAGTACTGTCTTTAAGAGTTAAAGGACACTAGATGTAGTGGTGAACATCTTTCTCATTCCAGCACTGGGGAGCCAGAGGCAGGAAGATAGCTGCAAGTTTAAGGCCAGCCAGAGCTCTCTAGTGAGACTGTCAAAAAAAACCAACAAACAAGAACAGCATCAGAATGAGCTGTGGTGGTATACACCTGCAATTCCAGAACTTAATTAAGAGACTGATGCAGGATCTTGAGTCCATGACTAGCCTAGGCTATACAGCAAGATTCTGTCTAAATAAATAAATGGTTGAAGGAACTGACTATTAAAGGTACACACCAATCACAAATTTATGTTATGTTGTATAATGATGGCACTTTCCAATTACCCTACTCCCAGTCAGAAGCATGAAGTACCATTGCTCTAGGGAGAAGCTGGAGACTTAGGACACTAAATCAAAACAAGAGTCTGGAGAAGGCTCACGCTTGAAGTCAGTCTGTGTCACCTTGTGCAGCGGAGACGGCAGCCCCTGAGGCACAGACATACAGGTGGCCCATGACACCTCATCTTCCTGGAGGTTGATGGGCATCTCCAGAGTAGAGTGTGACCACACAAATGAGTTCTTGAGTCAAAGGGCATCTCTAGAGCATCATTCTGCACAGAGGCATGTGCCCCCTGGAATGCGCCCAGGGGAGGGAAGAGCCTTACTGATCAGTCACCACCTCCAGGTCCTTGGGTCTCCACACCACAGAGCCAGGAAGACAGTGTCAGGAGAAAAGTGGTCCAGTCTTATCTCCAGGCTCTTCCTCTAGGCTGCTGAAACATCAGGAAAGAGGCAACCCGAGGGTCACAAAGGGAGAGAAGGTTATCCTCTGTCCTCCTACCCATTAAAGCCCACTTCTAAGCAGAACTAAGGGCTGCGTTTCTTTTTATTCTCCCCTCCATTGTTTGTACTCTAGATCTGTGTGTTCAGAAGGATGAGCCAGTAAAATCTGGGGTGAGCTGTACTCCTACCCACCTGCCGAGCTGCTTGGAATCCAGCCAGTATCCTCTGGCTAAATCCCAGAGCTTACCAAGGACCAGGAAACAAGCAAGCAGTGGGAGTGCTCTCGTTGCTCCAAAGCAGGCACAGTGGTCACTTGTTACTAAGGAGCAAGTGTGTAAGACCACAGAGGGGCAGATAGACCTGAGACCCTACCCCAACAGAACCTTCCCAGAGAAGCAAGAGGAAGAACGCTGTGGGGGCTTAGGTCACAGTCAACAGTACTGCTCTGGTGTCACACCCACACCAACTCACAACCTCAAAACTATGTCAGACACTCTTATGAAAGGAAGTGTCTTGGGTTGGAGTATCATAACAGAGACCTGTGGCTGATTAATGAATGTCTGCAGTTTGGAGCCTGAGGCCCAAGGGTGGAGTGCAGCATGATGTAGTACTGGTTGTAAATGATCATCTTCTCAGATGTCCTCATGTGGTAAAGAGAGCTCTTCAGATCCCCTATACATTTAATAATTTGTTTATTGCTTTTATGATTTTTGTCCACGGTGGGTCCTGGGCAGCGCAGCGGGCTCTGGGAACAGCCAGTCCCAAGGCAGAGACCGTGCGGATCCCTGCAAGATCCCCGGAGCGGTTGCTGGTCCCAGCGAGGTGCAGTTTCCCAGCGAGCGGCTGAGCAGGCTGGTCCCACCATGCGGGCCAGTGTGATCAGGCAGCGGGTAAAAGGAAGGCACATGGGCAGACACATCGTACAGAATAGAATTGGATATTTATTACTCAGAAGAGAGAGAAAGTGTGGGGAAAGAAGGAGAAGAGAAGAAGAGGAAAGAGACAGAGAAGGAGGGAAGCAAGGAGACACTCACATGCCCCAAGAGAGGACAGTAAGAGATCTAAGATGGCGGCAGGAGGGAGGGGCCGCCGGGAGTGGGCGTGGCTTGCCTCTTAAAGAGACAAAAACCATAACAATTACATTTTTTGTGGTGCTGGGGATATAAGCTGGTCCCTAGAGCATGCTAGGCATAGCTTTACGTCTGAGTTATATATCTCCAGATCTCAGGTCCTTTTTATAAGGGCACTAATTATCAGACCCCCATCACTACCACACCTAGTTAACTCTCAAAGGTCCCCCTTCTCAACTTATCACATCAGGTTGGAATTTTAATGGATGTATTTGGGTAGGCGAGAGAGGCATGCGGGGATGTTGGACTGAGAGTCCTTGGCAGCCCTGTCAGAAGCCTCTCTGGAAGTCAATTTTGTGGGTACCCCCAGAGACTCCTCCGCTAAACTATCCCATAGAACCAGGTTCAGAATAGAATCCCAGGGAAAGCCAGCAGGCACAGCAAAGACTGGCGCTGAGATCTTTGGCCAACATTATCGATTTTGGACTAGCCCATAAGTAAATTGACCAAAGATGCTATAAAAGGAATTAGAAACACTAAAGGAATCAGACGCTGCAGACTTTGAGTTTAGCTCTTAGGAACACAATGTGGTATGGAAAAAAACAGATGTTACTATCTTTCATTTGTAAGTAAAGAACATGAAGTCCAGAGATCCGGCTGAAGCAAGGACCCTGTGGTTCTCAACAGACAGGTAGGTTCTCGGTCTTCTCACAAACAGTCCTTCACCTTCACTAGCTGCAAATTCACCTTTAAAAGAGCAGCTGCGATGACAAAGCCACTGTTCTGAGGACAGTGTCTTAGGGTTTACATCGCTGTGATAAAAACACCACAAAGAAAAGCAATATGGGGAGGAAAGGGCTTCTTTTACTTACAGTTCCACACCACAATCCATTTATCAAAGGAAGTCAGGGCAATACTAGAAAAAGGATAGGAATGTGGAGACAGGAGCTAATGCAGAGGTCATGGAGGAGCGCTCCTCATGGCATGCTCAGCCTTAAAGCACCCAGGACGACCTGCCCAGGGGTGTAACCACCCACAGTAAGCTGGGCCATTCCATATCAATTGTTAGTCAAGAAAATGGCCCATAGGCTTGCCTACAGGCCAGTCTGGTGGAGGCATTTTTTCAGTTGAGGTTCCCTCTTCCCATGTGACTCTAACTTATGTCTGTTATTCTTTTAGCCCTTTAAGGGCAAGCCACGCCCACTCCTGCGACCCCTGACCCCTGCCCCGCCATCTTGGACTCACTCTTACTGCCCCCTCTTGGCGTGTGCATGTCCCTCTTTCTCTCCCTTTCTCTCTCTGTCTCCCCTCCCTTTCCCCTTCATAACCCCCTAAATAAATATTTCAGCATGTTGAGTCTGTCCTTTCTCTATGTCTCCTGTGTCCCTGACCACCGCGAGCTGTCTCTGCCAGCTCACCGCATGGCTCTGTGAGCTTGCCACCTGCTCACATGGCCCCCACAGTCGTCTCTGCCTTGGGACTAGAGTCTGCTGCCTGCCTACAGCTGCCGCCTGGGGTATTCCAGGCCACTTGCCTGCCTCTACCTGCTCGCTCTCCTGGAAGGCGGGAACCGCCTGGGGATCTTGGGCACGCCACTCTGGAACCACCAGCATTTTTTAAAGTATAAAAATGCCAAAGTAATAAATAACAGCACAGACAGTGTCCTAGGACCTTGGTTTCATCTGCTATGCTTTTGAGAATCAGTCGCTCCTCAACTGCTGCTGAGGATGAGTGACCCGTGCACTTCCACAGTGATCTGCACTGATGCCAACTACGATGCTCTATAATGAACAATGGAAATGTCCTCAGAGGCAGGTGTCAGCAGAGTCACATTCCCGTTTCATATTGAGAGAAACTCAGGGAAGCTGCCTTCTGTTCCATTCTGGGTAGAAAGAGAGAACCTGGACAGGTTCCATAGGTGGCTGTCTGTAGGCCCATATTTCATAGGAGATATTTACAGCCAAGTTCTCTGGCCATGCTTGACTTCCAAGGCAGTACCATCCTGCCAGAGGAGCTGTGGCTAACTAACAAAGGCCTTAGGATGTATTGCTCCTTCTCTTTTGTTATTATGTAGATCCCTCAGGAGAGGTGTGGATTCCAAGCTGGTGACTGAGTGGCAGGTCTACTTCTGCATCCCCAGAAAGAGAATATTAATGAGTTTCCATCTTGGTTTAGAGGGTGGGGAGAAAAGGTGTTTGAATAATAAACGCGGGTGATCTTCAGGAATGGATGAAGCCTGAAACTCCCCTTCCATATTGCTGTGTGAACTGTGTCTCATTATTTCCTGCTCCTCTGCACCAGTCCAGTTAGGGAAAAGTAGTTTTATGTTGGGGCATCGGACCCCGACAGCTGTCAGGAGAACAAAAATGTCAGAAAAGCCTTGGCCTAGGAGTGCCAAACCCTGGCACTGATGTTACGGGAATCCTCTGTTGGAATTCCCCTGCCTTCTTGAGTCCAAGGCACCATGGGAAGGAGCAAGAGCCTAGGAAGAAATGCCCTTGGTCCCCCAGCTCACTGGCATTCACTGCAGGAGCATGGTTATGGCTGTGGCAGTGCCAGTTTTCAGGCATGTGCTGAGCACAGGGCACCTGTGGAGGCCTTGAGTCTTATGTGCCTCTTCTGGGGGCACATGTGTGCGGACAGCTCCCTTGCAGACCAAGAGTCCTAGAGACGAAGTGCCTTCAACCGGCCCCTTGAAATACTGGTAGGAAATGCTACATAAAATGTGGCCTACAGTGACTTCTACAGGACTGTCATGAGACTCTGAGAGGCAGAGGGTCACAGAGATGCTTCCAGAGACTTTCTTCTGGGCTGAACCTGTTAAGTTTGATTATGAGGAGAAACAAAACAAAATACAAAATAGCTATGCCCACTCACACAGGAAGAATTTCTCAGATCCCCCCCCCACCTGTGTGTGTGTGTGTGTGTGTGTGTGTGTGTGTGTGTGTGAACTTCAGGCGTTGTTTCTCATTCACCCTCTACTTTGTTTTGAGACAGGAGCTGTCAATGGTCTTGAGTTCACAAAGTAGGCAAGACTGGCTGGTCAGTGAGTACTAGAGATCCATCAGTCTCCCCCTCCACAGGGCTGGGATTACAAGCACTGGCTACTCTGCCTGGCTTTTATATGGGTTTTGGAATCAAATTCAGGTCCTTAGCAAACACTTTACCAGTTGCACCCTCCCCACAAGCTCTACCTTTAGCTTTGAACAGTTTGCTTTGTCTTTCTCTGACATACTGCCACAGCTGGGGTAAGTGAGACATTTGGGGCTTAGGGTTCCGAATGCTGAGAATCCAAGAACATAACTCCAGTATCTGTGAGGGCCTCATACTTCACCATGTGAGGCAACAGAGAGTAAGAACCAGCAAGAGGACTGAGCCTATGGCAAGACCTACCTCAGCATACTTGAGCCAGCTCCATCTATGACTCACCTCTCTCAGGACGGCTAGCCACTCCCTGAGCCTCAGCTTAAATCCTCTTTGCTTCAGCCCCCGCTAAGGCCCATTGCCAATACTGTTGCATTAACGATTGTTTGCAGCATGAGAATTTGAGGGGATATGGTCCTATTGAAGCCATGGTATCTGAGTTGAAGATGCCTTCCATATCAGTTCAAATAAGATGTCACTGTACTTGGCTTTTCCCAGATGCCTCTGATCTCAGCAGGTGTCCCCTAACAAGGTCTGCCCTTGACTGGCTTTGATGCTAATTGTTCTGGTCTGTACTCTGTTTAGTACATATCCTTATATAAAGAGAATCACACTAAGGAATGCAGATGAAAGAGGAAACCTGTGAATTAAAGCATGAGGATTTGTATGAACAGAAAAATCCAGAGGTAGGTGTGGTGGCTTGTGCCCATAATGCCAGCATCTGAGAGGTTGAGGAAGGAGGATCACGGTGAGTGTAAGAGAAGCTTGAGCTACAGTTTAAGAGCCTGTCTCCAAAAAAACTGAGTCTATTAGTTCTTTATTGTTACTGTGACAAAATACTTGACAAAGGCAGCTTGAGAAAGGAAGGGTTCCAGAGCGCAGAGCTCATCCGGCTGTGGACGCCAAGCAGCAGGAGCACGAGGCGAGGCAGAGGGTCACTCTGTATCCATGCTCATGGAGCAGGCTAAGTGCTGGTGCTCAGCCCTCCTTCTTCTCCAGTCTGGGACCCAAGCCCACCAGATGCTACTATATGAATTAACTTATCTAGAAACTCTATCACAGGCACGCCTGGAAGTTTGTTGCCACGGGTATTCTAAATCCCATCAAGTTGACAATTGAGATGCCATTAAGTACCAGGCTGGATATGTGCCGATAAAGACAGCATCAGGGCTTTCTGGCGCTTACTCACTTGCCTTGGGTCTTCAGGGACCACATGCCCATGGTAGAGGTTGGACATTGGGTACTGAGTCTCTGCTTGTTACCTGAAAGAGTAAGGAGATTGTGGGTTCTGGTAAGGGGGTCAGAGGACATCATAGCAGTATTCTGCAAAGTAAGATGTCATTGAAAACAAAATGTGTGTGGAGTCAATTTTTAACTTTTGTATTCGCTTCTCATGTTCTTATTTCCATCTTTTGTTATAGAGTCAAACTATATTTGTTTGTTTTCTTCTGTTTTTATAGTCTGAGTTTTTTACCAAACACCTATAGCATCCTTGTTTTGTTCCTATCCCTGTCCTACATGCTTTCAGGCCAGTTTTCCCTTGCTGTACCCCAATACTGCTTCTCACTCACTTTGGAGAGAGCATTATTATCTGACTCAGGGTCAGGCAAGGATTCTGGGGTCCCTGCTAACTTCCCACTTCCCACCAATGTATGTTCCAAAGCCTTCTCTTTCCTGTCTCTCCACCATCCGTTAATTGTCTGTGTTCTCTTTGAAGGTTTTTACAATTCCTCCATCCTTGATTTTATCTACGAATGTGATAGGAATCAGGGTGACTTCATAGTCTTCATCATCTTGATGGGTACTGGTGGTAGAGGATGTGTCAAAGATGTGGAAGAATTAGTGAGGGAGACAGGCCCTGGACCTGCACTCTGAAGGCTGGCTCCTCACGGATGGTCCTATGCTTGGTGCACACAGTTTCATCCTGCCCACAAATATGCCTGATTCTGAGTACTCAGCTGGGTTCCTTCCTTGGATACCCAGAAGGTCATCAAACGCATGAAGAAAAGAAAGGTCATTTGCTCCTGTTCACACATCATCAGTGTTCTAGAGGCCATAGCCTATCAAATACCAGGTGTGCAGTCCATGTTCTGGGTCACACCTGTGAAGAGTTGCAGTGTGCCTGGGGTTACATGACTGAGACCACATGCTGGTGTCCTCCTGACCTGTCTTGTGACTCAACCTCACTCTGGCACATTGTGTGCCTACATGGGCCCTAGCATCATTCTGCCTCAGCTGCACCATGGACTGATTCCTATCCGGGTCTCTTTACTGACTCTGGGGGAAGCTGGTGCCATGCTGTGTAGCATTCACAGGTCTTGAAGTGATGTACATTATCCCTGGGAGCAAACCTAGGTTAGTGGGTGCCAGGAGATGGAAGGCAACTGACAAATGCTCACTTCTGTGTCTGTGAGATTCTTTCTGCATCTTCTAAGTGTAATCATCCTTATAGAAATGAAGATATTCAAAGAGATACACACCTGTGTCCTTGCTTTGGCCGTCAGACTCTTATGCTGGGAGAAGGAAAAGGCTGAAGCCTGGGGCCAGGATAAAGGGGAACCTGGACCATAAGGAGATTTCACACAGTCCTGACAAATGTCTCAGATCACCTTGCAGAAGTGATAAGAGTTGGGACAATTATAGTTTAGAGATGGATAGGACCACACCTTGACCAGGACTACTTAGCCATGTATGCTTCTTCTCCTCTTTTGAAACATAAACTCAAGTACAACCCCTCAAATGGCACTTGTGACCAGTGACTACATTGACTGCATCTCCTCTCTCTGCTTTTCATTGCTATTTGTCATGTAAGCAGCTTATTGAGGACAGATTGCTGAGTATGGCTTGCCAGGGCCGTCAGGGTCTAGGTTCTGACCCTAATAACTACTACAGGCCACAACTCCAGAAAAACTAGATATCAAAGAGGACTCTAAGAGAGACATACATGGATCTACAAAGGAAGGTAAAAAAGACAAGATCTCCGAGTAAATGGGGAGCATTGGGGGGGGAGAGAATAGAAGGGGGTTAATGAATAAAGAACTACTTTGAGCCTATGGCAGGGAAAACTAAACTGAATGTTGGGAGAAAAAGGGACAGAGTCAGAGAGAAGCCAGGGAGCTCCTCCCCGTCCCCCATGGATGCCGGAATGCATGAACTTTTCTCAATAAGCCACAGCCTCGTGGTGATACATAGATGAATAGAAATGGGTTAAATTAATTAATATATATGAGTTAGCCAATACGAAGCTAAAGCTAATGGGCCAAGCAGTGCTATAAATAATATAGTTTCTGTGTGGTTATTTTGGTTATGGGTGGGCGGGACGAATAAGCAGCCTCCTTACTACAGAAGGGGAGACAATAAAGTATATCTTATAAAAACAATTTTAAAAGGAGAAGATCCCTACAGAAAGCAGTCCTATTTGCCCACAACACACACAGCTCCAGGGTAATCTGGCATAGGTCCTTTTATTACCCTTGTTGCCTCTTTGGGGCCCTGGGGCAGTTTCCCAACATAGGTTAGCAGGGAATGTCTCTCACTCTTATGGGAAAGCACTAAGGTGGGCCATAGAGCCACATCCCCGAGGTAGAAAGAAGTGTGCACAATTATAAAATAACTCAGTGAATCCGACAGGAGCACTTATCCATGTTTTTATTTTACTTTTGTTTTTGAGACAGAGTTTCTTGGAGATCAACTGAACTCCGGGGTGTCAGGATTGGTGGCCTTTACCAAGTCATCATCTTTATTTTAAAGTCATATTTCATGTCGTCTATGATGACCTTAACTAGGAATATAGCAGAGGGAGACCTTGAACTTTATTTTGATCTTCTTGCCTCCACCTCCCTGAGTGCTTGAACTACAAGTGTGTGCCACTGTGCTAAGATTGCGATGTTAAGGAGCAAAACAAGGGGTTCCTCATGCTAGGCAAGCATTTTACATACTGAGTCCCTTTGATGAACTCTACAGAATTAACTTGTAGACCCATCTCAATGATCATGGAGTCTCACGAATAAACCCTCTGTCTCCTTACATGCCAAATGTCCTTTCTCAGTGGCACAGACAAAAGATGCCTATCCTGACTTCCTGATGTTACCATTACATCAAGCAGGTCACTGTGCTTGCTGTTTTAGCTATAGACCACCTCTGTTTCCAAAGGTAGAGAGAATCCACAGGGACGTTCTTCCAGATGAACCATTCTATCCTCCCCTCTAGGGTGGAGCCTTGCACCTGAGGAGCTGGGCACAACAACAGTTGTACTCTGACCTCCACTTGTGTTCTGTGGTATGTGTGCCTCTCTCTCTCTCTCTCTCTCTCTCTCTCTCTCACACACACACACACACACACACACACACACATACACACACACACCCCACATACACACGCAGCAATTTTTTTTAAGGTAAGTAAAAGCTGCCTAAAGGTAAGGTGGCATCCATTGTCAAGTTACCAATTTCAAGTTCTAGGCGTGGCTTAGAGGGCCACTGGAAGTGAAAAGCAAGGTCACTCAGCTTTCCTATGAAGATAATGAAGTGTCAAGCCCCTATACGCATGAGCCACTTCCAAGCTAGAAGTATCTTATCTTGGCAAGCAAGTTCTATAAAACTGTGACCACACACATAACCAAGCACTATTTTCCCTTCACCCTAATTTGCTCTCCTATTCCTCCTCTTTGTTTACAAATATTTATTCTAACCAAATATATGTGCCTGTGTGAGTGTATGTGTGAGTGTATGTGTGAGCATATGCAGTGAGTACAGGTGCCCTCGGAGGCCAGAAAAGGGCATCACCCTGCAAATGTGTGGGTGCTGGGAACTAAACTTAGGTTCTGTGAAACAGCAGTCAGTATGCACTCTTAAACCCTGAGCCTTGTCTTAGCCCCATCCTCTTCCTCATGTGTGTCTCTGTCTGTGTGTGTGTGGGGGGACAGCCCGGGGTGTTATTTCTCGGTTGCCATCTATTTTGTTTGTAGAGATAAAAGTCTCTTGCTGACCTGGAGCTCACCAAGTAGACTGGGCTGGTTGGCTGGCAAGACCCAAGTATCTGCCTGTCTGCCTCCCTGGGTGTTGGAATTACCACTGTAGGCCACCATCTGACTTCTTCCACCCTTGGCTTTTAGGTACTTATTTATTCAATTATCTTTGACACAGGGCTTCACTATGTATCCCTGGCTGGTCTGGAACTTACTATGTAGACCAGAATGGCTGCAAACTCACAGAGATCTATTTTCCTGTCTCTGACCTCCAAGTACTGGAATTAAAGGTGAGTACCACCATGTCTGGCAATATGAAGCTTTATTTTTCTTTTTTTCTTTTTGGTTTTTCTAGACAAGGTTCTCTGTAGCTTTGGAGCCTGTCCTGGAACATCAGGCTGGCCTTGAATTCACAGAGATCCTCCTGCCTCTGCCTCCCAGTGCTGGGATTAAAGAATAAAACTCATGTTCTTATATTTGAAAGATAACTGAGCTATCTTCCCAGTCATATGTATGTATGTGTTTGCCCCCCTTTAAGTCTGGTTGCTGAAGAATTTAGGGTATCCACGTTTGAGTGCAAATGAGTATCCATGCTTCTGCTTTCTGACCCTTACCCAAAGTAACTGAACTTACTAAGGAAATGGCTGGTTTCAGACATGTGGGAGGAAAAGAATGCAATAAGGTTATATAACATCTTATGCCCTGAAGCAAAATACATGAAGGGATATTTAGATTAATTTAAGCATTAAATAAAGACTGAAGGCAACAGGCTATAGCCAGTTGGACAGAATGGGATCAGTGACTTCACAGCACACACGATTGGATAGGTAGTTCAAAATAAGAGGATGGGAGAGTGTGGGCCTGTTTTTTTTTTTTCCTCAGGAAAGAAAATCCATAAATAAATGAAGCAAAGGTGAGATGAGGCAATCCCTATTTGGCAGTGACTACAAAAAAATAAATAAATAACTTAGGCAATGGGTATTAGCCAAAACTACAGGGTAAGGTTGAGAAAAGGAATAGGATTTTAGAGTCTTGAAACATCTCCCATAAATTATGTTCTGGCTGCAAAGGGGGAAAAGTACAGAGAAGATGGGTAGCATTTGTATCAGGCGTAAGAATGAAAGGAACACACTAGAAACAGCAACTACACTACAGTTGTGTATGTTTGTGACCCCTGGCGGGATGCAAAGAAAATATAGTTTCTGTGTTATTCTGGCTCCAAACATATGCATGGCAGGGGCCAATCAAATCAAGGGACACTTCACCAAAGGAGCAGCTCATAACTGTCAAACAACCAATGCTAGAAAAATTATAGGTTAAGAAATATCCACATGGAAGAAGACCAGCTATGACTAGACTGCCCAAGATTGGAAACGAGAATAAAGTGAGAAAGCCCTGCTCTGGTGTCTTACAAACACTGGTGTCAGCTGTTACATCTCTTCTTAAAGATACTGATGATCTCATTTGAATTGCACCCTGAGAAGCACCAATGACTTGCACCTAGCTTGTCACATACCTGTGACTGTGTTGTTAGCATCTAGTGGTACTTAAGTATGAGGAGCTTGCCTGTCTAAATCTGGCCATTCCTTTTGGGGCTGCATTTCATCTAGAAATGAAAATACACTCTGGATCTCACTGAATACCTGGATGTAGAAACTCACTGTTTTGATTACTAGCAGGAGATAAGTTGACATGGCTGTCCCTTGCCTGTGGCCAGATTTGTTGCTTATTTGTCAGATATCTAGTAGGCATCATTCTATGCCAGGCATGGGAATACTAAAGATGCAATACCATGTCCTAGGCCTGCTTCATCCAGTAAAGTAGACCAGAAACGGACAGGACAGAAGGTAGTAGGAGGTGAATAGCTATCAGGGCTTTATGGGGTCATTTAAGAGAAGAGCTACTTTGGGTGGGAAAAAAAAGAATGGGAAGAGGCCAGGACATTCATCCTGGAGGACACAATGCCACCCACAGCAAGCAGGGTTCAGGGCACTCAAGTGGGCAAAATATAGGCTTGGGATCCCCTAGAGTGGATGGACTGAGGTATCTGTTATGTTTCCATCTAAAATGTCCTCCAAAGGTTGTGGCCTGTAGCCTTGGTGACCAGAGTCCCATTAGAGGTAGTGTAGTCTTTGGGAGGGAAATCTAGTTGAAATAAGTCAACTCAAATAAGTACCTCAAAGGGGACCGAATGCCTAGCTGTAAGGCAAGCAGCTCCTCTCTACAATGTGCTCCAACCACGGCCTTTTGCCTTGACACAGGCCCAAAGCAATGGAGCAGCTCACCACAGACTGCAATCTCTGACACCACGGAACAAGTCAGCCTCAGGGCTTTGTCGTGACATGGAGCAAACATAGCCCCACTGTGGAAGACATGGCAGGCAACCAGTTACACCATCTCCAAACCAAAGCTATAGCTGGGACTTAGGGGGCTAGTCTGTAAAGCACTATGCATCACAGGGATGTATTATTCTCTAATGCCCTGCATGAGTAGTACCTGCCTCCTGGCCCTCCTGGCCCCTATAGCCCATGTCCATAAGAAACCAGGATAAAATGGGGTCCCTTTCTGTGAAACCATTAGACACTGGGCATGGGTTTTGAGAGTACGGCACTAAAGAGATTTTGTGTGTGATGAGGTCTGTGGAGGATGCAGGAAAGCAACAAATCTAAACCCAGAAAGCTGATGGCTGGCAAGAGGAATGGTTCTGTGTTGAATAGCTGGGTAAGCGGCGGGAGGAAAGAGGTTAACAAATGGCATCCTTGGTCCCTGGTGTGGTATGCTGAAAAAAATCTAGGCACATGCACCCAACACAGACTAGCTTTGGATGCTGGCAAGGGAAGCAAAGCCACTGTAGGAGATGCAAGCAGTTCCATCCATCAGTGGAGGAGTTTGCCTGTTCTCTCTGTGCCCTTTCTGTTACTTTGGTGACATACCCACAGCCAGGTATTTGCCAAAATAAAGTAGGACTACATCCCTGTGATGAAGAAGCCTCATTACAGTAATAAGTGTGAAGGATGCTTAAAAGAAATCCCACACTAACTGAGAATTGAGAAATAGATGGTTATTTATCTAGGGGTAGACTCACAAATCAGAATCCTCTGCTTGAACAGAATCAGAAACCAAAATCTGCAACTGGAACAGAGAGGCTGGAAAAAGAGGCTGGACCCCTGCTCTACATCAGCATATGTAGTATAAGAGGTCAAGCCCCAGTGGGCAGGTAACCACTGACTGTAAGACTTCCTACAGCAAAAGTGTTATAATCAGGAAATGTGACTAGCTTATCAACTGCTCTGCTCAAACATGATGGGTGCTCAGGTGCTGTCATGTCTTTACACTCTCCTTGCTAACACAAGATCACCCTTGTGAAAGTAAAGAAAACCATGGTTTCAGACTGAATCTGAGCAGGAATAACACGAAGCAGACAGGCACAGATGCCCATGCATCTAGTCTTAATGTTTACATACTGTGGTACCCCACACAACTGAGAGCTCTAGCAACTTAACATCACAGGCAACTTGGAATAGGGGTGGGGGTGGGTAAGGAAACCAAGTATTCCCAAACTCTCCAGTGAGGCTCCCATCGTCCTGACAGAAGAATGTCCCTTCACTCTCACCACCACCACAGGTGATTTTCAAAGTACAAAGGATACCAGCGTCACAACTCAGAGCAGAGCACAGTACAGAATTTACTGACCCATCCGTTGCTGATACCATTGAAGGAAAGATTACAGAATTGGATAGTATAAGCAATGGAGTATCGTTACATCCCTATCTTACTGTGCATTTTCAGTTCCCAAAATATTATTCAAAAAAAGTCAAAAAACAAAAACAAAAAACCCAAGCAGTCTATTCTGTAAAGGCATATAACAACAAAATTTGCACACAATTATAAAACCTGCTTACTTTCAGTTAAATAGAATTTCATGAAAAACTGCTTTCAGGGCAATTTGGATTAAAGCCAGTTATAAATGGCTACCTTCTGAGACTCAATATTAAAGAATGTGGAGACTCAGGCAGCATACACAAATGATCCGAGAATGTGGAATCCAATTATTTTAAAGATTTATAGGAAAATACTAGTCTGTTTCTAAAAGGAATCTTTAAAACACCAAACACTAACTTTCCTTTCTTTTCTAGAATCTGAACCCCAGTTTAGCTCCCTGCCCCGGAGAAAAGTCCCCAGTGGTCTTCTTCCCAACTGGAGTCCTCACAGAGGGCTCTGAAGAGCATGCTAAAAACAAACAAACAAACAAACAAACAGTCATGAAAATATCCAATGTCTTAAAGTGCTAAAGCTACAGCAAGGGAAACCTACTTGAATACTTTGACTAGTTTTTTTGAGACAGTCTCTCTATGCTACTCCTGGGCTCAGCTTCCCAAACAGAATACAGTGATGATAGGTATGTACCACACCCGAATTGAAATCTATTTTTAAAGAACACTTTAAGTCATTAATGCATTTCACACCTACCCCCAAACCACCAATCAGATACTAGAAATTAACAAACTGACTTTGAATTTCTAAGCAAAGGTTAATATATAAGATTTATAAAGAAATCTGAAGGAATGAAAGCTACTCATTTTGTGCTACGGAAATGCACCGACTTCACACACACACACACACACACACACACACACACACACACATCCATGAGAGTTCAACTGGAAACACAGTCCAGCTTCAGGCCTGCCTTCTGGCCACCAGACCTGGGAAGGCAGTGTTTAGGACTCTGTCAATAGGAGAGAGCCCATCTCACCATCTCAGTCACCACTACCATTAGCGCCAACACGGGCTACATGTAGGTTCAGGTGGTAAATGACTGAGTACCAGGTAATCTTTTCAGACAAAAGAACACATTCTGAAACAGAAAAGCAGAACACACACACAGTCCTGGTCAGCTATACATCTGGCAGAACCACAGATGTAGGAACTAGTTTTAAAGGCAGAATTTGCTCAGCAGCCTGGAAATACTAACCCTGAGATGTAAGGATCTGTTAGCTTAATTTCTTACTCTTGAATGGGAAAAACATGTTTTCAATGTACTCAATACTCCCCACATAAAGAAAAACAATTCAAAAACGAGTTCTCAGGTTAACAAAGAATATATTAAAACAGTTTACATTCTTTCCACAACTGCATAAAAAGCAGGCATCTTAAATAATTACAAGAAACAATGTGCTTTCCATACTTGCAAAAATTAATTACAATCAGAAAAACATTTACAAGAATATCTTTACTATCTAAAGATTTACAATGGTGAAAGACCTATTTATTGAACACCAAATATCAGCCTGCTGGCTGAGATAAACATCCTCTAAAAAACTGTTTACTGAATACAGTGATTAATGTCTTTCATTATTTTGTTTCTTAGCATTTAAAATAGTTACATGAGTGGAAGGATAGTTTTTGACACCAAAATAAACTCTTTCAGTCTGACGTCCTTTAAGATACAGTATAAAAAGCAATAGAAAAACCACAACTGCATTATAAATGTTTTTGGTTCAAAATTTTATTTGAAATCTTATGTTTTATTCTAAACAAAAAAGGTGACAAACACTGGTAATTTGTAAAACCTAACAGATATGCAGACCCTACATTTAGATCAAAAATACTTTTTCTTTTTTTTTTTTTTACAACAATGTTAGTTTATAAATTTTCAAAAATGTAGCATAGGTTCAAGTCCTGGGGCACTGTACTAGCAATGCCAGGTTTGGAGATTATCGCTCTGTAGCTACACAGGAGATGACCATGCAGGGAGATGGTCTTAAAAAAAGTTACACTCCAAGGTGCTTAGAGGGAGAGACCAGACACCACACGGAATGAGTTCAATGGACAGCTACCTAGCCTGGCACTAGCTTCATTCATTAAAGGTGGACACTTTTAGTTCATCTTTAAAATGCATAGTTCAAAAAAGCAGATGGCAAGAATCAGTAACTGCAACCTAATTTTATTTCCCTTTTCTGAAAATATAAGGAACAAAAGAGGAAATGCAGACATATTTATGGATTTTCAATAGCCTTTTCAAGTGAAAGGATAAAGGTCAAAATTCCACATATAGCTTCTAGAATATATAAAGTCAATGACTATTTTATAAAACTGTTTGCTATCATGGGTGTAGGATGCTGGTGAGAAGATGGGTGGTGTCTCTGCTAGAGCACACCCTGAAAATGTGAAGAAACAGCATACAGCAAAAGTGAATAGGGAATTTGTCCTCCCCTAATTTTCTTTCCAGGTGTGTTCCTCCCTCGAGAGAGTGAAATCAAAAGTTTGCCTTTTGGAATACTCCACTGAACTTTGGATATTGCCTATGGAGAAGGTTTTAATTACAACCTACATGGAACAGAAAAAAAGAGGCTAAACCCTAAGTACCAAACCAAGTTGCAAAAACTAATTTTGGACCTTTGCTAGTGTTTCAATACACATGTGCACACGTCAGAGAGGGACTTCTCACTGCTATCCACGTCCATACTCTCACAGAAGTCCTCACATCAGACAGGCAGAAATGTGATGTTGTGCATACAGTTCTTGGAGAGCACATGGAAGCTACAACGCAGCACTTCCTCTAATCTCTGAAGGCCCTGGAAGGAATGGTAGTCTAGGATGTGGTGAGGCTGGCTGTGCTAACCTCATGCTACCACTGCTTCTCCCAGAGACACCCGAGTTTTGAGCTGGCAGAGACCAAACACTGTCAGTTCCAGAGCGCCAGCTGTGAACCGCTGTGGTGCAGATGGCATACCAGAGTTCAGTGGTTTTCACACTAACCTGTTGCTGCTGACTGCGGCAACACTCCACACACAGGCTTCCATTTCTTTGCCTTCCTTAGCATGTGACCATCACTGATTATACAAAGTGACTGACAGCTTATTTTATTAAAAAAAAAAAAACTAAGTGTGACTATTGCTGATTTAAATTCTCACAATTTTCATAAAAAAAGTTTCATAGGACCACAAAATACCAAATTTTTGTCTTATCAAGTGTCAGGATAATTTATTAAAGTTGGGGTTTGTTTTTTCTTATTGCTAAGGTATTCTAAAATCTGACTCAATACTGCAAACAACTCCCTTTCTTCCTTGTATGCTTTTGGCCTTACAAACATGGCTAAGGGTTACCTCAGACTTAGGTGTCCAAAATAATAAATTAAAAAAACCCAAAACCAAAAACCCAACAATACCCTAAGTATCCCGCTACCCAGAAAACAAAACCCAAAAACCTCAGTCAAGTGATTATAGCGACGCCTTGGAATGAGGAACCATGCAGTTCAGCAACATGAACTCAACCACAACAGTAACAGAATCAAAGCCCTGCTGGCTGAGGTCCCGAAGCACAATATTTCAGAGTTTGTTTCTGAAGTTGTTAGAACATTCCTAGCCAACATTAATTTATCCCAAATCTAAATTCAAACATAACAGTTTCCAACCTTTATTATTTTTTTTAAAAAAATGTTGTCTTAGGACACAGTTCACAAGCCAGGGGCTGCTGTTCTGTGACAGGTGAGAGGGGTAGGTTATTTAATTGTGTGTCTGTTCATGACTCCAAAGACTGAAAGCGGTCTTGAATGTCCTATGGCAGAGCTTGCACATGAATTGTCTTTTAAATGTGATTGCTGAAAGGGGAGGGGCGTGGTAGAAGAGGGTGTCTGACTCCTGGGGTGCAAACAGTTTCTCTGTGGCAGGGGTTGGAGTCTCAGGAAGGCCTGTGGGGCTGTCGGGCTCCAGGGGCTGGATCTTAGGCAAGGGTGGTGGAGGTGGCAGAGGTGGTGGTGAGGGGGAATTTGTGGGCACAGGGCACACCTCAGCCTCTTTCTGTGCAGGCTCCTCTGTGGCCTGAGACATGTGGGACTGGAAGTGACTCCAGAGCCGGAAGTTGGTACGGAAGGCTTTGTGGCACACATGGCAGATGAAGGGCTTCACGGAACACAGCAGCTCCTGGTGTCGTTCCAGCTGCTTGTGTGCCGTGAACATCTTCCCACATTTCTCGCAGGGCCACAGACCAGCCTCCTTGCTGGGACCAGCCTCCCTGGGAGCTGCACTGGCCTCAGGAGTCTCCTCCTCAGCCTCCTCCACAGGCTCCTCTTTGACTTGGACTTTCAGTTGCTTTGAAAGACTCAAGTCTTCAGGGAGGCAGGAGGAATCCTCGGAATCGAAGTTCACTTGCTCTGAAGAGTCACTAAACACTGTGTCCTCTTTTGGAGCAGTCACATGGTTTACCTTGCTAGGCTCAGACTGAGGCCTGGAAGCAGCTGCCACTTCACCATTGTGGTCCAGGGTAGGCAGGGAAATGTTCTCTGCTAAAGCCATGTTGTTCTGGTTGTGCACTTCCACCTGGTGCCGCCAGATGCTGAAGGAAGACTTGAAGGTGCGCATGCACTCCAGGCAGGTCAGCTTTTTGTACTCACACCTGTCTTCATGCTCCTGCTTCAGCGCTGGGGAGAAGAACCTGAGGCTGCAGTAAGGGCAAACGGTGGCATTCCGGCACAAGCGCTCGTGGTTGCCTTGCTCTAGAAGAGAAGAGAGCTTAGCATTACAGAGGCGGCACGAGTAAACCTCCTTGCTCTCTACCGCGCGTGCCAGAGCCTGCTCTTTCGGCTTAGCAGCTCTGCTCACTCCGAGGGGCCTCTCTCCCGGGTGCATCTTTATGTGCTGCTTATACTGAGAGAGAAAGCGGTATGCCTTGCCACAGTAGGCACAAATGTAGGCCCCTTTGGCTCGGGAGCGCAAGTTCCTCTTGATGACTTGCTGTGCTGGGGAGCTACTCTGTCCCTGGAAGCCAGGCTTGCTGCGCCTCAGCTTAATGATCAGGGCCTTCTTAATCTCCCTCTCTCTCACTATGTCAATCAGTTTTCTTTGGAATTTCTCATCCAAAACTGCATGGGAACTAGAGGCTGGCGATGGGTTCTTCACTATGCCGTGTTGGGTCTGACAGTGTGTCCACACTTTGAAGTTGGTATGAAACCTCTTGTGACAGATGTCACAAGCGTAAGGCTTCTCTGGGTTATGGTACATGTTAACATGGCGGTGAAGACCCGCGGTTGATCTAAAAATCTTAAGGCAATGTTTGCATTTAAATTTTTTGTTTGGTCTCGTCCCCTCCAACTCACCAAACTCCTCTCTGTTTAATTCAGAATCTGGGAAGTTGCTGTCAAGGGAAGGAGGGCTCCTGCCCTCCTCACAGTTCTCTTCTGAGACAGAAGGCCCATGCTCATTTGCCCTTGCTTTCTTCAAGGGTGACCTTCTGTCTGTCTGGAACCTTCTTTTTGCTGGGAGTCTGCTAATGTCCCTCTGGTCTTCCTCCGTTTTGAGGGGCAGGTCTCTCGTAGTTGTTGCTGCATCTCCCACGGTGACCCGGATGATGTCTGAGGGGTCCGACAGAGGGCTGCTAGGCTCAGTCTTAATGCGCACCTCAGTCACAGGGGAGGTCCCCTCCCTGTCTGTTGACTGAGACGCACTGAAGGACCTGAGGCGATGAGGCTGGAGCACTTGAGGCCTGTCATCCAGGGTTTTTTTGTCACTGCCATCTTTTAAAGAGGACTTTTGAGACACTGTACAAAACACACTGCCTGACGCCTCATTTGCTGTTGTGGATGATCCCTGGGATGACTTCAAATCTATGGAGGGGGAGTAGACAGGAACCTGACTGTCCATAGACAGTGACCGCCTGAGGAGGCTTTTCACTAGCGGGCCACTTCTGTCAATGTTCTGGTTTGCAGAGGCAGGCCCACTGGATGGAACCACCAGGCCTAGCTTAGAGTAGTAGAGCAAGTTCCTATCCTCCCCCTGACTGCCTCCTTTGCTAGTCTCTTTTAAGAGATATGGAGTCTCTGATGAGCTACGAAGAGACAGAACAGGTGGCCGTGGTCTCTTCAGAGCCAGCTCTATAGCTTTCCCCTTGGGAAGCTGGCTGCTCACTCCTGGTTTATCGTCCATGGCCTCCCTATCTTGTGAAGGCTTTGAGGGTAGGACTGCATTTCTCTTAACCAAACTACCCCTGTTAGGATCATCCAAAGCCCCAGGTTGTTCCACAGACTTTGCATATACTGCAGCACTATCCTTCGGCCAACTCTTTTCAGTTAAGGACAGGCTGTGAAGCTGCTCTGGCGGCTTGGCCACATGTGGCTTATTGGTGTTGGTCTTGACTGCACCACTCGGGGAGGCCCGGGCAGCATGGCTGAGGTCCTGCACAGCTGGACCACTGGCCTTCCCTGGCACTTCGCTTCTGCCCTGACACACGATGACACTTCGCTTTTGAGAGCTGCTCTCATCATCTTCCACTGGAACTCTTTTCCTGTTGGGACAGGCTGGGAAAGGAGCCTGAGGGGCTTTGGCAACGATGTTGGTCAGGAAGGAGATACCAAGGCTATACCCCAGTTCCTGCACAGCAGCAAGGCTGCCCTTCTCCACAAAAAGGGAGGAAGAGTAAATGTAGTTCAGAACGTTGTCAAAAGCATCAGGCTCACAGAAGTCCAGCTGAAAGACAGTCTGTGCCTCGTTCTCCTTATTCGTGAATAAACTCTGGAAGTACTCACTGCTGGCAGCCAAGACGTTCTTATGAGCTCGGAACTTCTGGTCCCCAACAATCAGGAGTACATCACATAGCTGTCCCTTAAGGCGCTCCTCATTGAGGGCGCTGAGCAGAGAGATGGCATGCGCTGGGTTGATGTAATGTAGCAGTCCCTCCATCCTGCAATTGATCTGGAAGACAGAAGGTGAGACCATCAGCATTTGTAGTCCATGAAAGGCCTGCTCGAACTTAATAGGTATACACATAGGTGACACTTGAAAATGAGGCTTAACATTTAGGGTCCTTACCCATCTGATGCTTGGTTACATTTAGTTTATTCAGAAAATAAACTAAATTTGAATTGTCAAAATTCCTCAAGTCTATAATTCTACCTCAGTTTTTATTATTATCTTATTTTTTGTTTGATAAGATATATACTTAAATGCAACATGACTGCCAAAAATTAATAATAGATTGTGGACTTTTTAAAATGAACTTGGAAAGGGAATTACTTGCTAATTACTATGTAAGACTGTTCAATAAAGGTTAGAAACATTAGAAAATTAAAAGGTTGTTTTCCTTCTTACACTAATTGCTTGCGATTTTTTAAATGCTATTTTCTCACTAGTCATTTTCAACAGCATAGAGAACTTTAGCCTGACTGTAAAGTTGATTAGGGAGTTTGAACTGAATGGTCACTGATATTCTTCTCAAACCTAAAGGTAAGAGAAGGCAACTTGGTGAGTGTGAGTTTTGGGGCTAGACACTTGGCTGAGGTGCTAGCTCTACCCTGTGAGTTTATGTCCTCTGTACACAGGGCTGTGGGTAAAGTAAGATAACAACTGCACCTTTTTGCAAGTGTGTGGCAAAGATTAGATGTGCAAGCTTCTACAGCAAACAATAAATGTGCAGCTAACTGTCAGGACTGCAAGAATAGGCCTAACTTAGTATCAAAGGAGACGGTCTAGATTTCCACTCCCTTCCTGGTACTCTAGCATAAAGCAGGTTGTTCACGGGACATGATGTGTGGACTCTGCTCTATGAGCACCTCCTCTCATGGTCTGGTTTTCTATCACTGACTCCTACTAACAGAACTGTCACAGAACTGGGAGGATGATGTAGCTTAGTGGTAGAGTAAGGCCCTGAATCCAAACACCAGCACCACGGGGGTGGGATGGGGGATGGAGGTGATGGGAACAGGACAGAGAGAGAGAGAGACAGAGATAGACACTGACTTTTACTATTAGAATGTATCCACAGTGGCTAGATACATCTTTGACAGGCTTATTCTAGAAGGAATGCTACCAAGGACTACACCCAGCCCCAGATGTAAGCCAACAAGTCCCCAGCCCCCAGCTCTCCAGGGGCAGCCTTTACTGGTCACTGGGAGACTAGGCTCTTTGGTTTTCAGAAAGAATAGAATACAAGATGCAAACAGGGGTGTGGCTCTGCCACTAGAGTTGAATCTAGCATCCACCAGATTTCTCTCCATTCCTGCCTGCTTTTCTTTAACAGTGACATGTCGCTTGGATTAGATCCTTTTCTTCCATTTCCATTTCTCCCCCACTCCTAGTTCACTCTAAGAACCACACATCTGAATAAAGACATGTCTCATTTTTTACAGGGTTAGCAGAAAAGCACTGAGCTTAGATTGCCACAGGACTGACTCAGCCAGCACTGGCACTCTGCAGCACTGAAAACTTCTGGAGATGTTGACACAAGGGAAACAGCAGACCAGAAGCAAAGGATAGGAAGGTATTTCTCAAGTGACTGAAACCAGCAATTAAGAACAGATAAAGCACCAAGAGAGAAAATGTTAGAAAATACTAAACGCAGCAAGGGTTTGGGAAAGCAGTTTCAGACAGACAGACATATGCTCTGTGTGCAAGTATGCATCCAGATGAGTGAGGTCAGTGTCACCTGTGTTCTGGGCTAGTCAGTTAATCTAAGTCCCAATCTTTCCCTTGCACAGCAAACAGGGACAATATCAGCTTCCACACAATGCTGCTGAGGGGCATCATTTAGTACCTACAAATGGTGCCTACCTATCTAAAAATCCATCCACCCATCCAATCACTCATGGAAGTACATTTGAGAAGACTCAAGAGAGCAGGGCATAAACCTGGAGATTATGAAGTAAAGTCAACGCAACAGAGGAAAGAACTAAGGTCATGTAGAACTAGAGCCAAAAGAGCTGGGAGTCATGGACAATATCATCTCAGGAGTCAGGCTGTAAGGCTGCGTAGCTGGGAAGGGATTGTACTATGTAGGAGATGGGGGCGGGGCACTGGGAAGACCACAGGGAATAAGCCTGAGTTATGTCTTAATTATAACATTTCTGGCTTTATTGTGGACAGCAGACGACAAACCAAAGGACAAGAGAGAAGGCTACTGCCACGATGGCTTGGCAGGGCCTGGTACTAGATGTTTCCTAATGGAGTAACTACAGAGCAATAGGAAGAGTCAAGGACCTTGCCAGGACAGGGAAAAAGATGGCCTTTGTTGAAATGGATTTGGCAGAGAAATCAGGCTGCTTCCCTCCTTGCCTCTCTTTTTCTAGGGGTTTCAGTTCTGACACTCTACAGGCGAGTGACAATTTTTCATTCTTGCCTTTGCATCTTTCTATTTCCTTTTCTGAGTTCCCTGGAATCTCTGCCCACACAAACATCTATATCTATACTGTTGTTTCAGGCTCTACTTTTGAGAGGAAAACCAAGACACCAAGACAGCCTAAAACCACAGGTGCAAATTAGCCAGATGTGCTAAAACTCTAACCATATAGGATGTCAAAAAAAAAAAAAAAAAAAACCAGGCACAGCCTAGTTCCTGGAGTTTAGTCTTGCATATGAATAGCACACAACAATCTGTTGACACTGTACAGTTATGCAGGTACAGAAAAATGTCTATGGATACCATAGGAGATGCAGTATAGGTGACAGCCACCAGACCCAGGTGAGAGGCAGTCAGAGGATGGACCAAAGCAAGGGGAAGAGACAGGCAGGAAAGATAAGGTGACCCAAAAAGGGACAGGGGCAGTATGTGCAGCACTACAAACAAGAGAACTAAAGTCATCCTGGAGGAGTCATGACACTGATCTAGATAAAAGGCTTTGGGAACCAAAATGAAGACACTGGAAACCGTAAGCAGAAGAGCGACACCTGTCCCTACAGTCCTGGAGAGACTGAAGAGAAGGCTAGTGGTATGATTCACCTTCACTTAGGGGCTGCTTTTACACTTTAATTCTATTATAAGTACTTGAAAACATGGTCCCAGTCCTGGTCTACCTGAAAACTAGGACTATTTGAATTCTTACATTTGATTACAGCAGGTATAACTGCTTATTGAGTTCAGTAACTAAAGTATAAACACTGTCTTGAGAGAGTAAGCAAAGGGGAAAAGCAGAGCTTCTGAGTGTTGTCTGGCAACCCGGTACACTATGATGGGGAAGTGCGGATGAGCCCTCTGGACCTGACCTGACCTGTTGATAGCTCAGCTGCTCGGCATCACAACAGCAGTTATGCCGCTGGGTGTACTTTCTCAATGAATATTAAGGTATGGCAGACTCATTTTCCTGCATGAGTTAGCTACAACTCACAGCAGCAACAAATCTCATGTACAAACCACATAGCTATTAGTGTGCTCATTTCCACCTGACTCATTAATGCAGAAATCCCATCATTTAACCATGGCAGAATATCCTGGAAGGGACTGGGCTGTGGAAGAAAAGGCCCACTGAAGAGCAGAAGCAGCTGAGACAAACTCCCCTAGAAAGCCAGATTCTGAAACAGGCTGACTTCTCATCACTTGGATCTCCCGACAAATACCTTTCCAAACTCTGCCTGAGATAGTTCTACTTATTGTTTCCTGGAGCGTCAAGGGGGGAGTGGCGAGGAGAGAATGGAGAGAATTATTATAGTAAAAGCTCATGGTAGATTGCTATCCACAGAGAAGTCTTTGGTCTACTGCCATCTTTTAGGAACGCAATCTTATCAGGACTGCTCATCCTTTCTGAGCAGTAGTATCCTTGCCTGTTCAGTGCTAACCCTACCTATACAATGTGGAAATCTCACGAGACATAAACAAAGCAACTTGCGAAAGGTCCAGTCTGCAGAGCAAATCCCACCTGGCAAGTACACATCTTCCTTCTCTCTTCCTCTCCCGAGTGTTTGTGAGCCCGCTGCACACTGTGCATCACAGAGGTGCTGGTGGTGGGAGGTGAGCTTGCAGGCTGGTTTCCTGTTCTCCTGCACCTCACATTCCTGTGACTGGGCAGACAACAATGTGATAAAGAAGGCAAGAATATGGAAGAACACTCATGTTAGGAGGCTGTCAAAGTGGCCAGGAGGTGGGAGGGTGGATGATTAAGTGACATCAGGAAAGGCTGGGGACTCACTTGGTATTGAAGTTAAAGCCAAAGGCTCAGAACGTCCATGAATGTTATCTGATTAGCCCAGGCTTAAAATCTTTTGAAGTTTGCCCTGACCTTAAGTCAACTCCCCAGAAGGACCCTAAGGCCCTTCACAGCTAGACTCAATGAAATTACTTCATGCCATCACACAAACCTCTGATATACTAGATGCTGAGGTGAGACATCTGTATCTTAATATAAATTAATTCAACCCACATATTTCCATTCTTATGTTACAAGGAATAAGGACTTAGGGGTTTAAGGAAGGTAGGTACTTTTGGAACAGAGTATCTGGGGATAAATGTACAAGAGAGAAGCACATAGTCAGAAATGCAATAGGACACTACAAAGGGAGGGGGAGGAGAATAAGGAAAGGATTCAAAACAATTTCCCCTATTTCAATTTAAGAGACTGGTTCAATAGCTAAAGATTATTACAAATGAGCTAGGCTCTAGGCTAGTCCAAAAACTCTTAACAGCTCTGTGGGAAATGTCCCTTTACTAACCTAAGCTAAGTTCTGGGAACACTGTCCCTTTGCAATGTTGGAGAGTGCTGACAAAAACCTAACACGGTCCTGAACTCTAGGGATCTGGTGGCACAGGTGAACATCCAACACTTGACTACACACACAGCTGACCCCCAAGTCCTCACTTCTCTCTCCACTTGATTTTACTACATGGTGACAGGAAGCTGGCGCTGAGCTTCAGTTTTATCATCACTCACCTGGTAACATTGCAGACATCTAGAAATTATCTGAAGTGCCTCAGGTTTCAAAGCCGGAATGGCTGAGGGGATCCTTCATGGTATCAAGTTACTGTACTCCACTTCAACACATTTCAGTCTCTCTCTCGTTCAAATTTGGTTAAAGAGCAGACTGTCAGCCTCAGCCAGAGGATGGCTCCACTGTAGCACGGTTTAGATTCTTAGCTATACAGCAGACAAGCAGCCTCTGCTGGTCTGTCCTGGCCACCCAGCAGCTATTTCTTCTGCAGAGACCTTCTGTGTTGCTTTGAGAGAACACTTGTGCCTAGCAAGTGCAAGACGACGGTTGTAGATACTACTGAATACCAAGCCAACTAGAAACTTTCTCCCTAGACTACGGTTCATGACAAGACAAGGGCAATAGCTGAGTGGAACCGATGGATTGATCTTAGTGTGGGCTGAAAATTCAACATGCTAGTGCCTGACTCATACATTCCTGCAAGTGGTTTGGTTTTGGTCTTTGAGGTTCAAGGTTTGTTTGTTTGTTTTTCAAAGATTTTCCTCTAACCTCAAGAATAATCAAGTATTTATTACAATAAATTTCTTTTCAACCAGTCAGTTTCTGTTCTGGCATATTTCTGCATGTTGCCTGCACCCTGCCCTGCCTTTCATGCTTATCCTTCATATGTGAGATTCCTCAAGCAAGGCTTTCATTACTGTACCAGCACACAATCTCTTCCACAGAAGCAGCTTGCTCACAGGCTGTCTCCATGTGCAAGGCATGGTTAAATGTATCTGAACACATGGGTACTCAAGATAAATGAAGCCCCACTGTCTAGTAATAAGGAAACCCCCAAAGCTGATTTTAATGTGTTAAATATCTTGATGGAGAGAGAAGTTTGATGGCTGGTGTAGTCCTCAGGAGTGCAGAGGGAGCTCAGGAGTCGTCTTGATGTAGTGTTTTGTTAAGATGAAAAGAATGAATAATGTCATAGTCCCCTCTATCCTAGTTAAAACAAAGGAGGCTAAAACACAGAATCTTTAATAAAAGGCCTTCAAGTCTCTATAGACATTTGTATTCAGATTACTTTTAAAATTCTTTAGTTACCTACTGTGACTTTTTCCTGTTTCTGTCCTAGAGACACAAATCTGCCCACCTGCCCACCTCCACCACTCAACCTGAACCATCCTAGACTGTGATAAACTCCTTTTCCAACTCAGCTGAAGTTCTAATCATTTGGGAATCCCTTAGGGCTGAACATTCCCAGCCAACATCCCTAGTTCATATGTAGAAGTCCTAACCTCTGCATCTCAAAAGACAATCATATTTGGAGCTGAAGTCTTTACACAACTAATTAAATTAAACTGTGCCTTAGTCCAATAAAACCGATATCGTTAAACAAAGAATTAGAACAGAGACAAACATGGAGGGAAGATTCTATGAAGATATATAAAGAAGACGCTGTCTACAAGCCAAGGGCAGAGACCCCGGGAGACACCTGGCCTGCCAACAACACCTTATCTCCAATTTCCAGTTTCTGTAACTGTGTTGTTTAGGTCACTGGGTCTGTATACTAAATTAAAGCAGGTCAATAAACACAGCCATTAACTTATTTAAGCTTAGAACAAGTAAACCAAATACAGTGTGGCACTTTTCTACACCCAGCACTTGGGAGGCTGACACAGGAGGAGGATGAGTCCAGCCAATGTGGGTTACAAACCTTTGCCACACTGAACAGGCACACCACTACATTGTGTTTATTCACTGTCGTATGCTAGCTGGCTGTGTGTCCCACTAGGATTGCAAGCTCTTTAAGATCTAATACATTACTTCTGACACTCCTCATGATGCTCAATTTGGGATCCTACAGAATAAATATGTGATTATTTTCTACTCTCTACTCAAATTAAGGAGTAAAAATGAAGCTCTTTGATTGCTTTCTCTAAGTAAAGTTGGCCACTTTACTGCCCTGTTTTAGACTACAGTTTGTTTTGTAAATTATTATTTTCTAGAAAAACGCAAACTACAGACTAGCACACAGGCTTCTCTGACTGATGTCAGTTCTCTCTGTACCATACCTGGGTGGCACTCCTTACCATGTAACCCATAAACCTGCATTTCCAGTTTCTGAAACCTAAAAGTAACTTCTACTTCTCCTTTACTTGGCCACCAAGGAACTATAAAGCTTTTGCAATTTGCCAACAGCAATACTATATTCCTCTGCAATAATGCCCTAGTGATTTCAATGCATCAGCTTTTGTATGTGGATACCTCAGAAGATCCCACATGCTCCCCTCAAAAAGTCCTTATTTTCATCTGTGAATTCCTAGCATAAGGCTTGACAGGGGTCTATCATGCAGAGAAAGTTCACTAGACTTGAAGATTTAACTTCTCACCTTTATCTTTTCAGAGCCCTGTAGAACCCAGCACAGGGCATTTTCTAAGTTTTTTTTCTGAGCTTTTGTAGCTACACTAGCAACTGAACTATGACTCCATCTGTATCTCTGCTCAGACTTCCTCAGACTCCAGTCCCTGGCTGCCTTATGAACAGATCCATTTCAGTTACCCCACTTATCCTGCATGGCACTTGTGATCCATATCCTCACACCTGCTTGTCTTCATCCATTGCCTCCTTAGTTTGGGGTGATGCCAGACAGGTCTCCTCAGGCAGAAAGGTATTTTCTTTCCTTTGCCCTCTGGCCAATCTCTGATACCTGTAAATCCAGTCCTCAATCAGCTCTAGTACAGGGAAAACTAAAATGGCTTCTCAAGTTATCACCTTGTCTGGAGACCCCTCATTTGTTGCTTTTAGTGTTCCCATACCTAATTTCCCCCACTACATAATACTGTCAATTCCTTGTTAGCATCTATTGACAATTTCTATTTCCTCCCTATACTTTCACTAAATAAAAATGCTACATTGTTAAGTGGATAGGCTGAATTAGAGTCACTTTTAAGTAAGTCAAATTTCTTCTTTAACGCCAATATTTAGGGGTAAGGTTAAGGATAATGATTAATTGCCAGACACTGAGGAGTGTTTTCGGTGGAAACGCTAACATGGATTTCTGGCCCTTTTAAACAAGGTGGGAAGTTCATGAAACAAATCCAGGAACTCATGACTCAGGGTCATGCTGATGAACAATCACCGGACTATGCTGTAACACAGATGTCTAAGGACGTAGAGGAGTTTGGAGCTCATGCAACAACACAAAAATTTCAGGCTTCGGAGGGCTGCTCAGTGTCCCTCAACACGGCACCCTGTGTCAGGCAACCTCAAAGGAGTATCTGTCTAAAGCTCCCTACAAAGTGCTGAAGTGTGTGGTTCTCCAGCACCCAGGGTCTCAGGGATGCACAGAGCACGGTTCTTTGATTACAAGGTGCGTTCTCTTCAGAGGGACACTCAAGGTGCTCCTGATAACCAGGCCTGGGAGACGGAAGACCCGGCCAACGAATGGGCTGCAGGAAGGTCTTCTGAACTAAGTCCCTGGGCGAGGAGGGTCTTTCTGGGGAGGGGGAGGGGCGGCAGGGGCTCAGGAGGTGTCCGCGGAGGGGCTGACCGACAGGCTGTCACGCTCCAACCGCGGCAGGTGCGGGGTGCCGCCCGGCTACCCGGTCTCGAGCGCGCGTGCGGCCGGGCCCGGAGTGTGCACCATTGCCTGCAGCGGCGTCTCAACGGTTCTGTGGGGGCGCGCGCCCCGACTGCACTCCTGGCTACCCAGGCCACCCCGGCTAGGGTTAGCAGCTCAGCGGGCCGGAGGCCGAGCATGCGCAGGAGCGAGGGCGAGGCCAAGTGCGGGCATAAAGCATGCGCAGTGTAATGACACACTCGGCTACGTGGGAGTCTGAGCATGCTCCGTGAGGACCGCGGACCCGCGCACGCGTAGAAGGGCCCGGCGCCCGCAACCCACTGGTGGAGGAAAAAAGGAGAGAAATCACCTCAGAGTTACGTCAGGAAAGGCCGCGTTTTGCGGGGAGGCCGTAGCCCCGAACAGGGCCCGACGTCCTCTTAGAGCGTGGGACGTGACGGCTACTCACCGCTCTTCTGCCCCGGGGCAGGCGCCGGGTCCCTCTCCTCTCACACTCGGCTCGCGCAACCCGCAGCCGCCGCTGCCGCTGTGATTCCATCCATCTTGAATTTGACGTCATCCCACACTAGGGATGAGGTCATCGCAGGCAGCGCTCGTCACGTGCGCGGCGCTGGGATTGGGTGCCGGGCGGCGGAGGGCGGGCTGAGGGCGGGCCTGCGGGAGCGCGGACGCGCTGGGTCCCAAGCGTGGGTGCTTCTCCGATGAGGCGCAGCGACGAGCCGTGGAGCTCGGGGACGCCCGGAGGGTAGGTGGCCATGTGGGAAGCCCCTGATTCGGAGCTATCGGAAAGTGGCTCATTTCCATTTCTTCCTCCTGGAAAGAGCTGTAGTGAACAAGTTGAGCTCTCAGGCTTCGCCCCCTTTCAGATCAGCAGTTTCTCTTATTCACTCTGTGGCAACTGCCGTCAATCACAGATTCAAACCTCTCCGTTTTAAAACGGTGTCGAAGCTGGGGGAGGTAATTTATGAAAGTAATCCCAACACAAAGCAGGCTGACAGGCTGAGGCAGAATTCTGTTACAGAGTGAGACCGCTGTCTCATTAAAGACAGAAAGGTAGAGAGAGGGAGAGAGAGAGAGAGAGAGAGAGAGAGAGAGAGAGAGAGAGAGAGAGAGAGAGAACACCCACACAACTCTTTTTCGGCAACACCAATTCTCTTTTAGCTTCTTTGTATGAAAATTACAGTTCCATTGTCAGATGACATTGTATTCAGCCAAAACCAGACAGCTGGGTAACAAATGCCAAACTGCAAAAATCACTGCTGTGAAGAAAGGGAGTTCCGGCCACAGGACAGCAGGACAGTTCTCTAGAGACTGGAACATAGCAACAGACAGTCTCACCAAGAGACATTTCTAAAACAGACCTTAAAAATGCCTAGATCTTAAATTGGGTGTCCTAAATTTCAAGAAGCATGTGATTTTCAAATTTACTTCTGAAGGTGGGTTTTAGCCACATGAATCAAAGTAAAATAGCTTTATGAAGTGTGTGAGAAATATGTGGGAGAAGGAATCTTGCATTCAGGTTGATCCAAGTGAGAAAAAAAGTCTTCAAATAAATAGCTCTGAATATTTTAGTTTCTTTAGTTTCAAGACTTTAGAATTTCACCCTTAAGTTTTCAATCATTCAAGGGCTTTTAAAAAAATGTCTTTGTATTTTGGACTGTTTAGCAGTTAAAGCAAGAAGTTTTGTAAGATGGCTTTTAGTAGGTCACTTGTGATGAGGCTGTTAACATGCATCATTGCCCCTCTTTTTACAGGCCAGAAAATCATCATTGCATTGCATAGCCTGAGGTCTAGATAAAAGCCAGATTTATTGTTTTTGTTTGTTTGTTTTTAACCATCTGGAGTGCAAAGCAGCCTCTCTCTCTTTTCCAGCTAGCTGCAGCTCATTTGCTGTGTCTCTATGCCTGCTGCCTGTACACTTGGCGCCTCCATGTTCAACTATGGTTGCCAGTTCTGACATAACTTTCCCAAATAGAAAAGAAACTTTTGGCTCTTTCAAGTGACCTCTGGCATCTAATATTTTATCTGTTCCTTCTTTGGACCCAATGGCAGCAGCTATGTCACTTTGCCCTGAGTTTCCTGCCCCTGACTTGCACATTATTGGCCTTCTGTGCTGTTTCCTCTGCCCCGTGCCCATCCCTACACTTTGGATTTCTGAGGGTTGTGGCCTTGCCTGTCCTGTTACATTTACTCCGTGCCACTTCATCCGTGGCAGGGAAGATGCTCTGACATCCAATGACAGACAGTCGCTTTAAGCACTGCCCCCTGTGACACGCACGCGCGTGCGCGCACACACACACACACTTTATAACTGTTCTTGCAGCCTCCAGGTTTTACTCCACCCTGAATTTGCAACCAAACAAGTCTTTTAAAATGTTCTTTTGCTCCAGTGTTAACAGTAGGTTCTCCATTGCTTTTAGGTGAGAGTTGAACTTCATCCTAGTTTGGCCCATATTGATGCAGGCAAGCCTTGCTTGTCTCTCCTCTCAGCTCACCTCTGAGCTTCAGGTGTATTGCTTCCTCCACTGGAACTAAGCTGTACCGTCTACCCTGTCCTGTCATCTGTAATTGCTCTGGGATGCTGCCACTTCTGCCCTCCTGCAATCACTTCAACTTTGTTCTGGGATTGACGCTACACCTTTGTGCTCATTAGTGTCTTTTGTAGGGTTTGACTGTTACTTCCTGTATGTACCATTGGATTTGTTTCCCATATGCCTGCCTCTGGACTGAAGTAGAAGTAGAAGTCCATCATGGTTCTACCCCTTGATAAGCACTAACTAGGATCTCTAGCTCTGCCTCCGTGTACGTGTTTACACACATTGTTTACTTAACCACCTCATTAGGAGGTACCACTTGAATGACCCCTACCCATGGGTTTCACAGGCTGGAGTCCATGAAGGGGATTCTGAGCTGAATTTATTTGTTCTGTCCTATTTAAAAGGGCTGCTGCCTGCTCTACTACCCAATTGGGAACTTGGGATTACTTTTCAGTTTCTGCCTTCAGCTATCGCTAGGTCTTATCAGGTTACCTCTCAACTATCCCTCAGGTCTTTCCTCACTAACTCTAACTCTTCTCTTCCTGGGTTCCAGTCCCAACTCTGGTCAGTCTGAAGCTACTTGACCTATTTCTGATTCTCCTTCCCCCAGTGTATTGTTTTTAGCTGAATGCATCCTTTTAAATGCATGTCTTATCAACTTGTACTCAGATACACTCTCCCATGGCATCCAGTGGTCTGCTGCCTCAGTAACCCCAGGCATGGCTGCTCGACTTTCTGCTTGTCCTAGACCAGTGCTCACCACCCCTTTCCAAGTATGCCTTACCAGCTCCCTGCTCCCTCTACATAGTAGACCTGCATTCTCTCTCATGATCAAACCACAGCCTCCTTCTTTATGCTTCAGCTGCGTCTCTAACATCTGTGCCATCTCTTTCTGACTGTTTGAAGGCCCTTTACTTCCCTAGCATGAATGTTACTTTGGTGTTGAGACTGCCTAGTAACATGGGTGTTCCCAGACCTTTGGGCTCGTTGCGAGGGCTGTGTCCTGGCTCAGTTGCTCCCCGTGGCTAGAGTTTTCCCTCAGAAACTGGGTTACAATGCTGTATAATGCTGTGGTGTAATAAAATTCTGTCTGAATTTCTTGTGCTAAACAAACACATTCTTCTTGCAAACTGGGGGAGGCACTTTTAGGTGGAGTTTAAACAAATTTCTGCATCTTTGCAAGTGGAAAAGTTACTTAGTTATGCATCTCTTAAATATCACTTCACTTTGAACACATGCCTAGACATCTAAGTTTGCCCACCTTGTGGTTTGAGTAGTTGTTCCTCTAAAGAATTAGGCTGGGATAGAGGGTAGAGGTGGTCATATTAGTGTCTTGTAATTGCTATGATAAAGTACCCCAACATTAGAGGCTTTTTGTAAGTTAGTCACAGTTCAGGAGGCAAGTGTCTGAAGTGAGTACCATTAGACTGAAGTCTTGTGTCTGCAGGGTCCTGTTCCCATGGGGGATACTGGCACAGTATCCTTATAGCCTTTCTACTTCTGGTGGCTACTGGCAACTCTGCCTATAGCTATGTCTCTGAAGCCTTTGTCTCCACCATCAAGTGGGTTCTCCTGTCTGCCCAGTCTTCCTCTGCCTCATATAAATATATCTTGATGTAGGAGGGTCATCTGTCTATGTGTTACTTTCATTGGTTAATAAAGAAACTGCCTTGGCCTTTGATAGGACAGCAGCTTAGATAGACAGAGTAGACAGAACAGAATGCTGGGAGAAAGAAGCAGAGTCAGGCAAACACCATGGAGCCAGCCGCCAGGTCAGACATGCTGAATCTTTCCCAGTAAGCCATTACCTCATGGTGCTTCACAGAATATTAGAGATGGGTTAATCAAGTTGTGAGAGTTAGCCAGTAAGAAACTAGAGCCAATGGGCCAGGCAGTGTTTAAATGAATACAATTTGTGTGTTGTTATTTCGAGTGTAAAGCTAGCCGTGTGGGAGCCGGGTGGGTCGAAAAGCAGGCCTGCTTGCCTCATCACTACAATATTTGAAGACGAATTCCCCATCCCCATATCTCAGCCTCCTCAGCTCAGATCCAGGTAGGCACAAAACCCAGGAGACTTGCATCATCATGGTTCCTTTGACATGGGTGAAATTGGATTGAATTAAATGTTTATTTCACTGCTGAGAAGCCTGGTCTTTAATAAAAATAGCATACACATAAAAGAGGCTGGAGAGATGTTACTACCCTTGCAGAGGATCTAGTTCAGTTCTCTTTACCCATATCATGCTTCTCACTATAACTCCAGTTCTGGGAGATCCAGTACCCTTTGGCTTCAGTGAGCATTTACATGAACGTAGTACACATAAACTTGCACAGCCACGCACACATAAATAATACATCTTTAAAAAATATGATAAAAGAGAATGGATAATAGGCCGAAGGACAGCACCCCAAAAAAACAGCATCATTACTGTGTCTTTCTCTTTCCCTCAGTATCCAGCCTACTTCTCATCACCTTGAGACCAGCCTTGCTGTACCTGCAAGTCAGCAAATGGCACAACTAATAACTGAATTGCATGGATAACCTTCAGCATTTAGTTAAGTGGGAAGTAGGTGTGTGTGTGTGTGTGTGTGTGTGTGTGTGTGTGTGTGTGTTTAGTAATTCTTGTTCCTTGTTTATCATTTTATTTTAAGGTGGTGTCACATCATAAAGTCTAGGCTTACCTCAAACCCATGGTTTTCCTGCCTCATTTCTTTGAGTACTAGGATTGCAGGCATAGCCACCGTGCCTAACTGGTTATGGACTTTGTGCACAATAAGATAGTTTGAGATGGAAAGAAAGAGGATGCAGAATACAATGCCTTTGAACTCTGCACCATAGGGTTTCTTTGGTAAACCCCAAAGAATGCAGTTAGGGATGGCAGCTATAGTTTAACTGTATCCACCCTTGCCCTCAACTGTGACTATGTGCACAGCTATCATACTTAAGTGTAGTAATTCTCATTTCACACACTGAAAAAGTGAGGCTTACAAAGACAGGAATGAGAACATCTAGTGAACCCATTCAGGATATTCAAGTTAAGCTACTCTGAGAACATTTCAGATTCATGAGGTTAAATGTATTAACCTAACAGCCCATAGCTTAGTTTTTCCTTGATGGGAAAAGATGAGTTTAGAGTACTCTTTTTTGAGCCAGGGTTTCTCTGTAGCTTTGGAGACTGTCCTGGAACTAGCTCTTGTAGACCAGGCTGGCCTCGAACTCACGGAGATCTGCCTGCCTCTGCCTCTCGAGTGCTGAGATTAAAGGCGTGTGCCACCACTACCTAACTGAGCACAACACTCTTGTACAATGAATCGGGAAGGGAGAAATATGTGCACAACCAGGAACAAGCTGGAACGAAACAGGAAGCACAGAGCTTCCTACTGCAGGGCCTGTGTTTGGTCAATGACTGTGGATGAGCTGTTTTATGAAGAGGTTTATGGGGACATAGAACCAGCCCACCTCTTTGTCACTCTCAATTTCCGTCTTCACTTATTTACTAGTCTGTTGGACCTTGGCATTATGAAAATAAATACCACGAAGATGGTCTCTGCCATCGGGGAACTGGTGTCTTCTCCAGAAACAAATACCAGGAGCCTATGCTCTTAGGGCTGTGAGTAAGAAGAAATCTGCCTGCCTGTTTCAGGAACCCAGACACCAACTGAGCCTGGGGCCAGTGATGACCAACCTAGGATTTGTCTTCTGGTGCCTTGGACTGCCAGGTGAAGAAGAACTTGGAACCATCAGTAGCTCGTCCCTGTGCAGTGGCCATACACAAAGGGGTTCAACCTTGTTTCTGGTAGAGGTCATACTGGCTTCCGGGCAGGCAGAAAGAAGCTGACCATTGCTGTTCTGTGAATGTGTCAAAGTTCTCAAAATGTGTGGCAAAACTAACAGACTCACTAGAGACACTCATTCAGTCAGCCCCTTCCTGGCAGTCTTTTGGTCGGCAGGGAAGTGACATCACTCCTGTATTTCAGCCATCAGCATGTGCTACTGATGCTAAGTGTCCTTGCCCCGGAACAGTTTGAGACCAGGAAGGGGATTGGTTTTGGTTTGACTTTCTGGCTTTGTTTTTATTCTTGGAGATTTTAGGGTTTAGCCACCCTTGTGGTGAGAATCACCTGACTGACTGTGGTATTATTGAGAACAGAGATGGTAACTACTGACTGCATCTTCACCAGCATTCACATTCCAGCTTACCATGCTTACTCTGTAAATATGATGTTTATAGTTTTATTTATGTAGCTCCTAACATTGTACATCTTAGTTCTAGACCTTTTTTTTAATGACAGGGTCTCATGAAGCTCATTCTTGTCTCAGATTTGCTATGCCGCCAAGGAAGATGACCCTGAACTCCTGATTCTTCTGCCTCCACCTTCTGAGTTCTGGGCTTTTGAGGTGCTGCTGAGTGAACTCATAGCTTTGTATATGCTAGGCAAACACTCTGGAGCTTATTCACTGAAACTAGGACAAATGACTATTTCCTATATTAATGAACAGCTTCTACTTCTCCCCTCCTTCTGGGATGTGACTCAGTTAATCTGGCATCAAGTCTCTGATATGTCTGAAATAACTTCTAAAAATAGGTGAATGCCCATTCCCCACTTAGCTCCTGAGACAGGCCAATAGCCACGAATGTCCCTGCACTTTGGAAATTGTTAGGAAGAAATTCCTGGCAAACGGAAACCACGGTGACATCATCTGTGGTTCTGCAAAGTCTGTGTTTTGAATTCATTTGACACACTCTTGGCTAGAAGAAGTCTAGAATATCCTAATAATACAAGAAATATTCCCAAGATTTTTCCCCATATAAAAATCAGCTAGGGTTTTACAGCGAGATGGTGTAAGCACGTGCCAGAGCTGCAGAAGGAACAAGACTTGGCTTCTTGACAAAACCTGCTTTCCTGTCAATGCTCAATTCTCCCCTCACCATCAGGGGACAAGAGTGATCACTTGATTCCATTATAATGGTCAAGATGCAGAAAAAACAAACATGAATTGGTTTTCTTATCCTATTTTTTCCCCAATGACGTGATTCTTGCCACAGTTATTGGGGCAGAGGATGTCCATTTCCCTAAAATACTCAAAGAAGCTAAACTGTGGCAGTATTATAGGAGCATTCAGGGTCAGAGCCTGGGTCCTGACTGCCCTAACAAGCTTAGTCACTTGTTCTCAAAACCCAATTAAAGAGGCAAGTGTAGAAAAGAAATTTATTCAGTGTCACTGTTCTGGGAGGAGGAACAAAGGTACAGTAAGCACACACACACACACACACACACACACACACACACACACTTCTTTAGAGTCTGGACAGGCTTAGGTTTAAGTAAAAGATGGTATGCGGGGCTAGAGAGATGGCTCAGAGGTTAAGAGCACTGACTGCTCTTCCAGAGGTCTTGAGTTCAAGTCCCAGCAACCACATGGTGGCTCACAGCCATCTGTAATGAGATCTGGTGCCCTCTTCTAGCCAGCAAACATACAGACAGACAGAACACTGTATACATAATAAATAGTATACATGCTCATAATAGATATGAGCAGTCCTAGTCAAGATGTAATCCTGCCTCATTGTCCCATCATTGCCTCAGCTCCATTGTCTTTTGCAAGGGAGTCTGACAAGTTGTCAGAACCCCAAACTATCCACCACTTTCAACCAATTGCAAACTCCAGGTTCTGACCCATTCTTTTAATGGCAGGTTGCATATTAGAGTTCCACATCCCTGTCCTAAGGTGTGACTGGTGGAGTGGTTCATAGAACCCAGAGGAAGACTTATTTACATTCGCAGTTTATAGCATTGCTAAAGAGCTCTGTAAGGGTTTTAAATGAATGAGTTTTAAGTACAGATGAGAGCCCAGCATCTAATTTCCTCTGTGGGTACTTTTATATTATAGGGCAAACAATAGTAACAAAACTGGATAGGAATTATCTTGTTGCTGATCTTAAGGTCACATTATTTTTAATCCCTTTTGCTGCTGGCTGATTTTCCTTCTCCCCATTACAGAGCTGGGGCTAGTGTGCTGATTGAGGATATAGAGTTTTAGAGGACACTTGATGGAAACATGGTTGTGTTTAAATAGGGGGAGAGGGAGCCCAACTTCCAAATTCAGCTCCTCATTAAGTTTGAACAGTATCTGACGATTACCAATATAATGTTCTTTACAAAAGGACATAGAAGAAGAGAGGGATGTGGGTGAGGCATAGGAGAGGGGAGACACTTATCATATAGACAATCCCCTAAGATTCTACCTTCTATGAACCTCTATTAAGTTCTCATCTTTTGGGTTGGTATGAAGGCTTCTCACAAAGGATTGACTTACTCCAGAAGGCTTTATTGTAGATGTGAGGGAGAGCACAGCCAGAGGCATTTGGAAGAGTACAGAGTGAACATGGCAAGCAGAATAAATGAGCCATGAGAGGAGGGTAGGGGAGAAAAAGAGAGGAAGAGGAAAAAGAATAACCAAGAGGCTAAGAGAAGGACCAAGGGCCAAGAGAATGCGTAGACAAAATGGCTGAGTTATCTATGAGAAAAGAGAAGCTGGAGGAAGGGAAAACAAGCTCATGGGTTGGGGAGGTTTAGGGTAGGGGTGGGAGTGAGAAGTTCTGTGAGGAGGCAGGACTCAGATAATGGTATCCAGCATTTGCTTTGGTATGTTAATAGGCACCTCAGTTAGCCATTTGTCCAAGGTTGGTCTTAAGCTTCAGTCCATCATATCTACCTGGAGATTGATGCTGAAATTCCATACCCTTTGGTCCTGTCTTGGTCTTTCTGTGACATGCCTCAACCCTCAAGCCACCTAAAAGCTGCTAGCCAGCATTCTGCTCACAGTTAACAGAAAGATGGCCCTTACCACCTTGAGGAGCCTAAGAATTTAAGGAGCTATGTGCCAGGAAACAGGAATAAAGACAGAAGATACATTTGATTGTTACATTTGAATATTAAAATCTCTTTGGCATTAAACAATATGTGTTTTGTTATATATTTATATGTATGAATTTGTGTGCTAGATGCCAGAGTTCAACCACTTTCCATCCCCCACCCCCTTTTAAGACAGGGCCGTACTGTGTAGATCAGGCTGGTCTTGAACTCATAGAGATCACCTGCTTCTGCTCCCCAAGTGCTGAGATCAAATATGTACATACACCACCACTCTCTTCTTTCTGTCTTATTTTTGAGGCAGGGTCTCTCTGGACCTAGAGCTTACTGATTCAACTAGACTGTCTGACAAGCATGTTTTTCCTGTCTCAACCACCCCACATCTAGGTTCTATGTGGGTGTTGGTACCTAAACCAGGTTGTCATGCTTTCACAGCAAGCATTTTATTGAGCCACCTTCTGGCCCTGTCATAATCTCTTAAAAGTAAACCCTGCATTTTCTCTTCTGAGTTTGAACTTAGCTCATCATAATTCAGTATTAAAATGAAGGAGGGGACCCTGCAGCTTTAAATATCTGCTGGTCAGTTCAGGGGCCCACCCTAGCATCAAGTGACAAAGGAGTCCCAAGCAGCTCTAAAACAACTGCTACAGTAAAGTGTCTGGGGTTTGACTGTGAACTGTTTGAACTCGTAATCCCCAGACAGTGAGAGTTTCGAAAGACTGTGGAACTTTCAGGAGGCAGAGCCTTCTAAGAGGTAGTTGATCATTGAGGGTGAACCTTGATGATTTAAATCTGGGCCTCACTTCCTATGTACTCTTTGCTTCCTGTTCTGCCAAGATGGGAGGAGATTAGGTGTCCCAGCTGGAAACTCATGTCACCATGGAGTGTCCTGTCACCGTGCGTTTTTGCCACAATGGGCTGTGTCCCTTCAAAATGACTAAATACACGCTCCCTTAATTCGCTGCTTGTCAGGAATTTGACCACAGCAATGAGAAAGATAACTACTGAGAACACCAGTTTCTTGCTTGTTTAGTGTTGGGGACTAAATCCAGGACTGCACACAGACTAAACAAATGCTTGCCCGCCCAGCCTTGGTTTTCCTAGCAGGTGAAAAGTGATGTTTGGCCCCGAGATCGAACAGGCCAAAGTGTGGAGAACACAGACAAAATGTACATGAGCACTGCATCAAGCATAAAAACAAACTGTCAGAGGACAAAGATGTGTGACAATGAAGAGTGCTTATGGAACTGGAAAGGCCTCCAGGTCTAAGGACTGATACTGTCCTGTAAGGAAGTTTCATTCAGAGACTGAGAAATTAAGGAAGAAGAACAATGAAATTAGCTTTGTTAGGCACAAGTACTTTGCCTGAGATACAGACACACAAATGTATAGTTTACATCAAAAGGCAGAATACACCATGTTGGTGTTGGGTTAGTAGCCTCTGAGTTCAAATGCCAGCTCTTCAGGATAGCAACTGGGTGACCCTGGAAAGTTATGACCTACATGGTGTCATCATCAGTGAGAGGGGAGATCGGCAGTCTGCCTCTTAGCTTGTGAATGAGGAGTGAGTGAGATGACAAGGGCAAGTGCTTAGTACAGAGCAAGCACTGAACCGGAGGCAGTGCTAAGCCATCACAACCTGTACCTTAGAGTGTGACTTGATACTGAAAGACATTTAAAAAAAAAGTTCAGATCTGAAATATGTTACCATCAAGGTGGATATGATTGTGGTGCACATGGTAAGAGTGGCAGGGTGTGTGTGTGTGTGTCTGTGTGTGTATGTGTGTGTGTGTATGTGTGTATGTGTGTTGGGGGGGAGATGAATCTGTATAAGCTCATTCCAGGGAGAGGATTCTGATATTTGATTAGAAAATGGTGACTACATTAATTAACTCATGACTGTAAGATAAAATGGAATACCTGTGTGAAATAACTTGTGAGGAGATAAGCTGGAATATCACATGTTCATGTTCATAAAATCTAGAAAAGTGGAACGTAGTGCTTACAGAAAAATTCAAAGAAATCCCATACTAACATATAATATTTTAACGTTGGATGCTAGAAAAGTGTGATGGTTGATTTCACTGTTAAGTTGATGAGATTTAGAATTATTGAGGAAATATTCATCCTCTCGTGTCTGCATTTCTAAAAATGGGTTAACTGAGGAGAGAAGACCCACCTGGAATATGAGTGCCATCATCCCATGGGCATGGGCCTGATGGAATGGGATGGAGAAAGTGAGGTGAGCACCGGCATTCGTCTCTCTGCTTTCTGACTACAGAGACAGCATGACCAGCTACCTCACGTATCCTGCTGCCATCCCTTCCCTGCCATGATGGACTGTACCCTTAAACTGTGAACTAAAGCAAACCCCTCCTAAGTTCTTTCATCTGGTATTTTGTCACAGCATGAGAAAAGTAAGTGATATAGTAAGGATGATAATGTGGCATTAAATTTGGTCAGGTTGAATAGTTTCTTAACAATTACAAGAGGCCATTGTCTTAGACTGGGCTCCTGCTCTGGGCCTCAGCAAATTGGCTAAAATATCAAAAGAGAGTCACTCATGCTATAATTCCAGGTCACTGAGCTGAAACAGGCAGTTAGCATTAGTTAGAGAGATAACACTCTTCCCCAGAGAGGCCTCTTCAGGGGTATGATAATGAGGTTTCCCTCTTCCTGAGCCCTCACACCCAAAGTAACTCAGTGTCAGTTGGTTCTCCTTCTGCTGCTCCTTTTCCTGTTGCTGCCAGACATGGAAGTGAGTTTGAAATGAGACATGCACCTTTTGTTTTATGTTTTTGCTATTTTCTTCATTATTATTTTATTATTACTAGAGATAAGGTCTTTAACTGTACCTGAAACTCACCAAATTGCCAGATTCAGTTAGACTGACTGGCCAATGAGTCCCTGGGACCCACCTGTCTCTACTTACTTCAGTGGTAGGTTACAGGTGAACATTGCTGTAACCAGATTTTAGTGGGTGCTGGGAATCTGAACTCAGGTCTTCAACCTTACACAAAAAGTCCATGGCATTATTATTTTAAAAATTAATCCCTTGTCATTTTACCCAAGGCTAAGCAAAAGCTCCAAGAATCACGGGTGGTGAGTAAAGGATGGGTCTGGACAGCTTAACTTTCTGGGGCTCATGGTTCTGCTCCAGCTGGGATCAGGGATGATGGTTCTTCTTGGGGTAGTTGTGGTACACAGGAAATCAGCTATGGGACTTGCACACCCCCCAAAGCATGCAATGCGTCTCCAGTGGTGCAACACTTTGGGAAGATGTCCTTATCTGGCTCTCCTCTTGCTGCCTCTAAATCCTAACAACAAGCCGGGCGGTGGTGGCGCACGCCTTTAATCCCAGCACTTGGGAGGCAGAGGCAGGTGGATCTCTGTGAGTTCGAGGCCAGCCTGGTCTACAAGAGCTAGTTCCAGGACAGGCACCAAAAACTACAGAGAAACCCTGTCTCAAAAATAAAAAATAAAATAAAATAAAATAAATCCTAACAACAAAGAAGCCAGGGCCATTTTAGAAGATGCAGGTCATGGCACAAGTGGAGTCTTAATCTTTAAAATTTGTTGTTTGCCTGGGGTGAAGGTTCAGCAGTTAAGACAACTGGGTGCTCTTCCATAGGACCTGGCTTTGATCTTCAGTATTTACATGGTAGTTCACAATCATCTGCAGCTCCAGTTCCAGAGGATCTGATGCCCTCTTTTGGGCTCTCAGGGCACCAGACACATGGTGTGTAAGATATACATGGAGGCAAAAATCCACACATATAAGTTTAGGGACAGAGACAGATGGAGCAGAAAGTGGTTGGAACCTGCATTGGGAACCTGTATCTGACCTCCTAATTTATCCTTGAGAGCAACAGTCTTGATGAAAACCCTTGCCTTTCCTCTTGTGCTGGTTAGTTTTAAATGTCAAGTAGCCACAGCCTAGAATCTCCTGAGGGGAGCGCTTTGATTGAAAATTACCTAGGTCAGTTTTGATTATGAACATTTCTGTGGGGAATTATCTTACTAAATTGTGTAGTAGGACCCAGCCCTCTGTGGGTGACATCATCCCTAGGCAACTGGTCCTAATTTGTAAAAGCAAGCTGGTTGAGCACCAGCTGGCAAGCAGCATTCTCCATTCTCCATGGTCCTGTCATACTTCTTTGGCTATGAGTCCTGCCTTGAGTTCTTGCCTTGGTATTCCTCAGTGATGGAGTATGAATAGGAAGTGTAAATGGAGTAAACCGTTTCCTCACCTAAGTTTCTTTTTATTCAGTGTTTTCTCACAACAGAAAGGAAACTAGACCACTAGTATTTCCTGCTTTCCTTTTAGTTCCACACAATTGACGCTGCTTTTATCTTTCTGTCATCTGTGGAGCAAAGCTTATCAGGAGATCCCACCATATTGCTCATTTGAATTCAACAGCTAGATCTCAGGTTTCCAGGAAATGTTGAAGTTTCATTGTAGAGACTGGACCCTGCCTCCTCCAACTGTATGCAAGACTGGCTTGCTGGCCTTGTGCTGTGCTTGTCCTTAGTGATAAGCACATTTCTGCAAAGCCACTGCAGGTTGATGTGGAGCCAACTGCTCTCTGGTCTGGTGGTGACAGCATGAACATGAGGTTACTTTTTAATTTTAATTTTTCTTTAATGAGAAGCTAAGTAAAGACCACTTAGTCATCATTGATAAATATGTGGATAGGAAACTGTAAGATATAAGGAGAGCAGTGAACCCAGGATAAGAGCAAGATTAAGAGAGGGCTAAAAGACTTCTGTGTTATGATGTGTATATTCATCAAAAAAGAGAAAAAAATTAAAAAAAAACTTTTCATGATTTTTTGTGCTTCTTGTCTAACAGTGACTATCTAGATTCTTTGTGGCACCATTTAGAAACTGTTCTAGAGCTGAGGATTGACTCAGAAGAGTGCTTGCTATGAACTAGGAGGACAAGAGTTCAGATTCCCAGCACCACCCCACAAAGCTGGGTATGGTGGCACACACTTGCAAACTCAATGCTGCTATGGGAAGGGGTGGTGAAAGGTGAATCTCTAGAGCTCCATGGTCAGCTGGTCTAGTCAAACAGGTGAGTTCCAGGTTCATTGAGATACCATGTTTTCAAAAACTAAGGAGGAAGACACCTGATATCCACCTTTTACTTTCAAATGTGCATGTGCACCCACCACACACTGTTCTTAGCATGGGTCACACATTGCATTTCCCATGGTGCTTTGCAGGAAATCCCATTGCCTGACAGTGATGAGAAATAAAGGATATTCTAGAACACTTATTTCCAGCTGAATGACAGGAAGGCAAGGAGCAGAGTGAACAGAGTCAGGTTGCTGGAATGGGGTACAGTCAGTGTGGTGGTTACTTTGATAACTGGCTGAATTAATAATCACCAAGGGTGTTTGTGAGAGACACCTCTTGATTTCAGTAAGGACGTTTCCAAAGAAGTTTAGCTGAGGGAGAAGACCTGCCCTGAATGTGGACGGCACCATTTCATGGGCTGGGCTTTGGTACTAAATAAAATGGGAAAAGGGGGAAAGAGAGATGAGTACCAATACACATCTCTCTCTTTGCTTCCTGACTGTATATGGCATGTGGCATCCACCTCATACTTTCCCCACTGTGACTGTGAACAACATGCCCCTGAACTGTGAGACAAAGCAAACTCTTGATTCCTTAAGTTCCATTTTGTAAGATATTTAATCACAACAATGAAAATATACAGTCATGTCCCAGAGGACCTCAGAAGTCACAGTTGAAGATCTCAGCCAGCAGCAATTACCATTGAGGTCGTCAACTTTGGGGTCACCACAGTGTTACCTTGCTCAGGTCACTGACAGCTCTAAGGACTGACAGTACTCTGGGACCTCTGTGGTAAGCAGTCACGGCATCCTGCATGTGGAAATTTCATCTTAACCTTGACATCTCAGGTGCCATCTTGCTGTTGATTGACAGCCGATAGTTTATATAAGAAAGAAGGCTGATGAAAGTTTGAAGTAGATATCCTTACTTTGGATATTGACACATTTTTCTCTTGGCATTGGGTTGTAAGTAAAGACTGTTTGTTTGTTCCTGGCCACCCAGACCCGAAATAATTACACAGAAACTGTATTAATTATAACAGTACTTGGCCCATTAGCTTATGAATATTTCTAGCTAGCTCTTATGTCTTAAATTAACCTATATCTATTAATCTGTGCTTCACCATGAAGTTGTGGTCTACCAGCAAATTTCTGGTGGGTTCCAGCGGGCATCTTTCTCCTTCAGCAGCCACATGGTGTCTCCCTGACTCAACCTTCTTTCTCCCAGCATTCAATTTAGTTTTTCCACCTAGTTCTATTCTGCCCTGCTGTAAGCTTCATTAAACAATAAAATGAACACATATATTGAAGGACTTCCCACACCATTTCCCCAAATAGAAAGGAAGATTTTAACTTTAACATTGTAAAACTACATATAAAAAAACGGTTATCAAGCAAGAATTATAGTTATAATATTTAGTCTATTTACATTTGGCAAATTAAAGAAAATACTCTATCATTTATCCTATCTTTGTGAGTCTAAAAGTTTTATATCTAATCTATCTTTCATAATTATCACCATCTTTCTTCAACTCCATCAAAGACTTCAGAAAGATATAATATTCCTTAAGTAAACAGAAATTACATTTTAAGCAACTTCCAAAACTCTAGAATTGACAGAGACGTCTTGCTGCCTGGACAATCATCCACAGTTATTCTGTAACATTGAGGCATCCATCTTCAGCCTGCAAGCCCATTGTATCTGGCAGACTTTTCCATGAAGCAGGAAATTTGAAAGGCTCTTTTGCCTATCTTAACAGTTGGTCAGTCTCTTTCTTCTATGCCCTGCAGAATGTCTGGCAGTTTCTTCTGTGAAGCAGGAACACTGAAGGACCATCCCATATTTTGAAGTGTTCAAGCAGTCACTTTATTGTGGATTCTGCATGCATAGTTTATATACCATACCATCAAGTAGTCTAGGCAAGAGTAGTTTCTTGTCCAAATGCCTAACCAGCTCCACAAGGAGCCCCTTTGATTCCCATCATCCTTTTGAAGTAGATTGGTACTGCCAGGAGCAGATGAGTCTCATTGTCATGAAAAGTCTTAAAACATTTTTTAAATACCATATTCTGTTAGTCTTTGAAAGGTTCGAAGAATACCTATCCATCTGAAATATATCTCTGTACATTTAGAAAATCTAATTAACGTGACTACAAGCTTGACTATTATAGATGACTCTATCTATTAACCTGTATTTCTTAATTATATATTACGTTTTTAAATGAACTGCACAAATACAATACCTTAATCAAGAGTAGAAATTCATATAACAAAATTGACCTTAAATTTGTATCAATAAACCAAGATCGATACCAATGCAAAGTATTCATCACTATAGTATATCCCCCATTAATTGTAAAGCAAACATTTATAAACAATCATTTAGGCAATTTTGGTGTTGTTCTCTAGACTACTTCCTGTTCATTAGGGGCACTTTAAATCAGGTGTAACATGAGGGAGCCTGCTTGTTGGGGTTTCTGTCCTGCCCGGCCCCCCAGCTGTTTAGTCCCAGAGAAAAATAACATACAGATCTCTGTAAGTTATAATGCTGATTGGCCCATTAGGTCAGGCTACTTATTAGCTAACTCTTACATCTTGATTAACCCATTTATCTAATCTATGATAGCCATGTGGCTCAGTATCTTTTTCAGTGGGGCAGCTCACATCCTGCTGCTTCAGTGATCTGGGCAGGAGAGGGAGAAATCAACTTCCTCCTCCCCAGAATTCTCCTGCTCTCCTTGCATCATTTCCACTTCCTGTCTTGTTTTCCTGCCTACACCTCCTGCCTGGCCAATCAGCATTTATTTAAAACATGATTGACAGAATACAAACAATTTTCCTGTACCAATCAAGTCTTTCATGGGGTATTCTGTGTGGTAGATTTATCTCAGGTCGTAATCCTGAAGAAGTCATGGTTGTTGGACCACTTGGGCCATTGCTTCAGGGGCTCTTGTTTGATCAAACCATATTAACTAGTAAGGAATTCACAGTTTTCCACCCTCTGTGGAAACAAAAGCAAAACCAACCTCTTTCCCAAAGCAAAATATCCTTAAGACAAATTTTGAAGTCAGGATACCTTTAAAATATATATGTTGGTTCTCCAGTATCAAATAACTCTTTGTTGTCAAAACTTCAAAGAAAACACAATAATACACATAATCCAGACTCTCTGTGTATATTCTATCTTTATGTGGTTTATTTTTCTTTACTCCTTGAATCTATGACTGTCTGTACTCTTTTATATTACTTTTACTGTCTCTTTAAAGACTTTATCTTTTAAAAAAATAACTGTCCATACTCTTTTTTCTCTCTCTCTCAAGCCCATGTACATTTTTAAAAATATTTATTTATTTATTATGTATACAGTGCAGACCAGAAGAGGGTACCAGGTCTCATTACAGATGGCTGTAAGCTACCATATGGTTGCTGGGAAATTGAACTCAGGACCTTTGGAAGAGCAGACAAAGCTCTTAATCACTGAGCCATCTCTCCAGCCCCACCTATGTACATTTTTAAACACACTGTGCCTTGTTCAAAGGTTTATATTTGTCTGAATCTGTTTTTATTGTTTATCTGTAATCATTTTCTGACAAGGAACATTTTTAAAATGATAAACAGCTTCATTGCAGCAGCCCTAGATGCTGGCTCTGCCTCTCTTGGCCTTTTAATATGGGAGAGGTACATTTACTGACAGCTCTGGGACTGCTGGATGAAAGCTGTGTTCACATCTCAACTCTGGGAAGCATCATGCAGCACATAAACCATTTTTGTCTGAGCAAAAGCCAAATCTGCCATGCAGTGTGCTGCATGGCCTGGAAATATCTGTGTATGACAGCAGGAATCCACCATGCTCTCCTGCCTGTGTGTGCCTAGCAGACCTGATCCAGCCAGGTGCCCAGGCCAAGAGTGCTGAGCTGCTGGTGTGCTCTCAGCTACTTTCCTCCTAACCCTGAGTGGGTGTTCAAGAACCCAGACCTGAAATGGGTGGCAGGCCATGAGTGTTAGCCCCACATTGGGTGCCAATTTGTAGGAAGAGACTGCTTATTCATTCCTGGTCACCCAGACCCTAAATAATCACACAGAAACTGTATTAATCACAACATGTCCTGGCCTATTAGCTTATGCATATTTCTAGCTAGCTCTTACATCTTAAATTAATCCATCTCTATTAATCTGTGCATCACCATGAGATTGTGTCCTACTGACAAAGTTCTGGCAGGCTCTGACAGGTATCTTTCTCCTTTGGTAGCCATGTGGTGTCTCCTTGATCCTGCCTTCTTTCTCCCAGCATTTAGCTTAGTTTTTCTGTCTAGCTCTATTCTGCCCTTCTGTAGGACAAAGTTTTATTCATTAACCAATAAAAGCAACACATATGCAGAAGGATTTCCCACACCCCTGGGTATGGTTTTAAGAGTCACACAATGGAAGCCCACATACAAAAGCATCTAGCAGTTTACTTGGATTGTGACAGATACCTAGGAGAAAGGAAAGGTTACTATGTAGGGGGAAAACAGGGCACAGGAAGCTGTGTGCAGCTCTGTGCTTTAGGCAGCAGCTAGATATTGCAGGCTTTATTCTTCTGTTAGTCACCTCTAAACCCTGTCCACTGGCCATGGTCTCCTATATTCTGTGCATACTAGTTCATCACTCTTCATGACAGAATCTCATTATGTAGCCCTGGATGGTCTCAAACTCATAGACATCCTTCTGCTTCTGCTTCTAAGCACTGGTATCAAAGGTGTGTGTTACCACATACTGCTATTTTCATCACTCTTACCATCAATCAGGTTGGCATTTGCAGACCCTGGTTTCTCTCCCTTTTCTTGTGTTTCTTGTCCCAAAGGTTTTCCCAGTAATGCATCTATGGGCAAAGAATCTTGGAAAGCCTCAGCACATCTCAGCAGGGGGCATAGGGAGCATGCTGTCCTATTTTCTTCCACACCTGGCTTCCTCTGGGGGTCCTCATGTGGATGTTAGCCTTTGGACACTTTCAAGTGTCACAACTGTGACTGCTGTTGCCATCCTCTTACAAAACTCCCTTTCCACTTTGGATATATTCTTGTTTCCTTCTGGGGCCTTCTATTTTTTGAATGCTTCAGCAGCTGAGAAGTTTGTTGCTCCATGGTACTGTTGCTGCTCAGTTGTACCTATGAGAATGTCTTCCTGATTTGAAGATGGAATTAGACAGGGAAAAAGAAAAAAAGTGAATTAAGACAAAGACCTTGAACAGGGGCAAGAGGAGCAGGAGAAACTCCCCCAAGTACAGTGGAGTAGGATTTCTCTGGCAAACTGCTCATTAGAAAACATTCCATTGGCCAAGTGCACAACCCCAAATATTTTTGCAGCAGGTAGTCAATGCAGGTCTCTGGTACTTGGGCCATTCTTTGTGATGAATGCTGAATGGTGTCAAGCAGGCTAGTGGGAAAGGCCTCTGCTCTCCTTCCTTGAGTTGCTGAAGTATCTGTCTGGCAAGGGGTGTCATTTTTAAGGTTTATAAGGCAAGAGGGCAAAGCCATAGCCATTCTTTGCAGAAACATCTGGAGACACAAGACCCACAGCTGGACTCACAGTTAAAGGCAGTTTGAGTTCTGAAGTGGAATGGATGTGCAAACAGATAGCCTGACCTAATTATCTTCCCTAATTCTCTACTCCTTAATCTTGTTTTCCCTTCCATCTTTCCTTTCTTCCCCTTCTCCATTCTGTTCTAGGAAGTGCATTGCATTCCCATCAGATAAATTGGATCCTCGTGAGTGATTTTATTTCCACCTTATAACATTAACAAAATGGAAGAACTCAAATCAATTCATATCTTGTGTTGCTAGGTTTCTACTCTGGAAGGCCCCTAGACCACAAACTTGACTCCTCCCTTGGCTGAGTAGACTGAAGGTCACCGTGGTTACCTGATTACAACACTGGTGCTTGTTCCTCAAGGCAGACCTGGCTGACCACTTAGGTCATGCCTCCCAATCTGGCAGTTTTTTCTTGTATGACAGATTCAAGAAGTGAGGCTGGAGGAGGATGAAGCTTGGAAGTAAGGATGGGGTTGCAGAGGCCTGAGTGGTGTTCATGCCCATTCAAGTCTGACTAGTAGATTCTTTCTTATCTCACTTTTCTCATAACATCTAGCATATTTTTGTTTACTTTTTTTTTTGAGATAGTGTCTCTTGCTCAGGCGAGCATGGAACTCAGCTCCTCTACCTCTAAGTAGGAGTAGTATGCTGGGATTACAGGCATACACCATCATGCCTAGCTTAAGCAAGACCCTTGAACTATTTGTGCCAGTACTGGTGCCCTTTTCTATGGACAAGTGGATCTTGATCATATGTAAGTAAGATCCCCCTGCTTGTGCTTGGTGCTCCCAGTATTCAGTGTCTCCCTGCTTGCTGGTAGTGTTCCTTTACTCCAGGCTAAGTAACCTACTTTGCTCCTGTTTGTCCTTTCTTGTGTCTTATCTCCAATCCAAATCAACTTCATCCACTTACTTCTCTTAGTCACCTCTGCTAAGACTCTTCCCAAATATGAAAATTGCAGCCTGAGATCTTGAGTGGTTGTGAATTTTGAAGCAACACTGTTTAAATAATCCAACGACAGCCCTTGTTTGGCAGCTCTTCCTTCTTAGAAGGCTTCCTCTTCCCTTCTATTCAAACACTTTGTGGAAATTCCTGCTGAGGACAGATCTGAGTTCTGCACTTATTCCTAGTTGACAAGCCTAACAGGTCATACTATAAGCTGGGGTATAGATATTTTTATGCTGATATATAGATAGTTCTCTCACTGATATGACAAAAGATCTAACAAAAACAATGTATGGAAGGAAAAGCTCATCCTTTAAGGGTGTTGTCCATGATGGAGGGAAAGGTGTGGCTGTAGGAATGTAAGACATATGGTTGCACTGTAGCTACAATTAGGAAGCACAGAGAGATGCATAGTGCTACTCACCTCACTTTCTCCTTTTTATCCAGAAGTCCAGCCTATGAAATGGTACCACCCACATTTAAGATGGGTCTCCCACCACAGTTAATCCTTACTGAAGTCCCTTTCACATACTGCCCAGAGGCACATCTAGGTAATTCTAACTGTGTCAGACTGACAAGACTAACCTCAGATGGTTGACTTTTTGTCTTTGGTGATGAAAGAGGTGAAATGAGCCTAACCAGCACAGAACACACCAAGTTCTCAGCACAAGGGAGATTTATTTACCCTAGAGGAACAAAGGGTAGGGAATAAGGAACAAAGACAGGAGACAGAGGATGAGGTAGAAGGGGTATTTGCCCTGGAAGGACAAAAGATTGCCTCTGAAAGGGAGGAGACAGATGTGGCCTGTAAGCAAATGGCAGTTTATAAAGGAAAAGGCAGAAACCCTGTGCTAGGGTGAGGTCTTAGCCAGGGCTTTTACTGTTCTGAAGAGACACCATGGCCTCAGCAATGTTTATACAGAAAAATACTTATTTGGATCTGCCTTACAGTTTCAGAGGTTTAGTTCATTATTGTCGCAGAGGGAAATACTATGGGACAATGGTCTTGTACCCTGTAAAGATTTGTCGCTTATATTGGTTTAATAAAATACTGATTGGTCAGTAGCCAGGCAGGAAGTACAGGCAGGGCAACCAGACTAGGAGAATTCTGGGAAGAGGAAAGGCTCATCCACACCCAGGGGAAGCAAGATGGTAAAAGGTACCAAGCCACATGGCTAACACAGACAGACAAGAATTATGGGTTAATTTAAGATGTAAGAGTTCGGGGGGCTGGAGAGATGGCTTAGTGGTTAAGAGTATTGGCTGCTCTTCCAGAGAATCTGAGTTCTATTCCCAGCACCCATATGGTGGCTCACAACCATCTGTAATGAGATATGGCACCCTCTTCTGGCCTGCAGGTGTACATGCAGTGCACTTGTACATAAAATATAAATAAATAACTTTTAAAAAAAGATGTAAGAGTTAGTTATAAGAAGCCTGAGCTAATAGGCTAACCAGTTTATAATTAATGTAGGCCTCTGTGTGTTTCTTTGGGACTGAATGGCTGCAGGACCAGATGGGACAGAAACCTCTGTTTACAGGGAAGCATAGTGTGCAGGCAGACAAGGTTCAGGAGAAGGCGCTGAAATTTCATCTAAATTTGCAGACAGCAGGAAGAGGCTGTCACACTGGGCATGGCTTGAACATCTGAGACCTCAAAGCTTGCCCTCTAGTCACTTTGTTTACAAAGTTACACCTACTCCAACAAGATTACATCTCCTAATAGTGATGCACCCTAGGAACCTGTGAAGGCCATTTTCTCTCGAACCACCGCAGATGAGTTGGCTAATTTTGATTGGGCATGTTAGTTAGGGCAGCCAAAAGGTAACTTTTGTTACTTTGAAATCTCGGCCTTGGTGGTCAGCCCCGGGAGAAAAAATGGGCCAAATAGAGGAATATGCCTTGGTGGTTTTAGGAATGTAATCTAGTAGGTTTAACAAGGCAAAGGGGGAAACCTGCCAGAGCCCATGCTTGCTAAGCACAGGCCCGCGAGAGTCCTTCAGTAGGGTTCTGTGTGACTCCATGCATCACTGAGATGTCTTGGGTTAGTCTGTATTTGGGCTTTCTTGTCTATCTTTCTTTTGTTTATACAAGTTCCAAACCATAGAACCCTCTTGGTTAGCAGCTGATTGCAGCCTCAATGCCCCATGCTGTTGCCCCTTCCTCAGCAGAGCTTTCAGGACTCAACTCACATACTTTATAGTCTAGATAAATGGTCTGTTTGCCATAACAACTATAACAATATACTTAAATGTAAGTATATTTCTTAGCAAAAACCTCCCAGATTTTGGGAAATGGAAGGAAATTATTAATTTTAAAAACTTGTAACTAAGCCTGTCAGTGTGAGTGTTTCCCCTATGGCTGAGCAACTATGATGCGAGAGGTATACATTTCCTTCCATTCTGGCCCAGGGGTTTTCCATGGGATCTTCTTTCCTTTCAGAAAGGACCTGTGAGTCAGCCCAGCTCTGCATCCAGCTTCTTTTGTTGCTGTATTTTCCCACTGCCTGGAGATTCACAGGGGGATGAGCAAGAGGGCCACTCCAGCTCTCCAGTGAGTCACCATTTGGCTTCCTGGCACAATGACTAGTGTCTTACTCTGCTAACGATTTTTAAAGTAGCCAGCTCTAGAGGGAAGGAGCACTGTTGCGCATCTATTTCTAGCTGGGAATAACAACCTCTCTCACTGGATTTTCCTGTCAGAAAGTAGGAGAAGAAAGCTTCAGAGACTTACTTTCTCTGTGAACTCTTTAGGAAAGGTCATACTGGGTGAGCCTTAGGGCTAGAGTTAGGGGTTAGAGTTAGGGTTAAGGGAGTTAGGCTTAGGGATTATGGTTTCCTTCTCCCTATCTTCCCTCCTGCCTATCCATGGTGCACTCTCTAGTGTCCCTTCTATTTCTTCCCTCACTCTCAAGTTGATAGCTTCTTTTTTTATCATTATTGTTGCATACATATATGCATATATAAATCTATTTATGCACTTACAGAAATATATTGAAATACAAATAGCTGAATCCATTTTTGATTTTGGTATGTATATGGTTTGAAGGCTGATATTCTGCATTGAACAATCAATAAAAGTGTTTAGTTTGCCAGAACAGGATGTGAGGAAAGAACCTCCTTACAGCAAATGGAGACCTTCAAAAAAAACCACAACCATGTAGGCAGACTTTTCTTTCCCACCTGCCAGTTACCAAATACCCAACACAGGGACTTAATATTAATTGTAAATGCTCAGCCAATATCTCAGGCTGGTTATTAGCTAATGCTTACATTTTAAATTAACTCACATTTTTTTAATCTACCCTCTGCCACATGGTTGTACCTTTTTTTAAAAAAAATACAGAATGTTCTTCTTGCTTCTCTATGTATCTCTCATGACTCTCTGATTATGCCTTTTTTTCCCCAGAATTCTCTGTTTTGCTCTCCCCCTAACCTTATCCTGTTCAGCTATTGTTCAGTCAACTTCTTTATTAAACTAAGCACAGTGACATATATTCACCCAGTGTAAAGGAATATTCCACACAACTGGATCCAATTCAAAGATCAATATGGGAATGTTCTCTTTGTCTATATTATTAGTATTAATAATAATCATTCTGCCTGGGGAGAGATGGAATCTTCAAGTTGTTTTAAACTGCATGGATCCCACATGGCCTCTGGTGACAGCAGACCGTGGACATCAACATCATCATTTGCCCTAGCACAAATATCCCCTGATGGCAGCACAGGACAAGGACACCACCATGGCCTCAGATGGCAGTGTTGGTCACTCACATCAGTATGGTGGCAGACCGTGGACATCCACGAGGCCTTTGGTGGTAACACAGGTCACAGACATCAACATGGCCCCTGGCTACAGAAGGACCATGTGCGCCCATGGTCCTTGGGGACAACATGGACCACAGACATCAACATGACCTCAGATGCTGCACAAGGTCACTCACATCAACATGGTCACTGACCAGGTGATGATTCTTTACACAATTAACTTTCATCATGAGAGGAACATTCCACGTTTTATGAGCTGAAGCTTAAGAAGTTAGATTTTTGAGGCCTTTACTTCAAACAAATGACCTTTTTCTCATTCAACCAATCTTACTTTTCAATTATGTGTCTTTAAATTTAATTTCTAAAGAATTTTCTGCACTTAGCCTGAGTTTCTACAATATTTGCTGTGGCCATCAACATCAGGAATGGTGGTATTTCCAATTAGGTAGTATACATAAGAAATCAGGTTTGGAAGTTTCAATATTTTCTAAGTACAGTGGAGAAACATCAGTTTTCATTCTTAATAAGCTACGCTCCAACAAATCTAATATAGTTAGATTTTTGCAGTCTTTTAGGTCAGTGGGAACTCATATAAAATTTGCAGTCTTTTAGGTCAGTGGGAACTCATATAAAAATCCTGAAAATACCAGTATAAATTGTTACACTACAGAAAAGTAGTAATGACTGATTCAGGTGACTCCCAGCATCAAATGCTCAGTAATTTTATCCATTCCTTGATTTCTATATTGAACCATAAGTAATTTGCCATCTACTTAAGTAATAGCACTGAAAAATAATCAGGCTGCATGTACCATGAATTTTCAACTGTGGATTCCAATGTGGAAACATACCTCCTTATCCTGATTCTTGGTCCTGTCATGGACATAATGTATGAAGGAAACACACACATAAACACACAGACACAAGCACACACACAGGCATACACACGGGGGCACACACACATACAGACACACACACACACACACACACACACACACACACACAGAGAGAGAGAGAGAGAGAGAGAGAGAGAGAGAGAGAGAGAGTCGCAAGCCCTATTCCTGAGCGGGCATTCTGCCCTTACTTTGAGGTCTGCAAGCAAATACTCAGGATGACCAAAGTGTTTGTTCTAGGAACAAGTTTATTATGCCAATAGTCAAATCTCCAATTGTTACTATAGCAGGTGTAAGTAAACATCAAAACTATAACAATCTTTTAAATCTCTAATTATTCCTATGGCAGATATAAGCAAACATCAAAACTATAATAATCCTAGTCAATCAATCACATCACACATTCAATCACATCGCACATTCAGCAAGGGTTCCTATGTCCTAGGCAAGGTCTTCTATCCTATCTTACTGAGGCATTGGTGTATACGACCTGATAGTGGTTCGTGGCTCTCGATGTAGACCTCTGGATCAGCAAGTCTTGATCCGCAGGCAAGAGCTAGTTCTCTGGCTCTTGGACGGTCTCAGCTGTCAAGTTGCTGGTTCATTGGATTCTCTTATGACTGCTTCTGACAGTGTGTCTGGCCAGTCATTTTGAGAATGTCTTCTGGCCGTGAGCCTCAAGTTTTTATACTTTTCCTGGCTGCTTTACTTTCTTACTTCTAGATTAGCACACATGTCTGCTTATCATATAGTTATGTCACACTTGTTCACCAGCTCAAACTCTTATCACCACTGCACACATTGCTTCGTACTTTTTAGTTTCATTTTGTGTGTCACTTAATATTTCATTTTAACATTCCTAGACTTGTTTGTCCTTACAAACTCATAACATTTCACTTAATATTTCCTCTTAACACTCCTGGAATTGTTTGTCCTTACAGACTCATAAAGGAGAGAGAGACAGAGAGAGAGAGAGAGAGAGAGAAACTCAAGATAGATTAACTTGGTCTTTGAAACTTTTACCCAGGAAGCAAGGAAAACACCAAATATCATGTCCATAGTCTATCTTAAAGTTTTCTGTTACGTTTTCCTCATTGAAAATTCCACCTTGTTTAGGGAATTTTCCTTCTTTCCATGAACCCCCAGGAACACAAAATATTTTTTATCATGTGAGTCACCACAGTTTATGAGGCATGTTCTGTCACATTCACCCAAATTTATTTGCTATCCTGGCCACCCACACACAAATAGTTAAACTAGTATACATGGGTGTGACAGTTAAATAAAAATCTACTTTTAAAAGCTGAGGTTATTGTCCTGGCTAGCTTATGATTCATGCTTTGACTAACCTTTCAGATTCTATGCAATTATCATTCATTTAACAAAGCAAAAAAGTCTTCTCTAATCAGATATAAAAGAGAAAATCTCATTAATTTAACATAATTATCTGAAAAGGATACATATCATGAGTATATCTGCGTTATAGTCTTAATAAAATTAGATAATAATTTTATCTATATAACTATTTATAGAAATATAATCCATAGCAATAAACCAATGAAAATATTTTTAATGTACAGAATTCAGGGGTATTTTGAGTTTTTCTACTATTGTATGCTAAAATAGTTATATAGCAAAGCAAACTTATACTGGAACTCTCCATTTGTCAAGGAAGTCAATTTTGATTTTTCTTTTTTTTTTGGTTTTTTCTTTTTTTCGGTTTTTTGAGACAGGGTTTCTCTGTAGCTTTGGAGCCTGTCCTGGAACTAGCTCTTGTAGACCAGGCTGGCCTTGAACTCACAGAGATCCACCTGCCTCTGCCTCCTGAGTGCTGGGATTAAAGACGTGTGGCTCAATTTTGATTTTTCATTCATTAATTTTCAAATGCTTTTGGAAGAATGAATTTTGGTTATACATAAAACATTTTAACAATTTTTATTTTATATTATCCTTGAATGCTCAGGAAAATAATTGTAAAATTTAGACTCTGTTATTGAAGAAAATCCTGATCATAATCTACATATTCAACATAAGATTGTGCAGTTTGGCAAAACTTTCATATAGCGACGTAATGAAAACTATTATATAATTATTCTAGTTTTCTTTCTGTTACTTAATAATCACACTGACCAAAAGCAACTTGAGAAGTGTTTATATCATCTTACAGGTTATAGCCCATCATCAAGAGAAACTAAGGCAGGATCTTAGGCAGAGCTTGAAATAGAATCAATAGGATCATGGCTCACTGTCTTGCTCCTAGTCTCAGGACAGCATTTTACTACAGCCGAGGCATAGAAGTTGGAGGACAACATGGTCCTCAGTGGGCTGGACCCTCCTGCACCAGTAGGAACCAAGAAAATGTCCCACAGAAAGGCCCAAAGGCCTGTCTATTGGAAGCACTTCCTAAGTTGAATTCCCTAGGTATGTCAAGTTGAAATCCAAAATTAGCTATCATATTACATAACTATGCCTTACAATATATTAGATGCTTTCATCTTTCTGAAATATTTGTTTTGTTCAATGATCTAAATAGTGGTGCATATTTAAAAGGTGCAGGCACACCACTTTCAATTGTTTAGGAAGTTAGTATTATATATGTTTCTATGGTACAACAGTATAGTTTTATTAAATATATGAAAGTTAAATTATGGTTGGGGAAGAAATTAATGTAATCTGCTTTTATTTTAAGCCTTTATTGTAAACCATATTACTACCTGTTTTGGAAGTCTCTATGCTGGTAGCAAGGACTTAGGCTTAAAATGACCCCCCTTTTTTTTTTCAGTCAGAATTTATTTTTGGATGTCTGCATTTCAGGTACAACTGACTGAAATAAATATATCCAATACCAAAGATATGAAAACGAAAAAGTAACTAAAGTTTAAAAATTACCTTTAAAATATTCATTCATATACATACACACATACATTTCATATTGGACTATAAAAGAAAGCACTATGATAACACATTCAATTAATTTAAAATACACGGAGTAACACAAAATGATACATAAAATAAATTTTGTTAATCAAACATAAACTTTGAGGTTGTAAAAGGACCAATTAGCTAGCCTTCTTCCTCGATACTACCCAGAAAATGCCCCATGCCTACACAAATTATAACTGAGATTTAAAATTTTACTCAGATGTAAATGAAATTCCTGGATACTTTAGCCCATTGAATCCTTATCCACAATGCAAGTACCAAAAACTACATAAAATAACTACTCAGAGAATACAGTTTACCTCTTAACAACCGTGACTGCAAAGTGACCCACAGTGACCCTACATGGCTGTCACGCTTCAATAAAGAGATAAAGCCTAAAGTATCCTCACCAGGTGAATGCAATGTTAGGATATGCAGAAATCCAAATAAAGTGAGCACTATTCTAAACTAAATCTGCCCTGTCCTGTCACAATAACGATTCCGGAAACAGTCAACTTTTACTTATTGCTTCAACCTGTCCGGTCCTCATGGGTCCATTTAAGTTGTATATATCTTCTTGGTTTAATTATGGCAGACTGTATATGAATTTACCTGTTTCTTCTTTGTTTCCCAACTTTTGGGAATATATTTTAAAATACTCATTAATGCTTCTTTGGATTTCATTTGACTCTTTTAAGAGCCTGCCCTTGCGTTTTGTCATTAATTAGATGATGCTGATACACAGTGAAGTTTGAGAATCACTGGGTGATACAAATGATTATCATCTGACACTGTTCATAAAACTGCTGATATGAATTTTTCATGAATATCAAGAGAATTTTCATGATTAAAAATAATGTTGACAAATTTTAATTGTAATTAAATTTAATTAAATTGACTTTATTTATAGTATAAGTATGGATTATCAAAGGATATTTTTTCTTTTTTGTTGTGCTATACATTTTTTCTCTGCTTCCCTCCCTTCCTCTCCTCTCTCCTTTTACCCTTTCCTGATTTACTCAGGATATTTTATCTTTTTCTCCTTCCTACTTAGATCCATGTATGTCTTTCTTAGGATACTCTTAGTTGTCTAGGTTCTCTGGGATTGTGAATTGTAGGCTGGCTTTTCTTTGCTTTATGTCTAAAAGCCACTTATAAGTGAGTACATATTATATTTGTCTTTCTAGGTCTGGGCTACCTCACTCTATATGATGTTTTCTAGATCTATTCTTTTGCCTGCAAATTTCAAGATGTCACTATTTTCCCCGTGTAGTATATACTTCATTGTGTAAATGTACCACATATTCTTTATCCATTCTTTGGTTGAGGGGTATTTAGATTGTTTCCAGGTTCTGGCTATGACAAATAATGCTGCTATGAATATAGTTGAGCACATGTCCTTGTGGTATGACTGAGCATTCTTTGGGTATATACCCAAAAGTGGTATCGCTGGGTCTTGAGGTAGGTTGTTTCCTAATTTTCTGAGAAATTACCCTACTGATTTCCAAAGATCTGTACCAGTTTGTACTTTCACCAGCAATGCAGGAGTGTTCCCTTTACCCCACAACTTCTCCAGCATAAGTTGTCATCAGTGTTTTTGATCTTGGCCATTCTTACAGGTGTAAGATGGAATCTCGGAGTTGTTTTGACTTGCATTTCTCTGACTGCTAAGGATGTAGAGCATTTCCTTAAGTGTCCTTCAGCCATTTTAGATTCATTTGTTCAGAATTCTCTGTTTAGGTCTGTACCCCATTTTTTATTGGATTATTTGTTCTTTTGATGACCACTTTCTTGAATTTTTTTGTATATTTTGGAGATCAACTCTCTGTCTGGTGCGGGGTTGGTGAAGATCTTTTCCCATCTGTAGGCTGCCATTTTGTCTGGTTGACCATGTCCTTTGCTTTACAGAAGCTTCTCAGTTTCAAGAGGTCCCATTTATTAATTATTTCTCAGTGTCTATGCTACTGGGGTTATATTTAGGAAGTGGTCTCCTATGCCAATGCGTTCAAATGTACTTCCCACTTTCTCTTCTATGAGTTTCATTGTGGTTGATTTTACGTTGAGGTTTTTGATCCATTTGGACTTGAGTTTTGTGCATGGTAATAGGTATGAATATATTTTCATTCTTCTGTATGTTGATATTCAGTTATGCCAGCACCATTTGTTGAATATGCTTTCTCTTTTTCATTTCATATTTTTTTTTCTTTGTCAAAAATCAGGTGTTCCTAAGTGGGTAGATTGATATCCGTGTCTTCAATTCGGTTCCATTGGTACTCCTGTCTATTTTTATGACAATACCAGGCTGTTTTCAGGACTGCAGCTCTAAAGTAGAGTTTGAAATCAGGGATTGTGATGCCTTCAGAAGTTGTACAGAATTGTTTTGGCTATCTTGGGTTTTTTGCTTTTTCATATGAAGGTGAGTATTACTCTTTTGAGGTCTGTGAAGAATTTTGCTGGGATTTTGAAGGACATTGCATTGAATCTGCAGATTGCTTTTGGTAAGATTGTCATTTTTCCTATGTTAATTCTACCTACCCAAGAGTATGGAAGATATTTGCATTTTATGTTGTCTTCTGCAACTTCTTTCTTCAAAGAGTTAAAGTTCTTGTCATACAGGTGTTCTACTTGTTTGGTTAGAGTTACTCCAAGATGTTTTATATTATTTCTGGCTATTGCGAAGGGTGATGTTTTCTGCTTTCTTTCTCGCCCATTTATTATCTGTATAAATGAGGGCTACTGATTTTTTTAAAAATTAATCTTGTATCCTGCTCTTGGTGGTGGCAAAGACCTTAAAACTCTGTAGAATTGTGACAATAAACATGGTTCCCACCAGTACCTCTACCATGAAGTTAGACTCTCAGAAAGCTAAAGAATGAGGTGGATCCAGCTTTAATTTGCTAAGCAATATGGCTTGGATTAAAGCTGTGGCTTTGACAGACTTATGTGGTTAGAAAGATAGAGATATAGAGATATACAGTAAAGATAGATTTATAAAAAAACCCTCTAAATGGTTTACAGTGTGTTAAAAAATATATGTAGGCTTGGGAGAGAAAATAAAAAGGATAAAGTCCTTAAAAAAAAGAAAGAGAGTACCTGGGTGTGGTGACACACACCTTTATTCCCAGTACTTGGGAGGCAGAGGCAGGCAGATCTCTATGAGTTCAAAGACAGACTAGTCTACAAAGTGAGTTCAAGGATAGCCAAAGCTATACAGAGAAAGCTTGTCTTGAAAAAAATTAGAATTAAAAAATAAAAGAAATAGAGTTCAAAATAAAACCATGTAAAGATGAAAAATACACAAAGAATCTGAATAGTGTATGTTATTGTGTTGTCTTTGAATTCTTTGGTGGCTGAGGAAGGTGCAACAGCTGCTAAAAGACATTTGATTATTAATGCTGCTGGATTAATCCAAATATATATTTTGAAAATGCCTTGACTTCAAAATTTAAGTCAAAAGATTTATTACTTTGGAGAAGAGGTTTTTCTTTTGTTTCCATAGGAAAGGAGAGACTGTGGATTCATTTTGGGCGAATAAAAATCAGGTTTGAGCATGAAAGACACCCCTGAAAAATCTCAGATAGGAGTGGATGGCCCAGATAATCCAATGTTTCAGAGGACTTCTGTTGGAGTTTGCTCTGAGTGCTACATCCAGAGCAGCCTCAAGACTGCTGGCTGAGATGATCAAGCCTCACAGAATATTCTAGTCAGGACTTGATCATAATTCTAAATTTTCTTTAGGTTCCCATAAGATTATCAGTGCCCCCAATCAGCAGGAAGTACCCTGAAAACTATGCCCACATTCCTAAAAATGGATTATGAATGTTTATCTTTGTTTAGAGTGTTGGTTACAAGTTGTTATTGATAATGGTCACAAAAAAAGCTAAACAAAGGAGATTAGATTTAGAGTTCTTGTCTTGAAAAGAAAAAAAGGGGAAGTACTGTGGGACAATGGTCTTGTACCCTGTAAAGATTTGTCACTTGTATTGGTTTAATAAAATGCCCATTGGCCAGTAGATAGGCAGGAAGTATAGGTGAAGTGACCAAGCTAAGAGAATTCTGAAAAGAAGAAAGGCTCAGTCTGCAGTCATCACCAAGATGCTGGGAAAGCAAGATAAGAATGCCTCACTGATAAAAGGGTACTAAGCCATGTGGCTAAGAAACAAGAATTATGAGTTAATTTAATATGTAAGAGTTAGCTAAAAATATGCCTAAGCTACTGACCAAACAGTGTTGTAATTGATACAGTTTCTGTGTTATTATTTGGGTCTGGGCAGCCTGGAAATGAATGAACAGTCTCCACTTACAGGTAGCTAGCTAGCTTGCTTGCTAGCTAGATATCTCCAACAAGCCAAACCTAAAGAAAATGCAGGAAACATTATTTCAGTTTTAAGGGGAATGAGCTTAACAGAGAGACTGTGGAAAGACATGAGAATACACTATCGTAAAACACAAAATATCATTGAGAACACAAACACCATCACCAAAAATCAGCAACATGATAAGAACAACTAACACATAGATTTTAATAATAAATTTAAGTATGAGTAGCCTCAATTCTCCAATCAAAAGACACAGGCTGAGTGAATGGATCAAGAGACAAAAGTCCCTTGATTAGTTTTCTAAAAAACACACCATACACACACACACACACACACACACACACACACACACACACACACATACCCCACATATTTTAGTTTTAAATATGGGCACTGACTTGAAATAAAAGGATGGACTAAAGTGTTCAAATTAACCATGAAGGAAGCAGGAGTCATTACACTAATAGCTGACAATATAGACGTCAAACTAAAACTCATCAGAAAAGATAAGAGAGACACTTCATCCCAATCAAGTGATCAGCTAACAAAGAGGACATTACTATTCTAAACATAAATGCATCAAATACTGAGGTGTCCCGTTTAAAAAAAAAACTGTCACTGGATTTAAAGACATAGATCAACATTAATCCATTAGGAGTTATTTTCATATACGACTTCCTACAATAGATAGGTCACTTGAACAAAAAATAGAAAAAAATCACAATTAATTGACATCATACATCTAACTGATGTAACAGATATTGATAGAATATTCTACCTAAACAATAAGAACATATTCTACTCAGGGAAGTTTTTCTTTTGTTTTGCAAGGTTTCTTTGTGTATGTAGCTTTGGAGTCTGTCCTGGAACTTGCTCTGTAGACCAGGCTAGCCTCAAGAAAGTTATTCTTAAAAGAATCACATCCTGGGCCACAAACCAAATTTACAAATTCAAAAAAGATAGACATTCTGTGGTGCGGGAGAATTGTATTCTGTCAATCATATTTTAATAAAATGCTGATTGGCCAGGCAGGCAGTATAGGCGGGAAAGCCAGACAGGAAGTAGGGGTGGAGCAATGAGAACAGGAGAATTCTGGGAAGCAGGGAAGTTCCTCTGCCACTCCTGTGCAGACCACCGAAGAGGCAACATGTAAGCTGTCACACTGAGAAAGGTACTGAGCCCACGTGGGTAACGTAGATAAGGATAATGGGGTAACATAAGTTATAAGAGCTAATAAGTAGCCTGACCAAATGGGCCAATCAGTTTATAACCTAATGTAGACTCTGTGTTATTTTCTTTGTTGCTTGCTGGCTGTTGGGGTACTGGGAGGGACAGAAACCCCAACAAGCCAGCCCTCCATGCTACAGATGGCGCCAACGTGGATAACTGAATCCACAGAAAGCTTGAGAAAGCTTGGGAACGAATAGAGTAAAGCATGTTTTGTTGGTAGCAGCAATTTCTCAGGTCTGCTCTGTTTGCTAGAGCAAGCAAGTGCTCTCGTCTAAGGGAGGCTTCCTGACTCAGCTTTAGCTGCAAAACTTTGTAGCTCATTAAGAGGTCCTGCCACGAAACACTTAAACTGTGTTGATGAAAAGCTGAATGCATGCTTTTCGGTTTTCAGCAGTAGCAGGAAAAAAGCTGCGCTGTTTTAAAATGTTGGCTTTCTGGACTGTCCTGCCAGAGCAAACTCTAACTCTTTCAGGCAGGCAGTCCGACTGAGTGTGGTCTGTGAGCAGAATGCTGCAGCTTGCTTGCTAGCAGGGACCTTGAAATGCCACAGAGCTGTGGCAATAAAAATGGCTTCAGCAGTACCTCTACCATGAGACTGGAAAGCTAAGAAATGGCCTAGATCCAGCTGTCAAAGCCATGGTTTTAGGCTCATGTGGTCAGAAAAAAGGAGAGATATACAGTAAAGAGAGATTCAAAGACAAAAAAAAAAAACCTCTAAATGGTTTATAGTGTGTTACAAATAAATGCAGGATAAAAGTTAAAGTTCTTAAAGTAAAAAGAGAGTAGTTATGTGTGGTGGTACACACCTTTAATCCCAATGCCCGGAAGGTAGAGGCATATTGACTTCTGTGACTTCAAGGGGTAGAGGCAGATTGACCTCTGTGACTTCAAGGTGTGGTAGCACACACCTTTAATCCCAATGCCTGGGAGGTAGAGACAGAAGGATCTCTGAGTTCAAGGTGTGGTAGCACATACCTTTAATCCTAGCACTGGGGAAGCAGAGACGCATGGATCTCTGTGAGTTCAAGGTGTGGTAGCAAACACCTTTGAGCCCAGTACTGGGGAGGCAGAGGCAAAGGGATCTCTGTGAGTTCAAGGACAGCCTGGTCTACAGAGTTATTCCAATACAAAGATATATACAGAGAACCTGTCTCAAAAAGCCAAAAGTTAACAGTAAAATTAAAAGAAATAGAGGTTGAAATAAAGCCGCATAAAGATGGAAAATACACAGAGAATCTTGATACTGTGTGTTATTATGCTCTCTTTGAATTGTTTGAATGCTGAGGAAGGAGCAACAGCTGCTAAAAGACTTTTGTTTATAAATGCTGCTGAACTAACCCAAGCTAGGTATTTTGAAAATACCTTGGCTTCAAAATTGAAGGCAAAAGGTATGTTACTTTGGAGAAGAGATTCTGCTTTTGTTTCCACAGAAAACGAGAGGCTCTGGATTTATTCAGAGTTAAGAAAAATCACCTTTGACCAAGGGAGGCCACCTGAAAAATCTCCGACAGGAATAGATGGCCCAGATGTCTGTTTTACATCCAGAACAGATTCAAGACTACTGCCTGAGATGATCAAGACTCACAAGATACTCCAGTCAGGACTTGATTATAACTCTAAATTTTCTTTAGGTCCCCATAAGATCATCAGCGCCCCCATCCAGCAGGAAGTAGCCTGAAATACTACGCCCACATTCCCAACAAATGGACTATGGGTATTTTTCTTTGTTTAAAAAAAAAAAGAGGGAAATGGTGCGGGAGAATTGTATTCTGTCAATCATATTTTAATAAAATGCTGATTGGCCAGGCAGGCAGTATAGGCGGGAAAGCCAGACAGGAAGTAGGGGTGGAGCAATGAGAACAGGAGAATTCTGGGAAGCAGGGAAGTTCCTCTGCCACTCCTGTGCAGACCACCGAAGAGGCAACATGTAAGCTGTCACACTGAGAAAGGTACTGAGCCCACGTGGGTAACGTAGATAAGGATAATGGGGTAACATAAGTTATAAGAGCTAATAAGTAGCCTGACCAAATGGGCCAATCAGTTTATAACCTTATGGAGTCCTGTGATTGATTTTCCTTGGGACTTGCTGGCTTGTTGGGGTACTGGGTGGGACAGAAACCCCAACGAGCTGGCCCTCATGCTACAATTCTGCCTTGTAGACTATCTGAACACAATGCAATAGAACTTAAGCAATCAAATATCTCAAAACAAAAATCTTATGGAGATTAAAAATATTCATTAGTGAATAATAAATGGGCCAAAGAAGAAATCAAGTAAGAAATTTAAAATTTTTCTGGAACTGAATTCAAATGGACGCACCACACAACAAATTCTCTAGGACACATCAAAAGCAGTATTACCAGGGAGATTTACAGCTCCTAATGCCTCTATTAAAAAATATCAGAAAGACCCAAAAGTCTGGCAGGTGGGTCCACCACCAATTCAAGCCCAGCCAGTTCCTAGGCATGGTGTCTTCCAGGCCAGGAATACTACAGAGGGCTATGTCTGGGTCCATGGCCCTACAGCAGCCAGTGTCTGAGTTCATGCCTAGGACTCCTTTTGTCATCAAGGGCCATGTCGAAAACTGGGATCTGGTAGGCCACCTCGGACCGTGTCTGTATCTGAGGGCTGTGCCATGCCCAAGGTCATACTGATCTGGGTGACTGGTGCTGTCACCTGGAGCACAAGGATGTTCAGGCATGGGCTGCTGCCTAGGGCCATGTCTACTGGGTCTGTGACCCTGCAGAGGCTGGGGACTGGTGTGGTGTCTATGACTCCAATGGCCACCAAGGACTCTACAGATGCCCAGGGCCTGACCAGCCACCAGGAACCATGCTGCTGCCGGGGTCATGCTGTTCTGAGCGCCTGTGCTGTTACCCTGTTGTCGTGGTATCAGGCCCTGAGCAGCTGCCAAGTGCCATGTCTTGGTCTATGATCCTGCTGCAGCTGGGGTTTGTGGTGATATCCATGCCCTATGTTATCATGGTGTCGCTAGAACCATGCTGTGTAAGCTTCCGCGCTTTTCTGTGGACACCCGAATCTCGAAACAGGCGCGCGCTTTTCCTGACTCGAGCCCACGAGAACGGGCACTGTCCTAGGGGTTAAAACACATGACACACACACAAAGAGATCGGGCTCATCTGCCAAGGAGCAAGTGGCAAATGGCAGCTTTATTAAGCATAAGTCGGGTATGTATACTGTGGGGCAAAAGGACACCAGCCCCCCATCAGGAACAAGGAAAGAGAAAAGTCAGGGGGCTGCACCCAAGGTCGGAGAGCAGCTGAACAGAGAAAAGAGGAAGCCAGGTGGGCGTGCTCAGGCTCAGAGAAAAGCTGACCTGGGAACCTTGCCTGAGGGCGAGAACCTTGCTTGCAGGTGGAATTACCTTGACAGTAGAGGGAGAGTTCTCTCTAAGCTACACCCTTGGGCCGTAGGTGAAATTAACATAACAAGAGAGGGCAGTTCTATGCTACACCCTCAAGCTGATGCAGTGGAACCAGGAAGCAGAACAGCCCTGCATAGCGCCTCGGAAAAATGGGGAACCTGTGTACCTACAATGCTGTGCTGTGCTGGCCTTCTCTTCAATGACCCTGGGATGTCTGATCCTGCCCCTTGCTGGATACTGCCACAGGCGAGCTTGTCCTACCCCTCCTGGCCCCACCCTTCGTCATAAACTTGCACCTCACCAAGGAAGCACACTAGAGCAGATCCTGTGGTTGGAGATGCAGGTGAGCCAGCCCTGAGGGCATGGGAGCAGGAGAGCTGATCCCTTCTGCCCACTACAGCAATCGAAAGAGAGGGCCTTGGACTTTGCCTAGGCAAAACAGTAGAGTCCTGGGCCCTCCTAATATGAGTGAGGGAGACCTGCATCTGATGGCCTAAGAACAAGAGAACTGGCCCTATTCCTTACTGTAGGCTGCTTTGGGTGAACTAGCTGAGGCAGTGCCAGAGCACTCACCAGATAGTGATGATGAGGGAAAGCTAGCAAGATGACCAACCCAACCACCAGCCAGACTTAGAACCAGGCTCTGAGCTGGCCCACCCCAACATCCACTGAATCTCCGAACTGCTAAAGCATGTGAAGGGGGTGAATCTACAGATCCAAAATTGTAGGCTCTTCATGACACAGGACGACAGCAGGATATCCAAGAGGGGTCCCAGTGAGAGCTCAGCGGTGTAGCAGAAACCAGGGGCCTAGAGCCAGACCAATGACTCATGGCAATGAGCACTTTGAAGTCAAGATGGATGGGTTTATTTTAGTGTAAACCATGCGGCTCAATAGCACATTCTACAGATTCCATGACAAGATTCCTCCTCCTCCTCTTCTTTGTTTTTGTTTCTTTTTGGCTTGGTTTTGAGATTTTCTTTTAAATTTGGTTTGGATATGGTGAATGGTCTCAAGGACAGAGGTCAGATTCGAGAAAATGGGGCTAAGTGGGATCAGAATGCATGATGTGAAATCCACAAAGAACCAATAAAAGTTTAAAAGAAAGTCAGAAAAAGCACACACAAATGGTTTTATGATGGAATTTATTGGAAAAACAAAAATAAATCGAATCCAAACTAGTCAACAGTAAGAAGTAATAAAAATCAGAACGTTAACGAATGAAACAGAAATGACATTAAAACAATAGGAAAAAAAATCAATGATTTTTAACAGCTTTTTTTTTCTGACAAAATAGACAAGATAGACAGAACTTTGACCCAACTAACAAAAAGAGAGGACCCCAAATTAACAGAATCAGAAATTAACAGGGGAACATTCAAAAGATACCAAGGAAATTCAGAATACATTAAGGAAAAATATACTCCATTAATCAGGAAAACCTAAAAGAAATATATGAATTTCTAGGTTCAGTCAGACCACCGATATTAAACAAGGAAGAAATAAACAATCTTAACAGACCTATAACAAAAGAGGAGAATGAAATGCAATAAAAAACAATCTTTTAGTTTAAATTAATCCAGGGACAGAAGGCTTCACAACAGAATTGTACCAGATTTTCAAAGAAGTTCTATAGCCAAACTTTCTTAAACTTTCAAACACTTGAAACAGAAGAACTGAAGCTAATAGTACTCTAATACATAATACCCAACACATATACCCTATGGACCAGTATTGCTCATGAACATAAACTTAAAAACACCCAACAAAATAGTTGCAAACAATATAGAAACACATCAAAAAACTATACACCATTACAAAGTTGGCTTTATCCTTGAAATGCATGAATGGTTCAACATATACAAGTTAGTAAATTTAAGAAACCACATTGAAGACTAAAAAACATATGGGCATTTCAATATATAAATAAAATGCCTTTGACAAAAAGCAACCAACATTCCTTTATGATGAATGTCCTTTGGAATCTAGAGGTATAAGAACCATCCCGCCACATAATGAAAGCTATACATATGAGAAACCCATAGCAAACATTATCCTAAATGGATAAAAGCTGGAAACAACCCTGGTGAAGTAAGGAATGAGGCAGGGATGTCCACTATTCTCACTAATTTACAATAATTTTCTCAAAATACTAGCTGGAAAAATAAGGTGAGAGAAGGAAATTAAAGGGATACAAACAATTAAATGAGCTGTCAAACAATCCCTATTTACAGATGACATGAGTAGTATACATTAGACACCCCCAAAATTCTTACAGAAAACTTCTTGAATTAGATTATAAAAACTTTAAATTTCTAAAGAAAGATAGAAAGACACTAGAAAAAGGAAAGACACTCTAGACTTATGGATTAGTAAAATTAACATTGTGAAAATGACCACTCTTCCAAAAGGTATGTACAGATTCAATGTAATCCCAATAAAAACCCTCTTCTCATTCTTCACAGATAAAGAAAAAAAGTATCCTAAAGTTCACATGAAACCTCCGAAGACCCTAGAGAACCAAAGTAATTCTGAGCAAAAAGACAAAGCTGAGGGACTACAATTCTTAAGTATATGATCTTAAGATATATGACAGAACCATAGTAATAAGAGCAATGCGGTCCTGACACTAAACATACATGTGCTTTGACTGAGCAAAACTGAAGACCCAAACATAGGTAAAGGGAACTTTAGCCATTTAATATTTGACAATGACACCCAAACATAAGCTGCTAAAAAGAAAGCATCTACAAAAGTTGCTCCAAAAACTGGGCATCCACATGCAGAAAAGTAAAATTAAATCTTTCAATGGATCAAAGAACTAAACCTGAAATTTAAATCACTGAAGCTCTTAGAAGTCAGCATAGATAGTACCCCATATGATATAGGTTAAAAAAAAAAAAGTACTGCACATGATACCATTTGCCAAGAATTGACAAGTGGGACTTAATGAAACAAAATATTTTTTGCACAACAAAAGAAACAATCAATAAAAGAGGAAGCCTATAAATGAGAAACAATCACTGCTACTTAGATATCTGGAAGAGGATGTATATCTTCAATATATAAGCAACTAGAAAACAAAGCAAAAAAAGAAAAGAGAACAGGATTGGAGAGTTGGCTCAGAGGTTAAGAGCACTGGCTGTTCTTCCAGAGGTCCTGAGTTCAATTCCCAGGATCCACATGGTGGCTCACAACCATCTCTAGTGGGACCGGGAGCCCTCTTCTGGCCTGCAGGCAGAACACTGTATACATAATAAATATATCTAAAAAATAAATGATTCATTGCTTTTCTAATGGGCCTTGCACCTGAATAGAATTGTCAAAAGAAGAAAAATGGAAAATGTCTTTAATCCCAGCACTTAGGAGATGTAGCAAATGGAGCAGCGGGCTGCGTTCCCACCGCCCGGCTCATGGCTAGCTTTACCTGAAATAATTACATGGAAACTGTATTCTTTTAAACATTGCCTGGCCTATTGTCTTCAGCCACTTATTAGCTAACTCTCACATATTAATTAACCCATTTCTAATAATCTGTGTAGCACCACGAGGTGGTGACTTACTGGGAGGATTTTAACCCACATCTATCTTGGGCAGGAGAAGCATGGCGACTGCCTCACTGCCTTTTTCCCAGCATTCTGTTCTGTCTACTCCACCCACCTATGTTCTGACCTATCAGGTCAAGAAGTTTCTTTATTAATTAACCAATGAAAGCAACAGAAATACAGAAGACCCACCTATATCAAGAAGGAGGCAGAAGCAGGTGGATCTCTGTGAGTTTGAGGCCAGCCTGGTCTACAAGAACTAGTTCCAGGACAGACTCCAAAGCTACAGAGAAACCCTGTCTTGAAAAAAACCAAACCAAAACAAAAAACATTGTTTTACCGGGTGGTGGTGGCACACATCTTTAATCCCAGCACTCAGGAGGCAGAGGCAGGTGGATCTCGTGAGTTAAAGGCCAGCCTGGTCTACAGAGTGAGCTACATGATGGCCAGGGCTGTTATACAGGGAAACTCTGTCTCAAAAATCATATATATATATATAGTCCTTAGAAATTAGAAAAATGAATATCAAAACAACTTTTAGATTGTAGTTTACAATAGACAGAATGGCAAATATTAACAAGACAACCAGGAACAAATTTGTAAAGGGAGTCATGAAAACTGAACACTCATTCAGTATTGATGGGTGTGATGGTTTAAATAAGAATGACTCCCATAAGCTCATATATTTGAGGGCTTAGTCATCATGTAATCTGAGTCTATGTTCCCTGGCCATGTTCAGTCATATTTGGTACCATATTATACTATCTTTTATCCCTTTTAAGGAGAATTGTATTGTAATGTTGAGATGCTGTAATTTTCCTAATAATATAGCAAGAAATCAGCCTGTATATTTAGATATGAATCTACATGAAGAACTCATGAAATAATATCAAATAATCTTCCCCCAGATACTGTGGATTTTGACTCACCCTTTCTCAGGTGCATAGACACTCTTCTTAACCTTGCCTGTATTTGCTGTACCAGAGTGTATATAATAAATTCTCTACTCTTGCCTTTTTCTTCTTTGGGTACCTTTGTTTATAGCCAACATGTTACTGACCTGTTATCAGTGCCTATAAATGGCAATAGATAGACTTTGTCTTTGAAGAACTTGTAAGAGAAAAAATACCGGCTGTTTGTTTTGTGGCTTAGTATCTTAAAGATATTTTGGGATAATTTTCTAATTTGAAGGATCCAACTATGTACATGGAAAATACCCTTACTTCATAGGGTTCCAGCATCGGCAAGTATTTCTTCCTGTGGGCAAAGATAATTTGTGAGTGAGTGTTCTGTCACAGCTATCCAATATTACTATCGTAGGGCAACCATGGACAAAAGTTTAAAAGTGAGAGTGACCTTATTTTAATAAACTTCCTTTGAGGCTCAAGAAATGGGCCAACTGGCCTTTCATTTTGGCAATGTTTTAATGAGCTACCAAAGTAGTATATCCCATGAAAAATTTGACCATGGGCTCATTTAGCCATGGCCTTTGAGAGCTGGACCAGGTTAAGGCGTGGCTTTGGGGTACCAAAAATGCCACGGTTCTGCCAGCTTGCCCTCTTTTTCCCTGGTGCGGGAGAATTATCTGTATTCTGTCAATCATATTTTAATAAAACGCTGATTGGCCGGGCAGGCAGTATAGGCGGAAAAGCCAGACAGGAAGTAGGGGTGGAGCAAAGAGACAGGGAGTATTCTGGAAACTGAAGCTCTCTCAGCCATTCCTGCGCAGACCACCGAAGAGGCAACATGTAAGCTGACAGCTGAAAAAGGTACTGAGCCCGTGTGGTTAACAGAGATCAGAATAATGGGTTAAGATAAGTCATAAGAACTAATAAGTAGCCTGACCAAATGGGCCAATCAGTTTATAACCTTATGGAGTCCTGTGTTTGATTTTCTTTGGGGCCTGCATGCTGTGGGGTACTGGGCGGGACAGATACCCCAACAAGCCGGCCCTCATGTTACATTTCCCTCGCATTCCACACCTAGATGTTGGACCCCCATTCCTGCTCCATGAGGTTTTTTAAACAAACAAACAAACAAACAAACAAATAAATAACTTAATATACTCTATTTGGTCTTAGCTTGGAATTATTTGACTAGCATTCCCCTGTTTGATGCATTCTGCATAATTTAGTGTACTTTTGGTTGATTCCAAAGTCAGTGGTTCTAACCGTCAGCAAAAATTTTGGGCATGTTCAACTATATTAACAAATAATAATAATTATAAAAGTTACCACTTTTTATATCCAGATACACCTTAGTGACTCCACAATAGTTCACTATCTCAGGAACATACTGATAATATTAAAAGAATATTAATAAGAAAAGATAATATTAAAAGAATATTAAATGAAACTCATTATGAAGAAGTGCCCTGAAAATATCCTAGGATTTCTATTGCTGAGACCAAGCACCATGACCAAAAAGTAAGCTGGGAAGGAAAGGGTTATTCAGCTTACACTTTTACATTGCTGGTAATCACCAAAGGAAGACTGGACAGGAACTAAAACAGGCAGGAACCTGGAGGCAGGAGCTGATGCAGAGGTCTTGGGGGAGTGCTGCTTACTGGCTTGCTTACCGTGACTTGTTCAGTCTGATTTCTTATTGAACCCAGGATCACGAGCCTAGGGATGGCAACACTCAAAATGGATTGGGCCCTACCCCATTGGTCACTAATTGAGAAAATGTCTTACTGCTGGATCTCATGAAGGAATTTGCTCAATTGAAGCTCCTTCCTCTCTGATGACAATTGCTTGTGTAAAGTTGATACACAAAAGCAGCCAGTACTACTGACCCCTTGCCAACTTGACACACAAACACATTACTACTAAGTCACAACCCTTCCTTATTCATCCCGAAGATCTTACATAATTTCAATCTTTTTAAAATATTCAATCTCTTTTACAAGTTCAAGTTTTTCATCTGTGGGCTCATTTAAAACTGCTTTCTTACTTCATGAGGGAGAAACCTAGGCACAGTCACAAACAAATCAAGCAAAACCAAATTCAAATCATCCAACATCTGGGATTCACTCAGAATCTTCTGGATTCCTCCAAAGGCTTGGGTCACTTCTCCAGCTCCACCCTCAGCAGCACACACAGCTTGTCTTCTAAGCTCTGGCTGGCTCCACAAGGAAACATGATAGCAGATGTTAAATAAAAATGAAGGATTATAAGGAAATACTATCCTATACTATCCTTTCATTAAGTTAGAAAACGTAAAAGGAAAGGAAAAATTCCTAACGTCATCCTCTATTAATACTAAGGAAAGAAGAGATCAGTAAGTTAAACAGGCCAAAAAAAAAAAAAAAAAGATTTTGAAACAATACTAGGATTCACAAGAGAATTTTACCAAACTTTTAAAGCACTACAACAAATACTTCTTAAATTATTCTAATAAAAGTAGAAATGGGACGTGCATTTCCCTATGCATTCTCCAAAGTTAATGTAAATCTGAATGCCCAAGCCAGGTAAAGACAGACACAAAAAGAGAATACTACAGGGTGATATCCGTGAGAAATACAGATGCAAAAATTCTAAATAAAATACTAGCAACAATATTACAGGAATATATCAAAAATATCATCTAGCTGCCACAGTATCAAAGAAATACTATGCAAGCTGACAAGTAAGAGAAACAGTCATTAGCCTTAGCCAGTGCCTGTGATGGTTGTTTGGGAGTACAACCACCGTGAATACATTTGCAATGCAATTCCTACACCTACATCTCTGGAAAAAAATTACCAAACGGACAGAAAGATAGTAAGGGCCAGAAAATCAGGACGTCTGCTCTGACACTGTTTCTCCTGTGATCCCATAGGAAGAACATTGCCTCCATGACAGCTGGAAGTAATTCTAGAAGACGATGTCCCCTCTCCCAACAAAGGTTGTCCTCAAGGTTAGGGATATCAATTAGGGGTTGATTATAATTGGTATAGGGTTGGAGGTTTGGGGGGAAATTATGAAGGCTCAGGGATCTCTTTGAAAAAGAAAGGGAAATTGGATGGGATAATAGATTAGTGTGAGCTTAGTCACACTAATAATAATAGTAAGTAATAGAGTGAATACTTGTGAGCATTATTTATAGGCAATTTACATTGGTATACTTCTTGTTATATATACAAATTATTCTTCTTTTTATACATACAAATTATATTGAATATGTTCTTATTTTTGTCTAAGACATTTTGTATATTGATACAATTTTAGGATTTATTTATCATATTGCAATATACATTTCTACCTCTGATCAAGATACTTATACTTTATTTATATTTTGAGGTCATTATCCTTATTTGTTGCAAGTTGTTTATTGTATAATATTCTAATATGAAGTCTTAGTTTCTAAGTTATATAGGTATTGAGAATTATAGATTAATAGTCATACTTAGACTAATCAAGTTCTTTAGATACATAAAGATTGTATTCTTCATAGATAGGTAATACTCATCCACTTAAAAGAACTGTAGAATATAGCATTTAAATAACTTAGGGTTCTGTTGACGTAAGACACAATTGCTCCTGCCAGCACTGATCTATTCCCCAGAGAATGTTGAGCATTGAACACACTCCACTTGGAGCTTGTTTTCTTCTTGGCAAAACTGGCCTTTGAGCAATGCCCATGCAATGACTACTGAAAAAATGCATGATGTCAGGACAGGACAAGCAGGATACAAGAAAAAAGACTGTCAAATCCTGCCAAGACAGGGTAAGATGCTTTTGAAAAATTTCCTGCCTCTGAAAATGGTCTGACAGTTATTCTAGTTCTTAGCCAAAGTTGGTTGCGCCAACGTTGCAAATGAGACTTTGAGTGATTGCCCAGGTAGCCATTTGCCTCTGTCATTGTTGCACATTTTGGAAGTTGCTTGATTGCACTTCTTGCCTACTCAAGTAATATTATTTCCTTTTTTGGGTCTTTGATGGGATTGAAGACTAGATAGTCATAGTTACTTTCATCTCATGACTTGGCCAAGTTATTTATAATACAAGACTTAGACTCCTTATGATAGGATAATTATTGAAATATTTATCACTTGTTTTTTGCTTGTTATTCTTGATATTGTTTATGCTGGTTGTAATTCTAATTTTTATACTTGACTTTTTTCTTATTGTATATAATTTTGTCTTAGGTTTAGAATTCTCTTATTTAAACAAAAGGGGGTGGTGCTGTAGGAAATCCTTCAGCCAATAGCCTTTAAGTTACTCAACCACTTGGGCATGGCCTCTTATACTATAAATGCCAATGTAAAGTGCATATCCATTCTCTCTCTCTCTTCCAGCTGCTGAATTCGGTTGCTGTTTTCCCTTTCGAGCAGAGGGCTGTGATCTGTGAGTCTACCCCTAAATAAATAACCCTTTATTGTACTCAATTCTGAACTAGTGTGGGATTTCTTTTTAGAAAGACAGACAGACTTGCAACCACTATCCCTGCTTCTTCTCATCCTACTCTCTCCACCTCAACAACCACCAGAAATGGCTTTGTTCTGTGTGTTGTAGCAGCACCACAGTTTCTGCATTGCTGAGGACACAAGGCAGTGCTCAGGACACCCTAGACCAACTCAGTTCCTGATCCAATACCAATGGAAATCTCCAGCTCTATGCTTTTATTTACTTTTAAAAATGCCACATTAACTTATCACTTTAATTTTATTATGTTTGTTTAAGTGTGTGTGTGTGTGTGTGTGTGTGTGTGTGTGTGTTTGCTCACATTGGTACAGGTTCCCAGAGAAGCCAAAGGCATTGGATTTACTAGAGTGGACAGGCGTATTAGAGAAAGACACACACACACACACACACACACACACACAGAGAGAGACAGAGACAGAGACAGAGACACAGAGAGAGAGACAGTGAGAGACAGAGACAGAGAGAGGGGGAACTTAAAAAATAAGTATAATTAACTTGGAATAAAACAAAAAGCAAGGGATAGTAGTGTTAGAAATCTGACTTATGAGGGGAAGGGAAACCGTTGGTTCCACCCTCTCAGTACTGCACAAACTGGGTGTTCTGTCCCATCCCTGTAATCGTAGTACTAAGCAGCTAAAAAGATGGCAATCAGCCCCACTCCCACTCCTGTGGGTTGGCATTTTTATGATTTTCCCTGCTGCATGCTGACTAATGAAAGCTTCTTGCAAATTTTGCTTAAATATAATCCTCTGCTTATTAGATGTGCTCTCAGTGTCCAGTCTGTCTTTCATGATGACTGAACTCATCATAGGAACTGATACACTTGTGCCCAGACATACATGTATGCATGCAGATAGACAGACAGACAGACAAATACACACACACTCACACACACACGCGCGCACACACACACACACACACACACAGAGAGAGAGAGAGAGAGAGAGAGAGAGAGAGAGAGAGAAACAGGCAGGCAGACAGAAAGGAATAACAGTTCCTCTTTCAGAAATGGTTGCTTTATTCAAACTTCAATAACTGTGGTTTTTCAAGCAGCGTATTGTGGCAAAATGTGGTCGAATCTGACTCTGCTCATTAGATGAGGAGTCCTCAGGGTCCTGACTCTGTCTTTCATGATCACTGAACTCTCTTAGAACTTGGTGAATTGCATAAAATGCCCATAGTTATGTGCAAATAGCAGGTTACTGCCCTCTGATTTGTTAGGCTCCTTAATTTAAAAAGATTTGCATATTAATTCTTTGTGAAGGAGTGCTCTGTCTACATGTAACCCCTTTTACCAGAAGAGAGCACTAGATCCCACCATGTGGTTACTGAAAATTCCAGAGGAAAGAGTGTTCTTAAGGGCTGAGTCATCTCTCCAGGCCTGATTTTTCTCCTAAACATGCATGCATTGGTGGGAGAGTGTGCAAGCCTCCGCACTTTCTGTGGATACCCAGGCCTAATCCAGGAGCGCGCTTTCCTGAACCAGGGCCACGAGAATGGACAACTGTCCTAAGGGTTTAAATAGACAAATACAAGAGACCTGCTCACTTGCCAAAGAGTAAAAAAAGCAGTTTATTAAACTCAGGTCGGGTATTTATACCAGGAGGCAAGAGGGTTCAAAAGGGCATGGCCCCCTCCCATCAGGAGCAGTAGAATAGATTGATACATTCCCAGTGCCTCAGGCAGAATCAGCTAGGGGGTGGGGGGAGGCAGGCGTGGGAGGCATGTAGGGCCCGCAGCTGCAACCTTGTTTACAGGTGGAATTACCATAACAAAGACAGCCAAGTTCTTTCTAAGCTACCCTCAAGCCAGTGCTAGTGCAGAATCTCCAGGGGCCAGAGGTCAAACAGCCCTGCGAAATGCCAAGGAAGAAAAGGGAAAAAGACCTGGGTACCTATAGAGTGGACACCTTTATATGTGTGTATGATATTGCAGGCATGCGGTAGGGGTGGGGGACAGGTGGCATCCAAGCCATGTGTGCATGTGGGTCCAGCAATGCATTCAAATCCCTTTTATTTAATTTTACTTATTAAAAAAGAAAAGGAGAGAAAGAAAGACTAGCTTTGCAATCAACATCCAGGCTTCTTCTCATGCTACCCAAAGTCCCAACAACCACCAGAACTGCTTTGTTCTGTGTACTGTAGTGTACCCCATTGTACGCACATACTGCTGAGATCAGAGCCCTAGACTAGCTCAGCTTTCCAACCCAACACACAAAGCTCCATCACTTTCCCAGTCCAGGTCCCCTTTGCTTTTATTCATTTCTTTATCAATGCCAGGTTAATTATTTTAGTTTTAATTGTATAGGGAGGCCAGTGGCTTTGGATTCTCCGGAGTGGGCAGACATAATAGAGAAAGAAAATATTTTTTAAAAAAGGAAGGAAGGAAGGAAGGGCAAAATAAAATTAATCGGGCAGTGATGATGTACTCTTTTAATAATCCTAGCACTGGGAAGGCAGTGGTAAGTTGATCTCTGTAAGTTCGAGGCCACCCTGGTCTACAGAGCTAGTTTCAGGACAGCCAGGATGACACAGACCCTGTTTCTCAAAAAACAAAAGAACAACAAAAAGGTAAAATCAAATAAATAGTCAAACACAAATATAATTAATTTGGAATCCAAACAAACAAACAAGGAACATCAGTGCTGGGGATCTGATTTATGAGGGAAGAGGTCAGCCCTGGGCTCCAGGCAGCTCCATGCCATTTACATATCTTTTTATTTTATTTCATTTCAGATTGTGTTTTTCAATGTGTGGAACTTACTGTCTGGAAATTCTTTCTGTGTGTCAGGCCAAATTTGAACTCAGAGATCCAGCAGCCTTTACTTCCTGAGTGCTGGGATTAAAGGCATGCACCACCACACCTGGCTTCCTTCTATTTCGTTAACTTGGGGAATATTAACACAAACATAGTGTAGGCTCTGGACCATTCACACACACACACACACACACACACACACACACACACACACACACACACACACACCATGAATTAGAAGAAAAAGAGAAACTGATGCATTAACATTTTATTTTTCTGAATTCCAGGGTTATGTAGAGAGACCCTGCCTCAAGTAAACAAATGAAAAGACAGCAAATAAATAAATTGACAAGCAAACAAACATACAACAAATAATCAGATTCTTGTTTGGTTGAAACAAAATTTCTCTATGTAGTTCTGTAGTCCTGGCTATCTTTTATATCAAATTGTTGCAGCAGCACAGTGTTTTTTTTTATCCTGAAACAAACAACAAATAAATAAATAAATCCAAAATAAAAAACAACTAGAGGAATCATCAAGAGATGAGAAGAACTGTGCTGCTGTAACTACCTTGTCTCAAACAAATAAGAAATCAAATTAAAACATTAAGTTAACCAAGTTTTAAAAAGAAAAATGCTATAGAATGGATTCCTGCGGTAGAGATTTAAAAATACTGTTTGGCTGGTTGGTGGTGGCACATGCTTTTTATCCCAGCATTCAGGAGGCAGGCGGATCTCTGTGAGTTTGAGACCAGCCTGGACAACAGATTGAGTTCCCGTACTGCCAAGGCTACATAGAAAAACCCTATCTTGAAACACAAAAACAACAACAACAACAACAACAATCCAGTTTGGGGTATGTAGTTTTGGCACATGCCTTTTATGTCAACACTCTGGAGGCAAGAGGATCTCTGAGTTGGTGGCCAGCCGGGTCTACAGATCAAGTCCAGGATAGCCAGGGCTAGCCTGTCTTGAAAAACTGAAAACAAGAAAGAGGAGGAGTAGGAGGAGAGGAGTCTTAGGAAAAGGGGTCAGAGCAGTGGAATGTACAGGGGCCCAGTAACTACACCAATAACCTCTGTTCAGTGACTGACTTTGCCTGGAAAGACACCTCTACACACACATATACATATGCATATATATATATATATACATATACATATACACATACACACATACACATATACATACACATATACATAAACTCACCCTAGAAAGAAAACTCAGAGCAGAAGAAAAAACGAGTTGTACTAAATTCCAATTTTGAGGAACAACAGTCCTGTTGTGCTAGAGATGGCAAAGCATAGCCCCCTCCACCGGCAGTTCCAATAGTCCTGAATCTTATATAAAGAAGGTCCCAATTCAGGGTTGGGTGTGGTAGTACACAATTTTAATCCCAGAATTCAGGAGGCAAAGGCAGGAAGAACTCTAAGTTCAAAGACATCTTGGTCTACAGTGCCAGTTCCAGGAAAACTACAGCTATACAAAGAAACAGAATCTCAACAAACAGGAAGGTCCCAATTCAAAGATGGAATCCAAAGATGGTGTTTTGGTAACCTCTTTTGGCAAATCAGTTTTTATGCATTTTTTTCATGCAGAAATAAAGTGGTTAATAGAGGTCTGGACATGCTATCTACCTTCTGTCCTTTTGTCAAATGTCATTGGTCAATTAAAAAAAAAAGACAATCTTAGAATGGTTTATAGGTATATACTAACCAACAACATAGCCCCTAACTCCACTTGCCTCCCTCCTGTTATTTGAAGTAAGTGCACAGCCATAGTTACAAGGGAGTCCAAGGCTACAGGAATGTTCCTTTGTTTGTTTGTTTGTTGTTTATTTTTTATTTAAATAGTTGGTGTAACCCTGGAAGTCATTTTATTATGGTAGGTGGGAGTCAGAAACACTACAGAAAGACTGAGGTGTAGAGGAGGAGCTAAGAATGCTGCAGAGCAGCATGGATAGAGATTGGAAAGATATCTCGGCAGTTGAAAGCACTTGGTATTCTTCCAGAGAATATGGGTATAGCTCACAGTACACACACAAAGGCTAATCACTACATGTACTTCAGTTCCAGAATAGGCAAAGCTGTCTTCTGGACACCACTCACACCCGCGTTTAACAGCAGAAAAACCGCAGGCTTTAGAAGAGCTGGTACAGGAGCAGCTAAATGTCCAGCACATTGAAGAACTAACCAGTCTTTGGGATTCTCCTGTATTTGTTATTATAAAGAAATCTGAAAAATGAAGAATGGTATCCAATTTAAGAGCTGTTTGATATAGGAGGGTCATCTGTCTATGTGTTACTTTCATTGATTTATAAAGAAACTGCCTTGGCTTTTGATAGGACAGCAGCTTAAATAGGCAGATTAGACAGAGCAGGATGCTCGGAGAAAGAAGCAGAGTCAGGCAGACGCCATGATTCTCTGACCCCAGACGGATGTAGGTTAGGATCTTTCCTGGTAAGCCACCACTTCATGGTGCTACACAGATTATTAGAAATGGGTTAATCAATATGTAAGAGTTAGCCAATAAGAGTCTAAAGATAATGGGCCAGGCAGTGTTTAAATGAATACAGTTTCTGTGTAATTATTTTGGGTAAAGCTAGCTGGGCAGCTGGGAGCCAGGTGGGACAAAAAAACCCCTTTGCTATTCACATAATTTTTTTCAATGAAATTCTGAGGACTTCAGCACATTTCCAATCAATAATTGATTGATTTCTGCATTACCTTGTGCTAGAGGAGCTGTCAGACACATACAGGATCAGATGTGTGTTATGTATGTGGGATGATTCCTATTCCTAATTATATCTTGTAACTGAATAAATAATAAAGTCAATTCTATATCATCTGATATAAGTTCAGTGGTTTCAATATGCAAAACAACTCTTTCTACACATTACAAATCAGTAACTACGTTGAAATGTTCTTTAAAATCCCTTAGTACCATAAGAATAGCATGTAATTCTCACTTTTGGGAAGAATCATAAGAACTTTTCTGATTTTTAACCTACCTTTACTGATTTATTTGCATCAATATAGAATGCAGGGTCTCCAGTTATTGGTATGTCCTACACAATGCAAGGAAGGATCCAGTTAGTTCTGTTTATAAATTGAATTCGCTTGCTCTTGAGATAGTTGTTAATCTCTTCCAAAAATTACTACAAGCTGTTTTCCAGGGCTTACTTTCTTCCTATAATTTTTGAGTTTCATCATTATTAAAAAGTACTATAATTTCTGCCATATCTATTCCTGCTAATTGATGAAGTCTCAGTTTTCCTTTTAGAAATAAGTAGAGACTTTTTCCACATAAGTTTTTGATTTTTTTCTCAGTTTATGTGGTAAAAAGATCTATTCTAAGATAATTTCTTCCCTCTGTATTAAAATTCCTGTAGGAATTTTATTTGGAGGGTAATATGACCAGAATGCAGTTAAGATTTGGATTCACATGATCTACACGTACCTTCTGTAATTTATCTTCAATCAAAGCAAATTCTCTCTCAGCTTCAGCTGATAATTCCCTGGAATTATTTAAGTCCTTGTCACCAATTAAGGTTTTGTTTAAATTATTGAGGTCATTAGGATCTATCCCAATAGTGTGTGGTAGATGAAAAATGTCTCCTAGCAATCTTTAGAAGCCATGAACAGTCTACAAGTGATTTTTCCTAATTTTCACCCTTTTGGGGTCTAATATTTTTGTGATCCTATTTTATAACCTAAATAATTAATAGAATCTCCTCTTTGTATTTTGTCAGGAGCAATTTGTAATCCCTGACCAGGCAAAATTTTCTTTATTTCTTTAAACATTCTTTCTAAAATATCTGTATTTGAATCAACTAATAAGATACTGTTTATGTAATGGTAAAATAGATTGAAGAAATTGCTTATGGATCATTTCCAATGACTGCTGTACAAAATATTGGCACAGGGTAAGGCTGTTTATCTGAGTATTGACCATTCTGAGGTACATGTGTGTGTATGTCCAGGCTCTCCCTACCAACTCTGACCACCTCCCACTCATGTCTGGACAACATGGCAATGCAAGCCAGTGGCCTAATGGTAGCATACAGTTCCAGTGAGCTGCTGGCCCACCCAAGCAGAGGTCCAAACAGTCACTCCTTTGTACCCTGGTAATGGCAGCTCAGCATCCAGGGGAGGTGTTAGTGGGGCCATTGCAGTGGTTTGAGGCAAATGGCAGCTTGGCCCTCAAAGCACCCCTGAACCTCTTTCTTCCTCAGCAGCTGTAGGCTCCTGAAAAAAAATCTCTTTCTTTTTTTTTTTTTTTTAAATGAATGAGAGCAGGTCCAAAGACTAAATGTGTGTCCCAGTGCACTTGAGAGCTTGCTTTCAAGGAGAAACTTTCCCAGAAGCTTAATGGCCAACAACAGGGACTTTATCAGTAGTAGGTGAAGATATTACTCACTGTATCTGATGTCAGTGATCTTGGTTCCGGGCAGAGTGCAGATCCTCTCTGTTTCAGGCAGTGAAGGTGGATTGGAAGGATATGTACCGGTTCTGCCCCACCCTACACCCCTGTGAAACAGGTAGGGAGTTGACAGTCCAATAAACTTAATCCTGTTCCTTAACTAGACCGACCTACTTGATAGTGAAAGCATAACGATCCAGCTGTTGCTCTCCCTGGAACATAAATTACCAAGCAGGAGCTGGCTGGGCCTAAGGCCTGTTGGTCACACCTGGTGGGTTGAGCAAGTCAGGTTTGTGTGCTCAATATGGGGAGAGGGTAGCCTGCAGTGGTTCCAGAGGAGTTGTTCTCAACTTTACTAATGCTACAATCCTTCAGTACAGTTCCTAATGTTGTGGTGACCTTCAACCATAAAATTATTTTCATTGCTGCTTCAGAACTGCAATTTTGATAATGTTATGAATTATAATGTAAATATCTATGTTTTTTGGTGGTCTTAGCTCATGTCAAAGGGTCATGTGACTCTCAGGTCGAGAATTGCTACTCTAGAGGTTGAAGCCCACTCTGGTCTGTGGTAATAGGTAACAGGAGAAGGGCTTTCCACCTCCCTGGGCATATTGCCTGCAGGCCTCCCATACCCTCCTAGGCATGGCTGGATTTTGAGCTCTGCAGGCCCTCCCAGTGGTTCATTAACTTGTTCTGATCTTGTGACATGAAGATTAGGATCCTATGTTGAGCCTAATATTCCCTTTCCCTCTAGGTTTCTTGTTTCACTTGGGCCAACTGGGGCCTGGACTTCCCCCACCCTTTATAGTTGTGCCTAGTGATGTGAGATTCCCCTCTGTATGCTGTGATTACCATTGATTAATAAAGAACTGCTTTGAGCCTATAGCAGAGCATGGCAGAACAGAAGTAGGCAGGGAAAACTAAACTGATTGATGGGAGAAAGAAGGGTGGACTCAGAGAGAAAACATGGAGCCACCGGAGATAGACCCTGGGAACTTTATTCAGTAAGTCATAGCCACATGGCAATATATAGATTAATAGAAATAGGTTAAATCAATATAAGAGTTAGTCAATAAGAAGCAAGAGCTAATGGGCCAAGTAGTGATTTAATTAACACAGTTGCTGTGTGATTATTTTGGGTCTAAGTTAGCCGGGCGGCCGGGAACTAACAAGCTGCCTCCCTTCTCCTACAGTCTAGAATGGAAATGAGAAAAGTGAGGGCTCTGGGAAAGGCTGCCTGTCAGGGTGAGGTATAACTGATATATGTGAGCAAGGCCACCTGGGATTAGAGGCTGCCTAGACTTGAGTGCCCCCCTAGAACCTATGTTTCCTCGACTACTGTTCAAGAGAACTGGTATTGGCAGATTTGTTTTGGGGAATAGATCGGCTAATTCCCAGTAAATCCTCATTAACCCACACAACCTCTGGATTGTTTTGTCTTTCTTGACCTCATTTTAAAACTCTGGAAATGGGAATGTTCCCAGTAGGATGGTGGGGAGACAGGAGGAAAAGGAACCCTAGAGAACCCTGGCTTCAGTGCACCTCAGGACACATTACTTTCTCTTGGGTTATTTTAGCCATACACTGAGTCATCTCTCCACACCAGCTGTAGGATTTCACTACCAAAGGTGTTGCCTCGACTCTGGTCCTGGTCTTGCTGGACTCTCTAGAATCCTGCAGCATGACCAACCTCAGAAACAGGTTTGAATTAGATGCTAGTTGTGTGGGGTGTACTTGTGTCTCAACAGTAGTGACCATTACTTGGTGTCAGGTCCTCAGTCAGAGGGTGCAGCCCTTCCAGCAGATGGTCTGCTGTGATCTGACCATTCGTTTGATTCAAGAGGTCCATAAAGAGGTGCCTCTCAAACCCACACCACATTTTACAGGCTCTAGTCATTTAACCAGGTCTTTCTGGACCTCAGATCTGTAAGTTGGGATTTGTACATGGTGCCAAAGTGAAGGCCTCTCTAGAGCCTGGACCTCAGAACAGACATGGTGACTCACTGAATTTAGTAGGCAGACTTGAAGAAATTAACCAGGATTTCCTCAGTAATGCTGAGTGAACAGGGAAGAGCCCAGCGCCGAATCCCCGCTGTGTGGGGAAATGGGTACTGCTCACGGGGAGGGGAGGGGTCCAAGTCCTTCTGATCGAAATCTAGCCTGTGGTTTGGTGTCAACCCAGTAGCAGCTCCTGGAGCAGGTTGGGTCTTCCTGGAGTTGAGTTGCTTTGGAATGTGGCCCAAAGTATGTGATAAACTCCATATAAGGTTAAATACTGTCACATCACAAGACCGATAGCCAACAAGTACTGTAAGGGAAAGTTGAAAACAACTTTGAAGAGCGACTTCAAATGACATGAAACTTATAAGTAAAAGGGTGGGGTCCTCTGAGTCCATCCTGTTGTTCCTGATGGCATGGGCAATGATGATGCTGGTGGCGACAGCTAAACCCTCACTACCTCCACCCTAGTGTTTCAGAGCTGGCTTCGGTGTCTCTGGTCAGTACTGTTCTCTGAGCTCCATCTGTCCCTCTGGTTTCTTTCCTACTTCCAGTTTTCTAATCTGATCTAACTTGGGTTGCCAATTCTGAAGCCCCACTTCAGGCTCCAACTGTGTTAAACTTGGCCTCAGATCGCACAGCACTTCCTTCCTTGAAGACTGAGACACAATAAGCTCTAGTACTTGTTGACTTTGGTAGAACCATCAGGCAGCCATGGCTCAGCCAGTGCTTTGAGTATCATGAGTCTGAGTCACCAGCACTGGACAGACCCTATTGCCAGACTTAGTTGGCCCCTGTTACACTTTTGATAATGGGATCAGCAAAGATTGACACAGTCATTCACTTACCCTTAATAGGCTATCTACCTCTATCCAGGTTCCTTTAAGAGGTCTGTCACACAAGAGAGCCTTGCTCCTCAAGTCCCAGCATTGGGATGGTAGAAGTACTTCACTTCCTCCTCAATCCACTGGGCTTGAACCTGGCACTTTTTCCATCCAGTTTTTGAGGCAGAGGATTGCCTAGTCTAGATTTCAGTCTACCAACTTCTTACCTCAGCTTCCCGAATTCTGGAATTATAGATCCCCTCTCCTGTGTGTGACTTGCATAAATATGTAAACCATTTCCTACATTCCTAGGACCTACATTCTCCTGGGAACAATAAAATCAGCTGTTACCAATGTCAGTTCGTAGTACTTGCTCGCCTAAAGCAGATGGAAAGGTGATATCCAGGTGAGTAAGGAAGTAGGCACACTAACACAAGAGACTTGGTGGAGGAGAGAGCTGGTCTGCCATGATCATGCCACAGGTGAGCTTGTGTTGGATGGATTGGTCCTGTAGTACATAAACAAGAAGCCCTGGCATCTATCAATAGTTGCCATGTTGTCTGGCAGGAAAGAGCAACATGAAGGCCTTGCTTTCAGGCCAGACATAATTCAAGCTCCACTGCCCACTGCACTGCAGTCAGAAGACGAACTTTCTGTTTCAGATCCAAAACAGAAACAGCAAGATCTCTTGGGCTCTTGAGAAGCCACATGGGCTTATGTACTTGACCTCCAGGAACTCACTATACTGTAATCATGGAATACAGTCTCTATTGTGCCAATGACTAGAGGAACTTGGGTAGTTATACTTCAGGCTCTGGGGCCAGTGCTGCAGGGAGAGCAGAGGCAGGCTCAGTGGAACACTTCAGTCCGACATAGCTCAGGAGTTGGAAATACTGAGAGTCAGGGAGAGACAGTCCAGGGCTTGGAGACTTCCAAGGGCTGCAACATAGGCTTGAGCCGTGGCTCCTTTCTGCTATATGTGAAGGAGGGAGGGAGGTTCCAAGTAGCTACCACCTCTTGCAACCAAAATCAAGTCATTAGACTCCTTTCTTCATCCTACACACCCTTGCCAGGCTGGAGATTTGAGAGTTCCATGACTGAAAGCAGGAAGGCACAAGGCATTCAGTCTGACACATAGTAGGTCTCACTGATAGCCTGATGTTTTGTTCTAACCTTTCTTATCCAATATCTGCTTCAACTAGGCCAAGGTAAAACAGACAGAAACACTGGAGGCTGGAAACCAGGAGGTGGTGATGCACACCTTTAATTCCTTCACTCAGGATTTAAACAATGTTGCCATTTTATTTTCATCTTAAACTCAGAAAAATAAAGAATCAGTCTTTGTTAACTAAACAAATATGTAACCCCAAACTAATCTTTGATATATACACGTCATGCAAAAAGGTTTCACTCATGAGGGCTTACATTTTATTAAAGGACACCGTATTACTTATCCTACCAAATACTGCACTTATTAGCAAAAGCATTCCTGATCCTTTAGCTTATTCTAATTAAATAACTACAGAGATCTCACAGGTTGAACTTATACATGCTGTGGGAGCCAGTACCATTTCACCTGCTGATCCTAGGCACTCAAAACAGCACTTCTGCAGTCCTTAGTATCTATCACTAAAAGTCATTAAGATTCTACTTAGAACATATCAATAGTTTATAAGACACATTTGACTTAACAGCAAAAGGCAGAATGCCATTACAATTAATTTTTTTAAATTTAATGGTGGTTTATCAATCATACTATTTAGTTATATCAGCTCCTCTTGAGACCGTAACTTACAACTCAAATAATAACATATGTATCTTAACATAGGCATAGATCAGTCACTGTAAATTTCACAAAACTCCAGGTCTTGTCTATAGTACATTATGGACTAATTTATGTTGTAGAATATTAGTTTAAGATGTGTTATATGTGTTTATGCTGTGGAATATTTGTTTAATGAGGCAAAGATGTGTTGCATTCTTTTAAATTGCATTTGTTTAACTTAAAGTTGTGTTATTTTGCCTGCCTGAAACACCGGATTAGGCCAATAAAGAGCTTAGTGGGCCAATAGTTAGGCAAAAGAGAGCATAGTAGAGATTGTCTTGAAGATGTCTAAGTTACTTTACATTTTCAAAGTAATATGATTTGTGAAATACATTTCATTATTCCATTCACTTCCAAAAATCCCCCCAAATTTTCTTGTGCATTTTTTTTTTTTTGTAGAGCCTAGCTTCATTATTGACCCACAGTTTGAAAGCTTGTATCTTCAGGTTTATCAAATGAAGTATACACAAACCTCTGGGAAATCTGTCAAGTCAGGATGATACTAATAAAGATACCTCCATTTAGAAACTGATGTTGAATTTTATTCAGTACTTTACTTATTTTTCATTTTATGTGCACCGGTGTTTGTCTGTGTGAGAGTATCAGATCCCCAAGAACTGGAACTACAGATATTTGTGAGGTACCATGTGGGTGATGAGAACTGAACCCCGGTATTAAGTGCTCTTAACCACTGAGCCATCTCTCCAGCCCCATCATTCAGTCCTTTAACTACAATTCTAAATGGTGGCTTTAGAACTGGAGACAGAGTTTGCTTTCTCCTTCCTTGATAATTGGAGCTTTGATGATAGTGTTTCCCTTTTAAGCATCAATTTTCTCTTTTTATTGAATTTTATTGAGCTCTACATTTTTCTCTGCTCCCCTCCCTGCCTTTCTCCTTCCCCCTTCAGCCCTCCCCCAAGGTCCGCATGCTCCCAATTTACTCAAGAGATCTTGTCTTTTTCTACTTCCCATGTAGATTAGATCTATGCAAGTCTTTCTTAGTGTCCACATTGTTGTCTAAGTTCTTTAGGATTGTGGTTTATAGGCTTGTTTTCTTTGCTTTATATTTAAAAACCACCTATGAGTGAGTGCATGTGATTATTGTGTTTCCGTGTCTGGGTTAGCTCACTCAAAATAATGTTTTCTAGCTCCATCCATTTTCCTGGAAAATTCAAGATGTCATTATTTTCTTCTGCTGTGTAGTACTCCATCGTGTAAATGTACCACATTTTCCTTATCCATTCTTTGGTTGAGGGGCATTTAGGTTGTTTCTAGGTTCTGGCAATGAAAAACAAAGCTTCTATGAACATAGTTGAACACATGTCCTTGTGGCACAATTTGGATATATACCCAAAAGTGGTATTGCTGGGTCTTGAGGAAAGTTGTTTCCTAATTTTCTGAGAAATTGCCACACAGACATCCAAAGGGTCTGTACCTGCTTATAGTCCCACCAGCAATGCAGAAGTGTTCCCTTTTCCCCAACCCTCTCCAGCACGTTGCCATCAGTGTTTTTGATTTTGGCAATTCTTACAGGTGTAAGATGGAATCTCAGAGTTGTTTTGATTTGCATTTCTCTGATGACTAAGGATATTGAACATTTCTGTATGTGGCTTTCAACCCTTTTAGATTTCTCTGTTGAGAGTTCTCTGTTTAAGTCTGTACTCCATTATTTATTGGATTATTTGTTCTTTTGATGGCAAATTTTTTCAGTTTTTTGTATATTTTGGAGATCAGACCCATCCCCCTACCCCTGGCTATATATCCTGGTCTAAAACTTTTGAAGACTTCTGCTCTACCAGATGCCAGACTGGATCTAGGGACCCTAGGTAAGACACTACCCACTAACACTCCTTAAAGCCCACCCAGCAACCCCAGACTGCACTTTTTTACCCTGGCTCCACCCTAGGGCCCACAGCCCACAGCCCACAGAAGTACCAGAGATCAGAGTGGTCTTCAGGACCCCAGGGAAGACACTGCCCACCCTACCCACCACTAAACCCTTTTAAGCCTATCCAACAACTCCGGACAGCAACTGTCCCTGGATCCCATACACTAGCCTACTACTTAAAAAAAACAAAACAAAACAAAACAAACTTGACTATTTCAGAGACCAGGAAAGGTTAAGGAACCAGGTAAGACATTGCTCATAGTCAGCTAACACTTCTTAAAGCTGACCTAGTGACACCAGGCAGCATACCCTCCCTTGAATTTCAAACTAGGGCCTACAGCCCTGGCAGTCTTACAGGAAGTGAGTCTGCTTCTAGGAACCCCAGGGAAGACACTATCCACTGCCCACTAAACCCATTTAAGCCTGCCCCAAAATCCCAGACCTGCACACAATTCCCCACCCCAACCCTTGGCTCCATATCCTGGTCTACAACTTTAGAAGACCTCTGCTTTAAATCAGTTTCTCACAGGCTAGGGATGTCACACTGACCAGCCAATCAGCAACCATGACAATGTGCGGTTGTGCAGGTGGGAGGTATGAAGCCTGAGAGACATCATGGAGAGTGACATTGAAATACAGGACTTAAACAATAAACAGTTTCTGAACCTTGAGTGGTTAGGAATGCATGCAGAGTCGATTGCTGAGAGAATTATGTCTACTAAAGTCGGTTTGTGCCTGAACTTAATTCAACAAAAAGACACTTGGGAACTTGTCCTTGTGTAATTCATCTCCAAAGGGCAACTAGTTTACTTTGAATTGCTTTTGAGGTCTTAAATCAGGTAATGGTGTAAAAAGTTGTCTTTCTAACTGAGAATATTGTTATTTTCCTATTAGTCTGAACTATGAAAAATATCCCAGTGTTATTTTCATTCATCAAAATTATACAGCTTAAGGAGAAATCATCTTTCTAACCATTCACAGATATATGTATGCCCAATAGATGGAATATATTTATGAGATAAACACATAGACAGTGGGGAAAGTACTTGTAACTGTTTTTAGGGAAGAAATGTAATGGCACATGACAGAAACAGATTCACTGTCAGTGGCCCCACGGTTATTCATCTGATGGGTTGACTTGTTGAATATTAGTTGTCACCCACAATCTTCTGTATACTCCCATGGCCTCTGGCAGGGAATGGCATTCATATTATTTCACCATGCCGCTTCGTGCAATGTTATCTGTCGAGATCCTGACACACACAACTACAGCTAAGAGATGTAACTATGACAAGTAGGATTGAAGATATCTGAGTTCCCTTGTTAGAAATTCAATATTCATTGGCTCAAGCTAACTTTCCCAAATTGTACATCCAAAATTTGGCCTGCCTTCATTCACATGACATGGATCTATCTATGTATGCTGGGAAATTACAAAATCACTGATCCTGCTACAATCAGATCCTATTTTATCACAGTGACTTCAGCAGCTGTTTGCCTACTCTGCTTCCTCCTACAGTGTACACAATAAACTATTCCTTCCATTCTGGTCTGAAGGCAGAAGCCATGTCTACACACAAATTCTTTTCCTCCTACTGAAATGGACAGTTGACTATGTGATTCAAATTTGTAATTTTAAAACTTAGTGGTGGTTGAGGTCTTTAATCTAAGAATTTAGTTGGTTTAATCACAACATGATCCTTATGTGGGAACAAGGCTACCTGATCCTACATAAGAAATTTTGTCTTGCTGGGTGGTAGTGGCACAAGCCTTTAATTCCAGCACTTAGGATGCAGAGGTAGGCAGATCTAAGTTTGAGACCAGCCTGGTCTATAAGAGCTAGTTCCAGGACTGCTAGGGCTTTTACACAGAGAAATCCTGTCTCAAAAAAACAAAAATAAAAAAGTCTCATAAACATTGTTCTATAAGGCTAGAGGTACTATTGGTCTAGAATTAATGTGCTTTGCCATGGACAAATCATTCCACACATTTAAAAGTTTAATAAGCAAAAATTTCTTTAATAACAGTGCATCCAGGGGTATTTAATGCTAAAAGAGGCAGCCTGGCACAGATTTTGCATTCCACATATGTTATCATTCTTAAGCCTCTTTTAGGTTCATGCCTGAGGTTACACTTTGAACAATTTAAAAAGAGAGAAGAGAATGCAAATCTAATCACTTAGGCAGATGGAGTGTATTTACAGAGCAAAACTCTCTTTTAGATCATGCATTATGATCTAAATATAAATGTATTATGTATGATCTAAAAGATAAATAGATCATAGTGCATGCTCTAAAGGTACATTTGAAAGAAGTATCAACGCTACAACCTTCACACATACAAAGGATATAGAACACAAATACAAAAAAAATGGAAGGGTCTCCTTTCCACACTGAATGATATTTTTAAATGAACAACTATTCTGCCTATTCTAACTTCAGATTAAGGAAGGCTTTTTTTACTTCTAAGCAAGCAGGCTCAAAGGCCACAGCTGCTTCTAGTAAGGACCAGAAAGGGCTCATTTTAACCAGCCCTGACTGTTGTTTGCTCAAGCTGTGACATTACTGTACAAAATTTCATTTTTAAGCTTTATTTTATGTATATGAGTGTTTGCCTGTACATGTCTGTCTGTGTGCAGTACCTGCAGAGGCCAGAAGAGGAAATCATATTCTTGGAACTGGAGTTATAGGAGATGATTAGAAACCATTGTCTCTGGCAATATATCCCGAGTCCAGTGCTCTTAATTGCTATCTCTCAAGCCACGCTTTTAATTTAAAACTTATTTTTTATAGATTTTAATTAAAATATATCACTCCCCCTTCCTTGTTCTCTCCATCCCTTCCCAATTTTCTTCATCTAATTGTTCTATTTTTCAACCATCCATTGTGTAATCATACAGAGACCTAACTCTCCATTGTAATAGTGTTTCCTAATTTTTAAAGTGGGGGAAAAAACTTTTACCTGATTCCTTCAAGAATTCCCAATTTTCTCACCAAATGTGCCAACAATAATAATTATGACATGAGGCTGACTGCTGCTATGTACAACAAAAGTCTGACCAAATTTCAAGGCAGGTATTTAGTTTGGCAACATCCCAAGAGGGGTTTCAGGAAAAGCCCAACAGGAGAGAAGAAAGGAAACAGCTGGTAGGGTAGTGACTCTAACTGTATGTACTTCGACCTATACTGGTGGCTGCAAAGCCACAGGCAAATGGCTGTACCCCAAAAGTTGGGAACCAGATTTAGCACAAATTCTAGTCATTATTAATAATAAAAACCCAGAGACAAATATTGAGGTAAAGCTGAAGATGACAAAAGCACACCAGAGTTCTCACCTCTACCAATGCTCAGATGGAAGTGGTTATCTTGTCTTAAGACTGCAAAGCTCCTCAGACTCCACTGAGCTCCCATCTCCTCCCACCTTATATTCCTCTCTCTGCCCAATCATATCACTCCTGGCTTCAACTCCCTAGTGTGGAATCCCAAATGCTGAGATTACCTTTGTGTGAGCTTTGTTTTTCTTTTAGACTGGATTAATTTCATGTAGCTCAGGATGGCCTTGAGCCAACAGAGATCCATCTGCCTCTGTCTGGGATTAAACATATAAACCACCACTGCCTGGCCTCTATAGCTAACTAATGTGGCTAGTTTTGCACCCTGATCTTCAGGCAAGTTTTATTTGTTAGATCATAAACAAAATATTGCTACAGTTACCTATTTAAACTCATAGGGCTTTTGTTCCATGGAGTTGGCAAACAAAATAGAGACAGACGTAATAATACTTGAACAGGTTGGTGACACTGTCAAAATCTCTTTTCCAGAATACTCTTGTGTAACTGAATATATGTGAGTTGGCTAAAGATCTTACCAAATACTTTATAGCAAAAAGATTTTCAATATTAGTTTTTTATATGATTACTGCAATATGCAAAGGCTTTAACAGATTGATTGCACACAAAAACTTTTACTCCTGAATAAAGTGCAAAACCTTACCACACTAACAACATTTATATGGTTTCTCTGCAGTATGATTTTTTCTCATGATTTTGAAGACTACTGATGCATGCAAAGGCTTTACCACACTGATTACATTTATAGGGTTTCTCTCCAGTATGGGTTCTTTTATGCATTTGAAGATGACCGTGCTGTGCAAAGGCTTTACCACACTGATTACATTCATAGGGTTTCTCTCCAGTATGTGTTCTGTCATGCATTTGAAGATGACTGGGACGTGCAAAGGCTTTACCACACTGATTACATTCATAGGGTTTCTCTCCAGTATGTGCTCTTTTATGTATCTGAAGAGTACTGAGATGTGCAAAGGCTTTACCACACTGAATACATTCATAGGGTTTCTCACCAGTATGTGTTCTTTCATGCCTTTGAAGACTTTTGTGACATGCAAAGGCTTTACCACACTGATTACATTCATAGGGTTTTTCTCCAGAATGTGTCCTTATATGTATTCGGAAATAACTCTGACTTGTAAAAGCTTTACCACACTGATTACATTCATATGGTTTCTCTCCAGTATGTGTTCTTTCATGCATTTGAAGACTACTAAGATGTGCATAGGATTTACCACATAGATTACATTCATAGGGTTTCTCTCCCGTATGTGTTCTTTTATGAAGTAGAAGTTGACTGTGCTGTGCAAAGGCTTTACCACACTGATCACATTCATATGGTTTCTCTCCAGTATGTGCTCTTTTATGCATTTGAAGAGTATTGAGATGTGCAAAGGCTTTACCACACTGAATACAATCATAGGGTTTCTCTCCAGTATGTATTCTTTCATGTCGTTGAAGATGACCAAGATGAGCAAAAGCCTTACCGCACTGATTACATTCATAAGGTTTCTCTCCAGTATGTGTTCGTTCATGCATTTGAAGATTACTGAGTTGTGAAAATGCTTTACCACATTCAATACATCCATAGGGTTTCTCTCCAGTATGTGTTCTTTCATGCCGTTGAAGAGAACTGTGAAATGTAAAGGCTGTACCACACTGATTACATTCATAGGGTTTCTCTCCAGTATGTATTCTTTCATGCATTAGAAGATGACTGTAACGTGCAAAGGCTTTACCACACTGATCACATTTATATGGTTTCTCTCCAGTATGTGTTCTTTTATGCATTAGAAGATTACTGTAACGTGCAAAGGCTTTACCACACTGGTCACATTCATACGGTTTCTCTCCAGCATGTATTCTTTTATGTCTTTGGAGAGTACTGAGATCTACAAAGCCTTTACCACATTGATTACACTCAGAGGGTTTCTTTCCAGTATGTGCTCTTTCATTCCATTGAAAATGACTGTCATAGGCAAAGGCTTTAACACATTTAGTATATACAGAAGGTTTTTCTTCAGTTTGACTTCTTTCAAGCCTGCAAGAGTAATTGGCACAGGTAAACACTTTAACACATTCAATACACTGTTCAATATTTATATCTATATGAATTAATTTTACAATTTGGTCCAATTGTAAAGAGGAAGCAGATCTTAAAGTTTTATTACTCATGTTGTTCTTCATTAACGGTTGTTTTGCCTCTTTAAGACACCTATGATGGTAAGACCCTTTCTTACATAGTTCACAGTTATAGAATTTTCTTATATGAGATTTTTTTCACATATTTGAAGAGAACTGAAAAACTGGGAGCTTTACCACCCTTACTGCATTTACGGAATTTCCTATACTGCGAGTCACACTACATTTGCTAAGTGAACTAGGACATCTGTTGTGTGAGAATTTAATGATCATCAATGCACTTTAAACTGTGCTTATTTACATTGATGCTTTTGTTTAAAACTTCCAGGACATACATTTTCTTCAGAGACACATTTTGTATCAGCTTGCACATGAAAATTACCTTGAATGTTTTCTAGAACTCTGACAATGTTCTTCATTATTATGGTCTTCCCAACTGTATCCTGAAATATAGTACCAAAAAATGTATGTTATATTATTGTGCAAAATTTAAGTTACTATTTTCAGTAAACCTTAGAACCATGCTTAATTTATTCACCTCATTCTTCTTCTTTCTCAGTCACAGCATCAATAACCAAGGAATAATTGTTCCCTTATTTTAAAACATGAAAAAAAATGCAGACTTACCAATAGAACTGAGGTTTCTGTAGGTCTCCAGCATCACGTCTTTGTAGAGATTCTTCTGGGAAGGATCCAGCAAACTCCATTCTTCCCAAGTGAAGTTGACATGCACATCATCATAGGTCACAGCATTCTAAAATATCCCATACATGTTTACAACAGAAAGTATGATACTGACAACATTGTAAATGTATATTCTTTAACAGTATAGTCATATAATTCTGGTGCTCCCCACACTAATTCCATGACATAGATATTATAATGTAATTACCAAGTCACTTTAGAAGTAAACTGGAGGGTTACCTCTGTCATTTCTGTACCCTTAAATGGGATATCACCTTGGAAGAGAAATATCTACTAACAAACATCGAGAGAATAGTAAACAGATCAACAGTACAGAATACATGTAAAGAAATTGTATGAAAAACTAACTATAAAAAAGAAAAATAAGATGGATAAACTGGTTATATTGGCTTATGCCTTTAACTCCAGCACTCAGAAGGCAGAGGCAAGTATTACCTGCCTCTGAGTTGAATGCCAGCCTAGATTATGCAGTCAGGACCAAGACAGTTAGAAGTGCATATTAAGACCCTGTCTCCCATGCAAAAATCAGTGAAACAAACAAAAGATAGAAAGAACTCACAGGTGTTTACTGAAGCTTCTACAAAGAGTTAAGAATATAAATGTTGACTATAGCTAATCAACACAGGGCAGGAGATATGACTCAGTAGTAAAGAACTCTTGTTGGTCTTGCATACAGGTGGCCTCAATTGTCAGTACTTATATGGGGGATCACAAGTATCCATTATTTCCAGTGTAGAGTTTCTGAGACCATCTTTTGATCACTATGAGGACAAGGTACCCATGTGATGCATATCCAGACATACAGGTAAAATACTCATATTCATTAAAAATTCAAAACAAATATAACAGGCAGGAAGAAGGTAATACACCTGTAATCCAATGACTCAGAAAGCTCAGCCAGTATCAATGGCATGAATAGATACCATCTCGGAAAACAGAATGATACCCTCTACAAAATTATAAAATTCAAGATAAGGAGTGAAGCTGAGTACAACAGTATGTGCTTGACATGTACAAAAACCTACATACCAGGTTCATCACCCAATGACATAAAAACAAAAATTCCAAGAATGTTGCCCTACCTTTAATCCCAAGACTTGGAAGCCAGAGTCAGGGGGAGCTCTTAGTTAGAGACCAGCCTAGTGTACAGAGCTACTTTCAGGAGAGCCAGGGCTACACAGACAAACCTAGTCTTCAAAACCAACCAATCAAACCAAGAAATTAAAACAGCAAGTTACCAAACAAAGTGTCTTAGCACTGAACAGCAATTGCTTCTACTGTATCTTATGTGACTTACAGAGAGAGTCTATGATGGTGTTGAAGGTCTGACAGCAAAAGCAGGAAGCTGGCTGATTAGTTTTAACCACAAACCAGTCGACACAAAAAACAGGAAATGGGTCGGGGCTACAGAGACTCCTATCACACCCCCAATGATGAATTTTATCCAGAAAGGCTCCTCTTACTAAAGGTTTCACAAGCAATCAAAAGAAAGTCACCAAGGAGAGATACATGTTCAAATACATCATTCTATCTGGTGGGTTTTACAATCCATCAGTTACATTCTGACCCAAATCACCATAGGCTCATGGTCATCCATGAAGAATATGCATTCAGTCATTTCAGTGATCCTCATAGTCTGCAATGCTCTTTACATTGTTCAAATGTCCAAAGTCTCTTCAGACGGTGATACCTTGTAATTTCAGAAAACAAGTTACATCTTTCTAACATACAATATACCAAAAAAGAGAAATGGAGACAGTGAGGGACGATTGGATCAAGCAAAGACTGAAGCACAGCAGGACAAACATCAAATCCTGTAGCTCTGTTTCAGATGCATGGGGCTTCAGGTTGAAAGGGCTTAGATGGCCCTATCCCTGCAACTTCTCATACATCTCTCTCTTTGTTTACTTCTACCCCCTATATGTAGCCACCTCTCCATGGAAGATGTCTCGTAGCTTAGGTATCTGAAAATCTTGTGGTCTCAAAATGCAACCCAGGCTGTTGTGGAATATTATTATAAGATGTGCTATATTTGTTTACGCTGTGGAACATTTGCTTTACTGATGCAAAGATGTTTTCTATTCTTCTGTGTTGCATTTGTGAAGCTGTGAAACTTTGTCTGTATAAAATATGTTATTTTTCTAATAAATAGCTGAATGGCCAAAATCTTGATGTGAAATGATAGGCAGGGCTGGTAGGCAGAGAGAAGAAATGGGAGGAAAAATCTGGGAAAAAAGAAAAATAAGTAAGGGGAGTAAGAAAAGGAAAGGACACCATGGGCTTCCCACCCAGCTACACAGCAAACCATGGAATAAGAAGTAAAGACAATGCCTGGATGGCTAGGAACCAGAACATGGATGGCTTAGAGAACTAATGTAAAACCAAATACATCTGACCAAGAAAAAAAAATCAATGAAATGATTCATAATTATATTCTCCTATAATCAGTGACTGGTGCCTGGTCCAATTATCATCAGAGTTTTCTTTTTGCAGCTGATGGAAACATATGCAAAGATTCCTACCTAAACATTAGTTGTACTCTAGAAATCCTGCGGAAGGAGGGGGTGAGAATGGTAGGATCCAGAGGGGTTTAGAAAACCCAGGCAGCAAGGCCCACAAAGTCAACTAAACAGGGTTCACGGGGGCTCAGAGAAAATGAGGTAGCAACTATGGAGTGCTGCTAACAAAAACTTTATCAGATGTGCAGCTGATGGTAATTGAAGTTCAGGTGTCAGTCCACCAAAGGATTATCTCTCTGATGGATATGTCTCATTCAAGCAAGGCTTAGAAGAATGCAGTTTCCAGAATGTATTTTGCTTCTGCTGTCTCCCTGCATGCCATTGCAACTATGTATATTGTATGGAAATTCCCTCCCTCCCTGTGTGTTTATCTCATAAATATATTCCAAATATTGGGCACATGTATATCTGTGTTATGTTTGGGAAGGTGATGTCTTCTTAAGTTGTATAATTTTTATGAATAGAAATAACATTAGGATAATTTTCAAAGCTATGTCTGTTGTTATATACAAGGCCTGTGAGTCATACCTGAAAGCTGTTTTATATCATAGCTTATGCTGAAAGAAGAAAATAGTTACAAACCCAAGCTCTAAGACAACTGTATATCATTAGCTGATTCAATATTTCAAAGTAACTTTAAATTAAGACCAGGTGCTTGCTAATAAATTTTAAGATATACATTCCCAGAAATAGAAGTCTAGTTCACAAGGACATACTGAGCTATCTGGATAGGTCATAAATACAAAAAAAAAGGCCAATTATTACTAGCTGACAAATGATTTAGTCCTTGCACCCATTCCTGACCTCAATTTATAAAAATATATTCTGACTAGTCAAAGCTATAGAAAATAACTTGACTCTGTAATTCCTAATGAGGACTGCTGGTATTCTTAAGTAACCAGAAATTATACAAAAGATAGGAAAATATATTTCAAAATTTAAAAATGTTCTTATTGTCACTGTGCTATTGGAGAATGCCCTAGTGTTCTAATATTAAGAAAATTAAGGCAAACCTATGTCCCTACCAAAGCATTTATGACACAACTCTCTTTCTGTAAGCACTTATAGGAAGCCAGCATTTCTGCTAATCACAAAATGTTAGGTAACATAATGACTGATTGTTGATGTGCAGCTGCACTTTACAGCCAATTAAGAGGTTGAGCTTTGCTACTTGTATGTATCAGGATAGCTCTGCCTCTTATCAAATGATGACCTTAAAATGTAGCACCTACATCCAGCATGAAAAGAGGCTATTGGGTATATGTAGCTGTTGAGACCAAGAAGACACAGGAGTCATCTAGAGAAAATAGACAGAAGCTTAGATGAGAACAGAGCAAATGAAAGAATAAAGAAATTATCATTAGAATGTGTGTGTTCTTTTCCTAAAGACCCTCAGATAAACAACTTCCCTAAAGCCCTTACTTTGCTGTGGCATTTTTTTTGCAACCCTGGAGCAACCATAAAAGCTAGCCTTTTGGGCTGCATTAATGGAGTCTGCATAGCTGTGTGCCAGGTTCTCAGCATACATGCCATGGTTGTTTAGCTTAGGGTGTTTTTGAGACACCTAACTTTAGAAGTCATGGTGTTTCTGACTCTTTTGCCTACTCTTGGGACCCCTTTCCTGCTATTGGGTTACCTTGTTCAGCCTAGTCTTACTGCACCATGTGTTTGGTTGATATTCTTGCTCTTTTCTGAAGGGAAACAAATTAGTGCATTTGGGGAAATAAAGAATGGAGTAGTGGGCCTAGAAAGAGTATAGGAAGAAAACGTTGTAGTCAAGATGTATTGTATGAAAGAAAAATAAATACAAAGAAAAAAGAAAAAAAATGAAAACGCATTTAGTCTAAGTTTAATGATCCTCATAATCTGTAACAACCCAAACAGTGCCAATGTCCAAAGTCTCTTCTGACACTAAGGGCAATCTCATTACTGTCACATCTTGTAAAATCAAAAAAAAAAAAGAAATATTTCCAACTTATGATGGCACAGAATATACTCCCATTCAGAAAAAGGGAATATGGCTGTGTTCAGCCTGCGATTCAGGCAGACATCTCCTGTACATATGCATGTCACACCAATTAGAAGAACAGGTATGGAGGCCACCAGCCCATGAAACTTCCACACTCCCTAATTCCCATAGATACAATCCCCACCAGCCCTACAACTGCCACTTCTAAAGCCATGTCCCAGCCTCCAAAGCGGATGGATATCCTCTGCTTAAGTGCAGGCCACAATGGCCAGAAGAACAGGTAGACAAACTGAGATAGAGAATCCCTGCTGGATTAGAACCATGCCAACCATCAGAAATCCACATAGGCTGCTCACCTGGGGACCTCCTCTGTTCTTTCATTAATCTCCCAACACTAGCCCCAATCCCACATCCCTCTTCATCTATGTGTTGTGGCTTCCAACATGAGTGGAGATCGCTTGCTCAAACAAAGGACACACTATTTGCCAGAAGTATATGTAGGCTATAAGCCTACAGACCTGCCCCACTCTCTCAGTGTCCCCTCAACACTATCCCCAAGCTCCCTCTCCAAACCATTTTTTTGCAGTCACAAAGTGGGCAGATATTCCCTTCTGGAACAATGGCCACCATACTGTAAGATTTCCAGACCCCAACATTGGTGAGAACCCCTGTTCAACAATAGGCCACACAGACCAGAACACCAAAGAGCAAATAGAAACCAAGGAACAAAAAAACCCATTCAACAAAGACAACCTGGGAAATCAGCACCTAGAACTACAATCCCCTCAAACCCAGATACCTAGACACCAGCATAAGAACACAATCAAAAATAGTCAGAGCAATATGTCTCTACTATATTCTAGCTATTCTTCTACAGTATGCCCTGAATATTACAACAGAGTTGAAGAACAAGTATGTTAAGACCAACTTTATAAAGCTGAGAGATGACCTTAAAGAGGAAGTGAGTGAATCTCTTATTAAAGAATCAGAGAAAATTAATAACTTCCTTAAAGAAAGTCAACAAACAAACAAACAAACAAACAAACAAAGGGACAGTTGATGAAAATGAATGAAACTGTTCAAGACCTGAAAATGGAAAAATATAAGCAAATTGAAAGAATTCTTGAAATGAAAATCTAGGTAATCTTATAGTAACTACAAAGACAAGCTTCACCAAACGAATACAAGACATGGAACACAGAATTTCAGGTTTTGAAGTTATGATAGAAGAAATGGATATATTGATTAAAAAAGTATAAAATATAAAAATCTCCTGAAACATAACATCCAGGAAATATGATGTAAGACCAAACCTAAGAATAATAGGAATAGAAGAAGAATCTCAAAGTCCCAGAAAACATTTTCAAAAAAATTTATAGTCAAAAATTTTCCTAATTTGAAGAATTCAGGAGAATACAGCCCACAAAATCAACTAAGCAGGGCTCGTAGGGGCACACAGAGACTGAAACAGCAATCACAGAACCTCCAGGGGTCTGCACCAGATTCTTTGTATATATGTTATCCTTGTGTAGCTTGGTTTTGCGTGACTCTGAATAGTGAGAATGGGGGGAGGGGTGCCTCTGACTCTTTCACTTCTTCTTGGAAACCTTTTCCTCCTACTAGGTTGCCTTAGCTAGCCTTGATAGGAGGCTTTGTTCCTAGTCTCATTGTTACTTGTTATGCAGGACTTTGCTGATATCCCTGGGCTCTCTGCTCTACTCTGAGGGGAAATGGAGGCAGAGTTGATATGGTGGAGAGAGAAACAGTGGAGAGGGCTGGGAGAAGTGAAGTAAGGGAAAACTGTACTTGGGATGTATTGTATGAGAGAAGAATAAAATTTTTTTAAAAAAAGAAAGGATTATTAACACAGAGAGGGAAGATTGGACCAGGAAAGACTAAAATTCCGCAGGGCAAATAACATAACCTGTAGCTGTCTCAGACAGGTGGGGCTTCATTCTCAAAGGACTTAGATATCTTATCCCTGAAAATTTTCATACATGTGCCTCCTTTGCTACTTCCACTCCCTGTATGCAGTTCTCCATGGCAGATGTCTCATAGCTTAAGTATTTCAACATCCTATCATCTCAAAATACAACACTGACTTCATCTTCACAGCTTCATGCAATGAACTCTCTCTCACAGTCTCCTCGCTGTGACTCCGCATGCAACAGTGCTGAACTGAAACAAGAGAAGAATTTATGAAATATAAATTTTGCATCTTTCTTGTTTCCAGAACTAGTACAACATGGATGATCCCCCCAAATCTGCCTTCTAAGTTGTAAAGGACACTACTAAACTTGGACCAGAGTTACAACAGGTTCTGTATGAAGTTGCTTCTCTGGATTAGGAAGCAGTTCCCTATTTCTTCCATAAACTGAATGCTTGCATGGCTGGAGTCTTACCTTAGGTTACCTTCTTAGACTTTAAATGCCAAGAAGGGCCTTCTCTTTAAGTATGTAAAACTTCCTAAAACTTCCTGCCTGTGTTTCACCACAGGACTGCCATTTGAAACCACCTAGTGCTGTTTTTTTCTGTATGAAACTGACTTTTCATTTCTTTCTGCACCACTTGTTTCTTTTTCATTGTAGACCCGAATGAGTCTACACCCAACAAAATCAATACTTTATTGAAGAAATCAGCCAATTACTTTTTAATTCTACCTTATTCAATTTCTCAGTAATGGAGAAAATAGGAATGATTTGGGGGCAAAATATTATACAAATAACTGCTCGCTGAATTATCATGGAGTCTATTTCCCATTTAAATCCTATGACCCCAAGCACTGTACTCCCATATTCCTAGTCCTACAAAAATAGCTGATTAAACTTCTGTGTGAAGCTTTCTATGATTTTTGCCATCTGAAGTCCTAATATCTTCCACATTCCTCAAAAAGACAATATTCCAACAATTCACCTGGCAACAAAATCTGTTTTGGCATACTACATTTTGGTCTATGTTGGGAGCCACCTGGAGGCACAGGTGGTCCTGCAGTTTGGAGGTAGCCACGTGGGGCTGAGCAACCCTGCCTGCACCCTTGCCTGCACATGCTCAGACCAGCAGAATGGCATTAACCAATCAGGACAGCGTTCAAGCTGCTCCACCGTTTAAAAGCAGCTGCCTCGGGGCCCAACGCTCTCTCTCTAAGCTTTCTCTCGTCCCTGCTCTATCGTCCCTTCCCCCAATTTTCCTCAAGGGAATGCTCCAAATAAAGATGTGACCAGAGAAGGAATTCTCGTTTTTGGTGGCGTTCATTCCTGCGGGACAGGATGGCCCCCCGCAACTGGTGCTCGAAACTCCGGGACGCTGAGGGACCCTGACAACTACGCCGGGGGACCCTGAGAAAGCCCGGGAGAAAAAGCCAAGATCAGACACCAGCACAGAGAGCCTTGAATTTCAGAACTCTGAGAACATGGAGCGGTGAGTGACGTCGGTTGAAATCCCCAGAAAGGGGAGGAAAAGAAATGTAAAAAAGGAATTTCAAAGGATAGGCCTAAATAGAAAAGAAAATACAAAAAAAAAAATCAAAGTTAAGGTATCTGAAAGAAGGTACAGAAAGCAACAGGGAAGAAAAATCCCTTAAGTTCAGTGCAGGAGGAATGTAAACAGCAGCAAAAAGGGCGAGGTTTACGGTTGGGAGATCCGCGGCTTCCTCCGTGCGTACTCGCTGATAAGAGACTCGGGGCAACAGTCTCGTAGGGAGGCGAGTTTGATCGGGTTCTAAGACTGCCTTCCCTGTTCTTAAAGAGCCACAGAGTTTCTGAGGTGATTTTCGCCTAATTTTGATAAGAGAGCTCAGTCTCTGGCTCTCACGTACAAAAAACTTTAATTTTTGACTGAGAAAGACAAGCTGCTTGATCGTGCTGAGAGTGCTGGCGGCAGCCGGCCCGCCTTTGAGCGGTAATGCCTGATTAGAAACACGGAAGTGGGCCAGGCACGGTGGTGCACACCTGTAATCCCAGCTACTCAGGAGGGAGACGCAAAATTGCACTCTCCAGTGCTAGCTCGTTCGGGAGGCATGGCCATGCTAACCAGTTGCTGGCGGGAAATTTGCTGGAGTCCTCAGAGGCCTGCGAATAGCCAGGTCGCGGGCAGGCTAAAGTCCGTGTGACATCAGAGGCTATATGTCCCGGCCTTCTGGCGGGGCTATGGTTTTTGGAGGACTTTTTCAGCACCTGAGCAGACTCGCCTGACTGAGGCGGAAGCTGCGTGGTGAGCAGCGGCGCCATAGAAAGCAGAGAGGAGCTGAATCGGCTCTGCGGAAAAACTGTGTTTCCATAGCATCATGGGCGGGCGGAGATGAGTTCCCAGAGAACGGGGCTCCGCGCGCGGGCAGACCGGGCCCTCCACGGGTGGGCGGATGCCCCCCCCCTCGCCGGAGCTTGAAAAAGACTCACAGCCGGCGGTGCGAGTTCATTGCCTGAGGTGAAACGGCGAGCCCGCGCAAGGCCCGGGGCGGAGCCATGCCTTTGGGCCATGCGGAGCGCGCCATTATGGGCTTCAGAGGCGGAGCTATGGCAGCTGCCGCTGTCCGCTGCTGCCGCCGCCCTCAGCCAAGGTCGCTAAGAATTTAGTCAGATAAAAACATTTGTCGCCAAAAATTTAGTCAGATGAAAACATTTATCCCCTAAACAACGTCCCTTCGTCAGCAGGAAGTAGCCAGATCGATGCTACGCCCATTCTCCCTTAAAGAACTGGTCGTGATTATCATAATAAAGGCATGTTTACCTGGTTACCGTATCCTAGGTAACAAAGAAAGGCGGACCTTTTGCCTGAGGCACCTGGTGAGATAAACAATGTTACCTAGAGGTTTTTCCATCTGAATAGGGGAGCTGGAGAGATGGCTCAGAGGTTAAGAGCACTGACTGCTCTTCCAAAGGTCATGAGTTCAATTCCCAGTGACAACTGCTTTGGTTTTTAAACAATAGAGGGGGACTACACTACCAGTGACAGCTTCCCCCAGAGAAAGGATTTCTCTTGCATTCTATACACTTAATTTTTAATTCAAAATTTTGCTGGTACAGGCAAACAAGATTTGCTTTTTGAAGCAGAGACCTACAGGTCTCTAAGTTCAAAACCAGCCTACTTCCAGTACTGATTGTGCTGAATTTTTACACTGAGAGTTTTTAATACTCTTAAATGTTAATTTGGGAGGAGAGTTTTGTTTATGTTTTTCTAGGAATGCTGACATACATCTGGATGCCAGCGAGACTGACAAGAGAGATAAAGAAGATGACCCAGTGGATGCTGAGTGTCCTGCTGTGGAAGATTCGTGCAGAGGAGGCAGCAGAGATGACCTTCTGGGCAGTGCCAAGAGCAGCTGTTTCACAACATCGACTTGAGCAACACCCTGTGCAACCTCTTATCTCTTACTCTACTTTGCCTTTTCCTTCCTTAGGAATGGGTGGGAGCAGAGATATCCTTGGCATGCTGCGTCTAGGTGGGGACCAGATTGGAAAATAGTTTTGCCTTATTGCTCTTAAAGACAATAATTAGGGGGAGATGTTGGGAGCCACCTGGAGGCACAGGTGGTCCTGCAGTTTGGAGGTAGCCACGTGGGGCTGAGCAACCCTGCCTGCACCCTTGCCTGCACATGCTCAGACCAGCAGAATGGCATTAACCAATCAGGACAGCGTTCAAGCTGCTCCACCGTTTAAAAGCAGCTGCCTCGGGGCCCAACGCTCTCTCTCTAAGCTTTCTCTCGTCCCTGCTCTATCGTCCCTTCCCCCAATTTTCCTCAAGGGAATGCTCCAAATAAAGATGTGACCAGAGAAGGAATTCTCGTTTTTGGTGGCGTTCATTCCTGCGGGACAGGATGGCCCCCCGCAGGTCTAACTTGCTTGTTTCTTGCTGTGATTCAATTCTCTAACCAAAAGCATCTCAGGTAATAAACACACTTATTTGGCTGAAAATGCCAGAATACAACCCATAACTGGGGAGCTTAGGATAGACACTCGAGCTACAAAGTAAAGGCAAAAACCACAGAGAAACTTTGTTTACTGACTTCCTCTCTTGTTTGGACACTGTCCTGTCCTAACCTAGATCTTTCACCTCACTCAGGCCCACTTTTTAGGGAGATGAAACATCAGCGGAAAAGCTTTCCTATACCAATCATCAATCAACACAGTTTCTCACAAATATAGTAACTAGCGATTCCAATTTGGGCAAAGCCTCAGTTGATGTCCACTTAGATGACTCTAGGCTACATCTTGTTGACAGCAAAAGCTAATTAAGACAGAGACACTAATATAAGAGAAGGTTTTAAACACACAAAACCAAGGTAGTAACTTTATCAATCACTTAAGTAGCCAAAACCCAAACATGAAAATAGCAACAACTGGAAAACTCAGACCTGCAGAGAACTTCCCAAACCAACACAATTTTCAAGGAACTCATAGTATAATATAGTAAATTTTCTGAAAAAAAATGGGTGAACACCTATCATTTTCCAGAGAAACAACAAAAAAATTAGATAATTAATAACATCAGCTACATAGATGGCACCACTGACCAAACAAGTCAAAAAGTCATATAACACACACACACACACACACACACACACACACACACACACACACCATGGTCCCTTAACAAGATTTTCTTTTATGTTTTATTGTTTTTTTTAATGGAGCTATGTATTTTCCCCCACTCCTCTTCCTTTCTCCCCTGCCTATAGACATGTAGAAGAATGCAAATAGAATCATATCTATCACCATGCACAAAACTCAAGTATAAATGGATCAAAGACCTCAACATAAAACCAACCACACTGAACCTCACTGAAGAGAAAGTGGGAAGTTCTCTTGGATACCTTGGCACAGGAGACCACTTCCTAAAGATAACTCTGGTAGCACAGACTCTGAGAACAACAATTAATAATTGGAACCTCCAGAAACTGAGATGCTTCTGTAAAGGAAAGGACATGGCCAATACGACAAGAATGACAATATTCTAACCAAAATTAAACCACAAGAAATCTCTGGTCAGCACTCACCAGGCACACTCCAGTTCTGTGCTCTGCTGATAATAGGAAATGAATTGGGCAAGAGAGCTGCTCCACCAACATTGGAGAGATTTGCTTGAAGCTTTCTGATGTTTAAACTTTATAGACTTTATAATGCCTTTGATTTCTAAAAGGATATCATTCTCTTATAATAAAGAAAATGATACATTTGGATCACTTAGGCACCATTTTGTTTCCTATGACTGATGATTGCCTGTAAATCTGCATCAGAGTGAGGGAATGAAACTTTTCCAAACCAAATGCAAGATAACAAATTTTTAAAGAAACAGTGTATAATTTGTATTATACACTGAAAGTTTTGCTCTAATTGTTTTGAGAATCGCAAAGCTTTTGAAACCAAGGTTATCCCCACACTTTTTGTATGTTTGTGGGATACAGAAGGTCTTCCTTGAGCATACAGGAGGCACACAAGAAAAGAGCGTGTCAGATGCCTTGAATCTGGAGTAGCAGGTGGTTATGAGCCTCCCAACTTGGATACTGGGATAAACTCAGGTAATCTCCAAGAAGATTACATGCTGTGCCACTTGCCCAGCCCAATAGTACTTTTTATCTAATAAAATAAGTCTTTTACAGATTAACACCAAAATCTAAATAAACAAAGAGGTGTAGAAATAACCAGGCAAGCTAAAGGATAAAACAATTATATTTTTATTTATTATAAGGGGAAAAAAACTCACAAAACAGGAAACAAGAAGACCAAGTTCCACTGTGTCCCATGGGAATCACCCAGAGAGAGAGCATCTGAGGAGTGCACACATTTTCCCCTCAATCCTGGGAAGCCATGCCTTAACTTAGATCCACCTCTTAAAGATAATTGGCTAACAAGGTTTTCCCCATCAAAGAGGTAAATGAATGAACCATGGAAACATGATATGTAAATATTAAGATGCTGTGCTTGCTAAATTTGCAACATGAAATTCATACAATCCAAAGAAAATTCTCAAGAATTTATGAAGATTCCTGATTCTAATGTGACACGTAACATGACTCAGAATGCCCAATAGGATTATGAAAAAATATTGACACCATATAACTTCTATATTTACTACTTAGCTATAACAATCAAGAATAAGAATAAATTTGTGAAATGAGATAGAAAGAGTCAAGAAAAAAATCCAAAAAATATAGTCAACTTTTAATCAAAAGACCAAAGGTAACACAACCAGGAAAAGTGTGATCTTGACCAACATTGCCCAACTACCTATAATTATAAGTGTGTAGAAATTAACACAGACTTTACAACTCCCACAAAATTAACACAAATTGACCCTTAAAGTGTCATCCTCCAACTACTGATATTTTTTCCAAACAGAGAGGGCACAAGCTCTAGAGTTCCCTTAGCAAATGGAGGTAATCTCATTCTATGGCTCTGCAAACTCTAATGTCCCCTTGCGGTTTCAGGCCCACCCAGCCAACTGATATCCAATCACAAAACAGTGTAGAATAATGTAATGCCTATGCCCTGTGATATGGATTATGGCACACAATGTGGAATCTGCCCTATCCACCTGCCCAGCAACATGCAAACCTGAAATATCTCTACAGCTCAGAAACTTCTTTTCTCCCCTGGAACTGAACTTCCCTGAATCAAGATAAGACTGGTATTAGAAATTTTAAAGCATTCTAATCACATATTACTGAAGGATAATTCCCAACACTTCTTTCTACCAGTTTCTAAATTATTTGTAATACTTGTAAGACAAATCTGAAAGTGGAGTGCAATGTTCAGCACTCCAAGAAACCAGACTTTCAGATTTCCAATCTATCTTCCTGCCTCCCACTGAAGCAATGCTTGTGTATACAAACTGGACACATACAGCCTTCCATAGTCAGTGAAGCAGTCTTCCCCTCCCTACAGAGTCAACACTCAGGAAGTCTCAGTGAAGAAGGGCTACTGCCCAGGTCATCACAGGGATCAATGGAACCACAGTCTGGCTCATGGTCTATCCAAGTCACAGAAGCTCTGACAGCTCCGCAGAACTGCTTCTCTTGGTCTGGGTGTCAGAGGTCCCCACACTAACTCTATCATGGCTTGTGGTCTCCCTCACAGTAGAACCAGAGGAGAATCCTGGAAAGAACCTGAAACCTACCTCCCACTGGTACTCCTAATTGCTAAGCCTTCCCAGGCTCCCACATGAGCTAAGGCCACCCAGCTGGGACTCAGAACAATAGCAGCTCCCCTAGTGGGTAACCAGAGATCAAATGACACAGACAGCAGAGTCTTCCCAGCTCTGCCCTTCCAACATAAGGGCAGACAGGACCTTAATGGGTCTTCTAGAGCACTTTCTGTTCCTCTTCCAAAGCAATACACACTGACTGTGTAGTGCACTGAAATCTTTGCTTCACAGCTGGGAAGTCCTGTAGCCAAACACAGGTCACATTCAAATAGGAACTGTTATTACTGTGTTACTATTGTTAAAGAAAAACAGGCCATGGATTAGAAAACAATGGGCATCCAATGGTAGTGATTGTAGACAGGAAAGAGATTGTGGGCATGATACAATCATAATCTCAAAGAATTATTTTTGAAAAGTTAAAACAGAATTTATGGTCATGTTTTCCAGAGACTAACAATTTGTATCAGAGCAAACCAAGGATTATTCACATCTTTTTATCTGAGGCTATTCATCTTAAACAGGAAAATAATAGTCCTGTTAAGCAGGGCCACAGAATTTTCCCAGATCTTCTATATAGGTTGAACTAATGTAACTAATTTGCCTTCATGATAAGATCAGTCCATTATCCAGAATGTTGAATCTCTACTCGGTGAACCCCAAGAAATGACCAATCAGAACAATTATAGAACATCTCAAAATGATTACATGACTCCACATTGCTAATCTTAGCTACTGTTGAAGCAGGAAAGTGCAAACGGAGACTACTCATTCACAATCATACAGAAATTATATTAATTACAACACTGTTTGGCCAATAGCTCAAGTACATTCTTAGCTAATGCTACATCTTAAATAAATCCATTTCTATCAATGTGTATCACCACAAGGCTGTGGTCTACTGGTAAGGATCTGGTGGGTGACCTTCTCCTTTCCTTTGGCAGATACACAGCTTCTCCTCGACTCTACCTACTCTATATATGTCTGTTGGGATTTCCTGCCTGACTTTACTCTGCTAAGCCATTGGCCAAAACAGCTTTATTCATTAACTAATAAAAGCAACACATATACAGAGGCTCTCACCTCCTTCCCGCCCCTCCCTTTCTGTACTGTCACTACCCCAGTTTCACAGTCAGTGAACTCAGTTCTTGCATGGGTCTTCTTCATTAGAATGTCCTCCGAAAAAAGCCAGAGAGACTGCTTGATACTCATTAACTTGTCCATTTTTTCCTTTGCACTGAGCTGTTAATGTCCAAACTAGAAGGAGTTTCAGGACTGTCTTCCCAGAACTGGGAACGTGAGTCCGGATTAGATGTTCAAAGCAATTCTCAATTATATGGCATGGGGCAAGACTAAGCTACAGCAGACATTGCCCTAAACAGAAATAAATAATAAATAGCACTTGAGAGAAAAGGAATTAAACATTAATGACCTAGAAACATTAGAGAATAGAAACAAATACAGATAAAAGTGGTAATGTACTTAAAGAAAATGTTAAAACATAATGCCAATAACTGACATTTGTCTCAAAAAATATAAAAAATGGTAAAAATAATATTACTTTTAAGATGAAAAAGCTTAGAAATATTGACTTTGAAAAAGAGCAAGACCTTCTCTAGAGGAGGTAATGTAGTTTTAATAATAAGAGACTGATTGATTTTGACCATATGCCCAAGTCGGCTGCTGGGATCTGTAACTGGACACATAGTTACAGTCAAAGGCGTTTTCTCAAAACTCTGTGTTTACATACCTGTGTCAAGCAGGATTGAGCATATCTGCATAGGAGTGTTGCCTAATGGAAAATTCAGTATTCTTTGGGGCAAGACAACCTTCCCAAATTACACTAAGTCAGTCTGGTCAGTCTTCATTCACTAAGACATGAATTAGTAAATTTTGGGAAATTATAAAATCACTGACGCAACCACAATCAGGTCCCTTTTTATAATGGTGACTCCAGCAGCTGATTGCCTACCCTGTTTCCTCTGCAGTGTACACAATAAACTATTCCATCTATTTTGTTATGAATGTAGAAATCATGCTCCACATGCAAATCCCTTTCCTTGTACTGAAATATTCAACTGCATAACTCAAAAAGGTAATTTTGAAACTCTAAGGTGGTACAATCATTTAATTTAAGCTTTTGGAGGTGTAATGTAGAAGACAGCAAGGTCTTTGCCCTGCCGAGCAGCAGAACGGAATCAAAGTCCCCTGAGTCAACCTAAGAGAGCTTGTCTTAGAAATAATTTTTCTAAAAGTCTGGAAGTGCAGTTTTTCTAGAATTAACGTACCTTGCCAGGGAGAAATCACTTCACATACTTTAGAGACTAATAAGGAAACTATCTGTAATGATAGCATGCATTCATCTCTGGCTAATGCTCAAAGGGGAGCCACCCTAGAACAGATTTTGCATTCCACCTATACTGTCATCCTTGTGTCTTTTAGATTCAGGATCCAGGTTACACTCTGAACAATTTAAATAGGAATTGAAGACTGCAAGTCTAACACTTAGGCATATGGAAGACTGACACAGCAAAGAAATTACCAAAATTATTTCTTAAGTACACCAATAACCTGAAAGGACCTTCTTCAGTGAGAGGATCCTGAGGTGGAGGTGCCAAGGGATGAGAGAGATAGGAAACGCATAATGTAGAAAAGATAAAAGCTGGGCTGGCTGGCCTGAGCTAGTGGGAGCTCACTAACTCTGGACTCATAGTGGGGGAACCTGCAGAAGCCCAAACTAGGCCCTCTAAATGTGGGTGACAATTGTATGGCTGGGGCTGTCTGAGGGCTCACTAGTAGTGGGACCAGCATTTCTAGTGTTTGAACAGCAGAAAATGGAAGGAAATGGGAACTTCTTTCAAGTAAGCAGAAAGTATCATACAATGGGACAAACACAAGAGGAGGCTAATCAAACAATGCTGCATAAGGAAACATAGAATTTCTCAAGAACATTACTGACTAAGCCCACAGAAACATTGGGACTGATAAACATATCCCCATATGGTAGGAAGAATAGGGTTCTCAGAATCTGAAACAAACCCTGCACAAAGGCCTTGGACCCAGACCACAGTTATACTGCAAACATATTCCTGGTTGTAGAGAAAGAGCTCTTTTTTATTCTTAAAACATCAGTCCCTTGGGATAGCTCCCAAGGCCTAGGTGTCTGACAATTTCTGGTTCTACCAAGCACATTCTTTCTCCCTGTGTGAGAGCATAAAGGGAAAGTCTTATTGATCAGGCCAGCCCTCAACATGACAGTGTTTTCCTTTTCAAATAGTTGTCCCCTTGTCCATCTACCAGTACTATGCTTTTCCCAAGAAGAAAACAGAACCTTTATGACATACCAGGTCCGAATGTTGGCTGTGACCCTGTAATGCCCCCTTGAGCAGCTTGTCAGAGGCCTGTTTTTGATATGTGGACAAGCCTACTGCCTGGTTGTAAATCAGGAGTGTCTCCTTCGTAATGGTTTGGAGCGATGATGTCTAGAAAATCCTGGTGAACAAATGTGTATCCTAGCATCCTAATCTCTAACAGTCCTCAATAGCATATACTTATCTTTGGGGTATTTTAGAGACATTCATGTCTTAGCTAAATTCTACTTTCTGTGACTATCTCCTAAGCATTGGGAAGTCCTTTATATCACCAGTTTGTTCTTCTACATCACAGGAAGTAGAATGTTCCCTAAAGTAAGAGACACTATTTTCAACTGTCACAAAATTAAATACAAATGGATCTTTCACCTAAATATTAAATGTGAAGTGCAGAACTTCTATAAGATACTAGAGAAACTAGGCCTCTCTGAGTTTGGAGACCTGCTCACATGGATGTACAAAAAGCACGTTAAACTGAACAACAAAGATGTTTCAACCCACAGCTCTCTGCTTCCAATGCTGTGTGCAAAGGCAGCGAATGGAGCAAATTAGTCATAGCAGGTACCTGGGGGTCCAGGCAGTTTCCACGACCACATGAGCCACAAAGGACTCCTGATTGCTAGGTTTCCCCAGAATCCCTCATGGGCTACTGGCACCCAGCTGGGCTTCAGAATATTAACAGCTCCTTTACTGGGTGACCAGAGATTAAATGATTTAGACAGTACAGTCCTTCTAGCTCTGTCCTTCAAGCCCAGTAGACAGGGCCCTAGTCTAGAAAGTTTGTATTTTAACAGACATTCTTCCACTCTCCTAGAGCACATCCTGTTCCTCATCCAAAACACAAAGTTATTTGTGTGCAAAACCCATTACACACTCAATCTCCAGTGTAGAGAAACCTTTGCTGGGAAGTCCCACAGACAAACAAAAGTCACATTTACACAGTAACTGTTGTTAAAGAAAGACAGGCCATGAATTAGAAAAAAAAAAACGAGGGATCATGGTAGAGCTTGGAGGTAGGAAAGAGAATGTGGACATGATGTAGTTATAATCTCAAAAATTATTTTGAAAAGTTGAAACAAGCTTTATGGCCATGTCGTCCAGAGACTAGAGATCTCTCACACCTTTTCTCTAAGGATGAATATCTTAAACCAGAAAAATAACAGTACTGTTAGACAGGGCCATAACATTTTACTCGGATCTTCAATTTCGGTTGAAATACTTTAATTATAGGAGGTTGGTTTCATGATAAGGTCAATACTTTACCCAGATTTTTGTTTACCCTGGCCTGTAGACCATACAAAATGACCCATCAGGACATTAATGGAACATCTAAAATTAACTGCCTAATTCTGCATTGCTAATTTCATCTACTGTTGAGCAGGAACGCTCTCACCCTCTGACCTGCCTCTCCCTTTCTTCACTATGACTCATAGTTGGTCAATGAACTCAGTTTTTACACAGGTCTCTCTTCATTTTTAAGTCCCCAATAAAAGTCAAAGTGATTTGAGGACACCCATTAACGGGTCCATTTTTCCTACTTATTGAGGCAGGATTAGGGTTTCAAAGCAATTCTCAGTTACATAGCATGAGGCAAGCCTAAGCTATAGGAGACATTGCTCTACACAGAAAGCAATAATCAACATCACTTGAGAGAAAAGGAATAAGACTATTAATTACCTATAACACTAGAGAACAGAAACAAATGGAGATAAGAGCATAATGCACTTAAAGAAAATATTTAAAAATGATACCCATAAGTGATTTTAAAATGATAAAAATAATGTGTTTTAAGAACCAAAAAACTTAGATATATTGATGTTGAAAAAGAATAGGTTCTTCCCTAGTAGAGGGAATGTCATTAATAAGATTGATATTGCCCATATGTATATGTTGGCTGCTGATGTCTGTAACCTGACACATAGAGTTATAGTCAATGGCTGGTTTCTCAAACCTTTGAGCTGACACAACTTTTCAAGCAGGATTGAACATTCATATCTGCATAGGAGAGCTGCCTAATTAGAAATTCAATATTCATTGGCTCAAGATAACCCTAACAAATTGCGCACCCACACAATCTGGTCTGTTTTGCATTTACATGACATAAATTAAAACATGGTGGGAAATTACAAAATCACCACTTCCCACACCGTACCACAATCAGGTCCTACTTCATAAAGGTGACTCCGGCAGCTGATTTCCTAGCCTGTTTTCCCTACAGAGAACATAATAAACTATTTCTCCTATTTTGGTCTGATGACAGAAGCAGTGTTCCACACGTGATTCCTTTTCTTGTGACGGCATTAGATAGTCCACTACATGACTCAAATGGATAATTTTAAAACTCTGAGGTGTCACAGTCATTTAACTTAAGAATTTTGAAGGTGTAATATAGAGGACAGCAAGGTCATTGCCCTAGAGAGCAACAGACTGAAATCAAACCAACCTGAGTCAACATAGGAAAGCTTGTCTCAGCAACATTTTTCTAATGGGATGGAAATGCAGCTATTCTAGAATTAATTAATATTAACATGTGTGAAATCACTTCACATACTTAATAAAGAAAAAAATCTAATCTCTCTAATGATGATATGCATCCATCTCTAACTGATGCTCAAATCAGTTAGATAGATTTTTCATCCCACATATGCCATCATCCTTAAGTGTCTTTTAGGTTCACACTCCAGGTTACACTTTGAACAATTTAAATAGAGACAGGCAACTTGCCAGTCTAGGAACTTAGGCAGATGGGAGATTTACACAGCAAAGATATTCTCAGAGACCTGGAACAGCAGGTCATTCTTCAGTGGCAGGGGGTTAAAGTGAAGGTAACAGGGTCTGAGCAAGATAAGACAAGTAGAAAGTGGAAAGATAAAAGCTGGACTGGGGAGGTCTAGTACAAGCTATGTCCTAAGCCAAGTTAGCTTCTCAAGAAAAAAATGGCGTCTTTACTAGTTCCAGTAGGGAAATGGAAGGAAATGGGAGGCTTCTATGAAGTCAGTAGTGGGACAAATTCAGGAGGAAGCTAATCAAGCAATGCTACACAAAGGGTACAGAGTATTTCAAAACATTAATTACTAAGCCTACAGTAGCCTTGGGACTGATAACCATAGCTCCATCTGGTGGAAAGAGCTGGATTCTCAGGATCTGAAGCAACCTCTCCATGAAGGCCCTGGTTCCAAACTTATTCCAGATTTCAAAGGAGCTCTGATCTATTATCAATACCTCAGGCCATAGGAAAAGTTTTCAAGGCCAAGGCCTCAGGCTGTTCCACCTCCCTGCCCGAGGGCCCAAATGAAAACCTTGCTTGATCAGGCCAATCCTGAACACGACAAAGTTCTACTTTTCAAATACTTGTACCTGGTGTCTTACTGTGGATCTGTTAGAACTATGATTTTCTCAAGAAGAAAACTGCAACTTTATGGCATACCAGGCCTTAAGGTTGGTTGTGACCCTGTAATGCTTCCTTGAGCAGCTTAGAGGCCTGTTCTTTGATATATGGGGATGATATATGGGTAAAACAGGGGTGGGGGGCTTCTTTGTAATGATTTGGTGTCAAATGTCAGGAAAATCCTGGTGAACAAATGTGTATTCTAGCATCTCTAATAGGCTTAGTCAGCATATGCTTTTGGGTCCTCCCCCAGCTAAATTCTATTTTGTGAGACTCGGAGTAGTAGAGTGCTACACAAAACATGAGATGCCTTTTACAACCTTCACAAAATTAATCAAATGGATCTTACAGGTAGAGATTAAATGCAAAGTGCTGAAGGTCTAGAAGATATTGGGGAATCTAGGCCTCTCCGAGTTTGGTAACCTGCTTTTCATGGAAGCACAAAAGCACACAGGAGTTGAATAGAAAGATGTTTCTACATACAGCTCCCTATTCCTAATGCTCTGAGCAAATTCAGTCCACGGAGCTGTTATTCAAAGGCCTGCATCTTGGTCCAAGGACTTGCAAGGGCTGCAAGAGACCTCACAGGGCAGGGAATCTGGCTGCAGGTTCCCACCCAGATCTGGGGAGGACCCACCATACTGGCTCCGGCACCTATTCATCTGCTCTGCCCCATTTGGGATCAGCAGCCCCGTTCTCACCATGTCGTGGTTTTCCAGCTTTCCCAAACACTCCGCGCAGCTCCCTGCAGCAGCGATCACACTGCAGCCCCCAAATCTCTGGCGCCAGCTCCTCTTCAAAGCCAATCCTGCAGGCTGTGGCTAGAAAAGTTCTGTGTCTGACTGGAAGTCGCGGCCAGGAAAAATTGTGCTGTGTCTTTAAGTATACTGTACCACTAAGGAAGGTGTTCTTGTCACTCAGACCTCGCTAGCCAATCAGGCCCTCAGGTTACCTGCCAGTCATAAGTTGTGCAGGATTCTTCCGGCAGCGGCCGTTTTCAAGCTTGACTTTGAAGAGTAGTCGGCGTCTGTGGTTTTTTATTCTCTGCTGTGAGTGCAGTAAGCTGAGCAAAGCATGGACAAGCTGGAAAATCACAATGTGGTGAGTTTGGGGCTATTCTCAGACCGGGAGAAGCAGCTAGCTGAGCCATAGGAGACAGTGTTGTGCATCCTTCTCTGGCCGGGTAGGAACCGGTGACCAGGTGCAGAGTTATTCATGTTTCTGCCTGGTCCTTCTGGTCCTGCACACCTCAGCAGGGTCTGCGTGATGCTGCTTGATTCTGCATGTTTTTTGAAATTCCCGAGCTGGCTGGCCGCCTCTGAGTGACTTCACTATCCTTACTGCTCCTGGTCAGAGATTTGGGAGCGGGACTGTGCTTTGAAATACCCTTGTTGTTGACTTCACTGTGAAATGCAGGCTCCCTTAGTGCTTGTATTGTCGCAGTGGAACACAGATTTGCCAAGGTCAGAGAGCTCTGGTCCCTCTAGTATCTTCCAGAAGTTCTGCACATTGAATATTTAATATTTAGGTTTAGGATCCATCCTGAGTTAATTCTGTGGAGCTTGTAAACAGTATTTCCTGTATAGAATAGCACTCCACTGCTAAACTGTGATGTAGTAGAGTAGAATTGATGGTAATAGAATTTCCAGTTCTTGGGAAACATTAAGTCACAACGTAGAATTTAGGTAAGGAAGAGCTTCACCCCAGATACCCCAAAGGTAATGTTATTCTAACCTGTTAGAGATTAGTATGATAAAATATAAAAGTTTGTTTTAACCAGCTACATTCCCATAACAAAGGAGACAAACCTGATTTACAACCAGCACAAATACCCATCCCTCCATTAAAAAACTGGCTTCTAAATGCTGCTCAAGGGGCCATTACAGGGTCACAACCAACTTTAAGTTCTGTTGTGACATAAAGGTATATTAATTCTAGAATTAATCTCCAGTCTTTTTGAAAACTAATTTTGAGTCAAGGTCTCCTATTTTGATTGAGATGTGCTTGAACCCTGTCTGTCTGTAGCCCCACATGGCATTGCCCTTGTTCTCCTCTTGACTAAACACTAAACCTTGGATTACATGTCTGCAGTACCACACAGTTCTAAAATTGTGTTTGCGTCACATAGTGGACTGTCCATTGCAGAACAGGAAAGGATTTGTGTGTGGAGCATGGCTTCTCCCTTCAGACCAGAAGAGGAGGAACATTGTTCTGTGTTCACTGCAGGAGGAAACAGACTAGATAATGGCTAGGTCACAGGCTGCACTGCAGGGGTCTCCATTACAAAGAAGGACTGATGTGGCATGGTGAATGACTTTCTTTGTAATTTCCCTTCATGTATTAATTTCTTCCATGTGAATCAAGGCAGACAGAGTTGGTGGGTGTACAATTTAGGGAGGATAGCTTGAACTACTAAATATTGTTTCCAAGTAGACAACTCTCCTATGCAGATATGTACAACCTTAGTTGACATAGTCAAGTCAGCTGAAGGGTTTGAGAAACAGGTGATTGACTGTAATACCATCACATTACAGCACTCAGTAGCTAACATTTTACATGGAACAAAGTCATACAGTCTCATATTAATGGCATTCTCTCTATCAGGGAAAAGCCTACTCCATTTCAGATTTAGTATAGATAAGTTTCCTACTGTTTTTTTAAATCATTTTAAATCATCAATTATTGATATCATTTTTAACATTCATTTTCATTAAATGCATTACTGCTATATTTTTCAATGTTTCCTAGTTTAATAATTTCATTCCATTTTGTCTTAAGTGCTGTTTATTTATTTATATCAGTTTAGTGGAGGTTTTCTTAACTTTGTGGTCCCAGATCCCTTTGGGGGATCAAATGACCCTATCACAGGACTGGCCTAAGACCATCAGAAAGCACAGATTTTTATATTGTAATTCATAACAGTAGCAAAAATATAGTTATGAAGTAGCAGTGAAAATAATTTAATAGTTGGAGGTTCAACGCATCAGGAGGAACTGCTTTAAAGGATCACAACATTAGGAAGATTGAGAACAACTGGTTTATATCAATGTCTCCTGTAGCTCAGGCTTCCCTCACACTATGTAATTGGGAAGTGCTCTGAACACCTAATCCTGCCTCTGCTACCCAGTGCTGGAAAGACAGTCCTGCAACTCCTTCCAAGCTGGACCTCGACTGGTCTGTGGGAAGGAGAAATAGATTAGTGAAAGAGTATCCTCCAACTTCTCCATATTTTATTGTGAATTTATAAGTGAAGTAGGACCGGTGTAAGAATTTAGTTCACTGACCAACTTGAAAGCAAGCATAGTCACAACAGAAAAGGGGATGGACAAGAAAGAGGGTGAAAGCTTTCCTGCTGTGACAGTAGCTGACATTAGCAATGAGAAGTGACATACCAGAGACCATGCATTCAAGAATCGATATAAAAACTGAACTTATTATTAAACCAAATTACTGTTGTTACAGTAGTTCAAGCAAACTAGAAGAACTGGATAAAATGGTGTGGTTCTGCCTAACATGACTGTATACCCTGAGAGAATGATGTGAGTTGTACTTGGTGTGCTGTAATACAGATCCCTAGTCTCTGGAGCACATGACCATGAAGCTTGTTTCTACTTTTTAACCATATTTTTTTGATATTGTAATTACATTATTTTCACTATCTCTCTCTTGCTTCCAACTGTTCCCATGGACCTTTTATTATATTCTAATCCATGGCCTCTTTTTGTTTAACAATGATTGTTTGAATGTGTCCTGTGTTTGGTTGCAGGACCTCCCAGCTATGAAGTAAAGGGTTGACTACATTGGACATTGAGTGTGTAATGGAATGTGCACACATAGGTCTGTGTGCCTTGGAGAAGGAACAGGAAGTGCTCTGGGAGAATGGAGGATTTTACTAAACTACAAATTATGGTCTTGTCTCACCATAGTGTGGAAGGACAAACCTGGAGGGTTTTTGCTCTCTGAGACATTTGATCTCTATTCACCCAGTAGGGTAATTGCTAATGTCTTAAAGCCAGGATGGGTGATCCTAGCAAATGAAGGACTCTCCTAGGCAATCAGGAGCACCAGTAGGAGGTAGTTTACAGATTCTTTACAGGATTCTCTTGTTCTGCTGAAGGGAGCTGTAAGGAGGACCACAAAGCCATGCCATGGTGAATGTAGGAGCCACTGTGCCCAAACCAGGAAGAGCAGGTTGGCTGAGCTGTCAGAGCTGCTTGGAAAGAATGGACCATGAGCCACACAGGTTCTGTTAATTTGAGTGGTGACCTGGGTAGTGGCCCTCGGCCTCTGAGCTTTGTTGAGTGTGGATTCCTTGGGGGAGGGGGAGTCTCTGCCATACTGGTGTGGGAGACTATGAGCTTGTAATATTGTTACCTCATGCTATGTAACTGACAATTACTTTAAACACCTAATCCTGCCTCTGCTGCCCAGTGCTGGATAGATAGTCCTGCAACTCCTGCAAGACTGGGCCTTGACTGGTCTGTGATAGATTTGCATATGTTGAACCAGCCCTGCATCTCTGGGATGAAGCCTACTTGATCACAATGGATAATTTTTCTAATGTGTTCTTGGATTCAGTTTGCCAGTATTTTCTTGCGAATTTTTGCGTCGATGTTCATGAGTGAGATTGGCCTGTAATTCTCTTTTTTGGTTGTGTCTTTGTGTGGTTTTGGTATCAGGGTAACTGTAGCTTCATAAAAAGAGTTTGGCAATGACTCTCCTGTTTCTATATTGTGAAATATATTAAGGAGTGTAGGTATTAGTTCTTCCTGGTAGTTCTGGTAGAATTCTGCATTGAAACCATTTGGTCCTGGCCTTTTTTTGGTAGGGAGATTTTTAATAACAGCTTATAATTCTTCACGACTGACAGGTCTATTTAGATTGTTCACCTGGTCTTGGTTCAACTTTGGTCTATGGTACTTATCTAAAAAAATGTCCATTTCTTGTACATTTCCCAATTGTGTGGCATGCAGGCTTTTGTAGTTAGATCTAATGATTCTCTGAATTTCCTCTGTGTCTGTGGTTATGTCCCCCTTTTCATTTCTGATCTTATTAATTTGCATGTTCTCTCTCTGCTATTTGATTAGTTTGGATAAGAGTTTATCAATCTTGTTGATTTTCTCCAAGAACCAGCTTTTTGTTTCGTTGATTCTTTGCATTGTTTTCTGTGTTTCTATTTTGTTGATTTCAGCCCTCAGTTTGATTAGTTCCAGTCTTCTACTCCTGGGTGAATCAGCTTCTTTTTTTCTAGAGCTTTCAAGTGTGCTGTTAAGTTTCCAGTGTGTGCTTTCTCCATTTTCTTTAATTGTGCACTTAGTGCTATGAACTTTCCTCTTAGCACTGCTTTCATAGTGTCCCATAGGTTTGAGTATGTTGTGTCTTCATTTTCATTAAATTCAAGGAAGACTTTAATTTCTTTCTTTATTTCTTCCTTGACCCAGGGGTGATTTAGTAGTTGACTGTTCAACTTCCATGAGTTTGTTGGCTTCCTGGGGGTATAATTGTTGTTGAATTCTAACTTTAATCCATGGTGATCTGAGAAGACACAGTTGGTTACTAATATTATTTTGTATCTGTGGAAGTTTGCTTTGTTACCCAGTATGTGGTCAATTTTCGAGAAGGTTCCATGAGCTGCAGAGAAGAAGGTATATTCTTTCCTATTTGGGTGGAATGTTCTATAGATGTCTGTTAAGTCCATTTGATTCAATACCTCCAATAATTCTCTTATTTCTCTTTAGTTTTCTGTCTGATTCACCTGTCTATTGGTGAGAGAGGTGTGTTGAAGTCTCCTAGTATTAGTGTGTGTGGTTTGATGACTGCCTTGAATTCTAGCAGTGTTTCTTTTACATAAGTGGGTGACTTTATATTAGGGGCATAGATATTCAGGATTGAGACTTCTTCTTGATGAATTGTTCCTGTTATGAGTATGAAATGTCCATCTCCATCTCTTCTGATTGATTTTAGTTTGAAGTCAATTTTGTTAGATATTAGAATGGCCACACCCGCTTGTTTCTTAGGTCCATTTACTTGGAAAACCTTTTCCCAACCCTTTACTCTGAGTAGGTGTCTGTCTTTGTGGTTGAGGTGTGTTTCATGTAAACAGCAGAATGTTGGATCCTGTTTTTGTATCCAATCTCTAAGTCTGTGCCTTTTTTTGTTTTGTTTATTCTAGTATCAGAAAACACTCTTTCCACTTCCTCCCCTCCTCCCAATACCCTCTCGCTCCCCCACTCCCTCTCCTCCTCCCTCACCATTCCCAAGAGCAGTCAGGGTTTCCTGTCCTGTGGGGAATCCAAGTTCCTCTCCCCTCCCTCCGGGTCCAGGAAGGTGAGCATCCAAACAGGCCAGGATCCCAAAAAGCCAGTCCATGCAGACGAAACAAGACCCAGTGCCATTGTCAATGGCTTCTCAGTCTTCATTTGGACCTCGGGGGTTCAGTCAGCCCCCATGTCAGCCACATTCAGAGAATCCGGTTTGATCAAATGCTCGTTCAGTCCCAATCCAGCTGACCTTGGTGAGCTCTCATTTGATCAGTCCCCTTGTACCAGTGGGTGAATGCACCGTTCGTGGTCCTGACTTCCAGTGCTACAATGTGGGTCTCCATCTCTATCTCCATCCATCGTCGGATGAGGGCCCCCTCTGATTTTGCTTTCCTTGTTCACGATCTCCCTCCCTCTGCTTCTCCTTTGAACCTAGGGAGTTAAGTCCAGTGTTCCAATATGTGTCTCTGTCTCTATCTCCATCCATCGCCATATGAAGGTTCTGTGGTGACATGCAAAATATTCGTCAGTATGGTTATGGGCCAAGGCCAGTTCAGGCATCCTCTCCTCTGCTGCCCAGAGTACAATCTGGGGACCTCTCCTTGGGCCTGGGAACCCCTCCAGAATCAAGCCTCTTGCAAACCCTAAAATGGCTCCCTTAGTTGAGATATAAACTTCCCTGCTCCCAGAACCATCCTTCCTCCCTCCCCCGTCCCATTCCCCCATGTCTGTGCCTTTTTATAGGTGAATTGAGTCCATTGATATTAAGTGATATTAATGACCAGTAGTTGTTGACTCCGGTTATTTTATTTCATTTTTTTTTGAGTAGTAGATTGTATGTGTTTCCCTTCTTTTAGTTGTGCTTGTGAAGGGTCGCTAGATGTCTGAGTTATTGGAGGCAGTATTGGGAGCGTTGGATTCCTTGGGTTGTGATTTTCCTTCTAATACTTTCTGTAAGGCTGCATTTGTAGCTACATATTGATTGAATTTGTTTTTATCCTGGAATATTTTGTTTTCTCCATTGATAGTGAACGATAGCTTGGCTGTGTATAGTAGTCTGGGCTTGCATCCATGGTCCCTTAGTTTCTGCAGTAACTCTATCCAGGACCTTCTGGCTTTCAGGGTTTCCATAGAGAAGTCTGGTGTAAGTCTGATAGGTTTACCTTTATAAGTTACTTCACCTTTTTCCTTTGCAGCTCTTAATATTCTTTCTTTAATCTGAATGCTTTGTGTTTTGATCATTATATGTCGAGGGGATTTTTTTTTTGATCCAGTCTATTCGGTGTTCTGTATGCTTCTTGAACCTTCATAGGAATATCATTCTTTAGGATGGGAAAGTTTTCTTCTATAATTTTGTTGAATATATTTTCTGGACCTTTGGTCTGCAATTCTTCTCCTTCTTCTACCCCTATTATTCTTAGATTTGGTTTTTTTTATTATGGCCCAGATTTCCTGAATGTTTTGTGATGAGAATTTGTTGGATTTGCTGTTTTCTTTGGTCAGAGCACTTATTTTCTATGTGGTGTCTTCATAATCTTAGTTTCGTTCTTCTATCTCTTGTATTCTATTGGTTATGCTTGTTTCTGAAGTCTCTGTTTGTTTACCTAGATTTTCCATATCTAGCCGGCCCTTGGTTTGTGTTTCTTCATTGCCTCCATATCAGTTTTCAATTCTTGAACTGTTTCCATTACCTGTTTGATTGTTTTTTCTTGGTTTCTCAGGGTGTCGTTTACGGATTTACTCATTTCTTCATACTTTTTGTTATACTTCTCTTCCAATTCTTTACTCATTTCTTCCATCTTTTTGTTATATATCTCTTCCATTTCTTTAAGTGAGTTTTTCATACCCTGTTTAAGGGACTCTATTGCTTTCATAATGACACTGTTTTCCACTTCTTCCGGAATAGGGTGTTCAAGTCCTTTTGTAGTAAGATTGCTGGGATCTGGTGTTTTCATGTTGTTTTTCAGATTGTTGTAGTAATTCTTGCCTTGGCGCCTGCCCATCTCTTCCTTCAAATGCTCTCCAATGGCTCTTCCCTCTGCTGGATCTTCTGCTACAGGATCAGTGCCCCTTGCTTGCCAGGAATCTCCCTGTCTGCAGTCCTACATTGCTGCAGGCAGGCTATTAAAACAAAAGAACTCCCTCCTGCCGGGTTGCACTCACCGCCCTGTCCCAGTGCCCACACAGCTTGGGCTGGGGGATTTTATGCCCCGAAAAACACAGAGAGGAAGGCAAGGGGTTCCTGGCTGAGAACAGGGATGGGGTATGAGGAGAGAGGGCTTAACTGGGGGAAGCCGCCCCTTCGGAATACCCAGGGAGATGAGGGTGGCGGGAAAATTGTGTGTTCCCTTACTGGGCTATTGTGGTGGGTCAGGAGCACACTTACCCCTCCATTGTATCTTCTCTAGTTTTCTCTTCTTTATCTTAGATATTTGCCTCTTTCCATTTCCTGGCATATCTATCTTTGTTTGTGTTTTTGCTGCTTAAGTGATTGATATGATTAATACATTGCCTTTGGATCTTTAAAACCTTCTTGTATATTATTGTCTCTTTCTAGATAATCTCAGCTACCAGCATGACATAGCTTAGAGTGATCTGAGAAAATACCAATTGAGAGTATGCCTAGTTCAGAATACCTGATTTACGTATCTGAGACAGATTTATTGATTTTGATTGATATAGGAAGGCTCTTCCACTGAGTTGGCAATATCTCTGAGCACGCAGCCCTGGGATAGATAGGAGAGCTAATTGAGCACAAGACAGTGACAAAGCAAGAGGGAAAGCCAGAAAACAATGGTTCCACTTGTTTTGCCTTTAGTTATTAGCTTGAGTATCTAGCCTAAGCTCTCATAAGGAAGAATTGTGAAATAGGGTTAACAACCAAATAAACATGTTCATTACCTGAGTTGCTTTTGATTGCATAATTTAATAACAGCAACAGAGAAGAAAGTTGGAACAAAAATGGGACTCAAAGAGGATTTTGTTTCTGCAAAGGACCTAAGAATGTTGACTCTGATAAGAATGCTTAAGATATTAGAAAACTGGACAAAGAGCTTAATCATCTGTTCTTTTATGACCTAGAAGATGGGAATGTTGCAAGTAATAGCCGACAGTGGAGGTCAAGGTCATAGGATTTTACTGGGCAGTAGACTCTTCAGGGAATCATGGAGCTGGCCCAACCTAACTCCCTTGAGAGACCAGGTTAAAGTCCATGGTTCCTGGGTCACTCTATACCTCCCAGTTCCTGACAGACTGTTGCATTCCCTCAGGCAGTGAAGCATTCTGGCTGATTTGTACTTCTTTGTATGATCCCTTAGTAGTCAAGGAATCATGAATGCTTACATTAACCTATTTTTATTAATCTGTATATTGCCACATGGCTGTGACCTATTGGTAAGGTTCCATCCAGCATCTGTCTCCTTCAGTGGCTACATGGCCTCTCTGTGATTCTGCCTTCTTTTTTCCTCTATCTCCATTTGGCATTCCCGCCTTGTTCTATTCTGTGCTGCCATAGGCCCAAAGCAGTTTCCTTATTAACCAATGGGAATAAAACATATTCATAGCATACAGAGGGGAATTGCACAACACCTCCGCTTTCTGTCTAAATAAAAGAAAGGATTTTAACTTTGATATAGCAAGATTACATATAACAAAAATATCATCAAGCAAGAATTATAGTTACAATATTTAGTCCATTTAATTTGGCAAATTAAGGAAAATACTCTATCAACTATTCTATCTTTGTGAGTCTAAAGTTTTATATCTAATCTATTATAATTATAAAACTGTCTTTCTTCAACTCCAGCAAAGACTTCAGAAGGATATATATTTCCTAAGTAGTTATAAGCACTTCCAAAACTCTAGAATTGACAAAGACATCTTGCTGCCTGGACCGTTTCCCAAAGTTCTTTTGTAACACTGGGGCATCCATCTTCAGTTTACAGGCCCATAGTGTCTGGCAGACTTTTCCATGAAGCAGAAAATTTCAAAGACAGTTCCACCTATAATGACAGTTTCTCAGTCACCTTTTTTGTGTTCTTCAGAATGTCTAACAGACTCTTTCATGAAACAGGTACTGTCTCACCTTTAGGCAACTTTAACAGTCATTTTTTGTAGGTCCTGCTTGTGCAGTTTATACAACATACCATCAAGCAATCCAGGCAAGAGCAGTTTCTTGCCCAAATGGCTAGCCTTGTCACATTGAAGACAAATTCCATAACGAGTTTTTGCAATGCCCATCAACCTCTCTGAAATAATTGGTACTACCAGAAGGAGATATGTCTCACTGTCATGCAATGGCCTGTTTTTAAAACATTTAAAATGCCATGTTCTGTATGTCTTTGAAAGATTTGAAGAATATCTCTCCATATGAAATATATCTCCGTACATCTAGAAAGCCTAGCTAATATGACTCCAAGTTTAACTATTATAAATGACTATCTATTAATTTGTATTTATCAAATACCTTAAACAAGAGCAGAGATTCATTTAACAATATTGACCTTAAATTTGTATCAATAGACCAAAATCTGTACAAATGCAAAATATTATCACTATACTATGTCCCCTTTAAATGTAAATAAACATTTATCAACAATATTTGAGAATTTTGGAGTAGTTTTCTTCAAATTGCCTTCTGCTTTTTGTTGGGCTAAGAATTGTTGAGGGTTCATGGAACCTATCAGGGGATCTTGGTCCATCAAACAACCTTTTTCTGGAAGGAATCAACAGGTTCTCATCCTCTGCAGAAACAAAAGCAGAACCTTTTTTCCAAAGCAACATATCCTTAGACCCAAATTTTGAAGTCAAGATACCTTTAAAATATATATTGGTTTGGCTTAGCAGCCCATAAAATGAAATGTCTCTCTGTACTTAACTCATTCCCAGTCAAAAAACTCAAAGAAAATATAATAATATGCATAATCTATACTCTCTGTGAATTTCCCATCTTTACATGGCTTATTTTTCTTTACTCCTTTAATCTGTGACTGTCTTCTCTCTCCCAAGCTTGCTTACATTTATACACTGTGACCCATTTACAGGTCTTTTAATCTGAATCTGTTTATTTGCACATTTGTAATTATTTTCTGACCAGAAGCACGTTTTTAAAATGCTGAACAGCCATGGCTAGGACCAACTCCTCAGCCCTGCCTGCTTGCTCTACTTAGTCCAACATGGCAGAGGTATGTTTATTGCCAGCTCTGTGAGCCATTCTCTGTGCCCCAGGTCCAGGAACTTGATGCGTCTATGTCTCCATTAAGCAATTTGTTAAATGGTGCACACAGACCCCATTTCAGTGCAGTACCTCCCAAAAGAGACAGAGCTATTTGTGCCAGCACAAAGCAGGAAGCCCTTCCCTAAAGAAGCCGTGCATCAATTGTTGCCAATGCTGAGTCAGGAAGATATCTCTTATAGGAGGTGTGGCACCCTTGCTTGCTGTCAGCTAACAAAGCCCATCTGGAAAAATATGTGGCTTCCAAGAAGTCTTACTTAACTCTGTTCTTTTGTGTCTAGATTTTTTTTTAACTCTCTCAGGTTTTTTGTTGATGAAGTTGCCTCATTTTGACACCATTCTGTTGAGAGACGCTCTTTGTTTCCTGGCTGCCCAGAAATAATTACACAGAAACTATATTGATTACAACGCTGCTTGGTCAATAGCTTTGTCTTCTTATTAAGTAACACTTACATCTTAAATTATCCCATTTCTATTAATCTGTGTATTGCCAATGGTTGTGGCCTACCAGTAAGGTTCCATCTGGCATCTGTCTCCTTTGGCAGTTACATGGTATCTCCCTGACTCTCCTTTCTTTCACCTCTATCTTTTCTTGGAATTCCTACCTTGCTCTATCATGTGCTGCCATAAACCCAAAGCAGTTTTTTTTTGTATTAACCAATGGGAATAAAACATATTTACAGCTTACAGAGGCAAATTCTATATGATCTTGGGAGCTACAACTGTATTGATCCCAGAAATTGTCATTATCTTCTATTTTTGAAAAATAAGGAGCGCTTCTTAAAATGCTAAGCACTTCTAATGAACTTAAGCTGTGCCATTGGTAGAGTAAATATGGCCTGCCTGCTTGCTCCACATATTACAACATGGCAGAGGCATATTTGCTGCCTCCAAGAGTCATGTACATTGCCCCATTTTCCGGCTTACATGGGGTCTACGTTGCTATTAGCAATCTGCTCACAGACCCCATAGTTGGTCCTCCAGGAAGAGTCAGAGTTCGCTCTGGCAGCATAGTCTGGAAAGCCGGTATTTCAAAATTTTCAGCTTTATTATTTATTTATTTATTTATTAAAAATGTCCACCTCCTCCCCACCTCTCTTTTCCCTCTCCCTGCCCACCTCCCCTTCCCTCTAGTCCTAAGAGCAGTAGGGGTTCCCTGCCCCGTTGGAAGTCCAAGGTCCACCCGCCTCCATCCAGGTCTATAAAGGTGAGCATCCAAACAAACCAGGCTCCCACAAAGTCAGTCCATGCAGTAGAATCAAAACCCAGTGCCTTTGTCCTTGGCTTCTCAGTCTGCCCTCATTGACAGCCACATTCAGAGAGTCCGGTTTGATCACATGCTCCACCAGTTCCAGTCCAGCTGTCCTTGGTGAGCTCCCATTAGATCAGTCCCACCATCTCCGTGGGTGGATGCACCACTCGTGGTCCTGACTTCCTTGTTCATATTCTCCCTCGTTCTGCTCCTCATTTGGACCTTGGGAACTAAGTCCAGTGCTCCAATGTGGGTCTCTGTCTCTATCTCCATCCATTGCCAGATGAAAGTTCTAAGGTGATATGCAAGATATTCATCAGTGTGGCTATGGGACAAGGCCAGTTCAGGCACCCTCTCTTCTGCTGCCCAAGGAACAATCTGGGAATTTCTTCTTGGACCTGGGAACCCCTCTAGAATCAAGTCTCTTGCAAACCCTATAATGGCTCCCTTAATTAAGATATTTACTTCTCTGCTCCCATATCCACCCTTCCTCCATCCTACCCATCCCATTCCCCTAGCTTTCCCAAATCCTCCTCTTCTCCCTTGTCTCTACCCATCTCCCCTTACATCCACCCCTGCACACCCCCATGCACCCACGGTTTGCCTGGCAATCTTGTCTACTTCCAATATCCAGTAGGGTAACTATATGAAAATCTTCAGCTTTTTTTCTGCTACCTCTAAATCAGGAAAACTTCTCTAAAAGGAGCCGCAGCATGTTACCAGTAAGCATAATCCTTTTGTGGAAACAAATGTGGCTAAACTTCATTTTTTAGTGTCTAGAATTCCTTTCCTAGCTCTCTAAGATTTTAAGTGGCTTTTAGTTGGCTGTGTGGGCACCAGTTTGTTGTGGGAAGCCGCTTATTATTTCCTATCTTCTCAGCCCCAAATAATCACACAGAAACTGTTTTAATTAAATCAGTGCTTTGCCCATTAGCTCTACCTTCTTATTGGCTAACTCTTACATATTAATTTAATCAATTTCTATTAATTTGTGTATTGTCATGTGTCTGTGGCTTACCAGGTAAATTTCTCAGCGTCTGTCTCTGATGGAGGAGGGTCATCTGTCTATGTGTCCTTTCATTGGTTAATAAAGAAACTGCCTTGGCCCTTTGATAGGACAGAAAATTAGGTAGGTGTAGTAATCAGAACAGAATGCTGGGAAGAAGGCAGTGAGACAGTTGCCATGACTCTCCTCTCCAAGACAGACACAGGTTAGGATCTTTCCTGGTAAGCCACCACCTCATGGTGCTACAAAGATTACTAAATATGGGTTAAAGCAAGATGTGAGAACTCGCTAATAAGAGTCTGAAACTAATGGGGCAGGCAGTGTTTAAATGAATACAGTTTGTGTGTTGTTATTTCTGGGTGTGAAGCTAGCCATGCAGGAGCCAGGCTGGAATGCTGCCTGCCACTCCTTCTACAACATGACTTCTCTCTGACTCTGCTTTCTTCCTTCTAGCATTCAGTTTAGTTTTCCCCACCTACCTAAGTTCTGTCCTAAAGCTCTGTTATAATCCCAAAGCAGTTTCTTTATTAACTAATGATAATCAGCATACAGAAAGGAATTCCACAATTTGAGTTTCTACATCCTCAACCCATTTCCTGTTCTTTGTGCCTGCTGTGTTGTAATTGAAACTAATCAGTCAGCTTTCTTCTTTTGCTGTCATAACTTTCCACCATCATAAACTCTATCACTAAATCACACAAGATTCAGTAGAATTTGCTGCTAATTGGTGCTAAGGTGGTTTGGTAGCCTACTGTTTTCATTTTTGTTTGTTATTTTTTGAAGACAAGGTTTGTCTGTGTTGCCCTAGCTGTCCTGAAAGTAGCTCTATATATCAGGCTGGCTTCAAACTCAGAGAATCTCTGACTCCCAAGTCCTGGGATTAAAGGTGGGCTTTTTAGTTTTTATATTGTTGCATAGTGGTTTTGTTCCTATCAAGCATATGCTGTTGTACTGAGCTTCATCCATATGTTGAATTTTAAAATTTGACAGAGGGTATCATTATGTTTTTCAGGATAGCATGTACTCATGACATTAATCTGCCTGTGCCTTCTGTGTTATTGGATTGCAGGTGCATAACCTTCTTCCTGCCTATTTTGTTTGTTTTGAATTTTTATTTTAAAAAGAGTGTTATACCTGAATACTTGGATATGCACCCTGTGCGTACCTGGTCTTTACATTGATCAAAAGATGGTATTAGAAACCTTGAACCTGAATAATGGATAGTTATGATTCCCCCATGTAAGTCCTTGAGCCCACCTGTATGCAAGACCAGGAGGACTCTTTACTGTTGAGACATCTTTCCTACTTCGTGTTGATTATTTATAATCAGCATATTAATTTCTATTGTTTTCATTTGTCCATTTGTAATTTTTTAAACACACAGTGCCTTTTAGTAAAATCTCATTTATGTTGCAGTTTAAACTGGGGCACTTCTGGTTTCTGGTAGATGAATAAAGAGTTGAAGCAAATGCATAACTCTTTGTAGAAACTTCAGCAAAAACCTGAGTTATTTCTAGCTTTTATGCTTATTTGATTGATTTTTTTTCCTTGTGAAACAGGTATTTAACATGTATTTCTGACTGCCCTAGAAGTGATTTCATGGACTAGGCTGGTATTCAACTCAGAGGCAGATAGATATACATGCCTCTGCTTTCTGAGTGTAAAGATTAGAGAGGCATGAATCAATGCATCCAGCCTTTTCATTTTATTATCTTTTTTTGTAGTTAGGAATTAATCATTCATACAATTTTTCTTATCTGTACTCTGTACTGATGTTCTGTTTATGTATCTTTCATTGTTGGTTAGTAAGCATTTCTCTTGCAAGGTGATATCCTATTCAAAGGGTTCAGAATTGGCAGAGGTGAACCTCCTATTCAGTTTGCTTCTAAAGTGTCTTGGTGATTAAATTATGATGTCTTTGTCATGGAATAAGTATGGGGAGCACCAGAATTATATGACTATACTGTCAAAGAAGTATACATTTACAGTGTTGTCAAAATCATATTTTCTTTTCTACACATGCATGTGATATTTTAGAATTCCGTGACCTATGATGACGTGCATGTCAACTTCACTTGGGAAGAATGGACTTTATTGAATCCTTCCCAGAAGAGTCTCTACATAGATGTGATGGTAGAGACCTACAGAAACCTCAGTACTATAGGTAAGACTGTATTATCTTTTATGTTTCATACAAAGGGACAATTATTCATTGGTTACTGATGCTCTTTTGTAATATGGTTAAAAAAGAAGAATGGGGTAAATAAATCAGGCATGGTTGTAAGGTTTGCTTCAAATGGTAAGTAATTTTTTTTTTACAATTTTTAATATAAATCATACAATTTCTGGCATTATATTTTAGGATACAGTTGGGAAGACCATAATTTTGAAGAACATTGTCAAAATTCTAGAAGACATGAAAGGTAATTTTCATGTATAAGCTGATACAAATGTACCTCTGAAGAATTTGCAATGTATCCTATATGCTTTAACAAAAGCAATAGTGTAAATAATAAAGTGCATTGATGTTTATTAAATTCTCACAAAATCATATACCTTAATTTCAGATAGGTGAACTACATTTGCAAGCCATTGTTTTAAGAAAGAAGTTAAGAAAACAATGTCTTAACCTATATTACCATTTGAATCATAGTACAATGAAAGCTATTATATTATTGTAAAGTTGTCAATCCATTTATCTCATATTATTCATATTATAAAAGATATGCATGTTGAATAGGTGATAAGTATATCTCTAAAACTATCTATTACACTAACAGTCCATAGAAAAGGTAATTTAACCCATACACTTGTGACTGTGTTAAGTTTAGTGAGGGGGCATTTAGAGTTACGAATCAAGGGGCAGCTGTTTTGGAGTTGCCTTAATCCATATACTACAAGTTTATGAGGACACAAAGTCAAATTGTGTGAACTCAATGTGGAAACCTTATATTTGTTATTCCTCCTTTACTAGGTACGCCATTTATTACTCTGGATACAAGACACATGAGCATAGGGATGTGAAAAGATATAACATACCTCTCTCAGAACAAATAGAAAATATGTAGCAGTCCCTATGTTGAGTATACTTATTGAATTTGATGAACCTGTATACAAGTAATATATCAACAAACTGACATTTCAGAAAAGCACCATGAGTACTAGGACTGTGTAAAAACTTCTCTGTGTCCTAATTCACTTAACAAATGTAGCATCACTCGCAGTATAAGAAATGTTATAAATGCAATGAGAGTGGTAAAGCTCTGAGTTTTTTCAGTTCTCTTCAAATATATGAAAGTTCTCATACAGAAAAAAATATTCTGTAATTGTGAACCATATATTAAAGGCTGTTATCAGTTATCTTCAAAGATGGAAAGCAAGCCTTAATGAAGGGGAAAAACAATATTGTAAACATGGTGATAAAACCTTAACATATAATTCCTCTTTAAAATAGGACTAAATTGTAAAATTAACTTATTCAGATAAAAATATTCAACAATGTATTACATGTAGTAATGCTTTCACATATACCATTATCATTGTAGGCTTGAAAAAAGTCAAACTAGAAAAAAGAGTTCTGCATATTCTCAATGTGTTAAAACCTTTGCATGGGACAGTCATCTTCACAGTCATGAAAAAACAAATACTAGATTGAAATGCTATGAAGGAAATGAGTGTGGTAGTGCCTTTTTACATCACAGTCATCTTCAAATGCATAAACAAATATGCACTGGAGAGAAACCCTATAAATGTAATCAGTATGGTCAAACTGTTGCACATTATAGTGATCTTAAAAGGCATGAAAGAACCCATACTGGAGAGAAGCCCTATGAATGTAATCAATGTGGTAAAGCCTTTGCACATCACAGTCATCTTCAAAGTCATGAAAGAAGCCATACTGGAGAGAAACCCTTTGAATGTAATCAGTGTGGTAAAGCCTTTGCACATTACAGTGATCTTAAAAGGCATGAAAAAACTCATACTGGAGAGAAACCCTATGAATGTAATCAATGTGGTAAAGCCTTTGCACATTATTGTGATCTTAAAATGCATGAAAGAACCCATACTGGAGAGAAGCCCTATGGATGTAATCAATGTGGTAAAGCCTTTTCACAGCACTGTAGTCTTCAAAGTCATGAAAGAACCCATACTGGAGAGAAACCCTATGAATGTAATCAGTGTGGTAAAGCCTTTGCACAGTACAGTAGTCTTCAAATGCATAAAAGAACCCATACTGGAGAGAAACCCTATGAATGTAATCAGTGTGGCAAAGCCTTTGCACAGTACAGTATTCTTCAAATGCATAAAAGAACCCATACTGGAGAGAAACCCTATGAATGTAATCAGTGTGGTAAAGCCTTTGCACAGTACAGTCATCTTCAAAGTCATGAAAGAACCCATACTGGAGAGAAGCCCTATGAATGTAATCAATGTGGTAAAGCCTTTACACATCACAGTCATCTACAAATTCATGAAAGAACCCATACTGGAGAGAAACCCTATGAATGTACTCAATGTGGTAAAGCCTTTGCACAGTACGGTAGTCTTCAAAAACATAAAAGAACCCATACTGGAGAGAAACCCTATGAATGTAATCAGTGTGGTAAAGCCTTTTCACAGCACTGTAGTCTTCAAAGTCATGAAAGAACCCATACTGGAGAGAAACCCTATGAATGTAATCAGTGTGATAAAGCCTTTGCACAGTACAGTAGTCTTCAAATACATAAAAGAACCCATACTGGAGAGAAACACTATGTATGTAATCAGTGTGGTAAAGCCTTTGTACGTCACTGTAATCTACAAAGTCATGAAAGAACCCATACTGGAGAGAAACCCTATGAATGTAATCAGTGTGGTAAAGCCTTTGCACAGCACAGTTATCTTCAAAGTCATGAAAGAACCCATACTGGAGAGAAGCCCTATGAATGTACTCAATGTGGTAAAGCCTTTGCACATCACAGTCATCTACAAAGTCATGAAAGAACCCATACTGGAGAGAAACCCTATGAATGTAATCAGTGTGGTAAAGCCTTTGCAAAGCACTGTAATCTTCAAAAACATAAAAGAACCCATACTGGAGAGAAACCCTATGAATGTAATCAGTGTGGTAAAGCCTTTACACAGCACTGTAGTCTTCAAAGTCATGAAAGATCCCATACTGGAGAGAAACCCTATGAATGTAATCAGTGTGATAAAGCCTTTGCACATTACAGTAGTCTTCAAATACATAAAAGAACCCATACTGGAGAGAAACCCTATGAATGTAATCAGTGTGGTAAAGCCTTTGTACGTCACTGTAATCTACAAAGTCATGAAAGAACCCATACTGGAGAGAAACCCTATGAATGTAATCAGTGTGGTAAAGCCTTTGCACAGCACAATCATCTTCAAAGTCATGAAAGAACCCATACTGGAGAGAAGCCCTATGAATGCAATCAATGTGGTAAAGCCTTTGCATATAACAGTAGTCTTCAAAAACATAAAAGAACCCATACTGGAGAGAAACCCTATGAATGTAATCAGTGTGGTAAAGCCTTTGCACAGCACAGTCATCTTCAAAATCATGAAAGAATCCATACTGGAGAGAAACCCTATGAATGTAATCAGTGTGGTAAAGCCTTTGCATGTCTCAGTAATCTACAAAGTCATGAAAGAATCCATTTTGGAGAGAAACTGTAGAGAGCTGCTTTGTGCCACGCCTTAAAGATGGCACTGTCTTCTGCCTTCCACCCCCCCAATCAATGAGTGCTCTCTAATCATAAACATTTCCATTTTTGACCAAAATTTGTAATCAGGCTTGCTTCTGTGTACCTGGGCCTATCCCCATTTCCCATGTGGCTTGCTGGGGTTGGCTACCCAGAGGCTATTCTTGCTATGAGGGGGCTTTCCCCGGGGTCAGAAGGTTGTTCAAGGTTCCTGAATAAACTGCAGTTATAAGAGTCTGTGTTGCGTCTTTTTTGCTGGTCAAAGCGGACGCCACAAGTGGTGGCCCCTATGGAGACCTTTCTTGTCAGGACTCAGAAATTTCTGCAGCCAGGGCAGTACACTGGAAAGTTCCCAGGTAAGTTGGGAATCCGCAATAAGAGCATGGCTTAATTGCTCTACTCTGTAAACAAAGAGAGAACAACAGCGACAAGAGCGTGGGGGGGGGTGGTAATTGCTCTACTCTTTAGATAAAGAGAGAGCGTAGTGCGGTTTTGCAAGTTGATGAACCGAAAGTAAAAAAAAAATAATTATGGGCGCTTCTCAGTCGCAGCCAATTTTCTTGGCTCTTAACGAACTGCTATGTTCAAAGAATTTAAAGATAAAAGGAAGTACTTTGGAGAGGTTTCTGAACGAGTGAGATACCATTGTACCCTGGTTTGCCGTTTCAGGGAGTCTCTCGATATCATCGTGGGAGAAGCTAGGGAGAGACCTAGTTTTTGCCTTTGTGCAAGGGACCCTTAAGGGTGGGGTCAGGCCAGTTTGGAAACTAGTTAGAAGCTGTCTTGAGGACCAGCACTGCAGTGAAGCAGTAGAAGATGGCCAGGCAGCGCTGGAGATGTTGCAGAAGGAATGGTCAGAAAAGTCAGAGAAGGCAAGCAGTGAAAGGAACCATCAGAAGTGGGGAAAGTTATACCCAGACCTCTCTGAATTAAAAGAGTCAGAGGGAGGATATCCAGAATTGGCTGAATCGGATAAGGAGCTGCAGGTGCTCATAAGAAAAATTGGAGAAGGGAAAATTAAGAAAAAGGGAGAGAAAAAAGGAGAAAGGTTCAAAAGCTCCGACACCTCATTCCATGACACCGTCCACCACTCCACCTTATGTGGGAAGAGGCCAGGACAGCTCCGAACGCACATTTTGTCCGGGTGTCTGGAAAGTGGTGAGAACTGAGCTATCACTAGCGTATCCATTGTTTCAGGATCCACAAGGGAACAGATATGAGGATCCTTTAGATTTTAAGATTATTAAATCTCTGGCTGAGTCTGTAAGAACTTATGGAACTAGCGCTTCCTTCACGGTGGCACAGATAGAAGCCCTGAACCGATATTGCATGACGCCCAGCGGTTGGAGTGGGCTTGCTTGTGCGTGTTTGAGCCCAGGACAATATCTATACTGGAGAGCCTTTTTTTTTCAAAGTTTATTAAAATATAAAAGTTTCCATTTTCGCCCCTCCTCCCAACACCCTTCCACTCCCCCCACTCCCTCTCCTCTTCCCTCTCCATCCCTAAGAGCAGTCAGGGTTTTCTGCCCTGTGGGTAGTTCAAGTTCCTCCCCGCTCCCTCCAGGACCAGGAAGGTGAGTATCCAATCAGACTGGATCCCCAAAAATCCAGAATATGCAGAGGAAACAAGTCCCAGAGTCATTGTCAATGGTCTTTTGGAAAGACTTCAGGCCAGCCACATTCAGAGAATCCAGCCTCCTCCAGAGAATCTGGTTGGATCAAGCGCTCCTTCAGTCACTGGAGAGCCTTTTTGATAGAGTTTGCAAACCAGGAAGCAGCTGCCAATCAAGCAGCAGAAAACCATGCTTGGGACAGGGACATGCTACTTGGCCAGGGTCGCTTTGCCAATCAGCAGACCGGGTACCCAGTTCAAGTCTTTGAACAAGTTAATAGAATTGGCATTAGAGCCTGGAAGGCCTTGCACAACCAGGGGGAAGTGAGTGGCAATCTTACTAAGATCCTGCAGGGCTCCACTGATCCATTTTCAGACTTTGTTGCTCTCATGATTGAGGCTGCAGGCAGACTCTTTGGGGATCCAGATCAGGCTATGCCACTGATAAAACAGCTGGTGTATGAACAATGCACGAAGGATTGCAGAAATGCTATAACCCCTTACAAAAGCTGAGACCTTGAGGCATGGATGAAGGTTTGTAGAGAATTGGGAAGTCCGCTTACAAATGCAGGCCTAGCAGCAGCAGTGATTCAACTAACACAAGGAAAAAGAGCAGCTTCAGGTGCCTTTAAGTGTGTCATAGTGGGAAATTTAAAACGGCAGTGTCCAGAAAGAGGAGGCACCCTTCAAGGGCCTAATGCTCAACGTTCAGCTCAGCCAGACATATGTCCAAGATGTAAAAAGGGGAAACATTGGGCAAATGAGTGCCGGTCTCTAAAGGATATAAATGGCCAGCCTCTGCCTCAGACGCCTGCAGACTCCCATCCGAGAAATGGGCAGTGGGGCCCCCACCACCAGGGCCTGCGAATATATGGGGCAGTTGAGTGTCAGAATGGGGACACATGCCAGGGGGCGTGGCCTATTCTCCGACATCCAAAGGTCCACGGAGAGCCACTGTGGGCTCAACAGGACTGAACCTCCGTGCCACCACCATGCTCGTATTAACCCCTAGAATGGGGGTCCAGCTTGTAGAATTGGACTTTAAGGGGCCTCTTAATTTAGGAACAGTAGGGTTACTTATAGGGAGGTCTTCCGCAACGTTGAGGGGACTAAGAGTTCATCCTGGAGTTATAGATCCAGATTATACTGGAATAGTCAAAATTATGGTGGAGTCACCTAGGGGCATTTCTGCAATTTCTCCTGGAGATCGGATTGTTCAGCTCATACTCCTTCCCAGTCTTCATGGGAGGTTTGAAGCCGGCCCTGCAGAAAGAGGAAATAGAGGTTTTGTCTTCTCGGGCACAGATTTAACCTTTTTGTCCCTTGACTTGGACCAACAGCCAGTTTTAATGCTTAAAGTAGATGGAAAGTGCATTCTTGGCCTGTTGGATACAGGTGCTGATAAAAGCATCATAGCCAAGAAGGATTGGCCATCAGGATAGCCGATTCAAGCTTCCTCTCAAACCTTACAAGGCCTGGGTTATGCAAAAGCCCCAGATATGAGTGCTAGACAGTTGCAATGGAGCGATGATGAAGGCCATCCAGGGAGTATTCAGCCTTATGATCTAGAGCTCCCCATTTCCCTGTGGGGGAGGGATCTGCTGAAAGACATGGGATTTAAACTCAGTAATGAGTATTCCCCATCTTCACAACAGATGATGACAAAGATGGGCTATCATCCAAGCCTCAGATTGGGAAAAAGATTGGAGGGACAGAAAGACCCTATATCTGTATAGCAACACCCTTCTCAGCAGGGGCTGGGGGACTCTCCCAAGCATATTCCAACTGGCATTTATGGTCCCCTGCCTGTTGGGATGTTTGCGCTCTTAACAGAAAGATCCAGTCTCAATGCAAAAGGGGTGCATGTCCATTTAGGCATTATAGATGCAGACTATGAAGGAGAAATACAAATTTTGATGTCAGCTGCGGCTGACATCCAGTTTGCTAAAGGAGATCGTATTGCTCAATTGTTACTTTTGCCTTATCTACCTATTGGCTATTCAGCAGCAAGCTGAAAAGGGGGTTTTGGTAGTACTGATGAGATAAATGTTTTGTGGACAGCTCAGATAACAAAAGTACAACCTAAGCTAAAATTACAACTGGCAGAATGCAGTATCTTTGGGCTGGTAGATACTGGTTCTGACATTACTATTATAAATTTGGAGGAATGGCCTTCGTCCATCCCTTATCAGGTTGTCCCCTGCCAAATTAGAGAAGTAAGTAGCACTCCTGTCAATTCCATTGGTCAAGCTACAACATTTGTTTCCATAGTGTCTGAGGATGGCCAGGTTGCGGTGTTAAAACCCTATGTGATGGAAGTAACCATTACTATATTGGGACGAGACCTGTTGGAGCAATGGGGAGCTCACATTCAATTTTAGTATTAGGAAATCTTGCTGTTGCTCTTTCCACAGATGGAACCCATAAAACTTTTGTGGAGATCGGAAGAACCTCTGTGGATTGAGCAATGGCCTCTTAAAAAGGAGAAATTGGAAGCCGCTCATTCTTTAGTACACGAACAATTACAGAAGCGCCATATAGAGCCCTCTACTTCCCCTTGGAATTCACCTATTTTTGTTGTTCAAAAGAAATCTGGTAAATGGAGATTGCTGTCTGATTTGCGGGGGGTTAATGCTTCCATGTTTCCCATGGGAGCTTTGCAGCCTGGCATTCCATCACCAGTGGCACTTCCTCAAAATTGACCTATGATTGTTATTGAGCTGCAGGATTGTTTTTTTACTATCCCCGTGCACCCTGAGGATAAAAAACGATTTGCTTTTTCCTTGCCCCAAATTAATCATTGTGGTCCCCATCATCGATTTCAGTGGAAAACTCTGCCTCAGAGTATGATGAATTCACCCACATTGTGTCAACTTTACGTTGATGCAGCTTTGAATCTGGTGCGTCATTTCTGGCCTCATTTATATATTTCCCATTATATGGATGATATTTTGTTTGCTGGACCAGATATTGAGGAATTGGAATCCCTATTAAAAGTTTTGCCCACTTATTTTGAACCTTTTGTCTTGGTAATCGTTCCAGAGAAAATTCAAAGAGATTTGGTGGTAAATTATTTAGGGTATGTAGTATCTCGTACTACTGTTCGCCCTCAAAAGGTATCCTTGCAAAGGGATAGTTTGCAAACTTTAAATGATTTTCAGAAATTATTAGGGGATATTAATTGGCCTTGCCCAACATTAGGAATACCTACGTATCAGTTACATAATTTATTCTCTTTGTTACAAGGAGATTCTTCTCTTACTAGCCCCAGGAACCTCACCAAAGAGGCAGAAGCAGAGTTACAATATGAACAATGATTGAAAGAAGCCTTTTTAGAACGTATTGATCTTTTGCAGCCTTTAACTCTTTATATTCTTGATACATGGAAATATCCCATGGCATTACTTGGTCAGGCGCTGCGCCCAGCTGAATGGATTTATACTTGACATCGCTTTGCAAAAAATATTATGCCCTATGAGCAGCAGATTGCCTTATTAATTGAGCAGGGTAGACAGAGGGCTATAACTCTAACAGATATGGATGTTGCATTTATACTTGTCCCATTAGCTAAGGATAGATTTGAATATTTATTACAGACATCTCAAGAATTCAAATAGCTTTTGCCTCCTTTACTGGTAATATTGAATATCATTTTCCATCTAGTAAATTATGGGATTGCTTCCGCAGACAGCAATTTGTTATAAATGACATAGTTGCTAGGTATCCCCTAGCAGCACCCACTGTGTTTATACATGGCTCTTTTCAAAAAAGTGCCTATTGGACCATTGATAAGTATTGGGTTCAAAATACAGATTTGGGGTCAGTTCAACAGAATGAATTATTTGCAGTCATTAAGGTATTACAGGAATTTCCTTGTGAAATTAATATTGTAGCAGATTCAGCCTATGTAGTAGGCGTGGTACAAAACATTTATAATGCAGTTACTTATTCCCCAAAACAATCCTTATCTCTTTTTAAATCCTTACAGCATTTATTGCAGCATCGCAATAACAAACTATATATTACCCATGTTCGCTCTCATACTTCCTTGCCTGGGCCTATTACTTATGGAAATGCTCAGGTAGCTAAATTCGTAGCCTTTATTACTCCTGAAGAAGACCATGCCCTGTATCATTCCAATGCTGGCCATTTACATATACAGTATAAAATTCCATATCGGCAGGCAAAACAAATAGTTAAAAATTGCCCTGTTTGTCGTCCCATGCATCTTCGCATTGTACCTTCTGGAACTAACCCTAGAGGTTTATCTCCCAATGAATTGTGGCAAATGGATGTTACTCATGTAGCTGCATTTGGTCGCTTATCCTATGTACATGTGACCATAGATACTTATTCTAAATTTTTGTGGGCCACTGCTCTCCCCGGAGAATGCACACAACATGTTATTCAACATTTGTTCGAGACCTTTGCAATTATGGGTGTGCCAGCCATCTTAAAAACTGATAATGGACCTGCTTATACCAGCCAGCATTTTGCACGCTTTTGTGCCTTGCATAATATAATTCATAAAACAGGCATTGAATATAATCCTCAGGGTCAGACCCTTATTGAGCATGTTCATGGTACTTTAAAAATGCAAATTAAAAAATTAAAAAGGAGGATTTTGGAATGGAATTATTTTACACCTTACAGAATAATGCAAGAACTATATTACATCAAACACTGTTTATTTTGAATTTTCTAAATTTACCACAAGGAGAGATATTGACTAGAGCAGAGAAGCATTTTACAGAGAAAGAAGGATATCCACATCTGAATCAATCAGTATGGATAAAATTGGCTAAGGATACCGAATGGCAGCCAGGAGTGTTAATATATAGAGGCAGGGGATATGGTCTTGTCTCCATAGGCAATGGACAACAACAATGGATACCCGCAGGATGGATCCAGGCATGGCCCAATAAGAATGGCTCCGTATCTGCACCAGAGGGCTCGCAATCAGAGCCCCCCATTGTCTACACCACCTGATATTCCTGTGCAGGCCATGGCGCAGCTGACTCTTCAACCACGTAGACGCCGACCTCGACATAATCAGGCCACACCTTTACCTAGTTGGGGGCAAATTAAAAAATTAACTTTTGAAGGACAAAAGATTTTGGCTCGTACAGGCAAAACACCTAACGTGAAAAACCTGTTTCTGGCTATGTGTGCTTTGTTGTCTGTAACCTCTTCTGTGGAAGCGGGAGTAAATTACCGGACCTATATCCCTAATCCACCTTTGTTTGAGCCGGTGTTTTGGGGCGATGTGGACGCATCTATCTTTACTTACCCAGCCATCCTGTCCCCCTCACCTTGTGGCAATTTGACACACCTTAACAAAGATGATGGAAGTGCTTATAATTTTTCTCATACAGGCTCAGGTTTGCCCATCTGCCTTGGCCAGCATCCCTGCTTGCCATTTGGGTGGCAGCATTGGCTGCTTCCTGGGAATCGTACTAAAACATCACTCACTTGGCTACAGCAGTTATCCGCTTGGTCTATTAATGTGAACTGGAATAACGTTAAATTTGCTGATGAATTGGCTATTCCATATTGCTCTGACTTTACATATGTTGATTTGAGACATCAGTACTTTTCCTGGCAAGAATGTCAAGGAAAGTTTGGGAAGCGCATGGGCCCCTACGTTGCGTGGGGACCATATGGACAACTTATTAACACTTGCTCTGAATGGAATTTGACATTGTGTGATTTATCTCAAACCACTAGGATGCCTGACCCTAAAGAGGGTATCGTGACTGGTTCCCGCCTGATGGCCTGGGGAGATGGTGGCATCGCAGATTTGCGGATGGCTTCGCTCTCTGCTCCTGCAGCTGTGCAGACACACCTTTGGAAGATTGCTGCCGTGTTGAAACCTGTTATGCTGTTTAATGGATCATTTAGTGGGACTGCTCAATCTGCTTCTAGTTATTCATTTACCCTTTTTCAAAAATATAATGTTACTGCCTGTGTGCCTTTTCCGTATGTTTTTCTTGTTGGAAAGGTTACTTTTGGGCTAGGAATGTCCTGCCCCTCTTGCCGTTTGTATTCATGTCTTAATACCTCTGTTTCTTTACAACCTGGGGACAGCATTGTGCTTCTGCAACAAAGAACCCATATTTGGCTACCCATTAAACTGGGCCAGGAATGGTCCCAGAATCCTGTTGATATTATTGTGATGGAATTTTTTACCAAACTTCTTAAGCGCACTAAGCATATGATTGGAGTGGTTCTGGCAGCTGTTTTAAGTCTTATAGCTGTAGCCACGGTAGCCACCGTGTCAGGAATGGCTTTGCATACTTCCCTCCAGACTAAGCATTTTGTTGAACAATGGCATAAAGATTCCCATGAGCTGTGGTTAGCCCAAACACAGATTGACACATGTCTGGAGACTCAAATTAACATTCTCAAGCAAACAGTTAACTGTCTTGGGAAGAAGGTTTTGGTTATAGAAAGACAAATCTGACTTAGGTGTGATTGGAATTCCACTACTTTTTGTGTGACCAGCTTGCATTATAATGACTCTGAACATGATTGGCAATTAATTCAGCAATACTTAGAAGGAAATACATCTGCCTCTAAGATTATTAATAGCTTACAGTTAAACATACAAGAGGTATTTGGCCGACAGTTTGAGCATGATGATGTTCCGGCCTTGGCTGATGCGTTCCTGAAACAACTGGAAGGATTAGACCCTTGAGATCTTTTACAAAGTCTGTCCCATACTGCGGGAGGCATGGGGATTGTATTACTCGTGCTCCTACTCCTGCTTATTATTTAATACTTCGCTTGCATTCGGTCCACACATAGCTCACTGGTCACTCTGTGGAAGGCAGTAATTTTTAAAAATTTAAAGAAAAAAGAAGAAGTTGTGGAGATTTGGAGACTGTGTTATAAAATGCAGGGATCATGTCACCCGTGCCAGGGGAGGTGTTGAGTACTACCTTGGACTCTAAGAGAAGTTCCATGGAATGCTATGGGACATTTCAGAGTGACAAGTCCTCTGACCTTTAATTCTGAGAGCAAGTATCACATGCCCTGAGGTTTGTGGAAGTGGCTGCCCTGAGGTTGCAGTCTCAGCTTGAAGCAACTATTCTACTCACTGAAGGAAATCTTAGAATAGATTGGGACAGTGAGATAATGTCTCTAGAGGCCCTTGTTTAAAATAGGCTAGAATGTTTTGCAAGCCCCCAGACCACTCTTGCTACATTAAGCTGCTTTGTGTGCATAATCTAAATAAGTTCTTGGTTAACTCATGATCTATAGTTCCTCTTTTAGGTAAAACTGTTGATTGAAGCAATTGTTTCCAAAGTGTATAAAAGGATAACTTAATAAACATACAGCATGCAGATGCAAGTGCTGTTTTCCGCCCTGCATCCCCTGTGTCCTGGTTTGTTCGGCACTCTTACCCAGGGATCCCCGACGCACTAGATGTCGACACATGATGACCACGTACAGTAGTGGGTTACAAATGGCCACAAAGTGATCATAGGCCATCACAGTTAATAGGAAGATTTCAGTGATCACACATGTGCAAAATATATAGAATTGGACCAAACATGCCAGGAAGGATATGTCTTTGTCCTTATTGAAGATGCTAGCCAGCATTTTGGGCACTATGGTGGAGGAGTAGCAGAAATCACAAATGACAGGTGGCTGAGGAAGAAATACATGGGGGTGTGCAGTTGGGAGCTGACCTGAATCAGGGCAGTCATGCCCAGGTTGGCCAAGACAGTCACCCCATAAATGAGAAGGAACACCAAAGAGAGGACAACACTCACCTCAGGGACATCTGACAATCCCTGGAGAATGAATTGTGCCACAGAGGTGCAGTTTCCCTCAACCATGTGTTACATTTAAAAGTGGTTGGAGAAACGAACTACATTATTCATGTACTTTAAAATGTAGCTTGGCCTCTCTGTTCCAAACAGATTCTGGTTGTGGGGTTGTAAATATCTGTAATGATATAAGAAAATGTACATCTGAATTTATCCTTGACCAAGGCCTTGATAATAGAAATGCATAAAGTCTACAGTTTAATTCAACAAAGCAAAATTAAGATCTGTGCATTGTATGCAATGGTTTTACTTTTTTCTTAATTGTGACATTATAGGAAAAAGTTTGAAGCATTACTTATTTAATGCTTTATTTAACTCCCTGATCACTAAGATTTATATTCCTTCCACCCAGAAGTCTCATCTAGATAACGAGTCCCATATTTTCAAAACATTAAGGTCCTGGAATTAACTTCTAAGTTTAGAGGTGGCCTTTACTGTCTCCAGAAAAACTTATATGACTGATGTGATGAGTTATTTGCTTCTGTTATTTTAAAATTTGGAGAATGAAGTTAGTTTCTATACTGTCATTTACAACTGTGAAATAATCACACAGATTTCGGTAATTTTAAGACTTATTTCCAGTCATGCTTCAGTAAATAAACATCTTTGAGTGCTATTTTCCACCTTCTGTTCATGGGTCTTCAGCTTAAATAAATAAATAAATATATATATATACATATATACATATATATATATAATGACTTTTAAAATATATTGGTTTGAATCTCTTGGGAAATTGAAAGATAATTTCTAATCAAGATGTTGACCAAAAATCTTTAAGAAGACTGCCTACTGATTATTGTAAATTATTTAATGTGCTAAAGCATATAAATCAGTTGGGCAGTGGTGGTTCATACCTCTATTTCCAGCACTAGGGAGCAGACAGGAGGGTCTCTATGTTAGAGACAGTATGAGTTACCAGATAGCCACAGCAGTTACACAGAGAAACAAAATCAAAACCAAACCAAACCAAACCAACCAACCACCACCACCACCACCAACAAAAACCTCAAAACTAAAAACCAAAACCAAAACAACAACAAAAGAGTTTATAAATCAAGTGGACAAAAGAGGGTGATTCAGAAATTTCATTAATAGTTATGAAAACACATTACTTGATTTTATGTTTTTTATAATATGATCTCACAAAATACAAGAGAAAATAGTAAGTTCAAAACATGATAATTATAGGGTGAAAATAAACTGCATGTTTTGCTTTTTCCATTCTATTTGAATAATTTTTATTCTTATTATGTTTTAACAAAGAATTTATAGTATAACCAGACTCTAAAGCAAGTATTATCCAATAGGGGAAAATCCAAATATTGAACTGTAAGAAGCTATTATTTTAATGTATCCCACCACAAAATAATGTATCTATGCAGATCCAATCATCCAACCAACCTGTCAAACGAACATCACATGCCACCCTCTTCTCCTGATATTATCAGTACAGAAATGCTATCGTCTTTATGTGTGTGTATATGATTCTAAAGCTTCTGAAAAAAAGCACCAATCTCTGTGGGATATCATTGTAACAGCAAGGAAATTACTCCCTCTGGAGATTCAATTATTAGTATAATGAGTTATAAAATTAATCAGTGTGATTCAGTGTATCCTAAGATAACAATATTTAGTTCAAGTTTCTTGATGAACAATGTATGCTACTACTGGGCATTACCTCTGTGTAATATGTAAATAGATGGCATAAGAGATGTTTTTCTTATTTCTACAGTCCAGTACAGACACAATAAAGGGTGAGAAGTCACCATTGAGTTTCCCCACAGAAGAGAGAGACATGATGAATACTGCTGAGTTCTCTCTACACTCCAAGTGATACACTTACAATAACTACTGTCATAATTCAAGTTATAAAGTTGAATGTGGTCAGTATTTCTATGTCACTTTTATAGATGAGGTGACTAGAACAGGCAGATGATACACAGCATCCTCGCAGATGCCTCACATAAGTGGTCTTAGGGGTCTCCATTTAACTTAGACCCAGAGATATTAAGACCTGTTATTGGATTTCGGTTCATCTTTTAAAACTACTTGGCATGTCCTTTAAAACCATTACTCATCAGCTTAATATAAACATAACACTTTATTATATTTTTGCTATGGGTTTTCTTTTTGATAGTGTTTACTACTGAAAATAGACATGGATTTAATGAATAGTTGTCACTAAGTATTTTATACCTTTTCTATGCACCTTTTCCTATCTTCTGAATTCCCAATCCCTTGTGTTTGTGCATCTATAAGTCAACCACTAGTAATAAACCAATTTTGATGCACTGTGAACTGTACTCCAGAATATAGTCCTGAATTCATATTCTTGGGAATTTACTTAATCTTTTTTTAACTCTTGGTTTTATTGCACTATGCTACACTAAATTTATTATCATGTCTTCTTGTTATCTTTTTGGCTGTAACTATATTGTAGGAGAATTTTACCTTTTATATTACTGTATGTTAATGAGCACACAAAGTAGTTTGTTTTGTTATGTTATTTGATCACAAATATGTTTTCTTTACTGATTTTATTCTTTAAAATGTCTTTTGTATACTATGGTCTATACACAATGGTTCCCTTCTTCTCAGAATGCCCCATCTACAACTTTTTATAGTATGTATTCTATTATGCTTATTTGATTCTATGTTCAACCTGTTCAATACTATCATATTGCCACTTTGTAGGTTCATAAAATATAAGTTAATATATAGGAACAAATATAGATACTGAAATACAATTCTTGAATATAAGAGAAAAATCCATTTTTTTGTAACTCTGATTTATTTCATTAACATAATCTCCAGCTTGATCTATCTTCCTACAAAGGACATAAATCTGTTCTTTACTTTGAAATAAAAATTAGTAATAAATAATATGGTTCTCTTTCTTCCTCTATGTTTGCTGGCACCAGGCCCAGGGAGATAGAACAGCAAAGTCAAGCAGGGTTCAGATAGCTGTGAGTATGACAGAAAGAACTTTCAGGTGCCAGCCTCAGTAAGATAACTCAGTTTAATGAAGCCAGGAGGCAAGTTCATATGGTTCAGGTCAGGGGGGAAGGGAGGCTAGCAAGGAAGGGAATGTACCTAATTTACATATGCAGGCTTAATTGAGGACAAGAGAACATGGTGAACCCATTCAAATTCCATAGCATGGGAAAAGGGAAGGGGCTTGTGTGTTAAGTCAAACAGCATTTGCAGGAAGGTTTTAATGCAAGACCATGCTCTAAATAAAGTCAGGCATGTGATCCTAGAGACTCAATCCAAATAAGGTAGAAATGGAGTCATGCTGTAAAGGGAGTTCTTCATATTACACCAAGTTCAGAGAGCTGAATGGACATGGTGAACTTTAAATGCAGGGTATTCCAACAAAATTATAAATTCATCATAACTTTTATTCTCAATTAAAATGACTTGATTCACTATAATCAAACTCACCAATGAATCAGATATATAAGATAAATTTTATTTATTATTATTATGATTATTATTATTATGATTATTATTATTATACATCCCTATTTTAGTTCTCTCTCCCTCTTTTCTACCCAGTTCCTACTCTCACACTCCCTCTGTTATCAATCCATTCCTCCTCCTTTTCTCTCCAGAAGAGAGTGGGCCTCCCATGGATATCAACCAAATATGACATATAAAGGAAGCCTAGACACCTACCCTAGTATTAAGGCTAAACCAGGCAACCCAATATTAGGGAAAATGTCCCCTTAGCAGACATAAGAGTCTGAGACAACCCCTGTTTTCACTGTCAGGATTTCTACAAAAAGACCAAGTTACACAACAGTAGCATATATACAGAATGCCTATGTCATTATCATACAGGCCCCCTGGTTATTGGTTCAGACTGTAGTTTCCTATGAACACAGGTTAGTTGATCTATGGAATTTAAGATGTCCTTGACCCCCTCTGTTTTCTATAATCATTCCTCCCCATCTTTCACCAGTTTGTAAGAGTGCTGCCTAATATTTGGCTGTGGGTCTCTGTATCTGTTTCTTTTAGTTGCTGGATGAAGCCTCATCAGAATGATGATTTGGATAGGCACAAATCTATGAAAAAAGGAGAATACTATTAGGAGTCATTTATTTGATTTTTTCTGTTCATATTTGATTCTATCTTAGATCTCTGGTGTATCTAACTGCTGGAACCTGGCCTTTCAAGCAGATGTAAGATGGATGGAATCTCAAAGTAGTTTTAAATTTCTTTTCTCTGATAGCTAAGTATATTGAATATTTCTTTTGTCTCTCAAACATTTGAGACTTCTCTTTTTAGATCTGAACCCATTTTTAAATTGGATTATTTATTTTTCTATGTCTATTTCTTTAGTTCTTTATATATTTTTCTAAATCAGCCCTCGATTTGATGTGAGGTTTGTAATTTTTTCCCATTTCATATGTTGTCATTTTGTCTTGATAGTATCCTTTGCCATACAGAAGCTTTTCAATTTCATGTGTTGCCATTTATTAATTGTTGATCCTAGTTTCTGCACTACTGCTGATCTATTCAGGAAGTTGTTTCCTGTGCCAATGCATTCAAGGCTATTCTCTACTTTCTCATATTAAATTCAGTGTATCTGGCTTTAAGTTAAAATCTTTGATCCACTGGGACTTTAGTTTTGTGCAGGATGATAGATTTTAAATCAAGTTGCAGTCTTATACATGCCAGCATTCAGTTAGAACAACACTATTTGTTGAAGATATTATATAATTTCAATTGTATATTTCTCACTTTGTCAAAATAATATATTCATAGATATGTGAATTTCTGTCTGAATCTTCCGTCCAATACCATTGAACAACCTGCCATTTTTTATTACTATATCTCTGTAGTACAACTTGAAATCCTAGATGGTGATAACTCTGAAAGTTCTTTTATTGTATAGGATTATTTAAGTTATTCTGTATTTGTTATTTTTCTATATGAAGTTGAGTATTTTTCTTTCAAGGTCTTTAAAGAACTATGTCGGAATTTTCATGGGGATGTCATTGAAACTGCATATGGCACATTTTACTATGTTAATCCTACCTATCCATGACCATGAGGGATCTTTCTGTTTTTTATATCTTCTCCAATTTCTTTTCAAAGACTTGAAGTTCTTGTCATGGAAGTCTGTGGTGGTTTGAAAGAAAATGGCCTGTAGGTGGACAGTGCTTATTCATTCCCACTGCCCAGACCCAAAATAATCACACAGAAATTAGTAATTATAACACTGCTTGGCCAATAGTTTAGATGTACTCCTAAATAACTCTTTTTTTTTCTTTTTGAGACAGGGTTTCTTTGTAGTTTTTGAGCCAGTCCTGGAACTAGCTCTTGTAGACCATAGACCAGGCTGGCCTCAAACTCACAGAGATCTGCCTGCCTCTGCCTCCCGAGTGCTGAGATTAAAGGAGAGCGTCACTACCACACAGCTCTGTCTGGATAACTTTTATATGTTAAATAAACCCTCTTCTTGTTGATTTTTTTGGGTTGGTTGGTTGGTTGTTTTTCAAGGCAGGGTTTCTCTGTAGCTTTGGAGCCTGTCCTGAAAATAACTCTTGTAGACCAGGTCGGCCTCGAACTCTCAGAGATCTGTCTCCACTACCACTGCCCGGCAGTTAACCCATTTCTATTAATCTGTGTATTGTCCGGTGGTTGTGACATATCTACTGTAAGGCTCTGTGCAGTATCTGTCTCCTGCAGTGACGAGATGGCATCTCCCAGACTTCACCTTCTTTATCCTCTATCTCTGCTTGGAATTCCCGCCTTGCTCTATTCTGCCCTGCCAGAGGCCCAGAGCAGATTCTTTATTAATCAGTGGTAACAAACATACTCACAGCATATAGAGGGGAGTCCCTTATCAATGGCCTCCAAAGAAAGTGGCATACTGGAGGTGTAGTCTTGTTGGAGGAAGCTTTCACTGTGGGAGTGGTCTTCCAGGTCTCCTTTGTTCAGGCTTCAGTGTGAAGCAGATTGCTCAAGTATGCTTTCAAGTTGCTAGTATGAGATCCCTCCAATTTTTTTTATGAAGGTTTTAGCTCTATGAACAATTGTCCTGACCAGCAGGACACGAATCAGGTACCCAGACTCTGGAGGAGAGAAATGGAGAGACAAGAGATACAAGAAAATGGACAGCAAGTCAGTATTCTGATCAAGCTGCAAATTTTAGTTTTTCTCAGGAGCATTATATAGCAAAAGAGCAGGGAGGGGGTGGGTAGGTTGCTATGCAATTGTTTAAACTGGAATGTCAGGCATGTAGACGTCCCTAACTCATAGGAAGAGGTAAGGAAATACTGAGAGTTTCTAAATGTTAATTAACAAAGGGATGCAGAGATAAGGAAATACTGGGATATTTCCTGGGACCAGAATTTGCCCAGCAGAGGTTTCTGGTGAATAGCTTACTTAGCTTGTGAACTAAGATGGCTTAACTATAACCAATATAGATCTTTGCTCCTGGCAAACAATCTGTTTATCACTGCTTTCTCTGTGTCTCAGAAATTTGGTATGTTATCCTTTCATTATCAATGAATTGTAGGTAGTCTTTAATTGTTTTCTTTATTTCTGCTTTTACACAATATTTGTTCAGTAGGGAGTTGTTCCATTTACATGAGTTTGTAGGATTTCTGTTGTTTTATTATTGTTAAGATCAATCTTTAATCCAAGGTCTTCGGATAGGATGTAAGAGGCAATTTAAATTTCTTGCATTTTTTTTAGAACAATTTTCTAAAATCTTAACAATGTTATTCAATATTTTTCTGTTCTTTTTTTTATTAAAAATTTCCACCTCCTCCCCTCCTCCCACTTCCCTCCCCTCCCTTCCCCTCACTCCTCCTCCCCCTCCTTCTCCAGGCCAAAGAGCAGTTAGGGTTCTCTACTTGTTCAATTGAAACCATGCCTGACATTATCTGCAGGGTTATGAACCTGGGTAGCTCAAGATCTAGGATAAAAAAACTTCATTTTTTTTTTAAAAAAAGCCCATGAAATGATTCCCAATAATACTGTACTATACTTGTAGACTACAGCCTAGTCTAATGGTCATCAGAGAGCAGAAAATGTTCATCAAGCAACTGAAGGGCAGAGCAGAGACAGAGACACTCAGCTAAACATTAGGCTTAGTTCAGAGCTTGGGGATGCTGTGGGAGAAGGAGATGAAAGATTGTAGAAGTCAGAGGAGTCAATGAAACACAAGAAAACAAAGAACCAACTAACCTGGACTCCTAGGCACTCACAAAGACAGAAGCAGCAATCATGAAGCTTTCAGGAGTCTGACCTAGGCCCTCTGCATCAATGCTACTGTTGTATAGGTTGGTGTTCTTATAGGACACCTAATAGTGGAAGTGGAAACTGTATCTGATAATTTTGCATGCCTTATGGATCCTATTCCTTCTATTGGGTAGGTTCAACTAACCTTAGTATGAGATGTGCCTAGTCTTTCGACAACATGATATTCTATGCTTGGTTGAAACTTGTAGAAGGCATGCCATTTTTTGAAGTGAAAGAGAAGATGAATAGATCTGAGGAAAAAAGAAGATAGAGATAGGGACTTGGAGGATAGAAGGGCGGGAAAGCTTTGGTTTGCATGTAATGTATAAGAGAACAATAAATAAAATAATTAGAAAAATAATAGACTTTCTTTTTTAAAAGGCTACTCCATTGAAGAGAAGAAAATCAGTTAACTCTCTAAGTTTTATAAATCTAATCTCCAGAAGTATTTATTCAAACAAGGATGGATTAATTGCACCAGTTTTTTAGATATGGTATATGTCTGTGAGAACAAAACTCATAGACTAAAAATAATTCCAATAGAAATAAATGTACTGAAGGAATTGAAGAAAAATACTGACTTAAGGCAAGTCTGAGAGCAACCTGGACACATGGTGAGACCCTGACCAAAAATAAAGAAACTAATAAAAACTAACTAATAAAAACATAAAATATTTTGGTATATGAGAAATAGAACATAAACAAAACAGTTAGATAAATAAATATGTAAATCAAGATATGAAAAAAGATAGATACACTGAAAAACAAAAACCAACTAAGTTAAACTTTAAAAAAAATAAGCCTCATTGGCAAGCATGTCCCTCTGAGTAAAAACTTTTATTCTTTATTCAAGAAATTTAATTCAATAAAACTTGTCGTATTTTAGTAAATATTAATTATTTGATAATTTTATATATTGATCATATTCAACTCCTCCCGCTAACTTCTCAAAGATATGGCTTCATATTCCTACACAACTATCCCGACGTCATGTCTTCCTTTTCTTAATTTTATAACTCACTGACTCCAGTTTACAATGCCATGTGGCTCTAGTTGTAGGGCCATCCTGTGGAACTTGTTTGACCTACTAAAAGCTGCGAAGTTAAAAAAATAGACTGTCCCTTCTCTGGAGGCCATTAAGTGCCAATAACTCCTCAGTTAATGGTAAGGGCCCATGAACCCCTTCACACTCCATGCTAGAATGATGAATTGATCTTGTGTTAATAATAACTTCTCTGAGCTCGTGAAATCTGTAGCCCTGTCTTTTACAGAAATCTCTGAGAAACTTCAGAACAACTCAAGGGGAGGGCACACATCATATTTTATAAGTTTTTTCTATACTCTTATTCCATAAAATGATGAGATCTGCACATGAAGTCTTAATCTAATTAATAGTCCTTTTCTACCCAGAAAATCAGTATTTCACCTGGTGTGCCTTAATCTCATCTGGCCCCAGGGAAGTTTTCACTCTTGAGGACACACTATTATTATAGTTGGTGAATGAAAATGCATAAAACTGAAGTAATATCTTCACCATTGTAGAATGATGATTAGATGATTGTTTTCACAACGCTTTGGAAATGGGGAACAGGTCAAGTTTCTCAGATACCTTATAGGGTGATCTGTGATCTTCTAAAATTCATCCTCATTTCAGTGACATGAAACAAACTTTCTCAGAGAAGATAGAACCTGTGAATTATCCCAGTTTATTTTTATCTAATCATGTGGAAATCTAGGAATATAAACAAGGGAGTTCAAGCAATTATCCAGTTTTTATCAAATGTGTAGACCAGAACTTTTATTGTGTCCATAGAAAGAATTAGAAGGAACTTTTAGACTCTCTGAGCCTACAAGAGACATAACCTTCCTAGATCACTAAGTGATATATTGCCTTATAAGTGAAGAGCAATTACTAAAGAGAAGCCAAATGGAGACTTACCAATTCATTTCATATTCTCTTTCTATTTTCAGATGATTGTATTTGTGGATGAGAGTAGAATGTTTTATTTAGCTTCTTCTGAGAAATATGAGTATCTGTTCTCTGGGTATTATCTAGGACTGTTAAGAGCATAGAGTGCTTGCTTGAGGTCAACTTTCTTCATCCCAGATTCATCCCTTGAGGCTGATTCTACAATGATGAAGATACTAATTCAGTTTTAATGCATTTTCATCCACCAACTGTAATAATAGTGTGTTCTCAAGGATGGAAACTTCCCTGGAGCCAAATCAAAATAAGATATCAGCAAGTGAAATATTGAATTTTTGGGAAGAAAAGTGCTATAGATGTGTCCATTTTCATATATGAAATATAAATACAATGTGAGAAAGAAGAAATAATATAGCTGAGCTCTCTGTCTATGAAGTTATTTCATTTGCATTGATTCCACAATTTAATTGGCGTATATCACTATATATGCAATAACTTGCGGTGTAATAGCATTTTCATAATAGTGTACACAGTTTGACCAAGTTCCTTGTATTATCTCCAGTTCACCCTCTGTTTTCTGACTTCTCTTCCAATTACTCCAATAATTTGAAAGTTAATTCCAATCATTAACTTTCTTTTTTTTTATCTTCTTAATTTAATAATTTGATATTTTTCAAACTTCTTAAGACAACAAAAGGAGATCAAGGGGATACAAATTATAAAAGAAGATGTCAAAATTTCATTATTTGCAGATTATATGACAATATACATAAGTGACCCCAAAAATTCCATTGGGGAACTCCTACAATTGATAAACACCTTCAGTAATGTAGCAGGATATAAGATTCACTCAAAAAAATTAGTAGCCCACCTATATACAGATGATAAATGGGTTGAAAAAGAAATCAGAGAAACATCACCCTTTCTAAGTCTGGATTGATTCCTTATAGTAAATAACTGTCAACCCAGAGAAGTCATACTTTGCTGTGACTCTCAGGTGCAATGTTCTTAGGGAGCCACTGTAATAACAATTAGATGAGACAGAGTATAAACAATTGTTACACAGGTTACAGTAAAAGTACAATCCCTGGCCGCAGTGAGAAGACACACCAGAGATGTTTGAATTTGTCAGCACTAGTTCCTATACACATAAGATATCCATAGATGACCTTGGTTCAAAGCAGGAATGTTGTCCTCTTGAAATGGAAAATTCTGTAAAGAAATATATTGTGGAATACATTGCAGTTAAAAATCAGTTATGACTCACAATCGGCAGGAAAAAGAAGTCTAAGAAGAGTCGCCTCTGTAATGGGAGACAGGCTAAGATTCAAGGTTCTTTTAAGGTAGATAACAGATAATAAGGTTAAGGCCACATTTCTATGTGTACAATCAAGAGATCATAGAGTGCCACTTATTTCTCATTTGCATACACACACAAATGTGTTTTATAGTAATTACATTTTCTTTAGTGAAGTAACTGTTGGGAATTTTAAAATAAGATCATTAAAAATAGATTTTGCCTTTTTTTTCTTTTTGACAGGGTATCACTACATAGAGTTGACTGGCCTCACTATGTAGACAAGGGTTGGTTTGAACTCAACAAGATCCTTTTTCTACTTTCTTCAAAGTGTTTGGATTAAAGACATCTACCAAAATAATCAAAGTTGGGTGGATAAGAAGGTGAGGGAGGAGAGTGTAAATGTTGGAAGAATTGAAGACAGGGATGAATACATTATTTGCAATTCTCAAAGACTTAATAAAATATTATTTTTAAAATATTCTTACATATACTTAAAATTTCTAAAATTGTCACAGTCAAAAATTATTCGGAATGGTATTCTCAAAACATCATGTTTGGAAATAAATTAATCAAAATATTATATAAGAATTTTATGGGTTATAGAATATACTTTAGTAAAAAATATTTTACAAATCTAAATAAATAGAAACATGTTAATGAACATAAAAGTTGCATATAAGGTCAAATGCTCAAATTTATATATAAATTAGATGAAATTTCTGTCGCGATAAAGTGAGAATTCACCAAGTGCTTCTAATTATATATATATTTCAAGAGAGGGTTATACCATGTAGCCCTGGCCATTCTAGCATTCACTCTGCATACCAGGCTGGCCTCTAACTCACAGAGTTTCTAAAATCTTAATGGATTTCCAAACATCAATTATAACCAAATATGCTGACTTTGTTCAGGCGACCATATCATTGAGATTTCACAATCATTAACTTTCACTTAATCCTCCTGACATATAAACATCCACGATTCATGTAGCTATATAAAAATCTATACATGTATGCAATATTTGTCTTTCTATGTATTACTTAATTTGCTTCAGTATGATAATCTTAATATAGATAATATAGCTCTGTTCATTGTGGCTGGATGTAACTCCAGTGTATGTATCTATCACGTTCTGTTGATGGACAGCTAGTTTGATATAATAACTTTACATTGTGAAGAGTGTGGCAATAAACATTGACTTTGTAGAAGTATTTCTTTAGACTTAGAATCCTTCAGAATAACAAAACAGGAATATCATATATTTAGAATTGGAGGAATATCTATACTAATTTATATACTGGATAAGACCATTCCAGTTCACTTTGTACATTATTGCCCTTTTTTTCCTTTCATATTTAGGAGTATTTGTTATTTGTTTTTTTATGACTGTAATTGCAATTGGAATATGAAAGAATTTTGATCCATCTTAAATTTCCATTTCCTTATGGGCAGTGTGATTTGAACATAAATATTTTCCTTAGGATGATGTTTTTGAATATTTAGATGTCGCTGTTTGAGGAGGTTGTGATATTGTAAGTGCTGGAGCCTTGTGGGACAAGTAGATGTAGGGAGAAGACACTTAATTGAGGAGTTAGAACCCAGTCTTGATTCTTACTCACTGTGTGCTGACTAAGGATGTTTGTTACCAGCAGGTATCCTGCTCCTGATTCTTAACCTGCCTACTACCCATTTCCCCAGTCATGAAGGAATGGCCCTGACAAATACTAAGCCTTAAGGAACACCTCTTACTTTAAACCATTTTTTATTCAGCCACAACAATGAGAAAATTATGAAGCATAGGAAGTGATAATAAATGCTTTCATGGATTTTAGCCATTTGTACTTTATCCTTGGAGTACTACCTACTCATTCATTTTCTCCCATATGGAGTCTATATTTGATTTCTTGCTATTTATTTACTTCTTGGTTTATTTATTTATTTTCAGTTCTCCATACAGTATAGATATCAACAAAGTGTCTGAAATATAGCTGTCTAGAATTTTCTCCCATTATCTTTACTACTCATCAGAAAGAAAATAATTTTACATAATTCCATTTGCAAAATCTTGTCATTTCATCAGCAATTGTAGTCCTTTGCAGAAAGTTGTTGCCTCAAGCATGAATTTCCCCATGGCGGCAGAAACAACTGCTTTCATTGTTTTTCCCTAAATACTTTCAGGTCTGATAGTAAAATAGTATGAACAGAGTTAATGATTGTGTATTTGTCTTAGCTACTTTTCTATTGCTGTTAAGAGACACTATGACTGGGGCCACTTAAGAAAGAAAACATTTAATTGGGGTCTTTTTTCAGGATCAAAGGTGAGTCCCTTCCCATCATGTTGGAGAGCATGGCAGCTGTCAGGGAAGCAGACACTGGAGCAGGAGCTGAGAGCTTACATCTCATCTGAAAATTAGAGGCTGAAGGGTAATACTGAGCTTGGCATCCCTCAAAACCCATCCCTAGTGACACATCTCCTCCATAGTTCCTAACCCTTCCCAAAACATTACAAGTGGAAACCAAACAGTTAAATATAGCAGTCTATGAAGGAAATTTTCATGAAAACCACCACAATTCTGCTCATTAAAATTTAACTCGTCTCTGTTTCCTGCACTGTTCTCAGCACCAGGTCTCTGTTCACAGACATGGCTTACCACCATAGCTTTGCTGCTTTTTATCTCCATTCCAAGTCAGGACTAACAAGTAAAACAAAAAGTCAGTTTTATAGAATGCATTTTTTTTTTTGCCTACATACAATGTGAGAGAAAAAAAAGAGAGAAAAAGAGAGTCTCAGAGACAGGAAGAACAAATTTGTCTTTGTCAATACATCTCATCTTCCTAATTGTTTTTACATCGTCATCAGCATTCAATCTAACTTTGCTGACCTCTCCTTATAAAATAACATGATACCATGTTTCTGATTTGAATATGTAGACTTGTCTCATGTTATCAGTGTACCATGCCAAAGGCTAGGTAACTTACATCATTTTGTGATAGTTTAGGTTCCAGCAGTTATGAATGGAAATTGAAATATTACTTCTCAGAATAATCTATTCCCAGATATATTGCTGCCATGAGTGAATATATTTCATTCATAATTATTGAATAAAATAAATTATTGAATGAAATACATTCCTTCATCAACATATTCACAACGTTCAGTCATATTGCTATTCAAAGCATCTATCTTATAGTTTTAAAACTGTTTCTGTCCTTAAATATTTTTCAGTACCTCTCCAGTGCTGAGTGTGCAGTTGTCCTTGATTGCACTCCAACATCTAACCACACATATGGCTATCACAAGATGCTAAGTCGTATGCATTTCATTCTGTTTATATTAGTTTTGCCTCTGTTTGAGAAAACAAATTTATATCCTTATCATGAATAACATGTTTCCTTGAAGTGTGAGGGTTGAGTTGATTTGGTTTTTAATCAGTGTAGACAAAAACCTGTGAAAAAAGTTTCTAAGGGTGAATAATTATTTTTTTTATGGAGTAAGAGGCTTCATTTTATTGTCAGTGAGTCTCCTGCTTCTAAGTCTGTGCATGGTGGAGTTAGACATCATGTTATGTAGTGTGTGGCTGAGCACAGTAATTAATTTACATAAAATACTGGTGAGAGTAAAGATCGGAGGAGATATATAGTCTCTAAAGGTTTGTCCTAATAACCCACTTCTTTCAATGCAGCCTCATGTTCTCAGAGCAATTCAGTTTATGAATTCATCTATGAATTATTCAGGACCCAGTAACCTTTCAAACTCTCAGTGACCAACAGCTGGTCTTTAACCTCATGAAACTTCTGAATACATTTTTGTATCCAAACCATCATATACGCATATTGAAAGTGGCTAAATTGAGTTAATTAACACATGCTACCACATATTTTTATTTTTCCTGCTTCTAAATCTCAACAAAAGTAAAATTATACTAATTTAATATAGGATTACTTTTTCTTTTAATGTTATTTAACAATTATACTTTTGAACATTAACTGTAGTTGCTTGAGAAAAACAAATAGTGAAACTCTTAAAAGTGCAGCCAGAGAGCAACATGTATGTATTCACCAGTTAGTAATTTTTAAAAAATTGAGAGAAACATAGAATTTTCAGTTAGACAATCCTTCAGAAATAATTTAACACAAAATGACACAACCAGAGAATTTTTGTAAATTGATATGTTAACTATAAAGATCTCATTTTCATAAAGAATTGACTTTATAAAACTTAATATTTAAAAAAAATATTTTATATTATATAGCAAGTTAAAATAATAAAAGTTCTGGAATTTTGAAAGTTCTTCAAATATTGAAGTGACCCGAAGTCTACTATAGACTCACTTTATCTTACTGTGTTTTATTATTACCATCCATAATGAATGTATGACTATACAGTTTTTCTATTATTGGATTCTATACAATTACACATTGTTTCAACAAATATGACTGAAATAATTATTATTTTCAGTTACAGCACCCAAGATAACAGAGTATACAGAGTATAATTTTTCTTGCCTGGTGATCTGAATTTCCTGTTAGAAATTTCCTGTTAGAAATTACTATATCTATACTATAGCTCTGTAATAGAGTTTGAAGTCAGGGAAGGTAATGCCTCCAGAGGTTCCTTTATTGTATAAGATTGTTTTGGCTATCCTGGGTTTTTTGTTTTGCCATATAAACTTGATTATTGTTCTCTCAAGGTCTGTGAAGAAGTTTGATGGGAATTGCATTGAATCTATAGATTGCTTTTGGTAGAATTGCCATTTTTACTATGTTGATTCTCCCAATCCAAGAGCAGGAAAGGTCTTTCCATTTTCTGGTATCCTCCTCAATTTCTTTCTTCAAAGACTTAAAGTTCTTGTCAAATAGGTCTTTCACTTCCTTGGTTAGAGTTACCCCAAGATATTTTATGCTATTTGTGGCTATCATGAAAGGTGATGTTTCTCTGATTTCCCTCTCTGCTTCTTTATCCTTTGTGTATAGGAGGGCTACTGATTTTTTGGAGTTGATCTTGTATCCTGCCACATTACTAAAGGTGTTTATCAACTGTAGGAGTTCTTTGGTAGAGTCTTTGGGGTCACTGATGTACACTATCATATCGTCTGCAAATAACGAAAGTTTAACTTCATCTTTTCCAATTCGAATCCCCTTGATCCCCTTATGTTGTCTTATTGCTACTGCTAGAACTTCAAGCACTATATTGAAGAGGAATGGTGAGAGTGGACAGCCTTGTCGTGTTCCTGATTTTAGTGGAAAGGCTTTGAGTTTCTCTCCATTCAATTTGATGTTAGCTGACGGCTTGCTGTATATTGCTTTTATTATATTTAGGTATGATCCTTGTATCCCCAGTCTCTCCAACACCTTTATCATAAATGGGTGTTGAATTTTGTGATAGAGAAGGAAACCTATCACTTTCCTATGCACTCTAGTATATACACATGCATGTATACTCAAAACACATATTTGTATAGACCCAATAGACTCACACATACAAAGTAATTTAATAAATGTTTTTCTGACATAGAGTACTACAAACTAGATTGATGCTTTGGGTGTATTTATAAACTTGCTCTATTTATATGGAGTTGAGAATTTTGACATAGCCAATGTCTCCTTTAGATAAGTGTAGGACACAATTAACTAGAAGGGCTCACAGAAACATGGAATGACTCAGCTCAAAAGTTCTAGGACCAAAAAAATTAATTATTTTTCAACCACTACAAATATGAAGAATTCTCTAAGAAACACAGAAGACTTCTCTTTTCAAAAACCTTTGCTAATGATCTCAATAATTGTATGTTTTCTATTGTTTGTTGGTAATCTTGTTCCCTTTACCTATATATTCTACTATTGAAGAAAATAAAGTAATTTCTATAATTTTAGAGATACCATAAAGTTAAAGCTTAGTATATGCCAGGCATAAACAACAACAAAAATGGATTTCTCGCACAGTTATCAACTCGAGAGAGAGAGAGAGAGAGAGAGAGAGAGAGAGAGAGAGAGAATAATAATGGTTAGAAGGCATAGAAAGATGAAAGCACTTTGAAAATATTACTGTGAAGAAAAGGAAAAGATTGAATAATCTGAGGAAAGAAATGGAAAATGCGTTGGATAGAGTCATGGAGTAAAGCTTTACTAGGGTAATAATATATAATATTTATCTAAGATTAACAGTAAGTAAGAAATTAACTGACAAGGATGATGGTTTTGAGGGAGAAATAACAGGCACTGTGGAGAAAAAGGGCTTGCATGTCTCTAGGACAACATGGAAGCCCTGACTGCTCTGGTGAATAAGGAAGGAAAGTGGTGGGCTGAAGACATTTCAACCTTAGTTCTAACTGTAATATTAATTAGAAAAATCTTTTAAAAAAGCAAAATGATTCTATGAAATGGTAGCAAGAAGGAACATAAATAAATTATAGATATTCTGTAATCGAAAGCAGTTTTCTAAATAAATATCCCAGTTGTTGCCAGCAGAAAATTAACAGTAGCAGATTTATAAGATCTTGAAAAAAATGTTCATGGAAAGCACATGCACATTTGACATGATAGCTACATAATAGCAAACAGAAACAACTGTCTCATCCACAGTTTCTTCATGGCGTTATTCACCTCTGAATTCCTCAGTGTGTAGATCAAGGGGTTCAACATGAGTGTGACAATTGACTCAGACACAGTCATTGCCTTGTCTATGCGGTAGGTTGACACAGGTCTCACATATAAGAAAATACATGGCACAAAGAACAACACAAAAACTGTGAAGTGAGAACCACACGTGGATAAGGCTTTCTGTCTTCCTTCAGAAGTGTGAGTTTTCAGAGAACACGGGATAGTCATGTAAGAGGCAAAAAGAATAAGAAAGATGGCCACACACATCACCCCACTGTTGAAGACGACACTGAGAACCAGGGTATGGGTGTCCATACAGGTCAGTATCAGTAACTGAAATAAATCACATAAAAAGTGATCTATGACATTGGGACCACAGAAAGGTATTTGATACATGAATAGAACCTGAATGGTTGCATGTGCAAACCCCCCTACCCAAGTTCCCCCCAAAAGAATGCAACACATCCGAGGACTCATGATGGTCATGTAGTGCAGAGGTTTACAAATGGCCACATATGTAGGGAGCCGCCTGGATGTCGCCTTGGCCAGATAGTGCCAGCAGTCCTTCAGCCTGGAGGTATACATATCCTTTGATGTTGCTGCCTTAGGCGGGTGTGCTCGGAGCCTTGTTTTGCATTTCAAGAGACTGGGTCTCCTGACCTGTCCCATGGCCTTGGGTCCTAGTAGAATGGCATCAACCAATCAGCATTCGAGCCTCTCACCCTAGAAAATCGGCTGTCTTTGGATTTCTCGCTCTCTCTCTCATCCCTGTTCCCCATTCCCCCTTTCAATCAAGGAGCTCTAATAAATTGTGATTGAGAAGGATTCTTGATTTTGTGATCGTCCATTCCTGCTGGTCAGGAAGCGCGTCACACACATATCTGTCATAGGCCATCACAATGAGGATGATAATCCCCACACCTCAAAAAAAAATGTGCTGCAAAAAGCTGGGTCATGCATCCTTCAAAAGAGATGATCGTCTTCTCAAAAAGGGAGTCCACAGTCAGCTTTGGAGTAATGACAGAAGAAAAGGTGACATCCACTAGGGACAGAAATGTAAGGAAAAAGTACATTGGTGATCTCAGACTCTGACTTGTGATCATGGTCACTATGATGAGCATATTTCCCAGCACCATGACCACATACATGATTAGAAACACAGCAGAAAGCAGTTTCCGCAGCTCTGAGTTCTTTGTAAGACCCAAAAGAATGAACTCTGTCACATTGTTGTGATTTCCCATTTTTCTTGCTTTAGGTGAGCTCCAACTGAATCTTGTAAATCCTAAAATAAACATAAATAAATATGGTTTATAATTAGTGGTTGTTTTTAGTTTTGTATTTCCACCTATCAAGGGAACACACTTGCTTTTAATCAGTTATTCTCCCTCCAAGCTTTTGTTGTAAGAATTATGCAGTATAGTTGAACAAATGTTCTTGTAGTATGATAGAGCATTCTTTGGATATATGCCCAAGAGTGGTATTGCTGCGTCCTGAGGCTAGTTGATTCCCAGTTTTCTGTGAAACCATCCTACTTATTTCCTGAGTTGTTGTACTATTAATGAAGGAATGTTACCCTTAGTCCATATCGTCTCAGGTATAAGCTATCATTGGTGCTTTTGATCTTAGCCATTCTGGCTGGTGTAAATGATATATCAGACTCATTTTGATTTGCATTTCCCTGATGGCTAATGATGATGAACATTTCATTAAGTGTCTTTCGGCCATTTGAAATTCTTTAGTTGAAAATTCTCTCTTTAGTTCTGTATCCCATTTTTAAATTGAGTTTTTTGGAATTTTGGCATCTATTTTTTTGATTCTTTATATATTTTTAAGATCAGTCCTCTCTCTGATGTGGTGCTCTTAACTGCTAAGCAATCTCTCTAGCTTCAAAGTGACACTTAGAATGATTATTTTAAGGAACTTGAGGATAATTTCAATTCCTCTCTTTAATGTTCTTTGCCATATATTTCTGTCCTTAGTTTCCTTGATTAGTTATGAAGATAAGTATGTCATAAACATTTTAGATGTGACCTGTTTCTTTAGAGAAGAGAAAAATAATAAGCTTAATTTCAACATTAATACATAACTGAAATAAAAATGCAAACAAAAAATGACTTAAAGCTCCATATAAGATTGTGATGAAGACAAATGCAGAATTATTTCCACGAGAGGAAATGCTATGAGCAAAGGGACCCAGGTGGGATGAAGAGACAGTTTGAAGCACAGATTAGAAAACAAACATTTTTTTTAAGTAAATTTTATTAAATTATAAAAGTTTCCATTTCCGCCCCTCCTCCCAACACCCTCCCACTCCCCCCACTCCCCCTCCTCCTCCCTCTCCTGTCCCCCAGGGCAGTCACAGTTTCCTGCCCTGTGGGAAGTCCAAGCCCCTCCCCCCTCCCTCCAGGTCCAGGAAGGCGAGCATCCAAACAGACTGGATCCCCAAAATCCAGCATATGCAGAGAAAACAGGTCCCAGTATCATAGTCAATGGCTTTTCAGAAAGATTCCGGGCCAGCCACAGTCAGAGAATCCGGCCAAATTCCGAGAATCTGGTTAGATCACGTCCTCGTTCAGTCCCAGTCCAGCTGGCCTTGGTAAACTCTCATTAGATCCGTTCCCTTGTATCAGTGGGTGATAGCATCCCTCGCAGTACTGATTTCGTTTTTCATGTTCTTCCTCCTTCTGCTCCTCATCTGGACCTCGGGGGGCTTAGTCCAGTGCTCCAACGTGGGTCTCCGATTGTATCGCCATCCTTCGCCAGATGAAGACTCTATGGTGATAAGCAAAATATACATCAGTATGGTTATGGGCCACGGCCGATTCAGGCACCCCCTCCTCTGTCCAGAGAACAATCTGGGGGATCTCTCCTTGGACCTGGGATCCCATATATAATCAAGTCTCCTGTAAACCCTAAAATGACTCCCTTAGTTGAAATATATTCTTCCCTGATCCCATATTCATCCCCCCTCCCTCCCCCCCATCCCAGGCCACCGAGCTTTCCCCATTCCTCCCCTACTCCCCTCTCTCCAACCCTCTCGCCTTCCATCAACCCTCCCACCCCCCCATGCACCCGAGGTTACCTGGGACTCTTGTCTATTTCCTACCTCCTGGTGGATAGCCAAATAATCTTCATCAGGTTCATCTTCTTATTTAGCTTCTCTAGGATCACGAATAATAGGCTCAAAGACCTTTAATTATGGTTAGAATCCACTTATGAGTGAATACATACCGTGTTCCTCTGTTTGGGTCTGGCTTACCTCACTCAGTAAAGCGTTTTCTATTTCCATCCATTTGCATGCAAAATTCAAGATGTCATTGTTTTTTACCGCTGAGTAAAACTCTAATGTGTATATGTTCCACACCTTTTTTAACCATTCTTCTATTGAGGGGCACCTAGGCTGTTTCCAGGTTCTGGCTATTACAAATAGTGCTGCTATGAACATAGTAGAACAAATGCTTTTATAGTATGTTAGGGAATCTTTAGGGTATATTCACAAGAGTGGAATTGCTGGGTCCTGAGGGAGGTTGACTCCCAGTTTCCTGAGAAACCGCCACACTGATTTCCACAGTGGCTGCACGAGTTTGCATTCCCACCAACAATGGATGAGTGTTCCCCTCACCCCACATCCTCTCCAGCATAGGCTATCGTTGGTGTTTTTGACTTTAGCTATTCTGACAGGTGTAAGATGGTATCTCAAAGTGGTTTTGATTTGCATTTCCCTGATCGCTAAGGAGGTTGAGCATGACCTTAAGTGTCTTCTGGCCATTCGAAGTTCATCTGTTGTGAATTCTCTGTTAAGTTCAGTGCCCCATTTTTTAATTGGGTTAATTAGAGTTTTAGTGCCTAGTTTCTTGAGTTCTTTGTATATTTTGGAGATCAGACCTTTGTCTGATGAGGGGTTGGTGAAGATCTTCTCCCAGTCAGAAGGCAGCCTTTTTGTCCTACTGACAGTGTCCTTTGCTTTACAGAAGCTTCTCAGTTTCAGTAGATCCCATTTATTCATTGGAAAACAAACATTTTTGAGTCATTAGTAATAGAATATAATGTTGATTTCTTCAATAGCTCTTAGATGCATAATTAATTAGCACTGTTTCATTTTTAGCTGTGCATTTATCTTGTAATATTGAATTGCTAATTAATGACATGGATTTAAAATAACTTGGTAGTTGTTCAAATAGCATTCATTATAACTATATGAGAATTTGTGATTTTAATTTTCTGTTATATTAACAACATTGCAATGTCTTTGTTAATTAGTCTTCATGTGTGTAGGTATATAATCATAGAGATTAATGAATTTGAATACAATGTTCATGAAAGAAAAATTTAAAATAAAATTTTAGGATAAAGTCTATGATTATTTATTTGTGAGTTAATTTTAAGCTCATTTACTTCTAAAATAATACTGTTATTATTAGCATCATAAAGGGCTGCTCTGTTTCTGTGCTTCCATTTGTTCTTTATAGCCATTTACTTCAAAAGATATACCTATTTATCCTTCATTATCCTTATCTGTTGTAAAACACTCCAAATTATTTTTTCAAACATTTCATGTAGTAAAGAAAAGGTTTCATCTGTTACATTTTCCATAAATTCATTAACAGTTGTGAATTGATTATACCATCTGTAGGGTAAGAGTATCAGTGATGTCCTGTGCCCTAGCTTTCGAATTGACACTTATCTGCAGATGCTGTTTCTCTATCAGTTCGAAGTGTGTGTGTGTGTGTGTGTGTAATTACTTTTTCTCCAAATAAAAGTTTAGAGTCTACAATTCTTTGAAACCCTGTGATAATTCAGGTATACTTTATATGTCCCTTTAATTATTTTGATAAATTATCCCTTTGATAAATATTCCATCATTCATTTTTCTTTTCATGAAACTCTGGATTTTTTATTAGAATGAAAAATAAATTTATTAGGATAAAATAGGTCATGAAGTTTAAATGTATAAAACCAATGTAAAGGCAAGTAATCCTTATCATCTGAAGCAGCTACTACATAATTGCTGTCTTAAATGAAATAAGCTCAGGCATTACCCAATCTACTAGGGCAACCTTCTCCATCACAGGCACTGGAGTGATTCTGGTAAATAAAACAATTACATTTTGTAGCTATGCTTCTTATAACATACAAATTTCATAAATAAAATAATCCATAAATGAAAATAGACAATCTTAATCTTATATAGTATTGAGTATTATAAATGTCAGAGATAGTTACATATCCTATTTTTCTGTTATTAAAAGGAAATAATGAGAAAAGAAAAGGTAACCCAGGGGGCCTAAAATTAGGAGGAAACTGGCACATTTATGTAATATCATCACTAGGGTGAAAAAGGCAGATCTTCTAATGTTAATCTGGGCTTCGTAATAAACTGATTCAGAAGAAAATTCACATAAATTAAAAATGAAAGAATATAAAATGAATAGAGATAAAAAATAAGAAGAAATACAAACATGAACAAAGCAAAAGGAAGGGAATACTAATCGGAGGAGGAAATCTTGGAAGGCAGAGACCAAGGAAGGAAAAAAACTTATTAAAGTGAAATTAGAAAAAGAAAAAGCACAGTCCACCAGTGCAGGCACATTTTTTATGGCCAGTCTTCTGAGCATTACTTTCCAGAATCTGGATCATTTTTAAAAATACTCTAAATGGCACAAAGAAATCAACTCAGAAAACTGGATTAAATTCAGGCTAGAATGAAAGAATGAACAAAATTCTGTAAGTAAACATCTCATTTGCTATATTTAGTTAAAATATCACTTATAGATAAGTAGACAGGTGTAGAAATCAAAGTGTTGGCACACTTTTGAATGAACACATACATGTGTCTGTTTCTTTTACAAAGATTTTTGTTAACTTAAACTATATTTTTATTTAGATTATGTTGACTTAATAATAAGGGCACATTTTAGAATTGTAGCATAGAGTTTGGGGAGGGGAGCAAATTTATCTGTATTTTCAAATTCCTGGAATGCTATTCTTTGAAATTTGGGAACAATAAATCAACATTCCTTGTAATGTTCAGAAGCTTCAAAATTATGAATGTGTTAAACATATTTCTAACAGACTTTAAACCTTATTATTTGTGTAGCAAATATTCACTTGTTAAAAATAAAGTACAACAATTTAATATTTTTGCAGAGAACTACATTCTGCAGGAATATTCAAACATTGAAAAGCATATTTAAAATTCAGATATCCCAGTAAGGCAATGCCACATTATGGAATCATATACATGTACTGTCCAGCCTACCTGCTCATGAACATATGAATGAATAATTAAAATAGGGAACATACATAAAATGGAATACAATTCAGCTCTAAAGATAACTGAAATCACAAAATTTGTAAGAAAATGTGTGAACTTTAAATGTGTTTTATTAACTGAGATCACCCAATCTCAGAAAGTAAACAATTGTATGCTATCCCTCGTGAAATGCTCAACCAAACAATAAAATGATTATTAAGCACTTTTTTATGCAAGTGTTTTTGGAGACAAATATATAATGTTATCAGATCATCTGCATTTAATGTGTGATCATTTCTTTTACCTTTCTTTTTTCTTTCTGTAACTGTATTTTGTAATTCGAAGCTTCATTCATGTGACACAAGCTTGTACACAGTGCTCAAACATCAGTGAAATGTTTACAGATTACTGTTTTAAGTGTCTGGGAAAACTTTTACTCAGTTAACAAATCCTGGTCAAGTTCATAGACCTAATTATTTTAACAAAATACTTAAAGCTTCTTGTGATTCTCTGTGTCTATTAGAGAAATAACCAACCTAGGTCACTTGGGCATCTACATTCTCTAATTGAGAACAATTGCTAAAGAAGTATTCAAATGGAGACTTACCAATTTATTTCATGTTCCTTTTCTATATCCTGTTGTTTGTGTTGGTAGGATGGATTTCTTTATTTAGAGGATTTGCATGACTTTATATTTCCTCCTGTGTCTGACCAGGACAGGAAGAGCATGGAATACTCACGTGAGATGCAGACTTGCTGCATCCAGGTGGATCCCTTGAGATCACCTTACTCTGATGGAGATGCTAATTCATAATGCAAACCGTTTCTGTTCACCAGCTCTAATAATAGTGTATTCTTTGGGGGCTGGCGATTGGAGGGAATGGAGGGTGTTTTAAAAACTTCCCTGGGACCAAGACAATATGTTTTCTAGTAGAAGGCTAAATCTTCATAACAACTTTTTACTGTATTTTTGCTTTCTTTACGGTTTGAACATCAAATGCCTGATATCATCAAACTTACAGGAATTATAATATATAAATTTTTAGCAAAATGATTCTAAGTTAATCTATCAATTGAATTACTCAAGCAAGAGCCATGTTTGAAACTAGAAACTTCCTCCTATGATAAGAAAAAGATTCACTTATGTTAAAATTAAAATGAAATTATTCCCAATTTCTATCACATGCAAATTAAAGTAATGGTTTACCATATTTAAAATCATCCAAGTCATGTCCTGTGTAGGAGCATGGCTCATTTTCAACACTCTCAGCTTTTCTCTTATTATTCCACAATGCAACACCACCCACTCCTGAAACCATGACAAGACACAATGACTATTCCAAAGTTTGTAAACAAGTTTCCTCTTCATTCATGAGGACTTAGTTTTGAAATAGCTAAACTGCATGCATGTAGGAAACATTGGGATTGAGGAATAAATCCCCATATCGTTAGCAAATGGCTTCCAGACTTTCTTTCTGTATTGTTCACTATTGAGTCCCAATGTTTACTTATATCTCTGCAGTCTCCTATGGACACCATAATCACTCCGTGAGAAATACTTCTTCTGATATATTATTTTTTCATTGTTTGTGTCTGTTATACACACACACATACACACAAACGCACACACACAATGGTATACCACACACCAACCTAATATACTTTCTGGGAAGGACCCTCAGAGTGGTTTATTGGCAGTGATAAAGTGAGTATTTAACTAACAAGAACTCCAAGGACATCTACTGGCACACACACATTTTCTATTAGAGGGGAGCTGGTTCTCAGATGGAAACTTAAGAAACAAAGTGTCAGAATAGTGAAGAGCCAATTAAAAGTTCACTGTTACCCTCAAGGAACGACAGAACATGCTTGTAGTTGTAGCACTTGAGTGGTGAAGATCCAGAGACTAAAAATTAAACATTACCTTCTGCTACATAGTTTAAGGTTACTCTGAATTACATTGTGTTCAAAATTGTACACTAAAACTAGGTATGAACAAAGAGCTTAAATTGTTGGTCATAGAAGGACTATAGGTTATTTTCTTCTTTTGTTCTTTGGTTGTTTTATTGTTTTGCTTTGTTTTTATTTTTTGTTTGTTTGTTTTATTTTGTTTTGGTTTTCTGCTTTTTTGAGACAGGGTTTCTTTGTCTGTCCTGGAACTCACTTTGTAGATCAGTCTGGCCTCAAACTTACAAAGATCTACCTGCTTCTGCCTCCCCATGTGCTGGAATTAAAGTTATTCACCACAATTTTCATAAAATAACCTAAAATGAGAAGGGGGAAATAAATCATGGTAATAGAAGTAAAGATCTCCATCCTTCAACGTGCGAATATATTGTCAATTTTTCTAGTAACAATTTATTTGTCTTCCTCTTACATTTCAAAAATGTATAGAAGCGAGGTGGTGGAGGCTGTGGAGGCGGTGGAGGCAGTGGAGGCAGCGGAGGCGGTAGAGGTATGACCAGGATTCTAGTAATCACAGAAGTCACTCGCTGGTCCCAGTGGTCACGTGGTTCTCCCAGGGATTGCTCTGTAATCACAGAGATCATTTAGGCGTGTTCCCACTGAGGATGCTTACTTGAGACTACTCCCCCAGAGGTCACCGTCTCAGGCCTGGTCCTGCAGAAGTTGGCTCAGGCCTGGCCTGGTAGAGGCTACTAGCTTGGGCCTGCTCCTGTGGACATCACTGGACTGGGCCTGGTACCACAGAGGTCACTGGTTTGGGTATGCTTTTGCAAAGGTCGCTAGCTCTGCATCTTTTCTAGCCCTCTGTTCCTTTTATTCGTTTTGTCCTATTCTTTTGTGTTTTGTTTTACTTTATCATATTATAGTTTATTTTATTGTTATCCATTAGAAGCCTTTTGTTTTCTAATAAGAGAGAGCAGTGGGGTGGATCCAGATGTGAGGCGAGGAAGGAAGATAATGGAAGGAGTAGAAGGAAGAAAATCAATAAGTATATATTATGTGATAAAAATATCAATTTTCAATAAAAGGAAAAAATTGATTAAGATTAGATGAAGGAATAGTAAATATAGGAAATAAAAGAAGAAGGCAAGGGCAACTATCAAAAATAAATCAAGAAGAAGAAAATGCAGAAAGAAGGTAGACAATATCATGAGGGTTTATGTAAAATAGTAGGAGATTACAGCCAATGAATAATAATAACAATTACTACAAATGTTCCCAGGGATGATAACGTTAAGCAAAAACACTTATTAATAAAGACATAAAAATAAATTTTAACAGCATTTTTAAAATTATAGAAGTAATTTTAAAATATATTAGAAAGGAATATTAAAATATATTAGAAAGATACATTTTAATGACTGTCCCAAAGCTATAGGTTTGTACCCCTGCAGAGGTCAAAAAAACTAGACATGGTCTACCACACTTATAAACATAGAAAACAAAAGTTTAAGACAATAGAATTAGGGCAAGATCATGAATAAAAAGTCTTACATTAGCTTTGGATATATCAGATTCTTGTATCAAAGTAATTAATACGGTAATAATTCAATTAATTTTATAGCAAAATAATGAATAAATAATTATTAAAAAAACAAGTTAAGGAAAAAAGTTTATAATAAAAAATGCACAAACAAAAAACAATGGCTGTCTTAGATGGAATTAAAATTACAGTCACATATTTAATATAGAATATAACCAAAATATTTCAAAAGATTAATATTAGAATTAATTATATTAGTAAGAGCTAGTAAGTTGAATAAATATTTCTTAAATAAGAGATATAAATGGTCCTAAAATACTGGAGGAAGTGGTCAACACTCTTTTACATTTGTGAAATACATATTTAAAATTCCTGAAGATTCCTCTTCAACCAAGTGATAATGGTTGTTAGCAAGAGAATATAGAGCACAAGTATGAGCCATGGGCAGGCAGGTAAGTATGGAGGAGGATGGGGGAGTAAGCCAGGATCCCTGTTATGCAGTGCTGAACACAAGGTACTGAACATTTCAGGGAAAAAGAAAATCATTGCTGTTGATCTTCTGTTGGCGAAATGGGGTTCTACATCCAGTCCAACTCCACAACCACATCCAATAAACAAATATACATATGGCCCAGGTTCCTTGTATGGGCTGCACAATATAAACAAAAGTAATTGCCTTAATAAGCATTTACATTATTATGAGGAGATACCATGACCATGGAATCTCTTACAAAGAAAACATTTACTTAGATGTCAGCTTACAGATTCAGAGGTTCAGTCCATTACCATCATGATGTGGGGCAGGAGCACACGATGATGTACAGGCAGATGTGGTGCTGCCTACTTCAGCAGAAGGCAGCAGAAAGTAGACTGACTGTCACACTGAGGGAAGCTTGAAAAAAGAGACCTCAAATCCCAACCCACAGTAACTTCATCCAGCAAGGCCACACCTCCTAATATCTCCCTTTGGGGAATATTCTGTTTCAAACCATCATGTTCTACTCCCTGGCTCCCAAAGGCCTATAGCCATATATACAAAAGAATTTATTCAGTCCAACTTCAAAAGGCCCCATATACTATATCAGTCTCAAACATATTTCAAAGTCCAAAGTCTCCTCTGAGATGCATGTTTATCTTAGTGCAGCATTTCATATTATTTTCAAGGAATAAAAGTGAACCAAAATCAGCAAAATGCTATTATGGAAAAATCTTTTCATAAACTGTGAAGATGTGTCTTTGTCAAGATGCCTTCTGATTGGATTATTAGCAGAACTGATTGGTCTGTAACTAGTCAAGAGGTATAGGTGAGACAGCAAGGCACAGAGCACTACAAGGAAGAAGAGTGGACTCTTGGGAACTTCAACAGAACCCGAGATAAGCAAGATGAGCATTCTGTGTAAAAGAAGATACAGCCACAAAGCAGAGGGTAGATAATTAATATGGGTTATCTTAAAGGTAAGAGTTAGCTAGTAACCTGCCTGAGCTATTGGTTGAACATTTATAATTAATAATAAATGTCTGAATGGATATTCTCTGCTGAGACAGAGAAACTCTGCCTACAGAATGCTAAATCACACAATATTGATGAAGAGAACACAGGATACTTCAGGCACACATTTGCCTTAGAAATGATAACCACAGGCGGGTAAGTTTGTTTCTCAGGAAAAGAGTCGATAACTCCTTCAAGGTACTGTCTAGAGACCCCAGATCACATCTTGCCAAGTATCCCCCAGGGCAAGGACAAAGAACTAACATTCCCTTTGTCATATTATCAGCAAAGCTGAGAAATTCCTGAAACAGATATTTTCCCAACAGATGTGTGAGTTTGTGTGTATGTGTGTGTATGTCTGTCTGTTTTATGTCTGTCTGTGTCTTTGTGTGTGTGTGTGTGTGTGTGTGTGTGTGTGTGTGTGTACACTTATAAATTTGACAAGGAGACAGAAGTGACTTGGGAAAAAGGAATGAGAACTTGTAAAACTTCTGTAGGATGTAAAATAGAAGCTGAACTATGACAGCTAGTTTTGTCAATTTACCACACTCTAGAATCACTTGCAAGAGAGTATTGAAAGATGCTTACCAAGATTAAGTGGATTAAGGCATACATCTGCGGGGTATTGTCTTGACTGAGATAATTTAGGGGGGAGAAGCCAGCCACGTAGGCAGCACCATTCCCGTTTTACGTCACATACTGTAAATGTAGAGAAGGCGCTGAAAACAGGCTTGCACACATGCATGTATCTTTTTTTTCAGCATTTAACTATGGATGTGACCAGTGACTTCAGGTTTCCACTTTGATTTTCCACAGTGATGGACTGTCACCTAATACTGCATGCCACCTAGCACTGCAGCCCAATAAGCCCTTTATCTATTAAAGTTGCCTTAGTTCACAACTTTCACAGCAACAGAAATATAGTCCAGACAGGGGGTATGGAATGATCATGGTTTGCTTACTTTTGAATATAGACAAAGAATGATTGTTTTTCAAAACCGAAAAGTTTTTATAACAGTGGTTCTCAAACTATGGGTCATGACTGCTTTGTGGGTAGAATGACCTTTCACAGTGGCTGCCTAAGACCATAACAAACCAAAGATATTTACATTATAATTCATAACAGTAACCAAATTGCAGTTATGAAGTAGCAATGAAAATAATTTATGCTTGAAGATCACCACAATATGAGGAACTTTATTAAAGGACCACAGTATTATAAAGGTTGAAAACTACTGTTTTAGCATATTAAATAGTGAAGCCTGAATATGATCAAGTTGTTAATTGTTTTGTCTATGGTAAGTTCTAAAGAATCTTTAGGGAGAAGGGGAGGACTGGGGAGAGCATGGAGGAATGGGATGGTTGGGACGGAGGAAGGGCGGATATGAGAGCAGGGCAGTAGATATCTTAATTAAGGGAGCCCTTTAGGGTTGGCAAGAGACTTGACTCTAAAGGGGTTCCCAGGTGTCCAAGGAGATGTCCCCATCTTGTTCCTTGGACAGCAGAGAAGAGGGTGCCTGAACTGGCCTTATCCCATAGCCACACTGATGAATATCTTGCATATCATCATAGAACCCTCATCTGGTGATTGATGGAGATAGAGACAGAGACCAACATCAGAGCACTGGACTGATCTCCCAAGGTCCAAATGAGGAGCAGAAGGAGGGAGAATATGAGCAAGGAAGTCAGGAACGCGAGGGGTGTGTCCACCCACGGAGACGGTGGGACTGATCTAATTGGAGCTCACTAAGGCCAGCTGGACTGGGACTGAATGAGCATGTGGTCAAACTGGGCTCTCTAAATGTGGCTGACCATGAGGGCTGACTGAGAAGCCAAGGACAGTGGCACTGGGTTTTGATTCTACTGCATGGACTGGCTTTGTGGGAGCCTAGTCTGTTTGGATGCTCACCTTCCTAGACCTGGATGGAGGGGGGGAGGACCTTGTACTTCTCACAGGGCAGGGAACCCTGACTGCTCTTAGGACTGGAGAGGGAGGGAGAGGTGGGTAGTGGGAGGGAAATGGGAGGAGATGGAAATTTTTTAAAAATAAAAAAAAATGCTTTCAATAACAAACTGATAATATGATCAGAACTAGGTTATGCAGGAGAAATATTTGGCTCAGAGCACTGGAGTGGTGTCTGGGATAATTATTACTCTATTTTCAATTATTACTTTATTTTCAAACACATGGATCATGGATTATGATTCATAGCTGATAAATAATTAAATCCTGTGATAAAATATCTACTGCTTGTTGAAAACCTGAAAGTTTTTCTTTTTGTTTGTTTGTTTCTTCCTTTAGCTTTTGTTTTTGATTCTGAAGTTTCAGGTTGTCCCTGTTCTTGTATAACCCTATACCCTCAGTAAAACCCTGAGCACATTAACAGTGGATGGGAATTTACTGATAAAATGGTTAGCTACTCAGTCAGTGGAGACAAGGCCTCAAAGGGATGCACATAGAATGATGCAAGCATGCTCATCTTGAAAATATGAACTGTTTGAAAAGTGCCCTCTGAGTTCTTTTACCCTTAAACATTACTTTACAGGCAACATGCTAATGAATGCCATTTGAAAATGTAATTTGGAGACTGTTTATGATCTAAACTCAAGATATCACCAAATGGAAGGCATGGAGACATGAGTGATTTTGTTAAAACCTGCTGGCTTCTTTTTCAAGAGTTTTTCTTACGTAGAGGACAAGTAAAAGACTTTACCTGCCACTAAATCATTTCCTACTTAACTCCATGGGCACAGCAAACATAGTGCTTATAATTTCTTTGAAATTATTGTTAACTACATTTCCACCAAGATAAGTTCCCAATGGATGACTGGCTTGTGTAATTCTCTTCGGAGTCTTTGGTCTTCTTTAGAGGAATCCACATGCAACCTTCTTTCTGGACCTGAATCTTTGATCACCTAGATAAGGGATTAGACATATTACTTGCACAATGTTTGTGCTTTATTTAGTGGGATGAATAGATAAATGACTTTTCAGGGTCACAGAAATGGCAAAAACCCCTGAAATTTGAGGCACTCATAAAATTAGTGATCATAAACTTGATCTGATTAATCAGAGATATTATTTGGAGTTGTCTTTTAAATTAGTTCATCTTAGCTTTATTTGTGTGCACAACTGTGGCCTCAAGATGAAGAGTCCTGAACTACCAAATGATTTCAGTTTAATTTTAATTCATGTAATTAGACATCAAATTTGATACAAAAAAAGGATATGATGGTGGGATATCAATGCTGAACTGAGAAACCAAGGTAAGTTTCAGTTTCTGACTTTGGTCATAACATGTGTAAGATTGAAATGGTAAAGATGAAGGATGGTAAGTGGAGTATTAAGGGTGGATGCCAAAGAAATGCAAACAATATTCTGGAGACAGAACTCTTACCAACCATACTTGCGCTTTGTGACTCAATTTAATTTTGTGTATGAAATTTAATTATTTGAATCATTATTGTGTGTTGCATAACAATACAAATTATACAAAAATAATAAATTTGAAATCCTTAACCCTATTTGGATAAAGACAAAGATTTATATAAATTTTAAAACCATTATCAAAATAATTAAATTATGACGAATATGGAATCTATGAAGGAGCATAAAATGAATGCTAAGGCTGATGCAGATGAAGCAGTGAGGAAATAAAGCATAAAGGAGGGATGATCATAAACTTGTTAGCAGAGGGCATAAACAGCGGCATGCGAACTCTGAGAAACTTAGAAAAATAATCATGGTGAATTATTGAATAGCAGTCTGCAAACATTTTATTACAGTTTGTTTCCTTTGTAATCCTCTGAAGTGTTACAAGGTAAGACAGAATTCTTAGAGGAACTGAGGAGTGGAATACTTAGTGGCTAGTGTTATAAACATGATCACATATCCAACAAAGGGAGTTAATCTAGTTTTATTAGTTCACTGAGATTTATTTACAGAAACTGATAAGCAGACAACTACTGCTCTTTCTAATGCAGAACTTTTAGCTTAATTATTTTTGAGTTTTTGAGACAATAATTCATTATATGTCTAATCTGTGCTTTGACTGGAATTATAGGTGTGCACTGCAATGGACAGATATCGCTCATACTTCTCATAAGAATAAAAACAAGACATCTCAAATACCTTAATGTTGCATTAGTCCCTGACATGATGGTTTCCATGAAGACAACTTAGCTTTATTTCTATAGGACTGTGTGTTCATGTCTTTTAAGTTTCTCTAAATAATCAGAGGAATTTTTAATAAATTATACTAAAATTTACAATGTTTCTAAGCATTTGTATATATCTATTGATAAATAAAAGTCAGCATCCTATGCTCAAGTGGCAAAAAGAGAAACCGAGCGAAGATCTTATGCACATGTGTATGTTTGTATTGTGTAAAAATAGATATTAAGGAGTGTGAGTTATAGACAAAAGATTAAGCCATTATTGTACTAATTAATTGTTATTTACATCTTTTCTTTTACCCACCAATTGATAAAGGTTTTCCCAAGGGTGTTAATCATATAATATTCCTAGGAATACATACAAACTAAAATGATGAAGCAGGCTTCCTAAGTTGCCCGAACAGAAAATAAAAGATATATCTGTGAAAGACTCCATGTAATGGGATCAATAGAAATGAAAGGTCTGTTAGATTCTACAGGGACTAGCTGGTTCCCATAGTTCTCATTGATGGCATTCACAGGGTAGAAAAGATATCATCTGTCCAGGGATTACTCATTAAAAATAGCGTTCTTGGGGGTTGGAGAGATGGCTCAGAGGTTAAGAGCACTGCCTGCTCTTCCAAAGGTCCTGAGTTCAATTCCCAGCAACCACATGGTGGCTCACAACCATCTGTAATGAGGTCTGTTGCCCTCTTCTGGCCTTCAGGCATACGTGCATACAGAATATTGTATACATAATAAATAAATAAATATTTTAAAAAAATAGCGTTCTTATAAGAAGTCAAAACCAAAGCATGGGAATTTTTAATTTAATATTTATTTTTATATTTTGCCTTTGAGAGATGGAGGTCAGGGAGAGGAGAGAATAGGAGAGGGGAGGAGAGGGGAAAGGAAAGGAGGAGATGAGAGGGGAGTGGAAGAAAGGGGAGGGGAATAGAGGAGTTGAGAGGAGAGAATGAAGCTAGAGGTATAAGAAGGAAGATAGTATCTGGGAAAAATGGAGGAGGGCAAGAATATGATCAAAGTATATTGTATGAAATAATTAAATAAGAAGACATTACAAAACACAAACAATTAAAAACAAACTTTTTTTTTCAGGTCCCCCAGTTCAGAGTTCCAAGTTTTTACCAGCAAATGGAGAATAGAAACAATGTGACAGAATTCATTCTTTTGGGAATTAGCAAGAATCAAGAGATAAGAAAGCTATTCTCTGCATTGTTTCTAATCATTTACATGGCCACAGTGTTGGGAAATGTACTCATTGTAATAACTATAACTAGAAGCCACAGTCTGAGGTCACCCATGTATTCCTTCCTCACTTCTTTGTCTCTCATAGACGTCACCTATTCATCTGTCACTACTCCCAAATTGATTGTGGATGGTTTTTCTGAAAGAACAACTATCTCCTTTGAAGACTGCATGACTCAGCTCTTTGCAGACCATTTATTAGGTGGTGCAGGGATCATCCTTCTCATTGTGATGGCCTATGACCGTTACGTGGCCATCTGTAAACCCCTGCATTACATGACTATCATGACTCCTTGAGTGTGCTGCTTGATGGTGGGAGGCGCTTGTGTAGGAGGATCCATGTATGCAACCATTCAGCTTCTCTTTATGTATCAAATTCCTTTCTGTGGCTCCAATATCATTGACCATTTTATGTGTGACTTGTTCCCATTGTTGCAATTAGCCTGCATGGACACACATATCCTGGGTCTCTTAGTCATTCTTAACAGTGGGGTAATGCGTGCGACCGTTTTCTTTATGCTCATGACTTCATACGTGGTCATCCTCTGCTCTCTGAAGTCTTGCAGTTCTGAAGGAAGGCACAAAGCCCTGTCCACATGTAGTTCTCACTTCACAGTGGTGGTGTTGTTTTTTGTACCTTGTATCTTCTTGTACATGAGACCTGTGGTCACTTACCCCATAGATAAGGCAATGGCTGTGTCTGCTATCATTGTTGAGTCACTGTTGAATCCTTTGATCTACACCTTAAGGAATGCAGAGGTAAAAAATGAACTGAGGAAACTGTGGAAGAAAAGGGGACCGTAACTAGTGTATCCTGATATTGTGAAGACCAGTACTTCCTGCAGAGCTGGGGAGATCTATCTTTAGAAATACTATGATTCTACATGAATCTAAGAGACTTCATTTAAGCTAATGACCTGTCCAGGATACCACAATGGCCAGTTTATGCATTTCAGAGACTAGTTTTTAGACACAAGAATATTTTATTTCACATTTTCCACAGATGTCTCTAATCACATATTTAAAAAGTGTGCATTTAAAACACGTGAGGTCATCCAAGTTTAGAATCATTTCTTTTAATTTATCTGAAAAAAATATATTTGAAAAAGATTTGTTTGGCCAATTTCCTATATGTTTTTCAGTATTTATTCCTATTTTAAACATATTTTTACAATCCTTAAGTTTATCTGATCATTGCCTTTAGTTAATATTTGCCCCTATATGTATGTTGCAATCAGGATTTATCATGACAATCTATAACTTATATACGCTTCTTGAAATCTAGGGACATAATGTGCCAGCCACGAATTGATAAGGACCTAATTTTACCCCAGAACCTCAGCAAATACATGGACATGGATCTTGTGTTTATATTCCGAGACTTGTTGAGGTGGAGATGGGCCACACAGAGTCGTAAAACTTGCTGGTAATCTAGCCTAGCCAAATTTGCGGGTTTTATGATAGGCAGAGACAGTAATTCTGAAACCTTTCACACACACACACACACACATACACACACACACTCATATAAAATCTCTTGGATTTTATATTGTCTTCCATCTAACTAATCTTTGTCACAACAGAAATAATTTTCATCCTTTCAGGCTAACAGCACTCTGATTATTAACAGAATACCTAGTAACCTAATATGTACTCAATACTTTTAAAGAATAGAAATAAAAATCAGACTTACCAGATTAAATGTTTATAAATAAACCTGAAGAACAAGGTAGAGAAAATGGAAACACCAGTTCTTTAGGAGTCTAAATCTTCCCAATTTAAATGTTTCCAAGTGTACTTTTGGGGAAATCTCAGCTTAATAGAGTACTCTTCTGGTACAGAGGACATTACAATTCACAATTCTCATCTAGCTCTGCCACTTTTTAAAGAGACAAATTCTATACTATCAGAATCAAGCACATGATATCCATTTGCAAAAACATAGACAAGAATAGTCTGACTACTCATAATGAATGATCTATTTGTGTCCAAAAATATATTCTACTATGTGTTCATTAGATATAGTGCATTAATAAAATTTAGTTAATTCATCAAACATACTATTTATCATCTTATCTTCAATAATCTCAACTGTTGATGCAAATATTGACCTAAAGCTTGCAAAACAAACAAAAGCAAAATAAAACAAAATTGAAAAAAATCTTTAAAATAAAATGTGACTCAATGATACCTCTCCTTGGCATATTCTTTATGGACTTGACATCTAGCTCCATAGACTCTTGTTCAGCAATACTCATTGTCACCATATTCACAATATCTGGAGATGGGGACAGCTTAAATTTCTTTTAAAAATCAGATGAATGATAAAAATGTGGTACACATGCACAATGGATTACTATTCAGTTATTAAAAAATAAAATCATGAAATTTTCAGTTAAATAGATGGACCTAAAAGAGATTATACTAAATGATTTGACCCAGACCCAGAAAGATAAACACCACACATATTCCTCCGTCTGGTAGTTCCTAGCTCCAAATCCATTGATAGGCATGTACAACATGGAGGAAGCACTAACCCAGGAAAGTTTAGAGGGACCATGGAGGTGGGCTGGCGGGGGAATGGTTGTAGTTCATAAGTGAAAAGATGAATAACAACAGGGAGGAATCTCCAACTGACTTTATTGTGCTAACGAAATCAGTTTTCCTTTTTGAATGACAAATATGTCCCCACTTTATTTCCTTGCATTGTGGCTCTCCCTACCTGTGGTGGTTTGAATAAGAATGGTCCTCATGGGCTCATATACTTGAATGCTTGGTCCTGGTTGGTGGAATAATTCAGGAAAGATTAGATGGTGTGGATTTTTTAAAATGTATGTCTCTGCAAGTAAGCTCTGAGATTTCAAAAGCATGTAGCAAGTAGGCTATGAGATTTCAAAAGCCTGCTCTGCTATGTACTTGAATTGTCAGCTCAATGTAATTTAATGTATACCTGCATGCCAGAAAAGGGCACCAGATCTCATTACAGATGGTTGTGAGCCACAGTGTGGTTGCTAAGAATTGAACTCAGGACCTCTAGAAAAGCAGTCAGTGTCTTAACTTCTGATCCATCTCTCCAGACTGGTCATGAATAGTTAACTAACTCTGCAATATAAATAAGTTGGTAAATCTAAATTGTCCTGAGAGTGAAAGAGAGAACATCTCAGAGGATTATAAGTTTATAATTTCGAATTTTCAAATGTTTTTCTATCACTTTTTTCTATACCTTTTCCATTTGTAGGATGAAAAGCAGTCTTTTCAAGGGCTTATCTGAAAGCTACTCTTTGGAAAGAATAATCTGTTTAGGTGAGATTTTAAATGTGAATTTCTGTGGAACCAAGACAAGACCGAGACCTAAGACAGAGAGTGAGTTTGTGTTGCTCAGATGTGTTCCCCCTGGAGTAAAAGACGTAGGTTCTCCATGCCTCACTTTTCTATCAACAAAATAGGAAGAGAAAATTGTGGATGGTATTTTGTAGAATTTTGAAATTTACTGAGTTATCATCATTGATCATCAGGAAAGTAAGATACAATTCCCTATATCTTAAACTTTTCAGCATTTTTATTAATCTTAAGACAAGGAACAGACAAAGAAGATTAGGAAAGTGCTATTGGAACATTCATAAAAGCAATAAAATTTCTTTGAAAACAGCTTCTAACCTAGAATAGTATACATTATTAGAGAGAATATTAAATAAAATTGATAATGTACAATAGTATTTTAATATGGTCATTTCCATATATTTATTTATCCAAAAATTTTCACATTTATATATTTTTAAAAGAATGTAATCTTGATATTGTAGTTGTGGGTACATTTCTACCAGGAAAAGGATTTGATGAAATGTCCCTTTTTCCTGAAGAGACAAAGAGTCAGTTTTATAAAAGAGCATGCTAATTACCATACCTTATGCACTGTGGTATTCCTAATATTATTTCTTCTTGGAATACATGGAATTTGTTTCTTGTTAACAGTACATTGCTTGGAAATACTGCTGAAATATATAGGTATATATATCCTATTAGAACAAAAGTGCATACACACACATACACACACACACACACTTCTGTATGAGAGGAATTAACAAAACATTATATTTGGAGGAAAATTCAGGTTACTGAAAGGAACCAAACTAAGGATGCCTTTCTCCCCAAGGGTCATGATAATCTTACTTCATGAAATATAGTAAATAATTAGAACCTTATTATTCCAAACTTCTAAATTTATTTTTAGGAGAGTTGTTTATTTTTTGATGTAAGAGGAACTCAAGGCTGTTCTTCTAAAACTGGTAAGCTAGAATACAGTCTCCTAAACTTAGTGCTCTTTTTATCTTCAGGATAAATGTCATCTGGCAGCGTTAGATGAAAATGGGGGCAATGAGTGATTCAGATTGTACAGACAAGAGAAACTGTTGATGAGTAAAGAATTAGAATTAGGTTTAAAGGGAAGAATATCAGAGAGAAACAATGCTTGCTAAGTACATGCATTTCTTTGATCCAGAAAATCCCAAGTGGCATTCATGTTAGAAATCTAATTATCTTTAACAAACACTCTCTTAACTACCTAATGAAAAAAATTTATCTTGTGAGTTTGCTTTGTATACCTATGTTAAACGGTTTATCAACAATCATACTGCTAAATAAGAAAACCTAAAAGACACTTATTGAGAAAAAATGGCAGATGAATGTTTGACAGACGTTCTATTCTCTTATATAGCTTGGTGTTCTTTTGTAGCATGAATAGATGTGGCCTCAGACAACATTCAGTGTCAAGTGTCATGAGACCTTATCTTTTATTTTCACAGTAAGTAGTGATGATTCAACTCTTCAAAAAAGTTTAGCACAGCTTATATGACAGCTGCCTTCTTTGTACCTACATTGTTCTAATGAGTGAACTTGTCTCCCTTTTATTCTCAAAGTGGCTCATCTGGTCAATTATCATCATTGAAAAAATATTCCAATTTCATATTTTATAAAATATGATTGCTTTTTATTTCAACATAAGGCTATGTTTGTAGACTATTAAGTAATTCTTAGCAAGGTACTTACATTCTCTGTCTTATTTTATCCACAAGAATAACTATAACATTATATTCAATGCCAACTTAAGGATAAAAAAATCTTTCACTTGGTAAATCATAATGCAAATGTTTGCTATATTAGAGGATATTTCTACACTAACTTGTCTCAGTGAGTGACAATAGAAACACTGTTACTGGTACCGTCTTAAGACACCATCTTCTTCCAACTGGATTGTGAAAATATATCTCAATTTGTCAGCTTCTTCTACCACCCATATTCTATTCTTTAGACAGAACAGTTCATAAGGTAGTTAAGTCAGATTAAGTCATTCTTCTATGTAAAATCAGCAGTTTCTAATTTGTAATAATTAATAAAATCATTTCCTATACCATAGTCTAAAGCCCTGCAAGATCTGTAACCAACTTGTTCTTACTTACTTGGCCCAGCCCCATGCCCACTAGGTAATAGACTTTAACTCTGTGCATTTCACGGGGATTTTCCTTGTTTTAGATGTCATCTTAGCTCCTTCTTCACTCTCTTCTATACTTGTTATGTATTCTACCTTAATAGAGTTCTTTGAACACTGTATTGAACATAATTATATGGTTAAGTAAGGCTCTATATTTGGCTTATCTTGCCATATCATTTTCAGGGCAAGTATTACAAACAGATATGTTCAATAATTTTATTTTTTAAATTACCTATCTCCAATTGCTATGAAGAAAGGAAAAGGCTTGATTTGCAATTTTTACTAGTGTACTTTTACTGACTAGAGGTAATTAATAAGTACATAGAAATGACCTTATAAATTGACTGCTAAGTAAATCTTAACATAAACTTATATCTAGATAACTATTAGCATGTGCAAGTGTACACATATAGACAAGCATATACACTATCTATAGACTGATATAATTTATTTAAGAAACTTATTTCATACTGACTGATAAGTATGCATATGCTAACTAAGAATGGGTAGGAATTAAACTGAGGGTTACAAAAACATTTCTTCAATGGTAAATTTAGTTTACACTTGTCTTCAAATAAAATTTCTTATAAGATGTTGAGGTAAATTCTAATTTTGTTCTATAAAAGAGGTTGCATAGTGTGTTTCTCTCTGCATACAATGCAACAAAATAATTTACATTATTAAAATGTTTTCTTCTCATCTGAAAACTATGAAGTGTTTCTCCTCAATGCTCCTATTAAGATTCTTTTTTCCAAGCTAGTTCAGTGCTTCTAAGCTCCCCAGCAACTTTCAAATGAGAGAAAACAGAATGAATATGACTGAATTCATCCTCATGGGACTGACACTGAGCCCCCAGCTACAGTGAGTTCTAATTTTGGAATTATTCATCACCATCATCATCACTGTCACAGAAAAACTCTTCAAACTCTGGCTTTCTTATCTCTGATAGATGCACATTATTCTTTTTGTACAATCCCTAAAATGTTGGTAGACTTACTATTAGAGACAAAAAATTTTCCTTCAATGTCTGCATGAATCATCATTTTGTTGAGCATTTCTTAGGAGCTTAAGAGAGTGTCCTCCCTGTGGTTATGGTGTTTGACCGAGTGTGGCCATCTGTCGACCTCTGAGCTATGTGATCAGGATGAACCACCACACTTGCTGTCTCATAGTGGGAAGGTGTTAGATAGTGGGTTTTCTATAGTCTATTGGGCAGACATTTGTTTCCTTCTGGATCCCTTTCTGTGGCCTCAATGTCTTGGTTCATTTCTTTTGTGATGTGTTCCCCCTGCTACAACTGGTTTGTGCTGACACTTTCCTTCTTTGCCTCTTGGTTGCTCTCAGTGGTGGAATAATTCCTGCAATCACCATCATGATGTACCTGATGTACAATGTGCTCATTCTTTGGTATTGAATAGCTGTGGGACCAGGCGACACAGAAAACCTCTGTCAACAATGTCTCCTACAAGTTTACCTTGTAATGCAAATAATGACATGTAATTTAAAATCAGTAAAGATTTATTTATGAAATTTGATATTTATTATTTTGTGTTATGTTTCACCAAAAATCAGGGGCAAGCACCGATTTTTGTCGTTTAAGTTTTATCTTAAACCTTCTAACAGGCTCTTACAGCTCATTTGAAATGAAGAAACTAATGTGACTATTTCTCTTCCATTGAAGAGTAAAAACGAGTTCAGAAAAGTTATAAAATCATTTCAAGTCACAGAATGTCACAGAAACCTTAAATCTTGAACTCTAGTATCCTTAATTTACAGAAAAAAAAGTGACCTAAAACAGAAGTAAATTTTAGAACAGATACATTAGACTTACGCCAAAATATTCTCACCTAATAGCTTCTGATATATTTGTTATATAAAAGTGTGGTTTTTGATTATAATTGTAAAATAAAAATATCTTGTTTATGTATTTTAATCGGTGTCATACTTTATTTCAAAAATCATTGAAAATGAAATACAGGTGTTTTTGAAAGTTCACATACTCACAAAACCATTTTATTACACATAGTTTCTTAGTACTTAATTCCTACATGAAAACTGCTTACAAGTTGGCTTACAAGATGAATTGAAAAGGAACCGGCAAAAGATGAAATTTTTTAGCTAAACAATTTACCTTACTTTAAAACTTACTTTCACAATTTTTGTTTTTTGCTTACTGGAATAATTAGGTATCTGTCTTTTCTTGTTTGTTTTCACTTTTTCAGAGGATTGAACTACTATTTAATGTACTTTAAAATTATTGGAAAATTCATAATCCTTACTAATTTTACAGGAGATGGTCCTCAAGCTCAGTTTTCTCTTTTTCATCATGGGAACTGAAATGATACTTACTTAATGCGAAAAATTACATTTGATAATGTACTCAATGGATCTTGAATCATGATGTAATGTTTATATGTTAAAACATGGGAAAATTTTGTGTAGATATAGTCATTATTTTTCAGAACTATTTCTTTCATGTGGAGATAAAGTTAATATGCAAAAAATAGAATCAGAAACCTGTGTTAAGGAGGTCTGATCATGGTCTCATTATGTCCTTTGGTATGATATTTATGTCATGTCTATGGTTTGTGCTCTATGGCGATTATGTCAGTCAAGCTGTAGATACAAGGACTCCTAGGTATTTTAAATCAACTTTATGTAATTTTTTCTTTCTCTTAAAAGCCTCATTTTCAAAAAAAAGCCTCATTTTCTAATCACTAAATGAAAAATATGTGTTGTTTGTTTTTCTTTTATTCTTTTGCAAGGTATTCTACTGTGTGAGTTATAGTAGGGCAATCAGTAGTATATATTAACAATATTATCACCCTGCTATTTTATATATATATATATATATATATATATACATATATATATAGTCTATTAGTGAAAACTATGTTAACACAAATGAAAACAAACAAAGTGAAAAAACAAGAAATCTAGTAAGAAAAAGATTACCAAAACAAACCCCAAAGCACACACACACAAAAAAACAAAGATCATTTTGCATTGGTTTAACCATTCCTGATCATGGGGCCTACCCTCTAAGACAATCTTTTGGAGAAACTGATGTTTCCTTTCCAAGCAGGTATAATATATAATGCAAATTATATAATTATATAATATATAATGCAAATAACTTTTTGGTTAGGTGTGTAATTTTGTGTTCACTTCCCCCTCTGAGTGCTGGGATTTTTGTCTGGTTTAAACCTGTGTAGGTCTCATGCATGCTGTCACAGTGTCTGACTTCACATGTGTTTGAGTTTTTGTGTTTGGAAGAAGCTCCAATTCTTTCTAATTGAAAACACTGTAGAACATTAATTCTTCTAGTATGAGAAAGAATTTAGTCTTTGATATTAGCTAAAGCATTACACATATATGTACATACACACACACACACACACATATATATATATATATACATACATATGTATACATATATACACATTCAGCTAGCCTAGAGTTAAATATTATTTGGTACAATTTCAACAGTAGTCCAAAAAAAAGTAAAGAGATTGGTGGTGTGAGAATAAATCTTCTTCCAGGATACTTGCTAAATGAGCAATATAAGTAGGATTTGCTTTCACTTATCTGATTTTAGGAAGATGCATTATTGTGAGGCTGTTCAGTTCCTGAAAGGCTGTTTATGTTTGGAACAAGCAACTAAATGGGTCATTCTATGATGTCTTTTTTGTGTTTGTTTTGCTTGCTTGGTCGTTACTCATACAATATCAGGTGGTCTTCATCTAGTGCGCTTCTACCCCGGGGAAAACCCTGATCTCAGAGTGGATGGAGAGAATTTATGGTAAAGTCATTAGATCCTGAGTCAGTAGAGATACAGTCACAAAGGGATGCAGTTGGAATGATGCAATCATCCTCATCTTGAAAGTCTTTGCCGTTCCCACCTTACTGTCTGACTTCTTTCCCCTGAGCCCACTACCTAAGAGAGGGTGTGATAAATGTGTATCTTCTAAAATATTCTTTGAATGCTGTTTATAAAGTTAAGCTCAAAATACCACCAAATGATAGGTAGAGTACCATGAATGGGTTTTTGACAAGCTCTGATGACTGTTGTAGGGAATTGTTCCTATTTAATGAAAATGTAGGTTGTTTGACTATTTAAATCTAAGAACCTACAGTGTATCTTTGTGTAATCTCTACCCTTAATTCTTTGGGAACTCTGTTCCTATCGAGGAAATTTCCCATGCATTGTAAGTTGTTTGTTGCTGCTCTGATTTCCAACATATCCTAGAAAGATTCGTTTCACGTAAGAACATCACTGCTAGGGCAGCATTTTGGGTCATCTTCATGTCGGCTTAGACAATTTATGTGTTCACTATTTACAATTTTTATATTTGCCCACTGGGATTATCAGGTAACTGGTTTTTTGAGGTCACAGAGGTAAATTAACATAGAAATGAAACTGGGAAAATGTTAACATTTACCTGAGTTTTATTGATGTTACTATTAATCTAAGATGCCATTTGATATTATTGAAATAGTTGACACACCCAACAAACTCATAATTGTATTTTAATGTGTAATTAAATCACCTTTTTTATATTTGTGGGCATAATCACCTCAGAGTGAAGAGTTCTTAGCTAACAATGATTTCAGTTTTTTTTTTTTTTGTGTGTGTGTGTGTGTACTTGAAAACTATCAAACAATAGAGATCTGATAACAGTGGCTCAACACAGAATTGAAAACCCAGGTAAGATTCAGCTCTGAAGCTTGGTCACATCATGTGGAATAGATGAAATAGAGATGAAGGTGTTAAGTAGTACATTTAAAGAATAATACAGTGGTAACAACCTGATGAGAACTCTTTCAGTATTAGAGTCAAGCCTGATACCAGACTTACTGAGTCCTCATGGTTCAGTGCAGGTTCCCCAGAATGGGGTTAATTTGAAAGAATAAATTAAATTTAATTAAACTGTTAGTGTACAAATATCACAGAATTGAAAGTGATGGAAAGACGATGAGTCATCCTCAGCCGTTCTTTAGATGATAAACTGGACATGAAATTAGAAAACCTGAAACCAAATAATATTACTGCTGTGTCACCGATGCAAGTTCATGTAACAAATGCCGTGATGCAAGTTCATGTAACAAATGCCGTGGATGACATGGTGAGGAGGGTACCAGGTAAGTGGTTATGGAGAGGGAGTGATTGGTGACTTATAACGGGATGATCAGAGGCAGCAGAACACAATTCAAGAGTCATGGTGAAGAGTAATTTGTTCCTTTCGTTAAGTTGATAATGTGTCCACTCAAAGGCTTTTCAACGGTTATAAGATATCCAAACTTTTTTTTATTGAGTCTGATATTAAGATAAAAATAGTTCTTTTCTCACAGCCTGGTTTTTTTTTTTTGGTTGTTTCTTGGTTTGCTTTTTAAGATTAAGACTCCTTCTGAATCTGTAAACCAAGTTTACCACAAAATTCAGGTTTCCTAGAGCAAAGTTTATTTTTGTAAAACACCGTGTCCAACTATTCCAGTTATTAGTAATGGACCTCAGAACAAAAGAAAACTAAGTCAGTTTACTCTAATAGAGAAATCAAATTAACTGAACTGTTTGTTTCTTTATTAAAAGATATGCTAGATTTTTAATGAGAGAGAACAGCAAAACAGAAATATTATCTACAGGGAAAAATAGATTATGTCAGGGTAAGGAGATGTGTAATAAAAACAAAATCATTCTAAGTTCCCTGATTATTTATTCTTTCCAAAAATGCAGGGTTATAAATATTACCTAATGCATGGGATTTTTATATATGTTAGGCAGTGTGATTGCATACAACATAAGAACTAAGTGGAAATTGTTGTGAAAATTAAAGCTTTAGATCACTCCTTCAAACTTTTAGCTGTTTAACATTTTGGGACAAACATTCTGAGACCCAGAGAGGAATTAAACTATTAACATATCCTACAAGTCAGAGTTAAAAATAAAATTCAGTTTTAATATATAAGAATGTGCTCTATCCACTTCATTAAGAATATCAGTAAGATAACCAATGCCAAGTCTTAACACTGAAGTCATGTACATATAAGAAACATTGTATTTACGTGTGTGTGTGTGTGTGTGTGTGTGTGTGTGTGTGTATAACAGGAATTAAAGAAAATGAGACTTAATATAAAGGAGTTAAATTGTAGTATTAAGGAGGAAATAAAAGGGGTGCAATAGTGTAATCATATTTTAACTACAAAAATATTAAAACAAAATAATTTTTGGAAGAAAGATATTGGAAATTTGAATTTGTCTGTTTCATAGGTTTAAAAATAGCAGAGACTTTAAAGGCTCTCTTATTATTTAAGTCAAATGACAAATGTTTTGTACTGTCTCCATATGATAGAGAGAGTTACTCCTTACTGAAAAATTACTTTTATTCTACTGATCTTCTCTGGCAGAAAATTATTTAGAGTGCAGAGATCTTAATGCTGTTCTACAAAAGGTTAGTGTAATGATGAAGACCTATCACTTCAAACTGAGAGAGCCTAGATGGGAGGTGGTGGCGCATGGCTTTAATCCCAGAACTCAGGAGGCAGAGGCAGGTGGCTCTCTATGCGTTCCAGACCAGTCTGGTCTACAAGAGCTAGTTCCAGGACAGGCACCAAAGCTATACAGAAAAACCCTGAACCAGGTTGAAATAAGAAAAAGAGAAAGGAAGGAAGGAAGGAAGGAAGGAAGGAAGGAAGGAAGGAAGGAAGGAAGGAAGAAGCTGAGAGAGCCTGATTCATAATTTCCATGCTTTTCTGATGATACGTTTAGGCTTCTAAGGTTTAGTTTCCTCATTCTCAAGTGAGGAGATCTAGTAATAGTAATATCATGTAATATCAAACATATGTGATAATTGATAAATCAGCTTAAACCCTTCTTAAAATATAATTTTATGCAGACAAATGATTTTTAATTGATACTTTAAGTATTATTTAGAATAATCTTGCTTTTATCCTTGCTATTAATTTTATTTTTATTCTTAATTTTATCTGGAAATATCACGTCACAAGAAGGCAATATTTAGTTATGATAAAGGAGTGCCAATAGAGTTACCATATCTTTAATGATACATTATTAATATCATCCAGTTGACATTGACTCATTATAGGATGATGTTATTTCAATTGTAGGGGTGCTGAGTATATTCTCTTAAAATATTGATCAGAAAATGTAGAGACTGCAAGATAACTCAGCTAATAATTATATATACAGCATTATAATTTGGAGTCTGATACACAGTTGTTACTGAATTTGTCTATCCAATTATTAGCTGAAACTTGAATCTATAATGCTTGATAGTTATGAAAATAAAAGAATATAAAGAACCACAATAACTTATTGATGTTGTCTCTTTGATATTATCCAAAGGGCCACAATGCATATTTTATTAGTATTAATTTTAAAAGTAACAAGACCTTGATTTAATTTGGCTCCAGTATTACTGGCAATGTGAAATTTAGGTTTTCTTTCACTTCTTTAGACTTATATGCTACTCTCAAAAGTGAATAAATGACTTTATAGAAATTCCTGTTTATGAAACGTAGTAGAGAATCAATGGATATCAGCAATGTATATTAGTAATATTAATGATTCAATTTTAGAAGACATACAATTTGAAGAATATAGTCACTGCTAAGTCAAGAGTTTTGCATATGGTTCTTCAGCTAGGTCATTCCAAGGAGACAGTATTGACAGGAAATAAACAAATAAAAATTATTATACTTTCCAAGTGTTTTGATTATTTAATAAATAAATAGAATTTATCATTTTAACTTCAAGTTTAAAAATGCAAACATTAAATAGGTCTTGCACATTAAGTAGAATTTCTTTTTTTTTTTGTTTGTAAAAAGATAAAGTGAAGGTATGAAGAGAATGATAATGGAAGACAAATTAATGAAAAAACATGAAACTGGTAATCATTAGTTGGCCAAAGCTTGTTCTAGCATATCCTAAGAATATGTATACAGTGAAGTAATAATAAGACTTCAAATCCAAGCAGAAAACACAGAACAGAAAGCATGAACTGCATGAGTGTAAAGCTTCCTAGAGCAGTAGAGTTGAAACTGTCATAAAGCTTTTATTGTTAGTGCTTGGTTTTTGTAGTACAAGATGGAGAAAAGAATGATAAAGTGATTATTAGACAGTGCCCCCAAACTGCCCAACAAACCAATAACTACTGATTAAAAAAAAACATTTCTTATGCAGATTATTGAGTTCAGAATTCCATGATTTTATCAACTCGCATCAGATGGAGAAGCTATTCTTTATTCTTTTGGGAATTACAAAGAATCCATAATTAAGAAAAATATTATCAGTTTTGTTCCTACTCATGTATGTAGCAACAATGTTAGGAAACATATTGATTGTGGTAACAATAACTAGAAGTCCTGGTCTGAGGTCTCCCGTGTATTTCTATCCTTAAGTTGCTATCCCTCATGGAGATTACTTACTCTTCTATCATTACCCCCAAGTTAATTGTGGACTCTTTCTCTGAGAACATTTCCATTTCATTGGAAGGTTGCATGACTCAGCTCTGGATCACTTCTTCGGTGGTGTGGTGATAATTCTTCTCATTGTGATGGCCTATGACCGTTATGTGGCCATCTGTAAACCTTTGCATTATTTGACAAACATGAGTCCCAGAGTATGTTGCCTTATGGTAGGAGGGACTTGGGTTGGTGGATGTGCACATGCAACCATTCAGCTTCTTTTCATGTATCAAATACCTTTCTGTGGCCCGAATATCATAGATCACTTTATGTGTGATTTATTTCCACTGCTGAAATTGGCGTGCATGGACACCTATATTCTAGGTCTCTTGGTCATTGTCAACAGTGGAGTGATGTGTATGGCCATTTTCCTTATTCTAACTGTGTGGAGGGCCGGACCACATTCTCCATTGCTTCTAGGAACAAAGGTAGAGATTGACCTCTGTGACCCCAAGGTGTGGCGGCACACGCCTTTAATCTCAGCACACGTGCTTTGTAACTCTCTACCGCTGTGTCCCTGCCTACTCCCGAGGTTTCACCTGGGACTGGGAGCAGTCAGCCAATCCGGGAATGACACGTCCAGGGCAGGGTCTGTTTCCTTTATAAGGGATGGGTTCCATCTTATCTGGGTCCCCACGGCCGTGTTGGCTTATGCTCTGCTCCCAAGAGACATAAAGCTATTCTGCAGAAGGATCCTAGTGTTCCGTGTGGTTCTTGCTGGCGAGAAGGTAGCGCGGGACATCATATCCCCCTTTTTTTACTTCTTTGCAGAAAGGCAACTCCCTAGGAAGGTAAAGATAGAGGTCGCACTTCCCAAAATGAAAACATAAAAATGGGCTTACACGGAATCTGTCCCTAGGCTCATGACACCTGGAACCTATCCGGCCTGCCCTCTGCCATTTTTCTGGGAAAGGGAATATACAGCAGAAAACCCTTAAGCAGAGCGACTTATCTCTCAGAGAGGGCCATTCTCTGTGCGATGCTCTTCAGCTCGACAACCTTCAGGGCTAGCTAAGCCAAGCACTCCACCCTGTGCAATGGACCACAGTCCTAGGGGTGCAGGAGCTGGTTGGCTTAAACCCTACTGCTTTAGATAACCACACATCAGTAGAGGCCCCCTGTTTCAGGGCAGCCAGCGCTTGTGCAATAACCACTTTGTCCCTACAATTTTAGGATTTGAGTCAGCAGACCATCCATAGGAAAAACACTAATCCATAGCATAGGACTGTTCCAAAACATTTCCACCCCCACCCATTCTTTGAAGTAGGGGAATGAGAGACACGGCCCAGGACTGAAGTCCTACGACCAAGCTTATAAATCATCTCTAGGACAGTAGGGAGGGGGCCCAAAATCTTATTGGTTGTAAAAAATCGGGGAGACACAGCCATCCTATGGTTGACTGGTAACAACTTCAGGAAGGCTGAGAGTGTCCTCCATCGGTGCTCTGTCATCCATCCGCAAAATGGCAAGAGGAACAGCAGCCAGGTCCTCAGGCGAATCCGTGTGTTGTGGATCACTCTTCACTGTTCGGGTCAATCGCTCTGGCAGCCAGAATGGGCTTTCTTGATCCTGTGGGAAAACACAAACAGCTCCCCTGGATCTCAATAAGATGGGATCCGGGCCTTTCCATTCATTAGAAAGCACATCTTTCCACTTAACCAAATCTTTGGGCCGCTGCGAATCCGAACAATGTCGTGTTGCAGCATTTTGGCCATTATCATCCAGATTTAAAAAATTTATGGTGAACAGAGCCATGGCGATGGCCACCCTTGGTGTCGTGGGCAGCTCTGTCAATATTCCCCCTTTCTGCTTAAGTAGATAAGATTTGAGGGTGCGATGCGCTCGTTCTATGATACCTTGCCCCTGGGGGTTATAAGGCAGGCCTGTAATGTGGGTGACTTGCATCTGCGCACAGAATTGCTTAAACTTTTGAGAAGTATAGGCAGGCCCATTATCCGTTTTTAAAAATGTGGGCTTGCCCCAAGCACTCCATGCCTCAAGGCAATGTTGAATGACATAAGAGGTTTTTTCTCCTGTAAGCGGTGTGGCATGAATAATGCCAGAGCATGTGTCAATTGACACATGCACATACTGAAGTTTTCCAAAGGCAGTGATATGAGTTACGTCCATCTGCCATATTTGCAAAGGCGTAATCCCTCTAGGGTTCACGCCAGTGTGTCTGATAGGAAGAAACTGGCAACAGCTATGACATTGAGTTACAATATCACGAGCCTCTTTTCTGGTAAGAGAAAAACGTTTGCGCAGGGTTTCAGCTGTAACATGAAACTTATCATGAAAGGTTTTAGCGGTCTGCAACGGGGAGGCAAGAGCTACTGCAGCAAGCCGCGTAGCACGATCAGCCAGGTCATTGCCCAAACTCATTGGGCCTGGAAGCCCCGAATGTGCTCTTATGTGTGTGATAAAAAATGGAGCTCTCCTACTTAATAAGCAATCCTGTATCCTCTGGAAAAGAGCTGCCACTGTACTAGTAGGTTTTATAATTCCAGCGGCCTCTAATAATTTATCAGCGTTAACCACATAGGCAGAATCAGAAACAATATTAAGGGGACAAGGAAATCTTTGAAGAACCTCTAAAACCACCATACATTCCACCACCTGGGGCGAGGTGGCAGAAAAGTTCTTTATATATGTTTTAGAACCGACAACATAGGCTCCCACACCATTCTTGGAGCCATCTGTATAAACCGTTATCCCGTCTTTTAACGGAGCAAAAGATGTAGCTCGGGGAAACACAATGGGATGACATGCAGCAAACTGCAATAGAGGATGTCTAGGATAATGATTATCAATTTTCCCTGAAAAGATGGTAACCAAAATGGCCCAATCGTCAGAGGCAGCGGCCAAAGTTTGTACCTGAGAGGAGGTATAAGGAATTATCATAACCTCTGGGTGCTTGCCAAAATGACTAACAGACATTTTAAGGCCTTTAAGGGCAATTTGAGCTATAGCGGCGGGATACCACTCAATACTTTTGTTAGGAGAAGCATGCGGATGGATCCACAGTAACGGTCCGTCCTGCCATAGCACAGCGGTGGGTAACTTTCTTGTTTTAAACACGCATAAAGCAAATGGTTGAGTCTCATCAATACGGCACAGCTGTGCCTCCTTAATGGATTCCTCCACTAGCAACAAGGCTGCCTCTGCTGCCGGCGTCAAGGCCCGAGGGGAAGTAATATGAGTATCCCCTTCCAAGATATCAAACAATGGCTTCAAATCAGCAGAGGGGATTTTTAAAAACGGTCGCAGCCAATTAATATCTCCTAACAACTTTTGGAAATCATTTAACGTTCGCAAATCATCTCTATAAATTTTTATTTTTTGAGGCAAAATCTTTTCAGGAAGAATAACAGAACCTAAAAATTGGCCAGTATCTGCAATCTGGACCTTCTCAGCGGCTATTTGAAGACCCCATAGCTGTAAACTTTTAACGAGTAGTGGGTAGGCTTCCTTTAGGACCTGTAAGTCCTCATGACACATAAGGACATCATCCATATAATGAACCACGAGCAAACATGGAAACCGTTCACGAAGCGGTTTAAGAGCCTCCTGCACAAACATCTGACAAATGGTCGGACTGAGACACATACCCTGAGGGAGGTTTTTCCATTGAAAACGCTTATCAGGCTCTATATGATTAACTGAAGGAACCGTGAAAGCAAAGCGAGGCCTATCAGCAGGATGCAAGGGAATAGAAAAGAAACAATCCTTAATATCTATTATTACCAAACTCCAATTTTTGGGCAAAGCTGAAAGCACCGGGAGTCCTCGCTGCACAGGCCCAAAGAGGTGCATTTGTTCATTAACGGCTCTCAAATCATGCAGCAAGTGCCACCTTCCGAATTTCTTTCTAATGACAAAAATGGGTGTATTCCACGGAGAGGTGGATGGTTCTATGTGTCCCAGAGCCAACTGCTCCTTAACTAGCTGATTCACTGCTTCCAGCTTTTCAGAGGTAAGTGGCCACTGGGGAACCCATACGGGGGTCTCTGTTTTCCACGGTATGGGCCGTGCTGCCCCAGTGGCGCCTAGGAAAAACCCAGGCCCTGTTTGCTGATATTAGGTTTGGGATTTATTGGCTCCCGTATTCCCTGCTGGGAGCGACCCAAGTCCCTTCCTGGCCTATGACCCATTTTGATCATTATATCTTGGGCCCGAGATGAATATGCATTAGATAGGGTCAATCCCATGCCCTGCATCACGTCTCTTCCCCATAAGTTGACCGGCAGGGGGAGGACATATGGTGTAAAATATCCTGACTGCCCTTCATCTGTTTCCCAGGTTAATCTGGTGGAGCTAATGGTGGGATTTGCACTGTAGCCCAAGCCCTGTAGGGCATGAGACGACTCAGTAACTGGCCAGGACTGTGGCCACCAGCGCGATGAGATAATACTTTTGTCTGCGCCGGTGTCCAAAATGCCTTTGAAGCGTTTACCATTGACCCAAAGGGGCAGTTTGGGTCGATCTTGAAGGCTAACAACCAAGTAAGCTGAATCCTGTCCTGTTGACCCCATTAATCTATTCTCCGGCCTCTGGTGGATGTCTGCCGGAAGAAGCAGTAATTGAGCTATCCTGTCTCCTTTACTGATGGAAAAAACTCCACTAGGGCAAGAGCATAGGGCTTGTATCTCAGCAGTGTGCTGACTATCAACGAGACCTGGGTGGACGATTAATCCCTGTAGGGTAAGCGAGCCACGTCCTAAAAGCAGGCCCACGCTTCCAGGGGGTAGGGGCTCAGGCAGCTGCACAGGGACGGGCTGTACCCCCATTTGAGGCATTAATAAGAAGTCGGTGGAGGCACACAAGTCCACTCTTGTTCTGCCTCCGAGGGTCCCTCGGTCATTGCCCTGGCGAACTTGTTCCCATATTTTTGGGGGCCCTGGGACCAAGGGCCCGCCATCCCGTTTTTTGGATTATCAATCTGTGGGTTTCCTAATGGTGGGAGGATCTTACCATGGGCGCCCCTAACGGAGTAGCAGAGCTCTGCCCTATGATAACCTTTACCACAGCGTGAGCAAAGCATAGGGGGCGCTCTCTCCTTTTCCGATAACCTACAGTCCCTTTTTAAGTGTCCTGGCTTCCCACATTTAAAACAAACTCTTCTGTCTGGCCCTTTAAAATGGTGTTTTTGTGATTGCATGATGGCTGCAGCCAAACCTGCATTCGTCAGGGGTCCTCCTAGTTCTCTACAGACCCTGAGCCAGTCCTGTAGCCCTTTATTTTTCCTAGGTGCTATGGCGGCACGGCACTCCTGCGTGGCTTGCTCAAAAATGAGCTGCTCAATTAGGGGCGTGGCCGTATCAGTATCGCCAAAAATGCGTCCTGCTGCCTCAATCATTCTTGCCACGAAATCTGAAAAAGGCTCCTGAGTCCCTTGTATAATCTTAGTGAGCGGAGTGCTCCCTTCTCCCTTTTTTGACAAGGCTTTCCATGCTCTTACAGCTGTATCGGCTATCTGGCGGTAGGCGCCGTAAGGGTAGTTTGTCTGGGCAGCGGCATAGTGCCCTCGCCCAGTCAGGAGGTCAAATGTCCATTGCTGTTGTTCTGGAATTAAGGCCTGAGCGTTAGCTCTGGCCTGTTCCTGGGCTGCCTCGTGCCACAGCGCTTTCCATTCCAAATATTGACCCATGCTGATGAGCGATGCTTTTGCAACTGTTTCCCAGTCCGCTGGAGTCATGGCAGACAAGGCCAATCTATCCAACTGGGCTAAGGTAAAATTAGCAGTCACTCCATACTTTCTGACTGACTCTGCTAATTCTTTGATTTGATTGTACTCCACAGGTGCATGTAATCGCCCGTTTTCCCCTTCATAAACGGGGAAAGCCAAGTGTAGCTTTCTCTTGACCTTATCAGGGATAAATGAAAAGGTCTTTGGCCCAAGGCTTTCCTCATAAGGAGGCGCCAAAGGGGCAATTGAGGGAAGGTGTAGCCTATAATGAGGCGGATGGACCGTTTGGGATAACCTCATGGCCCTGCCGTTGGCTAATTCTACTTCCTCCTCTGTATCCATTTCTCCTTCCTCTTCTCCTGCAGAAAACTTTTGGCCTTGTGGGACAATATTCTCCCCCATTTCTACTTCCTTAGAATTCCTGGAGGGTCCTTTTTCCTTAATTTTTTCTCTCACGCGCGCGTCTAACCTCCCACTGCATTCAGTTTCTGATATTCTGTCCTGAATTTCCTCCGCCCTTGCAACAACCGCTTGGCAAGATTCATCTTTTAAGCAATTTTTGATGGAAAATAAGAGAATTGCTAAGATAAGCATCAAGGCCTGTATGAAACCTTCCCAATGCGGAGACAAGTCGAGCTCAAAACCGAAAAATCCAGGAACAGACATTACCTCTCTGATATGCAGACCCTGCAGTTCTGAATCCTTCCTGAATCCAAAGTGAATCCAAGAGATCCCCGTCGGTGCGGTGGTCAAGATTCCTCGGCGTCCTGGGTTTCGGCACCAGATGTCCCGCGCTACCTTCTCGCCAGCAAGAACCACACGGAACACTAGGATCCTTCTGCAGAATAGCTTTATGTCTCTTGGGAACAGAGCATAAGCCAACACGGCCGTGGGGACCCAGATAAGATGGAACCCATCCCTTATAAAGGAAACAGACCCTGCCCTGGACGTGTCATTCCCGGATTGGCTGACTGCTCCCAGTCCCAGGTGAAACCTCGGGAGTAGGCAGGGACACAGCGGTAGAGAGTTACAAAGCACGTGCGCTGAGATTAAAGGCGTGTGCCGCCACACCTTGGGGTCACAGAGGTCAATCTCTACCTTTGTTCCTAGAAGCAATGGAGAATGTGGTCCGGCCCTCCACATAACTGCTTCCTATGTGATCATCCTCTGCTCCCTAAAGTCCTCTAGCTCTGAAGGAAGGCGTAAAGCCCTCTCAACATGTACTTCCCACTTCACAGTGGTTGTACTCTTCTTTGTGCCATGTATTTTCTTGTATGTCAGACCTGTGATCACTTACCCTGTAGACAAGATAGTGGCTGTGCCCTTCACTGTCATTGAGCCAATGTTAAATCTTTTGATATACACCTTGAGGTATGCAGAGGTTAAAAATGCCCTAAGGAGGCTTCTAATGAAACAGGGGACATTGAGTAGTCATTACCTTACACACAGGAAGTAATGCTTCCCAGAAAGCTAACAGCGATCTCTCCTCTCCATTACCCTACTCCATTGTGAATCCAGCCCCATGGATGTCTTTCAAACTTAACAATCAGGTAGTGATACAATGGTCCTTTCTATTCCGGTTAGTGTCTTGTCCCCAGCAAGCCAAACCATCACATTTATACTACATCTTTTTCCTCCTAACTCTATAGAAAACCAAATCAAAGTAAAATCTCTATTTTTGAAAAGTATTTGGTATTACTATTCCAATATATGATTTTGAAAAAATCCTGAAAATATCTTACATTCTAAGACAGTAGAAATTTTACTGAACATCATAGCCAAAATAAATAATCTATCTTGAACTTTCTTAACATTTAAGACTGCTGCTCTTCTGAATTTCCCATGTAGTCAACTATTACAAAATAAGATAATACATAGCTAAAATCTTCAATTGTTTATGCTTCTATGTCTCTGACCTAGACAATGTATATTTAATTTACTGAAAGCCGCATATACAGGAGTTGAAATCAACATCCTGAAATCTGTCATAAAGTTTGAAAATTACTATTCATGGATGTTCTTTGATAAAGAGTGTTGTTTTTTATCTGGATCAATCGGAATCAATTTGATTTAGTCATTTAATTCCTTGTAAAACTTGGTTAAGAGTTTTGTAAAGTAGCCCATTTCTTCCTCTATGTGATGTTTTCTGTGCTGTTCAAAAAATATTTGTAGTAATTTTTTTAGGGACAGAGACCCAGATGTATTTCCAGTCACACACAGAGAGATAAGCACCATTTATACTCTCAAACAAACATCAGAACAAAGAGACACACAGTCACAGACAGAAACACATATGACTTCACAGAATCACATACAACCTTCAAGCAGGCACAGATTCAGAATTATACAACAAACAAACAGAGGACAGAAAACACAAGAAGCATGATATAGAGTATTCAAGTCTGGATTCATTTTTGATTAAATGACTCTGGGGGAAGTGCTTATATTTCTTTCCTTAGTGTGACTCCATGTATTTTTGGTAACTCAGGGTTAATCACTAAGGAATGTAATGCATATATCTGACAAAATGGATTTCAAACAAAAGCTAATCAAAAAAGACAAGGAGGGACACTTCACTTTGATCAAGGGAGCAGTTGAAAAAGAAGTCATTAATATACTAAACATACATGCATCAAATTCTGCTGCATCCAATTTCATAAAAAGTTTGTACTATTAAATTTAAAGATGCAGATTAACATCAATCCAAATAGTAGGCGATTTCAAAACTCAGTTTTCTATATTAATCGGGGCAGGTCATCTGGACAAAAATTAAACAGAAAAACATGAGAACTAATTGACATCATACATCAAATGACTTAACATATGTCTGTAGAATATTCTAACTCAAAACAAAAGAATGCATGTTGTACTTATAAGAACACACAGGACTGAAGATTCCTAAGACAGACAAAATCCTTGGATAGAAAACAAATCTGCATATTCGAAAACACTGCAATCCTATATAAGTACAAAGTAATAAAACTTAAAAATGATAGTAAAGCAATCCCCAATAAATACTTAAACTCATAGAAATTAAGCAACTCATTACTGAATAATGACTAGGGTAAAGAAGAACTCTAGAAAGAAATTTTAAAAATTACTAAAAGTAGTGAAATGAAAACACAGCTCTACAAATAAGAAGAAAATGCATAGCTTTAGGTGGATGGTTAATGACCTAAAGCTCTGCTGAACTGAAAGGCTCTGGGCATGACTTCATCTATAAAACCTGTCGACTCTTAGTATCCAGGAAGCTACCCTCTGTTGGTATCTACTACCTTGAGCAGGGGAACTGATTTGAGGAGGGATTCTATCATCCCTAAAGTTCCCTCTTCCAACCACAAAGCCCCAAGTTTGCTATGAGACATTTGTATAGTCTCAAACCTGGTGGTGACAACACAACACTTCAATTATACTGAGCCAAGGAAATGATTTAATTTCCGTCTCTTTCTTTCATCCCTAGTGTAATCAAGCAGCTTGACATCATTCCTAAGCACAGCCTTTCCCAGTAACCCCAAGAGACTACATAGGTACAGGCTCAAACACATCGGTTGGAAAAACAGATGAGTGACTGACTTCTCAGGTTGACTGTCCCAAAATTTAGATCTTAACAAAACCTCAGGGCACATTCTGTGCCTCTCCCCATCTCATCCCATCACCAGGAAAGCAGCTGAATTCTGCTTCCACCTGTGGTGGAACTCCACTGCTCTGGGGCAGTGCCCAACAGCATGGAAGAAGGGGGGATACCTGCCTCCAGGCTGTGGCACCATCCCTACACCCCACTGGACTTTGTCCCATAAAGACCAACTCTGTCAACAAACTTCACACACCTGAATGTCATTCTCATGATATTCATACCAATCGTACCCCGTAACCACAACAGACTACATAAGCACAGGTGCAAACCACACCAGTTGGAAAAACAGCAAATTACCCAAGAACAATCACAAACCACAGCAGTAGGAAGAACAGGCACAGAGACAAGTCACAACAGTTGGAAGAAAAGATTAAACACATGTGTAAAAAATACATTCAACAAAGGAAAGACCAAAGTGGCACCACCAGAATACAGTGATGATACAACAGCACAAGCTGAACATCCCAAGCAGGGGAAACAGAAGAAAATAAGCTTTAAAATTGCTTAATGAAGATTATAGAGGATCTTAAGCAGGAAATAATTCCCTTAAAGAAGTTTAGAAAAAGACAACCCAGAAAATGGAAGAAATAAATAAATCTCTTAAAAGAAGCAAAGAAGGTCAAGAAAAAAGTGATCAGATGGGTGGAGGAAATAGATCAAGACTTGAAAACTGAAATAGAAACACACAAACTGAGGGGATTCTAGAAATGACTACCCATCATAGACTTTGTCCAGTACCTGATGAAATCAGATACAGAAATCTACAGTCAAGCACTGGATAGAGCTCCAAGTGGCCATTTGAACATATTGTCAAGGAATTATATAGTAAAGAGGGGCTAAGTACCTACATAAAACTTGAAAACTCTCAAATAAATAGCTTAATTACACATGAAAGAGTCTCTAGAACAACAATAAGAAAAAGCAATCAAAAGCCAGGGGTCAAATTAATGAAGTAGAAAAAATAATTTGCAAGAAGTCAATGAAACAAAGAGCTTTCTTTGAAAAAATCAACAAGATTGACAAACTTTCAATCAAATTCAACAAAACACAGAAAAAGACGATCCAATTTAATAGACTTAAGATTGAATGAAAGATATCACAACAGACATGAAGAAAAGTTAAAGAATCATAAGGTATAATATAAAAAATTCCTTTTACATCTAACTGGCAAAGCTAAAAAAATTGGATAAATTTCTTGACACATATTAACTATCAATGTGAAATCAGATAAATATTTTGGACAGACACATAATCTCTATTGAAATCAGAAAAGAAATTAAGAGGCTTCCATTAAAAAAAAAATTAAAGCCCAAGTGCAAATGGATTCAGCATCGAATTCTACAAGACCTCCAAAGAACATCTAAGGCCAATATTTCCAAAATTATTTCATAAAATAAAACTGAAAGAATATTTCTTAATTCTTTTTATGAAGTCACTATCACTTTGATACCAAAACTACATAAGGATCCAAAAATAAAAGAAAATTACAGAACCTTTTCCTTTATGGAGATGAATATGAAAATTCCCAATAAAATAGTAACAAAATAAATCCAAGAATAAATAAAAAAATTTCCATTGTGCTCAAGTAAGTGTCATTCCAGAGATACAGAAATGGTTCAAAATATGTAAATCGATAAATGTAATCTTCCATATAAACAGACTAAAATTAAAAAATCCAAAAACACATAAACACCTCATTTGATGAAGAAAAAATATTTGACAAATCTTTATACAGATCCTGGAAATACTAGGGAGACAATATATATACTTCAATATAATGTAGATGGTTTATAGCAAATGCACAGCCAATGCCAAACTAAGTAGAGAAAACCACTAAGTGTTTCCACTAAAATCAGGAACAAGAAATGGATGTCTGCTCTTTGATACCTGCTCTGTATAGTATTTGAAGTCTTAGATTGAACAACAACAATAAAAAGAAACTTCTACAAATTTAATGAAATGAACAACAACATCCAACACAATTCTTCACAAAAAAGAAATAAAGAAAAATGTTCAAATTCACATGGCAACACTTGCAAAAACAGAAAAAAATAAAACAGAATAACTTAAACAATTCTGCATAATAAATGAACCACCGGAGACATCACAATCACATCTTTAAAACTGTGTTACAGAGCTATAATAACCAAAACAGCAACAATATTTGCATAAAAACATACTTTGCTTGTTTGAATAGAATTGAAGATGACATTATTTCATAAACCAAGTGTTCTATTATTTTTAAAATGAGGTTCAAAAGTTGTACTGTAGAAAATATATCTTTTAAAATGGTGCTTATCAAACTGGGTAGTTATATGCAGAAAATATGAAGACATCCTATACCTATAACCGAGCATAAAACACAGTAAAAATATGGATCAAGAATTTCAGTGCAGCCGGGCGGTGGTGGCACATGCCTTTAATCCCAGCACTCGGGAGGCAGAGGCAGGCAGATCTCAGTGAGTTTGAGGCCAGCCTGGTCTACAAGAGCTAAAGTTCTAGGACAGGCTCCAAAACCCACAGAGAAACCCTGTCTCAAAAAAACAAAACAAAACAAAAAAGAGAAGAATTTCAGTGCAAAATCATATATCCTGAACCTGATGGAAGATAAAATATAGGAATGAAATCATTGACACAACATAATCATCATATTGCATCACTTTTCATTTGTGATGACCATGTAGGGCATGAATTTGAGAATGGCAGCATACTGGTTCAAGGTAAATATTTCCACATCTGCCAGCAAGTGAGCAATGAAGAGCTGAGTCATGGATCCATTATAGAAAAAGCTTTTGTTTGCTGTAGCCAAGTCTCTACGAGCATCAGAATCACAGGGGAGGTGTACATATGGGTATATTTTCATTTTTGTATAATGTGGGCACAAGATGATTATACAAAACCCTCTCATCCCATAGTTCTGACATGGTGGTAGTTCTACTTTAAGTGCCTGAAATTTATACCACCTACATGTTACCTGTAGGACATGAGATGAAGGATAAGGTCATGCCTGTGTTTTACAGATGATTGTCCCTTGCATAATCCCCTCATCAATCGTCTGAGTTACACTGAAATGAAAATTGTCATGTACAGGTGTGAAACACAGACAGTTTTTTTTAATCTTGTTATTGAAAAAGAAATTAAGTTTTAGCGAGCTCAAGAAAAATGTTTCAGAGTTTTGTAGATGGGTAAGATAAATGAAAGACCTATTCTTCTAAACACCAGCTAGACTGCTGTAGAATGCATTGATAGAGTACGTAGTTATTATGGGTAAGGCCCTGAGCTCAATTCTTGTTATAAGCCACTATATTATACAATAATTGCTCAATCACCTTATTTTGATTGACTAATCAAAGCCAATAGCTTTGATAAAGGTTTTCAAGCCAAGAAGCAAGGAATTTGTTGTCATTACTTTGTGAATAAATTATTGTCATTTACTGTGGATTTGGTTGCAGCTAACTCCTTTTCTGTTACAAATTTGGGAATTAGTTCCCTATTTCACATCAGTTTCCCAATTCTCAGTTACATAGCATGAGGCAAGTCTAAGCTATAGGAGACATTGCTCTACACAGAAATCAATAATCAACATCACTTGAGAGAAAAGGAATAAGACTATTAATGACCTAGAACACTAGAGAACAGAAACAAAAGGAGATAAGACCATATATATATAAAATATATATATAATTAAGAAAATATTTAATATATAAAATAAAGAAAATATTTAAAAATGATACCCATAAGGGATTTTAAAATGATAAAATCAATGTACTTTAAGAACCAAAAAACTTAGATATGTTGATGTTGAAAAAGAATAGGTTCTTCCCTAGTAGAGGGAATGTCATTCATAAGATTGATATTGCCCATATGTATATGTTGGCTGCTGAGGTCTGTAACCTGACACATAGAGTTATAGTCAATGGCTGGTTTCTCAAACCTTTGAGCTGACACAACTGTGCCAAGCAGGATTGAACATACATATTCAGAGCTGCCTAATAAGAAATTCAATATTCATTGGCTCAAGATAACCCTCCCAAACTGCACACCAACACAATCTGGTCTGTTTTCATTTACATGACATAAATTAAAACATGCTGGGAAATTACAAAATCACAACTCCACACTCCATACCACAATCAGGTCCTACTTCATAAAGGTGACTCCGGCAGCTGATTTCCTAGCCTGTTTTTCCTACAGAGAACATAATAAACTATTTCTCCTATTTTGGTCTGATGACAGAAGCAATGTTCCACATGTGAATCCTTTTCTTGTGACGGCATTAGATAGTCGACTACATGGCTCAAATGGATAATTTTAAAACTCTGAGGTGTCACAGTCATTTAACTTAAGAATTTTGAAGCTGTAATATAGAGGACAGCAAGGTCATTGCCCTAGAGAGCAACAGATGGAATCAAACCAACCTGAGTCAACATAGGAAAGCTTGTCTCAGAAACATTTTTTTTCTAATGGGATGGAAATGCAGCTATTCTAAAATTAATTAATATTAACATGTGTGAAATCACTTCACATACTTAATAAAGAAAAAATCTAATCTCTCTAATGATGATATGCATCCATCTCTAACTGATGCTCAATGAGAAACCATCTTAGACAGATTTTTCATCCCACATATGCCATTATCCTTCAGTGTCTTTTAGGTTCACACTCCAGGTTACACTTTGAACAATTTAAATAGAGACAGGCAACTTGCCAGTCTAGGAACTTAGGCAGATGGGAGAGTTGCACAGCAAAGATATTCTCAGAGACCTGGAACAGCAGGTCATTCTTCAGTGGCAGGGTCCTATAGTGAAGGTAACAGGGTCTGAGCAAGATAAGACAAGTAGAAACTGGAAAGATAAAAGCTGGACTGGGGAGGTCTAGCACAAGCTATGTCCCATGCCAAGTTAGCTTCTCAAGAAAAAATGGCGTCTCTACTAGTTCCAGTAGGGAAATGGAAGGAAATGGGAGGCTTCTATGAAGTCAGTAGTGGGACAAATTCAGGAGGAAGCTAATCAAGCAATGCTACACAAGGGGAGCAGAGTATTTCAAAACATTAATTTCAAAGCCTACAGTAGCCTTGGGACTGATAACCATAGCTCCATCTGGTGGAAAGAGTTGGATTCTCAGGATCTGAAGCAACCTGTCCACAAAGGCCCTGGTCCCAAACATATTCCAGGTTTCAAAGGAGCTCTGATTTATCATCAATACCCCAGGCCATAGGAAAAGTTTTCAAGGCCTAGGTCTCAGGCTGTTCCACCTCCCTGCCCGAGGGCCTAAATGAAAACCTTGCTTGATCAGGTCACTCCTTAACACGACAGTATTCTACTTTTCAAATACTTGTACCTGCTGTCTTACTGTGGATCTGTTAGAACTATGATTTTCTCAAGAAGAAAACTGCAACTTTATGGCATACCAGGCCTTAAGGTTGGTTGTGACCCTGTAATGCTTCCTTGAGCAGCTTAGAGGCCTGTTCTTTGATATATGGGGATGGGTCTAGAAGCTGGTTGTAAAACAGGGGTGGGGGGCTTCTTTGTAATGATTTGGTGTCAAATGTCAGGAAAATCCTGGTGAACAAATGTGTATTCTTGCATCTCTAATAGGCTTAGTCAGCATATGGTTTTGGGTCCTCCCCCAGCTAAATTCTATTTTGTGAGACTTGGAGTAGTAGAGTGCTACACAACACATGAGATGCCTTTTACAACCTTCACAAAATTAATCAAATGGATCTTACAGGTAGAGATTAAATGCAAAGTGCTGAAGGTCTAGAAGATATTGGGGGAATCTAGGCCTCTCCGAGTTTGGTAACCTGCTTTTCATGGAAGCACAAAAGCACACAGGAGTTGAATAGAAAGATGTTTCTACATACAGCTCCCTATTCCTAATGCTCTGAGCAAATTCAATCACGGAGCTGTTATTCAAAGGCCTGCATCTTGGTCCAAGGACTTGCAAGGGCTGCAAGAGACCTCACAGGGCAGGGAATCTGGCTGCAGGTTCCCACCCAGATCTGGGGAGGACCCACCATACTGGCTCTGGCACCTATTCATCTGCTCTGCCCCATTTGGGATCAGCAGCCCCGCTCTCACCATGTCGTGGTTTTCTAGCTTTCCCAAACACTCCGCGCAGCTCCTTGCAGCAGCGATCACACTGCAGCCCCCAAATCTCTGGCGCCAGCTCCTCTTCAAAGCCAATCCTGCAGCCTGTGGCTAGAAAAGTTCTGTGTCTGACTGGAAGTCGCGGCCAGGAAAAATTGTGCTGTGTCTTTAAGTGTACTGTACCACTAAGGAAGGTGTTCTTGTCACTCAGACCTCGCTAGCCAATCAGGCCCTCAGGTGACCTGCCAGTCATAAGTTGTGCAGGATTCTTCCGGCAGCGGCCATTTTCCAGCTTGACTTTGAAGAGAAGTCGGCGTCCTTGGTTTTTTGTTCTCTGCTGTGAGTGCAGTAAGCTGAGCAAAGCATGGACAAGCTGGAAAATCACAATGTGGTGAGTTTGGGGCTTTTCTCAGACCAGGAGAAGCAGCTAGCTGAGCCATAGGAGACAGTGTTGTGGATCTTCTTCTGGCCGGGTAGGAGTCGGTGACCAGGTGCAGAGTTATTCATGTTTCTGCCTGGTCCTTCTGGTCCTGCACACCTCAGCAGGGTCTGCGTGATGCTGCTTGATTCTGCATGTTTTTTGAAATTCCCGAGCTGGCTGGCCGCCTCTGAGTGACTTCACTATCCTTACTGCTCCTGGTCAGAGATTTGGGAGCGGGACTGTGCTTTGAAATACCCTTGTTGTTGACTTCACTGTGAAATGCAGGCTCCCTTAGTGCTTGTATTGTCGCAGTGGAACACAGATTTGCCAAGGTCAGAGAGCCCTGGTCCCTCTAGTATCTTCCAGAAGTTCTGCACATTGAATATTTAATATTTAGGTTTAGGATCCATCCTGAGTTAATTCTGTGGAGCTTGTAAACAGTATTTCCTGTATAGAATAGCACTCCACTGCTAAACTGTGATGTAGTAGAGTAGAATTGATGGTAATAGAATTTCCAGTTCTTGGGAAACATTAAGTCACAACGTAGAATTTAGGTAAGGAAGAGCTTCACCCCAGATACCCCAAAGGTAATGTTATTCTAACCTGTTAGAGATTAGTATGATAAAATATAAAAGTTTGTTTTAACCGGCTACAATCCCATAATAAAGGAGACAAACCTGATTTACAACCAGCACAAATACCCATCCCTCCATTAAAAAACTGGCTTCTAAATGCTCTCAAAGGGCCATTACAGGGTCACAACCAACTTTAAGTTCTGTTGTGACATAAAGGTATATTAATTGTAGAATTAATCTCCAGTCTTTTTGAAAACTAATTTTGAGTCAAGGTCTCCTATTTTGATTGAGATGTGCTTGAACCCTGTCTGTCTGTAGCCCCACATGGCATTGCCCTTGTTCTCCTCTTGACTAAACACTAAAACTTGGATTACATGTCTGCAGCACCACACAGTTCTAAAATTGTGTTTGCGTCACATAGTGGACTGTCCATTGCAGAACAGGAAAGGATTTGTGTGTGGAGCATGGCTTCTCCCTTCAGACCAGAAGAGGAGGAACATTGTTCTGTGTTCACTGCAGGAGGAAACAGACTAGATAATGGCTAGGTTACAGGCTGCACTGCAGGGGTCTCATTACAAAGAAGGACTGATGTGGCATGGTGAGTGACTTTCTTTGTAATTTCTCTTCATGTATTAATTTCTTCCATGTGAATCAAGGCAGACAGAGTTGGTGGGTGTACAATTTAGGGAGGATAGCTTGAACTACTAAATATTGTTTCCAAGTAGACAACTCTCCTAAGCAGATATGTACAACCTTAGTTGACATAGTCAAGTCAGCTGAAAGGTTTGAGAAACAGGCGATTGACTGTAACACCATCACATTACAGCGCTCAGTAGCTAACATTTTACATGGAACAAAGTCATACAGTCTCTTATTAATGGCATTCTCTCTATCAGGGAAGGGCCTACTCCATTTCAGATTTAGTATAGATAAGTTTTCTGTTGTTTTTAAAAATCATTTTAAATCATCAATTATTGGTATCATTTTTAACATTCATTTTCTTTAAATGCATTACTGCTATATTTTTCAATGTTTCCTAGTTTAATAATTTCATTCCATTTTGTCTTAACTGCTGTTTATTTACATCAGTTTAGAGCAGGGTTTCTTAACCTTTGTGGTCACGGCTCCCTTTGGGGGATCAAATGACCCTATCACAGGACTGGCCTAAGACCATCAGAAAGCACAGATATTTTATATTATAATTCATAACAGTAGCAAAAATGTAGTTATGAAGTAGCAGTGAAAATAATTTAATTGTTGGAAGTTCAACACATCAGGAGGAACTGTTTTAAAGGATCACAACATTAGGAAGATTGAGAATAACTGGTTTATATCAATGTCTCCTGTAGCTCAGGCTTCCCTCACACTATGTAATTGGCAATTGCTCTGAACACCTAATCCTGCCTCTGCTACCCAGTGCTGAAAGACAGTCCTGCAACTCCTTCCAAGCTGGACCTCGACTGGTCTGTGGGAAGGAGAAATAGATTAGTGAAAGAGTATCCTCCAACTTCTCCATATTTTATTGTGAATTTATACGTGAAGTAGGACCGGTGTAAGAATTTAGTTCACTGACCAACTGTAAAGCAAGCATAGTCACAACAGAAAAAGGGATGGACAAGAAAGAGGGTGAAAGCTTTCCTGCTGTGACAGTAGCTGACATTAGCAATGAGAAGTGACATACCAGAGACCATGCATTCAAGAATCGATATAAAAACTGAACTTATTATTAAACCAAATTACTGTTGTTACAGTAGTTCAAGCAAACTAGAAGAACTGGATAAAATGGTGTGGTTCTGCTTAACATGACTGTATACCCTGAGAGAATGATGTGAGTTGTACTTGGTGTGCTGTAATACAGATCCCTAGTCTCTGGAGCACATGACCATGAAGTTTGTTTCTACTTTTTAACCATATTTTTTTGATATTGTAATTACATTATTTTCACTATCTCTCTCTTGCTTCCAACTGTTCCCATGGACCTTTTATTATATTCTAATCCATGGCCTCTTTTTGTTTAACAATTACTGTTTGAATGTGTCCTGTGTTTGGTTATATGTGTTTGGTTACTCCCAGCTATGAAGTAAAGGGTTGACTACATTGGACATTGAGTGTGTAATGGAATGTGCACACATAGGTCTGTGTGCCTTGGAGAAGGTACAGGAAGTGCTCTAGGAGAATGGAGGATTTTACTAAACTATAAATTAGGGTCTTGTCTCACCATAGTGTGGAAGGACAAACCTGGAGGGTTTTTGCTCTCTGAGACATTTGATCTCTATTCACCCAGTAGGGTAATTGCTAATGTCTTGAAGCCAGGATGGGTGATCCTAGCAAATGAAGGACTCTCCTAGGCAATCAGGAGCACCAGTAGGAGGTAGTTTACAGATTCTTTACAGGATTCTCTTGTTCTGCTGAAGGGAGCTGTACGGAGGACCACAAAGCCATGCCATGGTGAATGTAGGAGCCACTGTCCCCAGACCAGGAAGAGCAGGTTGGCTGAGCTGTCAGAGATGCTTGAAAAGGAATGGGCCATGAGCCAGACAGGTTCTATTAATTTGTGTGGTGACCTGGGTAGTGGCCCTTGGCCTCTGAGCTTTGTTGAGTGTGGATTCCTTGGGGGAGGGGGAGTCTCTGCCATCCTGGTGTGGGAGACTATGTGCTTATAATATTGTTACCTCATGCTATGTAACTGAAAATTACTTTGAACACCTAATCCTGCCTCTGCTGCCCAGTGCTGGATAGATAGTCCTGCAACTCCTGCAAGACTGGGCCTTGACTGGTCTGTGATAGATTTGCATATGTTGAACCAGCCCTGCATCTCTGGGATGAAGCCTACTTGATCACAATGGATAATTTTTCTAATGTGTTCTTGGATTCAGTTTGCCAGTATTTTCTTGCGAATTTTTGCGTCGATGTTCATGAGTGAGATTGGCCTGTAATTCTCTTTTTTGGTTGTGTCTTTGTGTGGTTTTGGTAACAGGGTAACTGTAGCTTCATAAAAAGAGTTTGGCAATGACTCTCCTGTTTCTATATTGTGAAATATATTAAGGAGTGTAGGTATTAGCTCTTCCTGGAAGTTCTGGTAGAATTCTGCACTGAAACCATTTGGTCCTGGGCTTTTTTTGGTAGGGAGATTTTTAATAACAGCTTCTAATTCTTCACGACTGACAGGTCTATTTAGATTGGTCATCTGGTCTTGGTTCAACTTTGGTCTATGGTACTTATCTAAAAAAATGTCCATTTCTTGTACATTTCCCAATTTTGTGGCATGCAGGCTTTTGTAGTTAGATCTAATGATTCTCTGAATTTCCTCTGTGTCTGTGGGTATGTCCCCCTTTTCATTTCTGATCTTATTAATTTTCATGTTCTCTCTCTGCTATTTGATTAGTTTGGATAGGAGTTTGTCAATCTTGTTGATTTTCTCCAAGAACCAGCTTTTTGTTTCGTTGATTCTTTGCATTGTTTTCTGTGTTTCTATTTTGTTGATTTCAGCCCTCAGTTTGATTAGTTCCAGTCTTCTACTCCTGGGTGAATCAACTTCTTTTTTTCTAGAGCTTTCAAGTGTGCTTTTAAGTTTCCAGTGTGTGCTTTCTCCATTTTCTTTAATTGGGCACTTAGTGCTATGAACTTTCCTCTTAGCACTGCTTTCATAGTGTCCCATAGGTTTGAGTATGTTGTGTCTTCATTTTCATTAAATTCAAGGATGACTTTAATTTCTTTCTTTATTTCTTCCTTGACCCAGGGGTGATTTAGTAGTTGACTGTTCAACTTCCATGAGTTTGTTGGCTTCCTGGGGGTATAATTGTTGTTGAATTCTAACTTTAATCCATGGTGATCTGAGAAGAGACAGGTGGTTACTAATTTTTTTTGTATCTGTGGAAGTTTGCTTTGTTACCGAGTATGTGGTCAATTTTTGACAAGGTTCCATGAGCTGCAGAGAAGAAGGTATATTCTTTCCTATTTGGGTGGAATGTTCTATAGATGTCTGTTAAGTCCATTTGATTCGATACCTCCAATAATTCTCTTATTTCTCTGTTAGTTTTCTTTCTGATTGACCTGTCTATTGGTAGGAGAGGTGTGTTGAAGTCACCTACTATTAGCGTGTGTGGTTTGCTGACTGCCTTGAGTTCTAGAAGAGTTTCTTTTACATATGTGGGTGCCTTTACATTAGGGGCATAGATATTCAGGATTGAGACTTCTTCCTGATGAGTTGTTCCTGTTATGAGTATGAAATGTCCATCTCCATCTCTTCTGATTGATTTTAGTTTGAAGTCAATTTTGTTAGATATTAGAATGGCCACACCCACTTGTTTCTTAGGTCCATTTGCTTGGAAAACCTTTTCCCAACCCTTTACTCTGAGTAGGTGTCTGTCTTTGTGGTTGAGGTGTGTTTCTTGTAAACAGCAGAATGTTGGATCCTGTTTTCGTATCCAATCTCTAAGTCTGTGCCTCTTTATAGGTGAATTGAGTCCATTGATATTAAGTGATATTAATGACCAGTGGTTGTTGACTCTGGTCTAAGTAATTTTGAGTGTTCATGGAACCTATCAGGGGATCTTGGTCCATCAAACAACCTTTTTCTGGAAGGAATCAACAGGTTCTCATCCTCTGCAGAAACAAAAGCAGAACCTTTTTTCCAAAGCAACATATCTTTAGAGCCAAATTTTGAAGTCAAGATACCTTTAAAATATATATTGGTTTGGCTTAGCAGGAACTTGGTGCGTCTATGTCTCCATTAAGCAATTTGTTACATGGTGCACACAGTCCCCATTTCAGTGCAGTACCTCCCAAAAGAGACAGAGCTATTTGTGCCAGCACAAAGCAGGAAGCCCTTCCCTAAAGAAGCTGTGCATCAATTGTTGCCAATGCTGAGTCAGGAAGATATCTCTTATAGGAGGTGTGGCACCCTTACTTGCTGTCATCTAACAAAGCCCATCTGGAAAAATATGTGGCTTCCAAGAAGTCTTGCTTAACTCTGTTCTTTTGTGTCTAGATTTTTTTTTAACTCTCTCAGGTTTTTTGTTGATGAAGTTGCCTCATTTTGACACCATTCTGTTGACAGAGGCTCTTTGTTTCCTGGCTGCCCAGAAATAATTACGCAGAAATTATGTTGATTACATCGCTGCTTCGCCAATAGTTTTGGCTTCTTATTAAGTAACACTTACATCTTAAATTATCCCATTTCTATTAATCTGTGTATTGCCAATGGTTGTGGCCTACCAGTAAGGTTCCATCTGGCATCTGTCTCCTTTGGCAGTTACATGGTATCTCCCTGACTCTCCTTTCTTTCACCTCTATCTTTTCTTGGAATTCCTACCTTGCTCTATCATGTGCTGCCATAAACCCAAAGCAGTTTTTTTTTGTATTAACCAATGGGAACAAAACATATTTACAGTTTACAGAGGCAGTCCATGCAGTAGAATCAAAACCCAGTGCCTTTGTCCTTGGCTTCTCAGTCTGCCCTCATTGACAGCCCCATTCAGAGAGTCCAGTTTGATCACATGCTCCACCAGTTCCAGTCCAGCTGTCCTTGGTGAGCTCCCATTAGATCAGTCCCACCGTCTCCGTGGGTGGACGCACCACTCGTGGTCCTGACTTCCTTGTTCATGTTCTCCCTCGTTCTGCTCCTCATTTGGACCTTGGGAACTAAGTCCAGTGCTCCAATGTGGGTCTCTGTCTCTATCTCCATCCATTGCCAGATGAAAGTTCTAAGGTGATATGCAAGATATTCATCAGTGTGGCTATGGGACAAGGCCAGTTCAGGCACCCTCTCTTCTGCTGCCCAAGGAACAATCTGGGAATTTCTCCTTGGACCTGGGAACCCCTCTAGAATCAAGTCTCTTGCAAACCCTATAATGGCTCCCTTAATTAAGATATTTACTTCTCTGCTCCCATATCCACCCTTCCTCCATCCTACCCATCCCATTCCCCCAGCTTTCCCAAATCCTCCTCTTCTCCCTTGTCTCTACCTATCTCCCCTTACATCCACCCCTGCACACCCCCGTGCACCCACGTTTTGCCTGGCAATCTTGTCTACTTCCAATATCCAGTAGGATAACTATATGAAAATCTTCAGCTTTTTTTCTGCTACCTCTAAATCAGGAAAACTTCTCTAAAAGGAGCCGCAGCATGTTACCAGTAAGCAAAATCCTTTTGGGGAAATAAATGTGGCTAAACTTCATTTTTTAGTATCTAGAATTCCTTTCCTAGCGCTCTAAGATTTTAAGTGGCTTTTAGTTTGCTGTGTGGGCACCAGTTTGTTGTGGGAAGCCGCTTATTATTTCCCATCTGCTCAGCCCCAAATAATCACACAGAAACTATATTAATTAAATCAGTGCTTTGCCCATTAGCTCTACCTTCTTATTGGCTAACTCTTACATATTAATTTAATCAATTTCTATTAATTTGTGTATTGTCATGTGTCTATGGCTTACCAGGTAAATTTCTCAGCGTCTGTCTCTGATGGAGGAGGGTCATCTGTCTATGTGTCCTTTCATTGGTTAATAAAGAAACTGCCTTGGCCCTTTAATAGGACAAAAAATTAGGTAGGTGTAGTAATCAGAACAGAATGCTGGGAAGAAGGCAGTGAGACAGTTGCCATGACTCCTTTCCAAGACAGACACAGGTTAGGATCTTTCCTGGTAAGCCACCACCTCATGGTGCTACACAGATTACTAAATATGGGTTAAAGCAAGATGTGAGAACTCGCCAATAAGAGTCTGAAACTAATGGGGCAGACAGTGTTTAAATGAATACAGTTTGTGTGTTGTTATTTCTGGGTGTGAAGCTAGCCATGCAGGAGCCAGGCTGGAATGCTGCCCGCCACTCCTTCTACAACATGACTTCTCTCTGACTCTGCTTTCTTCCTTCTAGCATTCAGTTTAGTTTTCCCCACCTACCTAAGTTCTGTCCTAAAGCTCTGTTATAATCCCAAAGCAGTTTCTTTATTAACTAATGATAATCACAGCATACAGAAAGAATTCCACAATTTGAGTTTCTACATCCTCAACCCATTTCCTGTTCTTTGTGCCTGCTGTATTGTGGTTGAAACTAATCAGTCAGCTTTCTTCTTTTGCTGTCATAACTTTCCACCATCATAAACTCTATCACTAAATCACACAAAGTTCAGTAGAATTTGCTGCTAATTGGTGTTAAGGTGGTTTGGTAGCCTACTGTTTTCATTTTTGTTTGTTATTTTTTGAAGACAAGGTTTGTCTGTGTTGCCCTAGCTGTCCTGAAAGTAGCTCTATATATCAGGGTGACTTCAAACTCAGAGAATCTCTGACTCCCAAGTCCTGGGATTAAAGGTGGGCTTTTTAGTTTTTATATTGTTGCATAGTGGTTTTGTTCCTATCAAGCATATGCTCTTGTACTGAGCTTCACCCATATCTTGAATTTTAAAATTTGACAGAGGGTATCATTATGTTTCCCAGGATAGCATGTACTCATGACATTAATACTGCCTGTGCCTTCTGTGTTATTGGATTGCAGGTGCATAACCTTCTTCCTGCCTGTTTTGTTTGTTTTGAATTTTTATTTTAAAAAGAGTGTTATACCTGAATACTTGGATATGCACCATGTGAGTACCTGGTCTTTACATTGATCAAAAGATGGTATTAGAAACCTTGAACCTGAATAATGGATAGTTATGATTCCCCCATGTAAGTCCTTGAGCCCACCTGTATGCAAGACCAGGAGGACTCTTTACTGTTGAGACATCTTTCCTAGTTCGTGTTGATTTTTTGTAATCAGCATATTAATTTCTATTGTTTTCATTTGTCCATTTGTAAGTTTTTAAACACACAGTGCCTTTTAGTAAAATCTCATTTATGTTGCAGTTTAAACTGGGGCACTTCTGGTTTCTGGTAGATGAATAAAGAGTTGAAGCAAATGCATAACTCTTTGTAGAAACTTCAGCAAAAACCTGAGTTATTTCTAGCTTTTATGCTTGTTTGATTGATTTTTTTCCTTGTGAAACAGGTATTTAACATGTATTTCTGACTGCCCTAGAAGTGATTTCATGGACTAGGCTGGTATTCAACTCAGAGGCAGATAGATATACATGCCTCTGCTTTCTGAGTGTAAAGATTAGAGAGGCATGAATCAATGCATCCAGCCTTTTCATTTTATTATCTTTTTTGTAGTTAGGAATTAATCATTCATACAATTTTTCTTATCTGTACTCTGTACTGATGTTCTGTTTATGTATCTTTCATTGTTGGTTAGTAAGCATTTCTCTTGCAAGGTGATATCCTATTCAAAGGGTTCAGAAATGGCAGAGGTGAACCTCCTATTCAGTTTGCTTCTAAAGTGTCTTGGTGATTAAATTATGATTTCTTTGTCATGGAATAAGTATGGGGAGCACCAGAATTATATGACTATACTGTCAAAGAAGTATACATTTACAGTGTTGTCAAAATTATACTTTCTTTTGTACACATGTATGTGATATTTTAGAATTCAGTGACCTATGATGACGTGCATGTCAACTTCACTTGGGAAGAATGGAGTTTATTGGATCCTTCCCAGAAGAGTCTCTACATAGATGTCATGGTAGAGACCTACAGAAACCTCAGTACTATAGGTAAGACTGTATTATCTTTTATGTTTCATACAAGGCGACAATTATTCATTGGTTACTGATGCTCTTTTGTAATATGGTTAAAAAAGAAGAATGGGGTAAATAAATCAGGCATGGTTGTAAGGTTTGCTTCAAATGGTAAGTAATTTTTTTACAATTTTTAATATAAATCATACAATTTCTGGCATTCTATTTTAGGATACAGTTGGGAAGACCATAATTTTGAAGAACATTGTCAAAATTCTAGAAGACATGAAAGGTAATTTTCATGTATAAGCTGATACAAATGTACCTCTGAAGAATTTGTAATTAATCCTATATGTTTTAAACAAAAGCAACAGTGTAAATAATAAAGTGCATTGATGTTTATTAAATTCTCACAAAATCATATACCTTAATTTCAGATAGGTGAACTACATTTGCAAGCCATTGTTTTAAGAAAGAAGTTAAGAAAACAATGTCTTAACCTATATTACCATTTGAATCATAGTACAATGAGAACTATTATATTATTGTAAAGTTGTCAATCCACTTATCTCATATTATTCATATTATAAAAGATATGCATGTTGAATAGGTGATAAGTATATCTCTAAAACTATCTATTACACTAACAGTCCATAGAAAAGGTAATTTAACCCATACACTTGTGACTGTGTTAAATTTAGTGAGGGGGCATTTAGAGTTACGAATCAAAGGGCAGCTGTTTTGGAGTTGCCTTAATCCATATACTACAAGTTTATGAGGACACAAAGTCAAACTGTGTGAACTCAATGTGGAAATCTTATATTTGTTATTCTTCCTTTACTAGGTACGTCATTTATTACTCTGGATACAAGACACATGAGCATAGGGATGTGAAAAGATATATCATACCTCTCTCAGAACAAATAGAAAATATGTAGCAGTCCCCATGTTAAGTATACTTATTGAATTTGATGAACCCGTATACAAGTAATATATCAACAAACTGACATTTCAGAAAAGCACCATGAGTACTAGGACTGTGTAAAAACTTCTCTGTGTCCTAATTCACTTAACAAATGTAGCATCACTCGCAGTATAGGAAATGTTATAAATGCAATAAGAGTGGTAAAGCTCTGAGTTTTTTCAGTTCTCTTCAAATATATGAATGTTCTCATACAGAAAAAAATATTCTGTAGTTGTGAACCATATATTAAAGGCTGTTATCAGTTATCTTCAACGATGGAAAGCAAGCCTTAATAAAGGGGAAAAACAATATTGTAAACATGGGGATAAAACCTTAACATATAATTCCTCTTTAAAATAGGACTAAATTGTAAAATTAACTTAATCAGATAAAAATATTCAACAATGTATTAAATGTAGTAATGCTTTCACATGTACCATTATCATTGTAGGCCTGAAAAAAGTCAAACTAGAAAAAAGTGTTCTGCATATTCTCAATGTTTTAAAACCTTTGCATGGGACAGTCATCTTCACAGTCATGAAAAAACAAATACTAGATTGAAATGCTATGAAGGAAATGAGTGTGGTAGTGCCTTTTCACATCACAGTCATCTTCAAATGCATAAACAAATATGCACTGGAGAGAAACCCTATAAATGTAATCAGTGTGGTCAAACTGTTGCACATTATAGTGATCTTAAAAGGCATGAAAGAACCCATACTGGAGAGAAGCCCTATGAATGTAATCAATGTGGTAAAGCCTTTGCACATCACAGTCGTCTTCAAAGTCATGAAAGAAGCCATACTGGAGAAAAACCCTTTGAATGTAATCAGTGTGGTAAAGCCTTTGCACATTACAGTGATCTTAAAAGGCATGAAAAAACCCATACTGGAGAGAAACCCTATGAATGTAATCAATGTGGTAAAGCCTTTGCACATTACTATGATCTTAAAATGCATGAAAGAACCCATACTGGAGAGAAACCCTATGAATGTAATCAGTGTGGTAAAGCCTTTTCAAAGCACTGTACTCTTCAAAGTCATAAAAGAACCCATACTGGAGAGAAACCCTATGAATGTAATCAGTGTGGTAAAGCCTTTTCACAGCACTGTACTCTTCAAAGTCATAAAAGAACCCATACTGGAGAGAAACCCTATGAATGTAATCAGTGTGGTAAAGCCTTTGCACAGCACAGTCATCTTAAAAGTCATGAAAGAACCCATACTGGAGAGAAGCCCTATGAATGTAATCAATGTGGTAAAGCCTTTGCACAGTACAGTTGTCTTCAAAAACATAAAAGAACCCATACTGGAGAGAAACCCTATGAATGTACTCAATGTGGTAAAGCCTTTGCACAGTACAGTAGTCTTCAAAAACATAAAAGAACCCATACTGGAGAGAAACCCTATGAATGTAATCAGTGTGGTAAAGCCTTTGCACAGTACAGTAGTCTTCAAAGTCATAAAAGAACCCATACTGGAGAGAAACCCTATGAATGTAATCAGTGTGGTAAAGCCTTTGCACAGTACAGTAGTCTTCAAAGTCATAAAAGAACCCATACTGGAGAGAAACCCTATGAATGTAATCAGTGTGGTAAAGCCTTTGCACATCACAGTCATCTACAAAGTCATGAAAGAACCCATACTGGAGAGAAACCCTATGAATGTAATCAGTGTGGTAAAGCCTTTGCACGGCACAGTCATCTTCAAAGACATAAAAGAACCCATACTGGAGAGAAACCCTATGAATGTAATCAGTGTGGTAAAGCCTTTGCACAGCACTGTAGTCTTCAAAATCATAAAAGAACCCATACTGGAGAGAAACCCTATGAATGTAATCAGTGTGGTAAAGCCTTTGCACAGTACGGTAATCTTCAAAAACATAAAAGAACCCATACTGGAGAGAAACCCTATGAATGTACTCAATGTGGTAAAGCCTTTGCACAGTACAGTAGTCTTCAAAAACATAAAAGAACCCATACTGGAGAGAAACCCTATGAATCAGTGTGGTAAAGCCTTTGCACAGCCCTGTAGTCTTCAAAGTCATGAAAGAACCCATACTGGAGAGAAACCCTATGAATGTAATCAGTGTGGTAAAGCCTTTGCATGTCTCAGTAATCTACAAAGTCATGAAAGAATCCATTTTGGAGAGAAACTGTAGAGAGCTGCTTTGTGCCACGCCTTAAAGATCGCACTGGCTTCTGCCTTTCATCCCCCCAATCAATGAGTGCTCTCTAATCATAAACATTTCCATTTTTGGCCAAAATTTGTAATCAGGCTTGCTTCTGCGTACCTGGGCCTATCCCCATTTCCCATGTGGCTTGCTGGGTTGGCTACCCAGAGGCTATTCTAGCTTTGAGGGGGTTTTCCCCGGGGTCAGAAGGTTGTTCAAGGTTCCTGAATAAACTGCAGTTAGAAGAGTCTGTGTTGCGTCTTTTTTGCTGGTCAAAGCGGACGCCACAAGTGGTGGCCCCTATGGAGACCCCTCTTGTCAAGGACTCAGAAATTTCTGCAGCCAGGGCAGTACACTGGAAAGTTCCCAGGTAAGTTGGGAATCCGCAATAAGAGCATGGCTTAATTGCTCTACTCTGTAAACAAAGAGAGAACAACTGCGACAAGAGCGTGGGGGGGTGGTAATTGCTCTACTCTTTAGATAAAGAGAGCGTAGTGCGGTTTCGCAAGTTGATGAACCAAAAGTAAAAGGAAAAATATGGGCGCTTCTCAGTCACAGCCAATTTTCTTGGCTCTTAACGAACTGCTACGTTCAAAGAATTTAAAGATAAAAGGAAGCACTTTGGAGAGGTTTCTGAACGAGTGAGATACCATTGTACCCTGGTTTGCCGTTTCAGGGAGTCTCTCGATATCATCGTGGGAGAAGCTAGGGAGAGACCTAGATTTTGCCTTTGTGCAAGGGACCCTTAAGGGTGGGGTTAGGCCAGTTTGGAAACTAGTTAGAAGCTGTCTTGAGGACCAGCACTGCAGTGAAGCAGTAGAAGATGGCCAGGCAGCGCTGGAGATGTTGCAGGAGGAATGGTCAGAAATGTCAGAGAAGGCAAGCAGTGAAAGGAACCATCAGAAGTGGGGAAAGTTATACCCAGACCTCTCTGAATTAAAAGAGTCAGAGGGAGGATATCCAGAATCTGCTGAGTCAGATAAGGAGCTGCAGGTGCTCATAAAAAAAAATTGGAGAAGGGAAAATTAAGAAAAAGGGAGAGAAAAAAGGAGAAAGGAGGTTCAAAAGCTCCGACACCTCATTCCATGACACCCTCCACCACTCCACCTTATGTGGGACGAGGCCAGGACAGCTCCGGATGCACATTTTGTCCGGGTGTCTGGAAAGTGGTGAGAACTGAGCTATCACTAGCGTATCCAGTGTTTCAGGATCCACAAGGGAACAGATATGAGGATCCTTTAGATTTTAAGATTATTAAATCTCTGGCTGAGTCTGTAAGAACTTATGGAACTAGCGCTTCCTTCACGGTGGCACAGATAGAAGCCCTGAACCTATATTGCATGACACCCAGCGGTTGGAGTGGGCTTGCTCGTGCGTGTTTGAGCCCAGGACAATATCTATACTGGAGAGGCTGTCCACTCTCTCCATACCTCTTCAATATAGTGCTTGAAGTCCTAGCAATAGCAATAAGACAACATAAGGGGATCAAGGGGATTCGAATTGGAAAGGATGAAGTTAAACTTTCGTTATTTGCAGACGATATGATAGTGTACATAAGCGACCCCAAAAACTCTACCAAAGAACTCCTACAGCTGATAAACACCTTTAGTAACGTGGCAGGATACAAGATCAACTCCAAAAAATCAGTGGCCCTCCTATACACAAAGGATAAAGAAGCTGAGAGGGAAATCAGAGAAACATCACCTTTCACGATAGCCACAAATAGCATAAAATATCTTGGGGTTACTCTAACCAAGGAAGTGAAAGACCTATTTGACAAGAACTTTAAGTCTTTGAAGAAGGAAATTGAGGAGGATACCAGAAAATGGAAAGATCTCCCTTGTTCTTGGATTGGGAGGATCAACAGAGCCTTTTTTTTCAAAGTTTATTAAAATATAAAAGTTTCCATTTTCGCCCCTCCTCCCAACACCCTCCCACTCCCCCCACTCCCTCTCCTCTTCCCTCTCCATCCCTAAGAGCAGTCAGGGTTTCCTGCCCTGTCGGTAGTTCAAGTTCCTCCCCACTCCCTCCAGGACCAGGAAGGTGAGTATCCAATCAGACTGGATCCCCAAAAATCCAGAATATACAGAGGAAACAAGTCCCAGAGTCATTGTCAATGGCCTTTTAGAAAGACTTCAGGCCAGCCACATTCAGAGAATCCAGCCTCCTCCAGAGAATCTGGTTGGATCAAGCGCTCCTTCAGTCACTGGAGAGCCTTTTTGATAGAGTTTGCAAACCAGGAAGCAGCTGCCAATCAAGCAGTAGAAAACCATGCTTGGTAGAGGGACATGCTACTTGGCCAGGGTCGCTTTGCCAATCAGCAGACCGGGTACCCAGTTCAAGTCTTTGAACAAGTTAATAGAATTGGCATTAGAGCCTGGAAGGCCTTGCACAACCAGGGGGAAGTGAGTGGTAATCTTACTAAGATCCTGCAGGGCTCCACTGAGCCATTTTCAGACTTTGTTGCTCGCATGATTGAGGCTGCAGGCAGACTCTTTGGGGATCCAGATCAGGCTATGCCACTGATAAAACAGCTGGTGTATGAACAATGCACGAAGGATTGCAGAAATGCTATAACCCCTTACAAAAGCTGAGACCTTGAGGCATGGATGAAGGTTTGTAGAGAATTGGGAAGTCCGCTTACAAATGCAGGCCTAGCAGCAGCAGTGATTCAACTAACACAAGGAAAAAGAGCAGCTTCAGGTGCCTTTAAGTGTGTCATAGTGGGAAATTTAAAACGGCAGTGTCCAGAAAGAGGAGGCACCCTTCAAGGGCCTAATGGTCAACGTTCAGCTCAGCCAGACATATGTCCAAGATTTAAAAAGGGGAAACATTGGGCAAATGAGTGCCGGTCTCTAAAGGATATAAATGGCCAGCCTCTGCCTCAGACGCCTGCAGACTCCCATCCGAGAAATGGGCAGTGGGGCCCCCACCACCAGGGCCTGTGAATATATGGGGCAGTTGAGTGTCAGAATGGGGACACATGCCAGGGGTCGTGGCCTATTCTCCGACATCCAAAGGACCACGGAGAGCCACTGTGGGCTCAACAGGACTGAACCTCCGTGCTACCACCACGCTCGTATTAACCCCTAGAATGGGGGTCCAGCTTGTAGAATTGGACTTTAAGGGGCCTCTTAATTTAGGAACAGTAGGGTTACTTATAGGGAGGTCTTCCGCAACATTGAGGGGACTAAGAGTTCATCCTGGAGTTATAGATCCAGATTATACTGGAATAGTCAAAATTATGGTGGAGTCACCTAGAGGCATTTCTGCTATTTCTCCTGGAGATCGGATTGTTCAGCTCATACTCCTTCCCAGTCTTCATGGGAGGTTTGAAGCCGGCCCTGCAGAAAGAGGAAATAGAGGTTTTGTCTTCTCGGGCACAGATTTAACCTTTTAGTCCCTTGACTTGGACCAACAGCCAGTTTTAACGCTTAAAGTAGATGGAAAGTGCATTCTTGGCCTGTTGGATACAGGTGCTGATAAAAGCATCATAGCCAAGAAGGATTGGCCATCAGGATGGCCGATTCAAACTTCCTCTCAAACCTTACAAGGCCTGGGTTATGCAAAAGCCCCAGATATGAGTGCTAGACAGTTGCAATGGAGCGACGATGAAGGCCATCCAGGGAGTATTCAGCCTTATGATCTAGAGCTCCCCGTTTCCCTGTGGGGGAGGGATCTGCTGAAAGACATGGGATTTAAACTCAGTAATGAGTATTCCCCAGCTTCACAACAGATGATGACAAAGATAGGCTATCATCCAAGCCTCAGATTGGGAAAAAGATCGGAGGGACAGAAAGACCCTATATCTTTATAGCAACGCCCTTCTCAGCAGGGGCTGGGGGACTCTCCCGAGCATATTCCAACTGGCATTTATGGTACCCTGCCTGTTGGGATGTTTGCGCTCATAACAGGAAGATCCAGTCTCAATGCAAAAGGGGTGCATGTCCATTTAGGCATTATAGAGGCAGACTATGAAGGAGAAATACAAATTTTGATGTCAGCTGCAGCTGACATCCAGTTTGCTAAAGGAGATCGTATGCTCAGTTGTTACTTTTGCCTTATCTACCTATTGGCTATTCAGCAGCAAGCCAAAAAGGGGGTTTTGGTAGTACTGATGAGATAAATGTTTTGTGGACAGCTCAGATAACAAAAGTACAATCTAAGCTAAAAATTCAACTGGCAGAACGCAGTATCTTTGGGCTGGTAGATACTGGTTCTGACATTACTATTATAAATTTGGAGGAATGGCCTTTGTCCATCTCTTATCAGGTTGTCCCCTGCCAAATTAGAGGAGTAAGTAGCACTCCTGTCAATTCCATTGGTCAAGCTACAACATTTGTTTCCATAGTGTCTGAGGATGGCCAGGTTGCGGTGTTAAAACCCTATGTGATGGAAGTAACCATTACTATATTGGGACGAGACCTGCTGGAGCAATGGGGAGCTCACATTCAATTTTAGTATTAGGAAATCTTGCTGTTGCTCTTTCCACAGATGGAACCCATAAAACTTTTGTGGAGTTCGGAAGAACCTCTGTGGATTGAGCAATGGCCTCTTAAAAAGGAGAAATTGGAAGCCGCTTATTCTTTAGTACACGAACAATTACAGAAGGGTCATATAGAGCCCTCTACTTCCCCTTGGAATTCACCTATTTTTGTTATTCAAAAGAAATCTGGTAAATGGAGATTGCTGTCTGATTTACGGGGGGGTTAATGCTTCCATGTTTCCCATGGGAGCTTTGCAGCCTGGCATTCCATCACCAGTGGCACTTCCTCAAAATTGACCTATGATTGTTATTGAGCTGCAGGATTGTTTTTTTACTATCCCCGTGCACCCTGAGGATAAAAAACGATTTGCTTTTTTCCTTGCCCCAAATTACTCATTGTGGTCCCCATCATCGATTTCAGTGGAAAACTCTGCCTCAGGGTATGATGAATTCACCCACATTGTGTCAACTTTACGTTGATGCAGCTTTGAATCTGGTGCGTCATTTCTGGCCTCGTTTATATATTTCCCATTATATGGATGATATTTTGTTTGCTGGACCAGATATTGAGGAATTGGAATCCCTATTAAAAGTTTTGCCCACTTATTTTGAACCTTTTGTCTTGGTAATCATTCCAGAGAAAATTCAAAGAGATTTGGTGGTAAATTATTTAGGGTATGTAGTATCTCGTACTACTGTTCGCCCTCAAAAGGTATCCTTGCGAAGGGATAGTTTGCAAACTTTAAATGATTTTCAGAAATTATTAGGGGATATTAATTGGCCTCGCCCAACATTAGGAATACCTACCTATCAGTTACATAATTTATTCTCTTTGTTACACGGAGATTCTTCTCTTACTAGCCCCAGGAACCTCACCAAAGAGGCAGAAGTAGAGTTACAATATGAGCAACAATTGAAAGAAGCCTTTTTAGAACGTATTGATCCTTTGCAGCCTTTAACTCTTTATATTCTTGATACATGGAAATATCCCATCGCATTACTTGGTCAAGCGCTGCGCCCAGCTGAATGGATTTATACTCAACATCGCTTTGCAAAAAATATTATGCCCTATGAGCAGCAGATTGCCTTATTAATTGAGCAGGGTAGACAGAGGGCTATAACTCTAACAGGTATGGATGTTGCATTTATAATTGTTCCATTAGCTAAGGATAGATTTGAATATTTATTACAGACATCTCAAGAATTCAAATAGCTTTAGCCTCCTTTACTGGTAATATTGAATATCATTTTCCATCTAGTAAATTATGGGATTGCTTCCGCAGACAGCAATTTGTTATAAATGACATAGTTGCTAGGTATCCCCTAGCAGCACCCACCATGTTTACACATGGCTCTTTTCAAAAAAGTGCCTATTGGACCATTGATAAGTATTGAGTACAAAATACAGGTTTGGGGTCAGTTCAACAGAATGAATTATTTGCAGTCATTAAGGTATTACAGGAATTTCCTTGTGAAATTAATATTGTAGCAGATTCGGCCTATGTAGTAGGCGTGGTACAAAACATTTATAATGCAGTTACTTATTCCCCAAAACAATCCTTATCTCTTTTTAAATCCTTACAGCATTTATTGCAGCATCGCAATAACAAACTATATATTACCCATGTTCGCTCTCATACTTCCTTGCCTGGGCCTATTACTTATGGAAATGCTCAGGTAACTAAATTACTAGCCTTTATTACTCCTGAAGAAGACCATGCCCTGTATCATTCCAATGCTGGCCATTTACATATACAGTATAAAATTCCATATCAGCAGGCAAAACAAATAGTTAAAGATTGCCCTGTTTGTCGTCCCATGCATCTTCGCATTGTACCTTCTGGAATTAACCCTAGAGGTTTATCTCCCAATGAATTGTGGCAAATGGATGTTACTCATGTAGTTGCATTTGGTCGCTTATCCTATGTACATGTGACCATAGATACTTATTCTAAATTTTTGTGGGCCACTGCTCTCCCTGGAGAATGCACACAACATGTTATTCAACATTTGTTCGAGACCTTTGCAATTATGGGTGTGCCAGCCATCTTAAAAACTGATAATGGACCTGCTTATACCAGCCAGCATTTTGCACGCTTTTGTGCCTTGCATAATATAATTCATAAAACAGGCATTGAATATAATCCTCAGGGTCAGACCCTTATTGAGCATGTTCATGGTACTTTAAAAATGCAAATTAAAAAATTAAAAAGGAGGATTTTGGAATGGAATTATTTTACACCTTACAGAATAATGCAAGAACTATATTACATCAAACACTGTTTATTTTGAATTTTCTAAATTTACCACAAGGAGAGATATTGACTAGAGCAGAGAAACATTTTACAGAGAAAGAAGGATATCCACATCTGAATCAATCAGTATGGATAAAATTGGCTAAGGATACCGAATGGCAGCCAGGAGTGTTAATACATAGAGGCAGGGGATATGGTCTTATCTCCATAGGCAATGGACAACAACAATGGATACCCGCACAATGGATCCAGGCATGACCCGATAAGAATGGCTCCATATCTGCACCAGAGGGCTCGCAATCAGAGCCCCCCATTGTCTACACCACCTGATATTCCTGTGCAGGCCATGGCGCAGCTGACTCTTCAACCACGTAGACGCCGACCTCGACATAATCAGGCCACACCTTTACCTAGTTGGGGGCAAATTAAAAAATTAACTTTTGAAGGACAAAAGATTTTGGCTCGTACAGGCAAAACACCTAACGTGAAAAACCTGTTTCTGGCTATGTGTGCTTTGTTGTCTGTAACCTCTTCTGTGGAAGCGGGAGTAAATTACCGGACCTATATCCCTAATCCACCTTTGTTTGAGCCGGTGTTTTGGGGAGATGTGGACGCATCTATCTTTACTTACCCAGCCATCTTGCCCCCCCCTTCTTGGGGCAATTTGACACACCTTAACAAAGATGATGGAAGTGCTTATAATTTTTCTCATACAGGCTCAGGTTTGCCCATCTGCCTTGGCAAGCCTCCTTGCTTGCCATTTGGGTGGCAGCATTGGCTGCTTCCTGGGAATCGTACTAAAACATCACGCACTTGGCTACAGCAGGTATCCGCTTGGTCTATTAATGTGACCTGGAATAACGTAAAATTTGCTGATGAATTGACTATTCCATATTGCTCTGACTTTACATATGTTGATTTGAGACATCAGTACTTTTCCTGGCAAGAATGTCAAGGAAAGTTTGGGAAGCGCATGGGCCCCTACGTTGCGTGGGGACCATATGGACAATTTATTAACACTTGATCTGAATGGAATTTGACATTGTGTGATTTATCTCAAACCACTAGGATGCCTGACCCTAAAGAGGGTATCGTGACTGGTTCCCGCCTGATGGCCTGGGGAGATGGTGGCATTGCAGATTTGCGGATGGCTTCGCTCTCTGCTCCTGCAGCTGTGCAGACACACCTTTGGAAGATTGCTGCCGTGTTGAAACCTGTTTTGCTGTTTAATGGATCATTTAGTGGGACTGCTCAATCTGCTTCTAGTTATTCATTTACCCTTTTTCAAAAATATAATGTTACTGCCTGTGTGCCTTTTCCGTATGTTTTTCTTGTTGGAAAGGTTACTTTTGGGCTAGGAATGTCCTGCCCCTCTTGCCGTTTGTATTCATGTCTTAATACCTCTGTTTCTTTACAACCTGGGGACAGCATTGTGCTTTTGCAACAAAGAACCCATATTTGGCTACCCATTAAACTGGGCCCGGAATGGTCCCAGAATCCTGTTGATACTATTGTGATGGAATTTTTTACCAAACTTCTTAAGCACACTAAGCGTATGATTGGAGTGGTTCTGGCAGTTGTTTTAAGTCTTATAGCTGTAGCCACGGTAGCCACCATGTCAGGAATGGCTCTACATACTTACCTCCAGACTAAGCATTTTGTTGAACAATGGCATAAAGATTCCCATGAGCTGTGGTTAGCCCAAACACAGATTGACACATGACTGCAGACTCAAATTAACATTCTCAAGCAAACAGTTAACTGGTTTGGGAAGAAGGTTTTGGTTATAGAAAGACAAATCTGGGTTAGGTGTGATTGGAATTCCACTACTTTTTGTGTGACCAGCTTGCATTATAATGACTCTGAACATGATTGGCAATTAATTCAGCAATACTTAGAAGGAAATATATCTGCTTCTAAGATTATTAATAGCCTGCAGTTAAACATACAAGAGGTATTTGGCTGACAGTTTGAGCATGATGATGTTCCGGCCTTGGCTGATGCGTTCCTGAAGCAGCTGGAAGGATTAGACCCTCAAGGTCTTTTACAAAGTCTGTCCCATACTGCGGGAGGCATGGGTATTGTATTACTCGTGCTCCTACTCCTGATTATTATTTTATACTTCGCTTGCATTCGGTCCACACATAGCTCACTGGTCACTCTGTGGAAGGCAGTAATTTTTAAAAATTTAAAGAAAAAAGAAGAAGTTGTGGAGATTTGGAGACTGTGTTATAAAATGCAGGGATCGTGCCACCCGCGCCAGGGGAGGTGTTGAGTACTACCTTGGAATCTAAGAGAAGTTCCATGGAATGCTATGGGACATTTCAGAGTGACAAGCCCTCTGACCTTTAATTCTGAGAGCAAGTATCACATGCCCTGAGGTTTGTGGAAGTGGCTGCCCTGAGGTTGCAGTCTCAGCTTGAAGCAACTATTCTACTCACTGAAGGAAATCTTAGAATAGATTGGGACAGTGAGATAATGTCTCTAGAGGCCCTTGTTTAAAATAGGCTAGAATGTTTTGCAAGCCCCCAGACCACTCTTGCTACATTAAGCTGCTTTGTGTGCATAATCTAAATAAGTTCTTGGTTAACTCATGATCTATAGTTCCTCTTTTAGGTAAAACTGTTGATTGAAGCAATTGTTTCCAAAGTGTATAAAAGGATAACTTAATAAACATACAGCATGCAGATGCAAGTGCTGTTTTCCGCCCTGCATCCCCTGTGTCCTGGTTTGTTCGGCACTCTTACCCGGGGATCCCCGACGAACTAGACGTCGACACATGATGACCATGTACAGTAGTGGGTTACAAATGGCCACAAAGTGATCATAGGCCATCACAGTTAATAGGAAGATTTCAGTGATCACACATGTGCAAAATATATAGAATTGGACCAAACATGCCAGGAAGGATATGTCTTTGTCCTTTTTGAAGATGTTAGCCAGCATTTTGGGCACTATGGTGGAGGAGTAGCAGAAATCCACAAAGGACAGGTGGCTGAGGAAGAAGTACATGGGGGTGTGCAGTTGGGAGCTGACGTGAATCAGGGCAGTCATGCCCAGGTTGGCCAAGACAGTCACCCCATAAATGAGAAGGAACACCAAAGAGAGGACAACACTCACCTCAGGGACATCTGACAATCCCTGGAGAATGAATTGTGCCACAGAGGTGCAGTTTCCCTCAACCATGTGTTACATTTAAAAGTGGTTGGAGAAACGAACTACATTATTAATGTACTTTAAAATGTAGCTTGGCCTCTCTGTTCCAAACAGATTCTGGTTGTGGGGTTGTAAATATCTGTAATGATATAAGAAAATGTACATCTGAATTTATCCTTGACCAAGGCCTTGATAATAGAAATGCATAAAGTGTACAGTTTAATTCAGCAAAGCAAAATTAAGATCTGTGCATTGTATGCAATGGTTTTACTTTTTTCTTAATTGTGACATTATAGGAAAAAGTTTGAAGCATTACTTATTCAATGCTTTATTTAACTCCCTGATCTCTAAGATTTATATTCCTTCCACCTAGAAGTCTCATCTAGATAACGAGTCCCATATTTTCAAAACATTAAGGTCCTGGAATTAACTTCTAAGTTTAGAGGTGGCCTTTACTGTCTCCAGAAAAACTTATATGACTGATGTGATGAGTTATTTGCTTCTGTTATTCTAAAATTGGGAGAATGAAGTTAGTTTCTATACTGTCATTTACAACTGTGAAATAATCACACAGATTTTGGTAATTTTAAGACTTATTTCCAGTCATGCTTCAGTAAATAAACATCTTTGAGTGCTATTTTCCACCTTCTGTTCATGGGTCTTCAGCTTAAATATATATATATATATATATATATATATATATATATATATATATATATATATATATATATAATGACTTTTACAATATATTGGTTTGAATCTCTTGGGAAATTGAAAGATAATTTCTAATCAAGATGTTGACCAAAAATCTTTAAGAAGACTGCCTACTGATTATTGTAAATTATTTAATGTGCTAAAGCATATAAATCAGTTGGGCAGTGGTGGTTCATACCTCTATTTCCAGCACTAGGGAGCAGACAGGAGGGTCTCTATGTTAGAGACAGTATGAGTTACCAGATAGCCACAGCAGTTACACAGAGAAACAAAATCAAAACCAAACCAAACCAAACCAACCAACCACCACCACCACCACCAACAAAAACCTCAAAACTAAAAACCAAAACCAAAACAACAACAAAAGAGTTTATAAATCAAGTGGACAAAAGAGGGTGATTCAGAAATTTCATTAATAGTTATGAAAACACATTACTTGATTTTATGTTTTTTATAATATGATCTCACAAAATACAAGAGAAAATAGTAAGTTCAAAACATGATAATTATAGGGTGAAAATAAACTGCATGTTTTGCTTTTTCCATTCTATTTGAATAATTTTTATTCTTATTATGTTTTAACAAAGAATTTATAGTATAACCAGACTCTAAAGCAAGTATTATCCAATAGGGGAAAATCCAAATATTGAACTGTAAGAAGCTATTATTTTAATGTATCCCACCACAAAATAATGTATCTATGCAGATCCAATCATCCAACCAACCTGTCAAACGAACATCACATGCCACCCTCTTCTCCTGATATCATCAGTACAGAAATGCTATCGTCTTTATGTGTGTGTATATGATTCTAAAGCTTCTGAAAACAAGCACCAATCTCTGTGGGATATCATTGTAACAACAAGGAAATTACTCCCTCTGGAGATTCAATTATTAGTATAATGAGTTATAAAATTAATCAGTGTGATTCAGTGTATCCTAAGATAACAATATTTAGTTCAAGTTTCTTGATGAACAATGTATGCTACTACTGGGCATTACCTCTGTGTAATATGTAAATAGGTGGCATAAGAGATGTTTTTCTTATTTCTACAGTCCAGTACAGACACAATAAAGGGTGAGAAGTCACCATTGAGTTTCCCCACAGAAGAGAGAGACATGATGAATACTGCTGAGTTCTCTCTACACTCCAAGTGATACACTTACAATAACTACTGTCATAATCCAAGTTATAAAGTTGAATGTGGTCAGTATTTCTATGTCACTTTTATAGATGAGGTGACTAGAACAGGCAGATGATGCACAGCATCCTCGCAGATGCCTCACATAAGTGGTCTTAGGGGTCTCCATTTAACTTAGACCCAGAGATATTAAGACCTGTTATTGGATTTCGGTTCATCTTTTAAAACTACTTGGCATTTCCTTTAAAACCATTACTCATCAGCTTAATATAAACATAACACCTTATTATATTTTTGCTATGGGTTTTCTTTTTGATAGTGTTTACTATTGAAAATAGACATGGATTTAATGAATACTTGTCACTAAGTATTTTATACCTTTTCTATGCACCTTTTCCTATCTTCTGAATTCCCAATCCCTTGTGTTTGTGCATCTATAAGTCAACCACTAGTAATAAACCAATTTTGATGCACTGTGAACTGTACTCCAGAATATAGTCCTGAATTCATATTCTTGGGAATTTACTTAATCTTTTTTTAACTCTTGGTTTTATTGCACTATGCTACACTAAATTTATTATCATGTCTTCTTGTTATCTTTTTGGCTGTAACTATATTGTAGGAGAATTTTACCTTTTATATTACTGTATGTTAATGAGCACACAAAGTAGTTTGTTTTGTTATGTTATTTGATCACAAATATGTTTTCTTTACTGATTTTATTCTTTAAAATGTCTTTTGTATACTATGGTCTATACACAATGGTTCCCTTCTTCTCAGAATGCCCCATCTACAACTTTTTATAGTATGTATTCTATTATGCTTATTTGATTCTGACTATGTTCAACCTGTTCAATACTATCATATTGCCACTTTGTAGGTTCATAAAATATAAGTTAATATATAGGAACAAATATAGATACTGAATACAATTCTTGAATATAAGAGAAAAATCCATTTTTTTGTAACTCTGATTTATTTCATTAACATAATCTCCAACTTGATCTATCTTCCTACAAAGGACATAAATCTGTTCTTTACTTTGAAATAAAAATTAGTAATAAATAATATGGTTCTCTTTCTTCCTCTATGTTTGCTGGCACCAGGTCCAGGGAGATAGAACAGCAAAGTCAAGCAGGGTTCAGATAGCTGTGAGTATGACAGAAAGAACTTTCAGGTGCCAGCCTCAGTAAGATAGCTCAGTTTAATGAAGCCAGGAGGCAGGTTCATATGGTTCAGGTCGGGGGGAAGGGAGGCTAACAAGGAAGGGAATGTACCTAATTTACATATGCAGACTTAATTGAGGACAAGAGAACATGGTGAACCCATTCAAATTCCATAGCATGGGAAAAGGGAAGGGGCTTGTGTGTTAAGTCAAACAGAATTTGCAGGAAGGTTTTAATGCAAGACCATGCTCTAAATAAAGTCAGGCATGTGATCCTAGAGACTCAATCCAAATAAGGTAGAAATGGAGTCATGCTGTAAAGGGAGTTCTTCATATTACACCAAGTTCAGAGAGCTGAATGGACATGGTGAACTTTAAATGCAGGGTATTCCAACAAAATTATAAATTCATCATAACTTTTATTCTCAATTAAAATGACTTGATTCACTATAATCAAACTCACCAATGAATCAGATATATAAGATAAATTTTATTTATTATTATTATCATTATTATTATTATGATTATTATTATTATACATCCCTATTTTAGTTCTCTCTCCCTCTTTTCTACCCAGTTCCTACCCTCACACTCCCTCTGTTATCAATCCATTCCTCCTCCTTTTCTCTCCAGAAGAGAGTGGGCCTCCCATGGATATCAACCAAACATGACATATAAAGGAAGACTAGACACCTCCACTAGTATTAAGGCTAAACCAGGCAACCCAATATTAGGGAAAATGTCCCCTTAGCAGACATAAGAGTCTGAGACAATCCCTGTTTTCACTGTCAGGATTTCTACAAAAAGACCAAGTTACACAACAGTAGCATATATACAGAATGCCTATGTCATTATCATACAGGCCCCCTGGTTATTGGTTCAGACTGTAGTTTCCTATGAACACAGGTTAGTTGATCTATGGAATTTAAGATGTCCTTGACCCCCTCTGTTTTCTATAATCATTCCTCCCCATCTTTCACCAGTTTGTAAGAGTGCTGCCTAATATTTGGCTGTGGGTCTCTGTATCTGTTTCCTTTAGTTGCTGGATGAAGCCTCATCAGAATGATGGTTTGGATAGGCACAAATCTATGAAAAAAGGAGAATACTATTAGGAGTCATTTATTTGATTTTTTCTGTTCATATTTGATTCTATCTTAGATCTCTGGTGTATCTAACTGCTGGAACCTGGCCTTTCAAGCAGATGTAAGATGGATGGAATATCAAAGTAGTTTTAAATTTCTTTTCTCTGATAGCTAAGTATATTGGATATTTCTTTTTTCTCTCAAACATTTGAGACTTCTCTTTTTAGATCTGAACCCATTTTTAAATTGGATTATTTATTTTTCTATGTCTATTTCTTTAGTTCTTTATATATTTTTCTAAATCAGCCCTCGATTTGATGTGAGGTTTGTAATTTTTTCCCATTTCATATGTTGTCATTTTGTCTTGATAGTATCCTTTGCCATACAGAAGCTTTTCAATTTCATGTGTTGCCATTTATTAATTGTTGATCCTAGTTTCTGCACTACTGCTGATCTATTCAGGAAGTTGTTTCCTGTGCCAATGCATTCAAGGCTATTCTCTACTTTCTCATATTAAATTCAGTGTATCTGGCTTTAAGTTAAAATCTTTGATCCACTGGGACTTTAGTTTTGTGCAGGATGATAGATTTTAAATCAAGTTGCAGTCTTATACATGCCAGCATTCAGTTAGAACAACACTATTTGTTGAAGATATTATATAATTTCAATTGTATATTTCTCACTTTGTCAAAATAATATATTCATAGATATGTGAATTTCTGTCTGAATCTTCCGTCCAATACCATTGAACAACCTGCCATTTTTTATTACTATATCTCTGTAGTACAACTTGAAATCCTAGATGGTGATAACTCTGAAAGTTCTTTTATTGTATAGGATTATTTAAGTTATTCTGTATTTGTTATTTTTCTATATGAAGTTGAGTATTTTTCTTTCAAGGTCTTTAAAGAACTATGTCGGAATTTTCATGGGGATGTCATTGAAACTGCATATGGCACATTTTACTATGTTAATCCTACCTATCCATGACCATGAGGGATCTTTCTGTTTTTTATATCTTCTCCAATTTCTTTTCAAAGACTTGAAGTTCTTGTCATGGAAGTCTGTGGTGGTTTGAAAGAAAATGGCCTGTAGGTGGACAGTGCTTATTCATTCCCACTGCCCAGACCCAAAATAATCACACAGAAATTAGTAATTATAACACTGCTTGGCCAATAGTTTAGATGTATTCCTAAATAACTCTTTTTTTTTCTTTTTGAGACAGGGTTTCTTTGTAGCTTTTGAGCCAGTCCTGGAACTAGCTCTTGTAGACCATAGACCAGGCTGGCCTCAAACTCACAGAGATCTGCCTGCCTCTGCCTCCCGAGTGCTGAGATTAAAGGAGAGCGTCACTACCACACAGCTCTGTCTGGATAACTTTTATATGTTAAATAAACCCTCTTCTTGTTGATTTTTTTGGGTTGGTTGGTTGGTTGTTTTTCAAGGCAGGGTTTCTCTGTAGCTTTGGAGCCTGTCCTGAAAATAACTCTTGTAGACCAGGTCGGCCTCGAACTCTCAGAGATCTGTCTCCACTACCACTGCCCGGCAGTTAACCCATTTCTATTAATCTGTGTATTGTCCGGTGGTTGTGACATATCTACTGTAAGGCTCTGTGCAGTATCTGTCTCCTGCAGTGACGAGATGGCATCTCCCAGACTTCACCTTCTTTATCCTCTATCTCTGCTTGGAATTCCCGCCTTGCTCTATTCTGCCCTGCCAGAGGCCCAGAGCAGATTCTTTATTAATCAGTGGTAACAAACATACTCACAGCATATAGAGGGGAGTCCCTTATCAATGGCCTCCAAAGAAAGTGGCATACTGGAGGTGTAGTCTTGTTGGAGGAAGCTTTCACTGTGGGAGTGGTCTTCCAGGTCTCCTTTGTTCAGGCTTCAGTGTGAAGCAGATCGCTCAAGTATGCTTTCAAGTTGCTAGTATGAGATCCCTCCAATTTTTTTATGAAGGTTTTAGCTCTATGAACAATTGTCCTGACCAGCAGGACACGAATCAGGTACCTAGACTCTGGAGGAGAGAAATGGAGAGACAAGAGACACAAGAAAATGGACAGCAAGTCAGTATTCTGATCAAGCTGCAAATTTTATTTTTTCTCAGGAGCATTATATAGCAAAAGGGCAGGGAGGGGGTGGGTAGGTTGCTATGCAATTGTTTAAACTGGAATGTCAGGCATGTAGACATCCCTAACTCATAGGAAGAAGTAAGGAAATACTGAGGGTTTCTAAATGTTAATTAACAAAGGGATGCAGAGATAAGGAAATACTGGGATATTTCCTGGGCCCTGAATTTGCCCAGCAGAGGTTTCTGGTGAATAGCTTACTTAGCTTGTGAACTAAGATGGTTTAACTATAACCAATATAGATCTTTGCTCCTAGCAAACAATCTGTTTATCACTGCTTTCACTGTGTCCCAGAAATTTGGTATGTTTTCCTTTCATTATCAATGAATTATAGGTAGTCTTTAATTGTTTTCTTTATTTCTTCTTTTACACAGTATTTGTTCAGTAGGGAGTTGTTCCATTTACATGAGTTCGTAGGATTTCTGTTGTTTTATTATTGTTAAGATCAATCTTTAATCCAAGGTCATCGGATAGGATGTAAGAGGCAATTTAAATTTCTTGCATTTTTTAGAACAATTTTCTAAAATCTTAACAATGTTATTCAATATTTTTCTGTTCTTTTTTTTTATTAAAAATTTCCACCTCCTCCCCTCCTCCCACTTCCCTTCCCTCCCTTCCCCCTACTCCTCCTCCCCCTCCTTCTCCAGGCCAAAGAGCAGTTAGGGTTCCCTACTTGTTCAATTGAAACCATGGCTGACATTATCTGCAGGGTTATGAACCTGGGTAGCTCAAGATCTAGGATAAAAAAAACTTTATTTTTTTTTTTAAAAAAGCCCATGAAATGATTCCCAATAATACTGTACTATACTTGTAGAGTATAGCCTAGTCTAATGGTCATCAGAGAGCAGAAAATGTTCATCAAGCAACTGAAGGGCAGAGCAGAGACAGAGACAGAGACACTCAGCTAAACATTAGGCTTAGTTCAGAGCTTGAGGATGCTGTGGGAGAAGGAGATGAAAGATTGTAGAAGTCAGAGAAGTCAATGAAAGACAAGAAAACAGAGAACCAACTAACCTGGACTCCTAGGCACTCACAGAGACTGAAGCAACAATCAGGAAGCTTTCAGGAGTCTGACCTAGGCCCTCTGCATCAATGCTACTGTTGTATAGGTTGGTGTTCTTATAGTGGAAGTGGAAACTGTATCTGACAATTTTGCATGCCTTTTGGATCCTATTCCTTCTATTGGGTAGGTTCATCTAGCCTTAGTATGAGATGTGCCTAGTCTTTCGACAACATGATATTCTATGCTTGGTTGAAACTTGTTGGAGTCTTGCCATTTTTTGAAGTGAAAGAGGAGATGAATAGATCTGAGGAAGAAAGAAGATAGAGATAGGGACTTGGAGGACAGAAGGGCGCGAAAGCTTTGGTTTGCATGTGATGTATAAGAGAATAATAAATAAAATAAATAGAAAAATAATAGACTTTCTTTTTTAAAGGGCTACTCCATTGAAGAGAAGAAAATCAGTTAACTCTCTAAGTTTTATAAATCTAATCTCCAGAAGTATTTATTCAAACAAGGACAGATTAATTGCACCAGTTTTTTAGATATGGTATATGTCTGTGAGAACAAAACTCATAGACTAAAAATAATTCCAATAGAAATAAATGTACTGAAGGAATTGAAGAAAAATACTGACTTAAGGCAAATCTGAGAGGAACCTGGACACATGGTGAGACCTTGACCCAAAATAAAGAAACTAATAAAAACTAACTAATGAAAACATAAAATATTTTGGTATATGAGAAATAGAACATAAACAAAACAGTTAGATAAATAAATATGTAAATCAAGATATGAAAAAAGATAGATACATTGAAAAACAAAAACCAACTAAGTTAAACTTTAAAAAAAATAAGCCTCATTGGCAAGCATGTCCCTCTGAGTAGAAACTTTTATTCTTTTTTTTTTTTTTTTTTTTTTTAGTCCTTTATTGTAAAGATAATCCTTTTGTCTGGCGACAAACAGCAGCCACAGCAATCATTCTGGACCTCCACGCTGGATAAAGTCCATTTCTTCTTGAGATATAGGTTTCCTTCTGTATTTCTGAGGTAATGTTTTTAGTATTTCTGCAGTGTCCGGTGGCCCCGGATGCATCAGCAAATCTGGGGATATGCTTCCTTTAGAATGCTGTGAAATTACAGAAGAGTGAGAGGGGAGCCCAGCAGATCTCAAAACGTCTGAGGCACTGAGTTTAGGATTGTCTCTTCTGTCTGGGAACCTTATTAATGGAGTATGTGGCTTCACTACCTGCACGACCCTGCTGGCGGAAGCCATCTTGCTGCCCATCGTGACCCCCGAGCCGAAACTTTTATTCTTTATTCAAGAAATTTAATTCAATAAAACTTGTCGTATTTTAGTAAATATTAATTATTTGATAATTTTATATATTGATCATATTCAACTCCTCCCGCTAACTTCTCAAAGATATGGCTTCATATTCCTACACAACTATCCCGACGTCATGTCTTCCTTTTCTTAATTTTATAACTCACTGACTCCAGTTTACAATGCCATGTGGCTCTAGTTGTAGGGCCATCCTGTGGAACTTGTTTGACCTACTAAAAGCTGCGAAGTTAAAAAAAAATAGACTGTCCCTTCTCTGGAGGCCATTAAGTGCCAATAACTCCTCAGTTAATGGTAAGGGCCCATGAACCCCTTCACACTCCATGCTAGAATGATGAATTGATCTTGTGTTAGTAATAACTTCTCTGAGCTTGTGAAATCTGTAGCCCTGTCTTTTACAGAAATCTCTGAGAAACTTCAGAACAACTCAAGGGGAGGGCACACATCATATTTTATAAGTTTTTTCTATACTCTTATTCCATAAAATGATGAGATCTGCACATGAAGTCTTAATCTAATTAATAGTCCTTTTCTACCCAGAAAATCAGTATTTCACCTGGTGTGCCTTAATCTCATCTGGCCCCAGGGAAGTTTTCACTCTTGAGGACACACTATTATTATAGTTGGTGAATGAAAATGCATAAAACTGAAGTAATATCTTCACCATTGTAGAATGATGATTAGATGATTGTTTTCACAACGCTTTGGAAATGGGGAACAGGTCAAGTTTCTCAGATACCTTATAGGGTGATCTGTGATCTTCTAAAATTCATCCTTATTTCAGTGACATGAAACAAACTTTCTCAGAGAAGATAGAACCTGTGAATTATCCCAGTTTATTTTTATCTAATCATGTGGAAATCTAGGAATATAAACAAGGGAGTTCAAGCAATTATCCAGTTTTTATCAAATGTGTAGACCAGAACTTTTATTGTGTCCATAGAAAGAATTAGAAGGAACTTTTAGACTCTCTGAGCCTACAAGAGACATAACCTTCCTAGATCACTAAGTGATATATTGCCTTATAAGTGAAGAGCAATTACTAAAGAGAAGCCAAATGGAGACTTACCAATTCATTTCATATTCTCTTTCTATTTTCAGATGATTGTATTTGTGGATGAGAGTAGAATGTTTTATTTAGCTTCTTCTGAGAAATATGAGTATCTGTTCTCTGGGTATTATCTAGGACTGTTAAGAGCATAGAGTGCTTGCTTGAGGTCAACTTTCTTCATCCCAGATTCATCCCTTGAGGCTGATTCTACAATGATGAAGATACTAATTCAGTTTTAATGCATTTTCATCCACCAACTGTAATAATAGTGTGTTCTCAAGGATGGAAACTTCCCTGGAGCCAAATCAAAATAAGATATCAGCAAGTGAAATATTGAATTTTTGGGAAGAAAAGTGCTATAGATGTGTCCATTTTCATATATGAAATATAAATACAATGTGAGAAAGAAGAAATAATATAACTGAGCTCTCTGTCTATGAAGTTATTTCATTTGCATTGATTCCACAATTTAATTGGCGTATATCACTATATATGCAATAACTTGCTGTGTAATAGCATTTTCATAATAGTGTACACAGTTTGACCAAGTTCCTTGTATTATCTCCAGTTCACCCTCTGTTTTCTGACTTCTCTTCCAATTACTCCAATAATTTGAAAGTTAATTCCAATCATTAACTTTCACTTAATCCTCCTGACATATAAACATCCACGATTCATGTAGCTATATAAAAATCTAGACATGTATGCAATATTTGTCTTTCTATGTATTACTTAATTTGCTTCAGTATGATAATCTTAATATAGATAATATAGCTCTGTTCATTGTGGCTGGATGTAACTCCAGTGTATGTATCTATCACGTTCTGTTGATGGACAGCTAGTTTGATATAATAACTTTACATTGTGAAGAGTGTGGCAATAAACATTGACTTTGTAGAAGTATTTCTTTAGACTTAGAATCCTTCAGAATAACGGAACAGGAATATCATATATTTAGAATTGGAGGAATATCTATACTAATTTATATACTGGATAAGACCATTCCAGTTCACTTTGTACATTGTTGCCCTTTTTTTCTTTCATATTTAGGAGTATTTGTTATTTGTTTTTTAATGACTGTAATTGCAATTGGAATATGAAAGAATTTTGATCCATCTTAAATTTCCATTTCCTTATGGGCAGTGTGATTTGAACATAAATATTTTCCTTAGGATGATGTTTTTGAATATTTAGATGTCGCTGTTTGAGGAGGTTGTGATATTGTAAGTGCTGGAGCCTTGTGGGACAAGTAGATGTAGGGAGAAGACACTTAATTGAGGAGTTAGAACCCAGTCTTGATTCTTACTCACTGTGTGCTGACTAAGGATGTTTGTTACCAGCAGGTATCCTGCTCCTGATTCTTAACCTGCCTACTACCCATTTCCCCAGTCATGAAGGAATGGCCCTGACAAATACTAAGCCTTAATGAACACCTCTTACCTTAAACCATTTTTTATTCAGCCACAACAATGAGAAAATTATGAAGCATAGGAAGTGATAATAAATGCTTTCATGGATTTTAGCCATTTGTACTTTATCCTTGGAGTACTACCTACTCATTCATTTTCTCCCATATGGAGTCTATAATTGATTTCTTGCTATTTATTTACTTCTTGGTTTATTTATTTATTTTCAGTTCTCCATACAGTATAGATATCAACAAAGTGTCTGAAATATAGCTGTCTAGAATTTTCTCCCATTATCTTTACTACTCATCAGAAAAAAAATAATTTTACATAATTCCATTTGCAAAATCTTGTCATTTCATCAGCAATTGTAGTCCTTTGCAGAAAGTTGTTGCCTCAAGCTTGAATTTCCCCATGGCGGCAGGAACAACTGCTTTCATTGTTTTTCCCTAAATACTTTCAGGTCTGATAGTAAAATAGTATGAACAGAGTTAATGATTGTGTATTTGTCTTAGCTACTTTTCTATTGCTGTTAAGAGACACTATGACTGGGGCCACTTAAGAAAGAAAACATTTAATTGGGGTCTTTTTTCAGGATCAAAGGTGAGTCCCTTCCCATCATGTTGGAGAGCATGGCAGCTGTCAGGGAAGCAGACACTGGAGCAGGAGCTGAGAGCTTACATCTCATCTGAAAATTAGAGGCTGAAGGGTAATACTGAGCTTGGCATCCCTCAAAACCCATCCCTAGTGACACATCTCCTCCATAGTTCCTAACCCTTCCCAAAACATTACAAGTGGAAACCAAACAGTTAAATATAGCAGTCTATGAAGGACATTTTCATGAAAACCACCACAATTCTGCTCATTAAAATTTAACTCGTCTCTGTTTCCTGCACTGTCCTCAGCACCAGGTCTCTGTTCACAGACATGGCTTACCACCATAGCTTTGCTGCTTTTTATCTCCATTCCAAGTTAGTACTAACAAGTAAAACAAAAAGTCAGTTTTATAGAATGTATTTTTTTTGCCTACATACAATGTGAGAGAGAAAAAAAAAGAGAGAAAAAGAGAGTCTCAGAGACAGGAAGAACAAATTTGTCTTTGTCAATACATCTCATCTTCCTAATTGTTTTTACATCGTCATCAGCATTCAATCTAACTTTGCTGACCTCTCCTTATAAAATAACATGATACCATGTTTCTGATTTGAATATGTAGACTTGTCTCATGTTATCAGTGTACCATGCCAAAGGCTAGGTAACTTACATCATTTTGTTATAGTTTAGGTTCCAGCAGTTATGAATGGAAATTGAAATCCTTAAGGGATATATTACTTCTCAGAATAATCTATTCCCAGATATATTGCTGCCATGAGTGAATATATTTCATTCATAATTATTGAATAAAATAAATTATTGAATGAAATAACATCATCAACATATTCACAACGTCCAGTCATATTGCTATTCAAAGCATCTATCCTATAGTTTTAAAACTGTTTCTGTCCTTAAATATTTTTCAGTACCTCTCCAATGCTGAGTGTGCAGTTGTCCTTGATTGCACCCCAACATCTAACCGCACATGTGACTATCACAAGATGCTAAGTCGTATGTATTTCATTCTGTTTATATTAGTTTTGCCTCTGTTTAATTGAGAAATACAAATTTATATCCTTATCATGAATAACATGTTTCCTTGAAGTATGAGGGTTGAGTTGATTTGGTTTTTAATCAGTGTAGACAAAAACCTGTGAAAAAAGTTTCTAAGGGTGAATAATTATTTTTTTATGGAGTAAGAGGTTTCATTTTATTGTCAGTGAGTCTCCTGCTTCTAAGTCTGTGCATGGTGGAGTTAGATATCATGTTATGTAGTGTGTGGCTGAGCACAGTAATTAATTTACATAAAATACTGGTGAGAGTAAAGATCGGAGGAGATATATAGTCTCTAAAGGTTTGTCCTAATAACCCACTTCTTTCAATGCAGCCTCATGTTCTCAGAGCAATTCAGTTTATGAATTCATCTATGAATTATTCAGGACCCAGTAACCTTTCAAACTCTCAGTGACCAACAGCTGGTCTTTAACCTCATGAAACTTCTGAATACATTTTTGTATCCAAACCATTATATATGCATATTGAAAGTGGCTAAATTGATTTAATTAACACATGCTACCACATATTTTTATTTTTCTTGCTTCTAAATCTCAACAAAAGTAAAATTATACTAATTTAATATAGGATTACTTTTTCTTTTAATGTTATTTAACAATTATACTTTTGAACATTAACTGTAATTGCTTGAGAAAAACAAATAGTGAAACTCTTAAAAGTGCAGCCAGAGAGCAACATGTATGTATTCACCAGTTAGTAATTTTTTAAAAATTGAGAGAAACATAGAATTTTCAGTTAGACAATCCTTCAGAAATAATTTAACACAAAATGACACAACCAGAGAATTTTTGTAAATTGATTTGTTAACTATAAAGATCTCATTTTCATAAAGAATTGACTTTATAAAACTTAAAATTTAAAAAAATATTTTATATTATATAGCAAGTTAAAATAATAAAAGTTCTGGAATTTTGAAAGTTCTTCAAATATTGAAGTGACCCGAAGTCTACTATAGACTCACTTTATCTTACTGTGTTTTATTATTACCATCCATAATGAATGTGTGACTATACAGTTTTTCTATTATTGGATTCTATACAATTACACATTGTTTCAACAAATATGACTGAAATAATTATTATTTTCAATTACAGCACCCAAGACAACAGAGTATACAGAGTATAATTTTTCTTGCCTGGTGATCTGAATTTCCTGTTAGAAATTTCCTGTTAGAAATTACTATATCTAAAAGTAAACTGATAAATAATTTCTTAGAAATTTTCTGTGTTCTATATACAAATGGCAAATGTAGAGTGGTGGTCAGGATCATTTGGGCTGAGGATTAATTGTCGATTTAGACTGGTACTCAAGGTAAACTTACTAGAGGGTTTTGCACAAAGATTTGGAGAGGTGGAAGTGATAGAAAAATGGATATTTACATTAAACAGTTTCTCCTGAATTTGTGGAACAGTAGCTTTTGAGTGAAGAAAGGATCCAGAAACTGGGAAGAAGAGAGGTCTCAGATGAATGTCATAGTGAATTTCATTTTTGATAAGAAGGCATTATCAGAGAGTTTCTGCCAGCATAAGACAAATTTCTGCCAGTAGAAATATGGATATGGTTGCTATATCAGGATTTAATCAGTGTTCAGAGAGATGTATATATTTTCTTAGTGTTGAGACAAAAAAAATCACAAAAATGGCAATGGAAGAAAGATGTGTTTATTTGCAGTGCACAATGCCTGTTTGTGTTCTATGTGCTATCATACAGTTCACGAATTTCGAGCAAGGGTTGGAGGTTGAAACACACAGAGAGACAGAGACATGGACCTCTAGTCACTGGTAAGAAGCCCTTTATTCAATAGCACCACGGAGGCTTATATACCCAACAGTCAGGTGGGCCAACAGGTGAAAACCTTATCCTCTTATCCTCAAGGCAAGGCAATACATGCTCATGAAGAAGAACTGGTAAACAACTTTGACACAGCTTTCAGTAGCTCAAATCCGAAGGAAAGTAAAGATCTCTAGCAGGGAAGAGCAGCTGGAGGCCATGCAAATGGTCCCAACATTTATTTTTTTCTGAATGTTTGAGAGCATACAGTTCACCATCATCAAGAAAGCATTTCAGCATGATATCAATTGCCAGTATATGCTGATCCATCATGATGGTCCTGTCTTATATATGATGTTCAAACCAGGAAAAATTTATGTCAAATTTCATATAAGGTATTAGATAGAACAATCAAGTTTTATCTTTCTCTTAATCACTGCACCATCTATCCAGCCTGATTTTGGTGTTTTTCTGTTGCTACAAACTTACATTGGATAATTACAAAAATACCTTTTTTTTTTTCTCACAGTTACTTGAGACAGGAAGTCCAAAGCTATAGCACCAACAGAACTAGTGACCAGCAAAATTCTATCAGCATTAAATGGTGTCTTCTTGCCGTGTGCTGTAGAGTAGAAGACTAGAAGTAAAGGGTTGCCTAGCTTTTTGAAGAACTTGTTCAATTTCTAGTGCTGAAAGTAAATTATGTTATCCTTAAGATAAATACAGGTAAAAATATTTTAATTAGTTTCCTTAGACCATCGTACTGGACTCAGTGTATGCTTTCAATTACCAAACTGTTACTCCCATGAAGATTAACCTTCACAGCTGCTACCAATCCTTAGCAATTTTGCATCCAATTACATTCTTTTAAAATATAACGTTCTACTCTGAACTATTTCAGCTCACATTCATCTTTTATGCATTAATTTCATCTCCATGAGCCTCACAGAGTCTTTAAATTATAAAACTATTCAGAAATGTCTTCTAATACTCAATGTAAACTCTTGGCTATGATCTACCACAAATTCTAAAGAAACTTAATGTTTCCAATATACAAAGACACCAATAAACATTGCTGTTCCCAAAACAAGGAACAGGAACCCCCCCCAAACTGTCACTTCGGTGTCAAAACTAGGAAGACAAATATTAAATCCTGAGTCCCATGTCCAGTGTCAGAGCATGTGGTCTCACGATATGCATTTCTTTGTTGTTTTTTTTCAGTTCTTGATATTTATAGACCCCATGAAGCATCTCCTTGGTTACTTCCATTCATGTCCTAAAGATTTTCTAGCCAGATCTTTACATGTCTTGAATTTCAGTTTTATTGGAATTAATTGCTGCTTAGACTTCACATTTACAACCTCACACAGTTAATTCTAAGAGAAACTGACTCTCTTAACATTGTCTAAACTCCCAAGCTTCCTATTTAAATAAAAATAGGTAAATTTTTTTCCCATAACACCTTAGTCCTTGCATTCTGCATGAAGGAAAAAAATATTTATCAAAGAGAAAATATTGAGGTTTCTCTGAAGCTGATGAAATAGCTGTTAATTTTGTGGACCCATGTCTTCTAACTGCCTTTTTGATGGCTAAATTCTATTCTTTATATAGATCTCTATAAGCAGAATTCTCTTGAGGATCTCTCCTCTCAATGGTGGCTCTTTCAAATAAATTTACAGTTTTGTATCTTGAAGGAAGCGATGGTTGTAGTTAAACCAAACACCAAAATATGTCAGGGTTACTTTTCTTTTTGTCCCAGTGAAAAGCATGTGATTGTTTTTAACAGCCACATCGTCTGTTCCACAAATTCTAACTCATTATATTTGCAGTAAGACTACTTTTCAAATTCTGTTATTCTGATTTTTTTTGTCTGATTCTTACTCTAAATCTGACAAGAAGTATCCAACAATAGGTATGTCCAGTAATGATCAGAGGTAGTCTTGATATTTTTCAATATTTAATTTTTTATTCTAAATATATCACAAGAAAAAATATCAAAAACGTTTTGCACTAATTTTTTTCTATTTATTTATTTATTATAAATTTCCACCTCCTCCCCACCTCCCTTTTCCCTCTCCCTCCCCACTTCACCCTCCCTCTCTAGTCCTAAGAGCAGTCAGGGTTCCCTGCCCAGTGCGAAGTCCAAGGCCCTCCCCCCTCCATCCAGGTCTATAGAGGTGAGCATCCAAACAAACCAGGCTCCCACCAAGTCTTGCACTAATTTTATCAGGGATATTCTCGTAACCGAGGACTGTGGGAGGAAGACACCAGAGTATCTCTGAAGCTGGCTGGCTGCTGGCATAACTCCAGTCTCAGGGAGAAACCGTGGTTCAGAGAAATATGGCAGAAAGTGATAGAGAAGGAAACCTATCACTTTCCTATGCACTCTAGTATATACACATACATGTATACTCAAAACACATATTTGTATAGACCCAATACACTCACACATACAAAGTAATTTAATAAATGTTTTTCTGACATAGAGTACTACAAACTAGATTGATGCTTTGGGTGTATTTATAAACTTGCTCTATTTATATGGAGTTGAGAATTTTGACATAGCCAATGTCTCCTTTAGATAAGTGTAGGACACAATTAACTAGAAGGGCTCACAGAAACATGGAATGACTCAGCTCAAAAGTTCTAGGACCAAAAAAATTAATTATTTTTCAACCACTACAAATATGAAGAATTCTCTAAGAAACACAGAAGACTTCTCTTTTCAAAAACCTTTGCTAATGATCTCAATAATTGTATGTTTTCTATTGTTTGTTGGTAATCTTGTTCCCTTTACCTATATATTCTACTATTGAAGAAAATAAAGTAATTTCTATAATTTTGGAGATATCATAAAGTTAAAGCTTAGTATATGCCAGGCATAAACAACAACAAAAATGGATTTCTTGCACAGTTATCAACGAGTGAGAGAGAGAGAGAGAGAGAGAGAGAGAGAGAGAGAGAGAGAGAATAATAATGGTTAGAAGGTATAGAAAGATGAAAGCACTTTGAAAATATTACTGTGAAGAAAATGAAAAGATTGAATAATCTGAGGAAAGAAATGGAATATGCATTGGATAGAGTCATGGAGTAAAGCTTTACTAGGGTAATAATATATAATATTTATCTAAGATTAACAGTAAGTAAGAAATTAACTGACAAGGATGATGGTTTTGAGGGAGAAATAACAGGCACTGTGGAGAAAAAGGGCTTGCATGTCTCTAGGACAACATGGAAGCCCTGACTGCTCTGGTGAATAAGGAAGGAAAGTGGTGGGCTGAAGACATTTCAACCTTAGTTCTAACTGTAATATTAATTAGAAAAATCTTTTAAAAAAGCAAAATGATTCTATGAAATGGTAGCAAGAAGGAACATAAATAAATTATAGATATTCTGTAATCGAAAGCAGTTTTCTAAATAAATATCCCAGTTGTTGCCAGCAGAAAATTAACAGTAGCAGATTTATAAGATCTTGAAAAAAATGTTCATGGAAAGCACATGCACATTTGACATGATAGCTACATAATAGCAAACAGAAACTACTGTCTCATCCACAGTTTCTTCATGGTGTTTTTCACCTCTGAATTCCTCAGTGTGTAGATCAAGGGGTTCAACATGGGTGTGACAATTGACTCAGACACAGTCATTGCCTTGTCTATGCGGTAGGTTGACACAGGTCTCACATATAAGAAAATACATGGCACAAAGAACAACACAAAAACTGTGAAGTGAGAACCACACGTGGATAAGGCTTTCTGTCTTCCTTCAGAAGTGTGAGTTTTCAGAGAACACAGGATAGTCATGTAAGAGGCAATAAGAATAAGAAAGATGGCCACACACATCACCCCACTGTTGAAGACGACACTGAGAACCAGGGTATGGGTGTCCATACAGGCCAGTATCAGTAACTGAAATAAATCACATAAAAAGTGATCTATGACATTGGGACCACAGAAAGGTATTTGATACATGAATAGAACCTGAATGGTTGCATGTGCAAACCCCCCTACCCAAGTTCCCCCCAAAAGAATGCAACACATCCGAGGACTCATGATGGTCATGTAGTGCAGAGGTTTACAAATGGCCACATATCTGTCATAGGCCATCACAATGAGGATGATAATCCCCACACCTCAAAAAAAAAATGTGCTGCAAAAAGCTGGGTCATGCATCCTTCAAGAGAGATGATCGTCTTCTCAAAAAGGGAGTCCACAGTCAGCTTTGGAGTAATGACAGAAGAAAAGGTGACATCCACTAGGGACAGAAATGTAAGGAAAAAGTACATTGGTGATCTCAGACTCTGACTTGTGATCATGGTCACTATGATGAGCATATTTCCCAGCACCATGACCACATACATGATTAGAAACACAGCAGAAAGCAGTTTCCGCAGCTCTGAGTTCTTTGTAAGACCCAAAAGAATGAACTCTGTCACATTGTTGTGATTTCCCATTTTTCTTGCTTTAGGTGAGCTCCAACTGAATCTTGTAAATCCTAAAATAAACATAAATAAATATGGTTTATAATTAGTGGTTGTTTTTAGTTTTGTATTTCCACCTATCAAGGGAACACACTTGCTTTTAATCAGTTATTCTCCCTCCAAGCTTTTGTTGTAAGAATTATGCAGTATAGTTGAACAAATGTTCTTGTAGTATGATAGAGCATTCTTTGGATATATGCCCAAGAGTGGTATTGCTGCGTCCTGAGGCTAGTTGATTCCCAGTTTTCTGTGAAACCATCCTACTTATTTCCTGAGTTGTTGTACTATTAATGAAGGAATGTTACCCTTAGTCCATATCGTCTCAGGTATAAGCTATCATTGGTGCTTTTGATCTTAGCCATTCTGGCTGGTGTAAATGATATATCAGACTCATTTTGATTTGCATTTCCCTGATGGCTAATGATGATGAACATTTCATTAAGTGTTTTTTCGGCCATTTGAAACTCTTTAGTTGAGAATTCTCTCTTTAGTTCTGTATCCCATTTTTAAATTGAGTTTTTTGGAATTTTGGCATCTATTTTTTTGATTCTTTATATATTTTTAAGATCAGTCCTCTCTCTGATGTGGTGCTCTTAACTGCTAAGCAATCTCTCTAGCTTCAAAGTGACACTTAGAATGATTATTTTAATGAACTTGAGGATAATTTCAATTCCTCTCTTTAATGTTCTTTGCCATATATTTCTGTCCTTAGTTTCCTTGATTAGTTATGAAGATAAGTATGTCATAAACATTTTAGATGTGACCTGTTTCTTTAGAGAAGAGAAAAATAATAAGCTTAATTTCAACATTAATAAACAATTGAAATAAAAATGCAAACAAAAAATGACTTAAAGCTCCATATAAGATTGTGATGAAGACAAATGCAGAATCATTTCCACGAGAGGGAATGCTATGAGCAAAGGGACCCAGGTGGGATGAAGAGACAGTTTGAAGCACAGATTAGAAAACAAACATTTTTGAGTCATTAGTAATAGAATATAATGTTGATTTCTTCAATAGCTCTTAGATGCATAATTAATAAGCACTGTTTCATTTTTTAGCTGTGCATTTATCTTGAAATATTGAATTGCTAATTAATGACATGGATTCAAAATAACTTAGTAGTTGTTCAAATAGCATTCACTATAACTATATGAGAATTTGTGATTTTAATTTTCTGTTATATCAACAACATTGCAATGTCTTTGTTAATTAGTCTTCATGTGTGTAGGTATATAATCATAGAGATTAATGAATTTGAATACAATGTTCATGAAAGAAAAATTTAAAATAAAATTTTAGGATAAATTCTATGATTATTTACTTGTGAGTTAATTTTAAGCTCATTTACTTCTAAAATAATACTGTTATTATTAGCATCATAAAGGGCTGCTCTGTTTCTGTGCTTCCATTTGTTCTTTATAGCCATTTACTTCAAAAGATATACCTATTTATCCTTCATTATCCTTATCTGTTGTAAAACACTCCAAATTATTTTTTCAAACATTTCATGTAGTAAAGAAAAGGTTTCATCTGTTACATTTTCCATAAATTCATTGACAGTTGTGAATTGATTATACCATCTGTAGGGTAAGAGTATCAGTGATGTCCTGTGCCCTAGCTTTCAAATTGACACTTATCTGCAGATGCTGTTTCTCTATCAGTTCGAAGTGTGTGTGTATATGTGTGTGTGTGTGTGTGTGTAATTACTTTTTCTCCAAATAAAAGTTTAGAGTCTACAATTCTTTGAAACCCTGTGATAATTCAGGTATACTTTATATGTTCCTTTAATTATTTTGATAAATTATCCCTTTGATAAATATTCCATCATTCATTTTTCTTTTCATGAAACTCTGGATTTTTTATTAGAATGAAAAATAAATTTATTAGGATAAAATAGGTCATGAAGTTTAAATGTATAAAACCAATGTAAAGGCAAGTAATCCTTATCATCTGAAGCAGCTACTACATAATTGCTGTCTTAAATGAAATAAGCTCAGGCATTACCCAATCTACTAGGGCAACCTTCTCCATCACAGGCACTGGAGTGATTCTGGTAAATGAAACAATTACATTTTGTAGCTATGCTTCTTATAACATACAAATTTCATAAATAAAATAAACCATAAATGAAAATAGATAATCTTAATCTTATATAGTATTGAGTATTATAAATGTCAGAGATAGTTACATATCCTATTTTTCTGTTATTAAAAGGAAATAATGAGAAAAGAAAAGGTAACCCAGGGGGCCTAAAATTAGGAGGAAACTGGCACATTTATGTAATATCATCACTAGGGTGAAAAAGGCAGATCTTCTAATGTTAATCTGGGCTTCGTAATAAACTGATTCAGAAGAAAATTCACATAAATTAAAAATGAAAGAATATAAAATGAGATAGAGATAAAAATAAGAAGAAATACAAACATGAACAAAGCAAAAGGAAGGGAATACTAATCAGAGGAGGAACTCTGGGAAGGCAGAGACCAAGGAAGGCAAAAAACTTATTAAAGTGAAATTAGAAAAAGAAAAAGCACAGTCCACCAGTGCAGGCACATTTCTTATGGCCAGTCTTTTGAGCATTACTTTCCAGAATCTGAATCATTTTTAAAAATACTCTAAGTGGCACAAATAAATCAACTCAGAAAACTGGATTAAATTCAGGCTAGAATGAAAGAATGAACAAAATTCTGTAAGTAAACATCTCATTTGCTATATTTAGTTAAAATATCACTTACAGATAAGTAGACAGGTGTAGAAATCAAAGTGTTGGCACACTTTTGAATGAATACATACATGTGTCTGTTTCTTTTACAAAGATTTTTGTTAACTTAAACTATATTTTTATTTAGATTATGTTGACTTAATAATAAGGGCACATTTTAGAATTGTAGCATAGAGTTTGGGGAGGGGAGCAAATTTATCTGTATTTTCAAATTCCTGGAATGCTATTCTTTGAAATTTGGGAACAATAAATCAACATTCCTTGTAATGTTCAGAAGCTTCAAAATTATGAATGTGTTAAGTATATTTCTAACAGACTTTAAACCTTATTATTTGTGTAGCAAATATTCACTTGTTAAAAATAAAGTACAACAATTTAATATTTTTGCATAGAACTACATTCTGCAGGAATAATCAAACATTGAAAAGCATATTTAAAATTCAGATATCCCAGTAAGGCAATGCCACATTATGGAATCATATACATGTACTGTCCAGCCTACCTGCTCATGAACATGTGAATGAATAATTAAAATAGGGAACATACATAAAATGGAATACAATTCAGCTCTAAAGATAACTGAAATCACAAAATTTGTAAGAAAATGTGTGAACTTTAAATGTGTTTTATTAACTGAGATCACCCAATCTCAGAAAGTAAACAATTGTATGCTATCCCTTGTGAAATGCTCAACCAAACAATAAAATGATTATTAAGCACTTTTTAATGCAAGTGTTTTTGGAGACAAATATATAATGTTATCAGATCATCTGCATTTAATGTGTGATCATTTCTTTTACCTTTCTTTTTTCTTTCTGTAACTGTATTTTGTAATTCAAAGCTTCATTCATGTGAGACAAGCTTGTACACAGTGTTTAAACATCAGTGAAATGTTTACAGATTACTGTTTTAAGTGTCTGGGAAAACTTTTACTCAGTTAACAAATCCTGGTCAAGTTCATAGACCTAATTATTTTAACAAAATACTTAAAGCTTCTTGTGATTCTCTGTGTCTATTAGAGAAATAACCAACCTAGGTCACTCGGGCATCTACATTCTCTAATTGAGAACAATTGCTAAAGAAGTATTCAAATGGAGACTTACCACTTTATTTCATGTTCCTTTTCTATATCCTGTTGTTTGTGTTGGTAGGGTGGATTTCTTTATTTAGAGGATTTGCATGACTTTATATTTCCTCCTGTGTCTGACCAGGACAGGAAGAGCATGGAATACTCACGTGAGATGCAGACTTGCTGCATCCAGGTGGATCCCTTGAGATCACCTTACTCTGATGGAGATGCTAATTCATAATGCAAACCGTTTCTGTTCACCAGCTCTAATAATAGTGTATTCTTTGGGGGCTGGCCATTGGAGGGAAAGGAGGGTGTTTTAAAAACTTCCCTGGGACCAAGACAATATGCTTCTTTCTAGTAGAAGGCTAAATCTTCATAACAACTTTTTACTGTATTTTTGCTTTCTTTATGGTTTGAACATCAAATGCCTCATATCATCAAACTTACAGGAATTATAATATATAAATTTTTAGCAAAATGATTCTAAGTTAATCTATCAATTGAATTACTCAAGCAAGAGCCATGTTTGAAACTAGAAACTTCCTCCTATGATAAGAAAAAGATTCACTTCTGTTAAAATTAAAGTGAAATTATTCCCAATTTCTATCACATGCAAATTAAAGTAATGTTTTACCATATTTAAAATCATCCAAGTCATGTCCTGTGTAGGAGCATGGCTCATTTTCAACACCCTCAACTTTTCTCTTATTATTCCACAATGCAACACCACCCACTCCTGAAACCATGACAAGACACAATGACTATTCCAAAGTTTGTAAACAAGTTTCCTCTTTATTCATGAGGACTTAGTTTTGAAATAGCTAAACTGCATGCATGTAGGAAACATTGGGATTGAGGAATAAATTCCCATATCGTTAGCAAATGACTTCCGGACTTTCTTTCTGTATTGTTCACTATTGAGTCCCAATGTTTACTTATATCTCTGCAGTCTCCTATGGACACCATAATCACTCGTGAGAAATACTTCTTCTGATATATTATTTTTCCATTGTTTGTGTCTGTTATACACACACACATACACACAAATGCACACACACATTGGTATACCACACACCAACCTAATATACTTTCTGGGAAGGACCCTCAGAGTGGTTTATTGGCAGTGATAAAGTGAGTATTTAACTAACAAGAACTCCAAGGACATCTACTGGCACACACACATTTTCTATTAGAGGGGAGCTGGTTCTCAGATGGAAACTTAAGAAACAAAGTGTCAGAATAGTGAAGAGCCAATTAAAAGTTCACTGTTACCCTCAAGGAACGACAGAACATGCTTGTAGTTGTAGCACTTGAGTGGTGAAGATCCAGAGACTAAAAATTAAACATTACCTTCTGCTACATAGTTTAAGGTTACTCTGAATTACATTGTGTTCAAAATTGTACACTAAAACTAGGCATGAACAAATAGCTTAAATTGCTGGTCATAGAAGGACTATAGGTTATTTTCTTCTTTTGTTCTTTGGTTGTTTTATTGTTTTGCTTTGTTTTTATTTTTTGTTTGTTTGTTTTATTTTGTTTTGGTTTTCTGCTTTTTTGAGACAGGGTTTCTTTGTCTGTCCTGGAACTCACTTTGTAGATCAGTCTGGCCTCAAACTTACAAAGATCTACCTGCTTCTGCCTCCCCATGTGCTGGAATTAAAGTTATTCACCACAATTTTCATAAAATAACCTAAAATGAGAAGGGGGAAATAAATCATGGTAATAGAAGTAAAGATCTCCATCCTTCAACGTGCGAATATATTGTCAATTTTTCTAGTTACTATTTATTTGTCTTACTCTTACATTTCAAAAATGTATAGAAGCGAGGCGGTGGAGGTGGTGGAGGCGGCGGAGGCGGCTGAGGCGGCTGAGGCTGCAGAGGATGACCGGGATTCTAGTAATTGCAGAAGTCACTCGCTGGTCCCAGTGGTCACGTGGTTCTCCCAGGGATTGCTCTGTAATCACAGAGATCATTTAGGCGTGTCCCCACTGAGGATGCTTACTTGAGCCTACTCCCCCAGAAGTCACCGTCTCAGGCCTGGTCCTGCAGAAGTTGGCTCAGGCCTGCCCTGGTAGAGGCTACTAGCTTGGGCCTGCTCTTGTGGACATCACTGGACTGGGCCTGGTACCACAGAGGTCACTGGTTTGGGTATGCTTTTGCAGAGGTCGCTAGCTCTGCATCTTTTCTAGCCCTCTATTCCTTTTATTTGTTTTGTCCTATTCTTTTGTGTTTTGTTTTACTTTATCATATTATAGTTTATTTTATTGTTATCCCTTAGAAGCCTTTTGTTTTCTAATAAGAGAGAGCAGTGGGGTGGATCCAGATGTGAGGCGAGGAAGGGAGATAATGGAAGGAGTAGAAAGAAGAAAATCAATAAGTATATATTATGTGATAAAAATATCAATTTTCAATAAAAGGAAAAAATTGATTAAGATTAGATGAAGGAATAGTAAATATAGGAAATAGAAGAAGAAGGCAAGGGCAACTATCAAAAATAAATCAAGAAGAAGAAAATGCAGAAAGAAAGTAGACAATGTCATGAGGGTTTATGTAAAATAGTAGGAGATTACAGCCAATGAATAATAATAACAATTACTACAAATGTTTCCAGGGATGATAATGTTAAGCAAAAACACTTATTATTAAGAAATAAAAATAAATTTTAACAGTATTTTTTAAAATTATAGAAGTAATTTTAAAATATATTAGAAAGGAAGGATACATTTTAATGACTGTCCCAAAGCTATAGGTTTGTACCCCTGCAGAGGTCTAAAAAACTAGACATGGTCTACCACACTTATAAACATAGAAAACAAAAGTTTAAGACAATAGAATTAGGGCAAGATCATGAATAAAAAGTCTTACATTAGCTTTGGATATATCAGATTCTTGTATCAAAGTAATTAATACGGTAATAATTCAATTAATTTTATAGCAAAATAATGAATAAATAATTATTAAAAAAACAAGTTAAGGAAAAAAGTTTATAATAAAAAATGCACAAACAAAAAACAATGGCTGTCTTAGATGGAATTAAAATTACAGTCACATATTTAATATAGAATACAACCAAAATATTTCAAAAGATTAATATTAGAATTAATTATATTAGTAAGAGCTAGTAAGTTGAATAAATATTTCTTAAATAAGAGATATAAATGGTCCTAAAATACTGGAGGAAGTGGTCAACACTCTTTTACATTTGTGAAATACATATTTAAAGTTCCTGAAGATTCCTCTTCAACCAAGTGATAATGGTTGTTAGCAAGAGAATATAGAGCATAAGTATGAACCATGGGCAGGCAGGTAAGTATGGAGGAGGATGGGGGAGTAAGCCAGAATCCCTGTTATGCAGTGCTGAACACAAGGTACTGAACATTTCAGGGAAAAAGAAAATCATTGCTGTTGATCTTCTGTTGGCGAAATGGGGTTCTACATCCAGTCCAACTCCACAACCACATCCAATAAACAAATATACATATGGCCCAGGTTCCTTGCATGGGCTGCACAATATAAGCAAAAGTAATTGCCTTAATAAGCATTTACATTATTATGAGGAGATACCATGACCATGGAATCTCTTACAAAGAAAACATTTAATTTAGATGGCAGCTTACAGATTCAGAGGTTCAGTCCATTGCCATCATGATGTGGGGCAGGAGCACATGATGATGTACAGGCAGACGTGGTGCTGTCTACTTCAGCAGAAAGTAGACTGACTGTCACACTGAGGGAAGCTTGAGAAAAGAGACCTCAAATCCCAACCCACAGTAACTTCCTCCAGCAAGGCCACACCTCCTAATATCTCCCTTTGGGGAATATTCTGTTTCAAACCATCATGTTCTACTCCCTGGCTCCCAAAGGCTTATAGCCATATACACAAAAGAATTTATTCAGTCCAACTTCAAAAGGCCCCATATACTATATCAGTCTCAAACATATTTCAAAGTCCAAAGTCTCCTCTGAGATGCATGTTTATCTTAGTGCAGCATTTCATATTATTTTCAAGGAATAAAAGTGAACCAAAATCAGCAAAATGCTATTATGGAAAAATCTTTTCATAAACTGTGAAGATGTGTCTTTGTCAAGATGCCTTCTGATTGGATTATTAGGAGAACTGATTGGCCTGTAACTAGTCAAGAGGTATAGGTGAGACAGCAAGGCACAGAGCACTGCAAGGAAGAAGAGTGGACTCTTGGGAACTTCAACAGAACCCGAGATAAGCAAGATGAGCATGCCATGAAAAAGAAGATACAGCCACATAGCAGAAGGTAGATAATTAATATGGGTTATCTTAAAGGTAAGAGTTAGCTAGTAACCTGCCTGAGCTATTGGTTGAACATTTATAATTAATAATAAATGTCTGAATGGATATTCTCTGCTGAGACAGAGAAACTCTGCCTACAGAATGCTAAATCACACAATATTGATGAAGAGAACACAGGATACTTCAGGCACACATTTGCCTTAGAAATGATAACCACAGGCGGGTAAGTTTGTTTCTCAGGAAAAGAGTCGATAACTCCTTTAAGGTACTGTCTAGAGACCCCAGATCACGTCTTGCCAAGTATTCCCCAGGGCAAGGACAAAGAACTAACATTCCCTTTGTCACATTATCAGCAAAGCTGAGAAATTCCTGAAACAGATATTTTCCCAACAGATGTGTGAGTTTGTGTGTATGTGTGTGTATGTCTGTCTGTGTCTTTGTGTGTGTGTGTGTGTGTACACTTATATATTCGACAAGGAGACAGAAGTGACTTGGGAAAAAGGAATGAGAACTTGTAAAACTTCTGTAGGATGTAAAATAGAAGCTGAACTATGACAGCTAGTTTTGTCAATTTACCACACTCTAGAATCACCTGCAAGAGAGTATTGAAAGATGCTTACCAAGATTAAGTGGATTAAGGCATACATCTGTGGGGTATTGTCTTGACTGAGATAATTTAGGTGGGAGAAGCCAGCCACGTAGGCAGCACCATTCCCGTTTTACGTCACACACTGTAAATGTAGAGAAGGTGCTGAAAACAGGCTCACACACATGCATGTATCTTTTTTTCAGCATTTAACTATGGATGTGACCAGTGACTTCAGGTTTCCACTTTGATTTTCCACAGTGATGAACTGTCACCTAACACTGCATGCCACCTAGCACTGCAGCCCAATAAGCCCTTTATCTATTAAAGTTGCCTTAGTTGGGATACTATTTTCACAGCAACAGAAATATAATCCAGACAGGGGGTATGGAATGATCATGGTTTGCTTACTTTTGAATATAGACAAAGAATGATTGTTTTTCAAAACTGAAAAGTTTTTATAACAGTGGTTCTCAAACTATGGGTCATGACTGCTTTGTGGGTAGAATGACCTTTCACAGTGGCTGCCTAAGACCATAACAAACCAAAGATATTTACATTATAATTCATAACAGTAACCAAATTGCAGTTATGAAGTAGCAATGAAAGTAATTTATGCTTGAAGACCACCACAATATGAGGAACTTTATTAAAGGACCACAGTATTATAAAGGTTGAAAATTACTATTTTAGCATATTAAATAGTGAAGCCTGAATATGATCAAGTTGTTAATTGTTTTGTCTATGGCAAGTTCTAAAGAATCTTTAGGGAGAAGGGGAGGACTGGGGAGAGCATGGGGGAATGGGATGGTTGGGATGGAGGAAGGGTGGATATGAGAGCAGGGCAGTAGATATCTTAATTAAGGGAGCCCTTTAGGGTTGGCAAGAGACTTGACTCTAAAGGGGTTCCCAGGTGTCCAAGGAGATGTCCCCATCTTGTTCCTTGGACAGCAGAGGAGAGGGTGCCTTAACTGGCCTTATCCCATAGCCACACTGATGAATATCTTGCATATCACCATAGAACCCTCATCTGGCGATTGATGGAGACAGAGACAGAGACCAACATCAGAGCACTGGACTGATCTCCCAAGGTCCAAATGAGGAGCAGAAGGAGGGAGAATATGAGCAAGGAAGTCAGGAACGCGAGGGGTGTGTCCACCCACGGAGACGGTGGGACTGATCTAATTGGAGCTCACTAAGGCCAGCTGGACTGGGACTGAATGAGCATGTGGTCAAACTGGGCTCTCTAAATGTGACTGACCATGAGGGCTGACTGAGAAGCCAAGGACAGTGGCACTGGGTTTTGATTCTACTGCATGGACTGGCTTTGTGGGAGCCTAGTCTGTTTGGATGCTCACCATCCAAACAGATGGAGGGGGGGAGGACCTTGTACTTCTCACAGGGCAGGGAACCCTGACTGCTCTTAGGACTGGAGAGGGAGGGGGAGGGGGGTAGTGGGAGGGAAATGGGAGGAGGTGAGGAGGTGGAAATTTTTTAAAAATAAAAAAAATGCTTTCAATAACAAACTGATAATATGATCAGAATACTAGGTTATGCAGGAGAAATATTTGGCTCAGAGCACTGGAGTGGTGTCTGGGATAATTATTACTCTATTTTCAATTATTACTTTATTTTCAAACACATGGATCATGGATTATGATTCATAGCTGATAAATAATTAAATCCTGTGTTAATATATCTACTGCTTGTTGAAAACCTGAAAGTTTTTCTTTTTGTTTGTTTGTTTCTTCCTTTAGCTTTTGTTTTTGATTCTGAAGTTTCAGGTTGTCCCTGTTCCCGTATAACCCTATACCCTCAGGAAAACCCTGAGCACATTAACAGTGGATGGGAATTTACTGATAAAATGGTTAGCTACTCAGTCAGTGGAGACAAGGCCTCAAAGGGATGCACATACAGTGATGCAAGCATGCTCATCTTGAAAATATGAACTGTTTGAAAAGTGCCCTCTGAGTTCTTTTACCCTTAAACATTACTTTACAGACAGCATGCTAATGAATGCCATTTGAAAATGTAATTTGGAGACTGTTTATGATCTAAACTCAAGATATCACCAAATGGAAGGCATGGAGACATGAGTGATTTTGTTAAAACCTGCTGGCTTCTTTTTCAAGAGTTTTTCTTACGTAGAGGACAAGTAAAAGACTTTACCTGCCACTAACTCATTTCCTACTTAACTCCATGGGCACAGCAAACATAGTGCTTACAATTTCTTTGAAATTATTGTTAACTACATTTCCACCAAGATAAGTTCCCAATGGATGACTGGCTTGTGTAATTCTCTTCGGAGTCTTTGGTCTTCTTTAGAGGAATCCACATGCAACCTTCTTTCTGGACCTGAATCTTTGATCACCTAGATAAGGGATTAGACATATTATTTGCACAATGTTTGTGTTTTATTTAGTGGGATGAATAGATAAATGACTTTTCAGGGTCACAGAAATGGCAAAAACCCCTGAAATTTGAGGCACTCATAAAATTAGTGATCATAAACTTGATCTGATTAATCAGAGATATTATTTGGAGTTGTCTTTTAAATTAGTTCATCTTAGCTTTATTTGTGTGCACAACTGTGGCCTCAAGATGAAGAGTCCTGAACTACCAAATGATTTCAGTTTAATTTTAATTCATGTAATTAGACATCAAATTTGATACAAAAAAAGGATATGATGGTGGGATATCAATGCTGAACTGAGAAACCAAGGTAAGTTTCAGTTTCTGACTTTGGTCATAACATGTGTAAGATTGAAATGGTAAAGATGAAGGATGGTAAGTGGAGTATTAAGGGTGGATGCCAAAGAAATGCAAACAATATTCTGGAGACAGAACTCTTACCAACCATACTTGCGCTTTGTGACTCAATTTAATTTTGTGTATGAAATTTAATTATTTGAATCATTATTGTGTGTTGCATAACAATACAAATTATACAAAAATAATAAATTTGAAATCCTTAACCCTATTTGGATAAAGACAAAGATTTATATAAATTTTAAAATCATTATCAAAATAATTAAATTTTGACAAATATGGAATCTATGAAGCAGCATAAAATGAATGCTAAGGCTGATGCAGATGAAGCAGTGAGGAAATAAAGGATAAAGAAGGGATGATCATAAACTTGTTAGCAGAGGGCATAAACAGCGGCATGCGAACTCTGAGAAACTTAGAAAAATAATCATGGTGAATTATTGAATAGCAGTCTGCAAACATTTTATTACAGTTTGTTTCCTTTGTAATCCTCTGAAGTGTTACAAGGTAAGACAGAATTCTTAGAGGAACTGAGAAGTGGAATACTTAGTGGCTAGTGTTATAAACATGATCACATATCCAACAAAGGGAGTTAATCTAGTTTTATTAGTTCACTGAGATTTATTTACAGAAACTGATAAGCAGACAACTACTGCTCTTTCTAATGCAGAACTTTTAGCTTAATTATTTTTGAGTTTTTGAGATAATTCATTATATGTCTAATCTGTGCTTTGACTGGAATTATAGGTATGCACTGCAATGGACAGATATCGCTCATACTTCTCATAAGAATAAAAACAAGACATCTCGAATACCTTAATGTTGCATTAGTCCCTGACTTGATGGTTTCCATGAAGACAACTTAGCTTTATTTCTATAGGACTGTGTGTTCATGATCTTTTAAGTTTCTCTAAATAATCAGAGGAATTCTTAATAAATTATACTAAAATTTACAATGTTTCTAAGCATTTCTATATGTCTATTGATAAATAAAAGTCAGCATTCCTGTGCTCTAGTGGCAAAAAGAGAAACCGAGCGAAGATCTTATGCACATATGTATGTTTGTATTGTGTAAAAATAGATATTAAGGAGTGTGAGTTATAGACAAAAGATTAAGCCATTATTGTACTAATTAATTGTTATTTACATCTTTTCTTTTACCCACCAATTGATAAAGGTTTTCTCAAGGGTGTTAATCATATAATATTCCTAGGAATACATACAAACTAAAATGATGAAACAGGCTTCCTAAGTTGCCCGAAAAGAAAATAAAAGATATATCTGTGAAAGACTCCATGTAATGGGATCAATAGAAATGAAAGGTCTGTTAGATTCTACAGGGACTAGCTGGTTCCCATAGTTCTCATTGATGGCATTCACAGGGGAGAAAAGTTATCATCTGTCCAGGAATTACTCATTAAAAACAGTGTTCTTATAAGAAGTTAAAACCAAAGCATGGGATTTTTTAATTTAATATTTATTTTTATATTTTGCCTTTGAGAGATGGAGGTCAGGGAGAGGAGAGAATAGGAGAGGGGAAAGGAAAGGAGGAGATGAGAAGGGAATGGAAGAAAAGGGAGGGGAATAGAGGAGTTGAGAGGAGAGAATGAAGCTAGAGGTATAAGAAGGAAGATAGTATCTGGGAAAAATGGAGGAGGGCAAGAATATGATCAAAGTATATTGTATGAAATAATTAAATAAGAAGACATCACAAAACACAAACAATTAAAAACAAACTTTTTTTTTCAGGTCCCCCAGTTCAGAGTTCCAAGTTTTTACCAGCAAATGGAGAATAGAAACAATGTGACAGAATTCATTCTTTTGGGAATTACCAAGAATCAAGAGATAAGAAAGCTATTCTCTGCATTGTTTCTAATCATTTACATGGCCACAGTGTTGGGAAATGTACTCATTGTAATAACTATAACTAGAAGCCACAGTCTGAGGTCACCCATGTATTCCTTCCTCACTTCTTTGTCTCTCATAGACGTCACCTATTCATCTGTCACTACTCCCAAATTGATTGTGGATGGCCTTTCTGAAAGAACAACTATCTCCTTTGAAGGCTGCATGACTCAGCTCTTTGCAGACCATTTATTAGGTGGTGCAGGGATCATCCTTCTCATTGTGATGGCCTATGACCGTTACGTGGCCATCTGTAAACCCCTGCATTACATGACTATCATGACTCCTCGAGTGTGCTGCTTGATGGTGGGAGGCGCTTGTGTAGGAGGATCCATGCATGCAACCATTCAGCTTCTCTTTATGTATCAAATTCCTTTCTGTGGCTCCAATATCATTGACCATTTTATGTGTGACTTGTTCCCATTGTTGCAATTAGCCTGCATGGACACACATATCCTGGGTCTCTTAGTCATTCTTAACAGTGGGGTAATGCGTGCGACCGTTTTCTTTATGCTCATGACTTCATACGTGGTCATCCTCTGCTCTCTGAAGTCTTGCAGTTCTGAAGGAAGGTACAAAGCCCTGTCCACATGTAGTTCTCACTTCACAGTGGTGGTGTTGTTTTTTGTACCTTGTATCTTC